>NC_133326.1:137304474-137917169 GCF_042186555.1 Aquarana catesbeiana
AATCTATACTCTAATTACCTTATCTGTATTTACAGACAGCAGTTATGCGCATCAGCCCCTGATGAAGCGAGGAAAGCTCGCGAAACGCGTCGGGTTAGAGATGTACTATGCATACCTGTATTATATGTTTTACTATTATATGATGGCTATGGTTTAAGATTACATTGCAATGTCGCTGTTCTACGAACCTGTTCATCCATGCTCATGCCCTATTATGTACTATGCTGTTATTTTCAATAAAATATTTGTACTTTTATACCTGTTTACCCTTTGATCACCATTTACACCTCATTTAAAGTCCCGTGGGCGACGTTCATTTGTTTCTTCTCTGATATTAGGGATGGAGGTGTTTTATGTTAGGGGTCAGTCCTCAGACTTTCTTTATAATTTAAATTTGTACCCAGGTGGAAAACACCATTATGCCCTGGTCTGAGGCTGACCCTAGATCTTAGGGGCCATATTGGCTCAGCTACTACTGAACCTTAATGACGTTACTAGCATATAGTCTAACATGATCATGTTTTAATTTCCCTTCTACTTGCAGACCTAGCTCTCTCACTGCGCCCATGTTGGGGCTGAGCGGTCTCTTCACCCCCTGGGAGCTGCGATGCACAAATGGGGATTTGTTTCCCCAGCTGTCCCCGCTTCTCTGGCCTCTCTGGAGGGGCGGGGCCACCAGGGCATCGGCGTCATGCTTTTCCACGCCCACCGGGGGAGGCCTGCAATATAGCGGTACCCTCCTTCCGATGGGCGGGATATGTCATCCAGGCGGCGGCTGTGGATCGCGAGCGCCTGCCCTATACGGCGGGTGCGTTGCGATCTCCTTTAGCTCCGCCTGACGCATGACGTTAGGGGCGGAGAACTCGGCGGATGTCCGGGTATAAGGCGGGGGGTGACAGTATGGCAATTTTTCCTCTACTACCTCTCCAATACCCAGTCAGGACGCTGCACTATACTGGTAGGCACTCTATTTATGTACTCTTATACAAATACTTGCACCTCAAAGCGTACCTATCCCCACTTGCTGTTCTCTGACTGACTTCTCTAATCACTTCAAAGCGTACCTATCCCCACTTGTTGTTCTCTAACTGACTCCTCCAATCACCTCAATGTGCACCTATCTCCACTTGCTGTTCTCTGACTGACTGTTCTAATCACACTCTGCTCTTCCACATAGAAATACCTTTCCAGTTCACCACACCAACAATTATTTTGCCCCTTATTTCACCATGCCTCTCTTCCTTTCACTTCACTCAATTTTTGTTTCCTTCCCCCTGGCCCTACTTCCCCTCCCCCCCCCCCCCCCCCTTTTTTTCATTTTCTTTTTCTTTAATTGTTCTTTTTCTGATACTATTCTTTTCACTTCCCTTTGTTTTCCCCTCCTTCCCTTCCCTCTCCCTCCTTTCTTGTTCACTTTTCCACCTTGTACCCTTCTTTTTCTCTCTGCTCTGCGGGACACTTTGTGCATATCATGCAAGTAGTACTTACTTTGTATTTTTACGACAATACTATTTACATCAATTTAGACCCTGTTTACCTACATACCTTGCATTTATGCCACGATATACATCTCATACTTCCAAACTTCTCTATCTTACTTATATTCTTATACAGTGAGTCGCCCGGCATTGCATTTTGGGATCAACTTGGGTTCACGCTCCCTTCTCTCTCCTTCATTCTGCCATGCTGCCCCCCACGCCTGGCCTCGGTCCTCTGGTTGGGTCCTCGGCCCCTTCAGCTCCCGGGGGAGATGCTCTCCGCCTGCCCGTGCCTGGGTTATGTGTCTGTAGCTTTGGTCTTACAAGTAAGTACGGGATGACCAGGTCTGGCTTCTTGCTTTTACCCTATCATAATCTATACTCTAATTACCTTATCTGTATTTACAGACAGCAGTTATGCGCATCAGCCCCTGATGAAGCGAGGAAAGCTCGCGAAACGCGTCGGGTTAGAGATGTACTATGCATACCTGTATTATATGTTTTACTATTATATGATGGCTATGGTTTAAGATTACATTGCAATGTCGCTGTTCTACGAACCTGTTCATCCATGCTCATGCCCTATTATGTACTATGCTGTTATTTTCAATAAAATATTTGTACTTTTATACCTGTTTACCCTTTGATCACCATTTACACCTCATTTAAAGTCCCGTGGGCGACGTTCATTTGTTTCTTCTCTGATATTAGGGATGGAGGTGTTTTATGTTAGGGGTCAGTCCTCAGACTTTCTTTATAATTTAAATTTGTACCCAGGTGGAAAACACCATTATGCCCTGGTCTGAGGCTGACCCTAGATCTTAGGGGCCATATTGGCTCAGCTACTACTGAACCTTAATGACGTTACTAGCATATAGTCTAACATGATCATGTTTTAATTTCCCTTCTACTTGCAGACCTAGCTCTCTCACTGCGCCCATGTTGGGGCTGAGCGGTCTCTTCACCCCCTGGGAGCTGCGATGCACAAATGGGGATTTGTTTCCCCAGCTGTCCCCGCTTCTCTGGCCTCTCTGGAGGGGCGGGGCCACCAGGGCATCGGCGTCATGCTTTTCCACGCCCACCGGGGGAGGCCTGCAATATAGCGGTACCCTCCTTCCGATGGGCGGGATATGTCATCCAGGCGGCGGCTGTGGATCGCGAGCGCCTGCCCTATACGGCGGGTGCGTTGCGATCTCCTTTAGCTCCGCCTGACGCATGACGTTAGGGGCGGAGAACTCGGCGGATGTCCGGGTATAAGGCGGGGGGTGACAGTATGGCAATTTTTCCTCTACTACCTCTCCAATACCCAGTCAGGACGCTGCACTATACTGGTAGGCACTCTATTTATGTACTCTTATACAAATACTTGCACCTCAAAGCGTACCTATCCCCACTTGCTGTTCTCTGACTGACTTCTCTAATCACTTCAAAGCGTACCTATCCCCACTTGTTGTTCTCTAACTGACTCCTCCAATCACCTCAATGTGCACCTATCTCCACTTGCTGTTCTCTGACTGACTGTTCTAATCACACTCTGCTCTTCCACATAGAAATACCTTTCCAGTTCACCACACCAACAATTATTTTGCCCCTTATTTCACCATGCCTCTCTTCCTTTCACTTCACTCAATTTTTGTTTCCTTCCCCCTGGCCCTACTTCCCCTCCCCCCCCCCCCTTTTTTTCATTTTCTTTTTCTTTAATTGTTCTTTTTCTGATACTATTCTTTTCACTTCCCTTTGTTTTCCCCTCCTTCCCTTCCCTCTCCCTCCTTTCTTGTTCACTTTTCCACCTTGTACCCTTCTTTTTCTCTCTGCTCTGCGGGACACTTTGTGCATATCATGCAAGTAGTACTTACTTTGTATTTTTACGACAATACTATTTACATCAATTTAGACCCTGTTTACCTACATACCTTGCATTTATGCCACGATATACATCTCATACTTCCAAACTTCTCTATCTTACTTATATTCTTATACAGTGAGTCGCCCGGCATTGCATTTTGGGATCAACTTGGGTTCACGCTCCCTTCTCTCTCCTTCATTCTGCCATGCTGCCCCCCACGCCTGGCCTCGGTCCTCTGGTTGGGTCCTCGGCCCCTTCAGCTCCCGGGGGAGATGCTCTCCGCCTGCCCGTGCCTGGGTTATGTGTCTGTAGCTTTGGTCTTACAAGTAAGTACGGGATGACCAGGTCTGGCTTCTTGCTTTTACCCTATCATAATCTATACTCTAATTACCTTATCTGTATTTACAGACAGCAGTTATGCGCATCAGCCCCTGATGAAGCGAGGAAAGCTCGCGAAACGCGTCGGGTTAGAGATGTACTATGCATACCTGTATTATATGTTTTACTATTATATGATGGCTATGGTTTAAGATTACATTGCAATGTCGCTGTTCTACGAACCTGTTCATCCATGCTCATGCCCTATTATGTACTATGCTGTTATTTTCAATAAAATATTTGTACTTTTATACCTGTTTACCCTTTGATCACCATTTACACCTCATTTAAAGTCCCGTGGGCGACGTTCATTTGTTTCTTCTCTGATATTAGGGATGGAGGTGTTTTATGTTAGGGGTCAGTCCTCAGACTTTCTTTATAATTTAAATTTGTACCCAGGTGGAAAACACCATTATGCCCTGGTCTGAGGCTGACCCTAGATCTTAGGGGCCATATTGGCTCAGCTACTACTGAACCTTAATGACGTTACTAGCATATAGTCTAACATGATCATGTTTTAATTTCCCTTCTACTTGCAGACCTAGCTCTCTCACTGCGCCCATGTTGGGGCTGAGCGGTCTCTTCACCCCCTGGGAGCTGCGATGCACAAATGGGGATTTGTTTCCCCAGCTGTCCCCGCTTCTCTGGCCTCTCTGGAGGGGCGGGGCCACCAGGGCATCGGCGTCATGCTTTTCCACGCCCACCGGGGGAGGCCTGCAATATAGCGGTACCCTCCTTCCGATGGGCGGGATATGTCATCCAGGCGGCGGCTGTGGATCGCGAGCGCCTGCCCTATACGGCGGGTGCGTTGCGATCTCCTTTAGCTCCGCCTGACGCATGACGTTAGGGGCGGAGAACTCGGCGGATGTCCGGGTATAAGGCGGGGGGTGACAGTATGGCAATTTTTCCTCTACTACCTCTCCAATACCCAGTCAGGATGCTGCACTATACTGGTAGGCACTCTATTTATGTACTCTTATACAAATACTTGCACCTCAAAGCGTACCTATCCCCACTTGCTGTTCTCTGACTGACTTCTCTAATCACTTCAAAGCGTACCTATCCCCACTTGTTGTTCTCTAACTGACTCCTCCAATCACCTCAATGTGCACCTATCTCCACTTGCTGTTCTCTGACTGACTGTTCTAATCACACTCTGCTCTTCCACATAGAAATACCTTTCCAGTTCACCACACCAACAATTATTTTGCCCCTTATTTCACCATGCCTCTCTTCCTTTCACTTCACTCAATTTTTGTTTCCTTCCCCCTGGCCCTACTTCCCCTCCCCCCCCCCCCCTTTTTTTCATTTTCTTTTTCTTTAATTGTTCTTTTTCTGATACTATTCTTTTCACTTCCCTTTGTTTTCCCCTCCTTCCCTTCCCTCTCCCTCCTTTCTTGTTCACTTTTCCACCTTGTACCCTTCTTTTTCTCTCTGCTCTGCGGGACACTTTGTGCATATCATGCAAGTAGTACTTACTTTGTATTTTTACGACAATACTATTTACATCAATTTAGACCCTGTTTACCTACATACCTTGCATTTATGCCACGATATACATCTCATACTTCCAAACTTCTCTATCTTACTTATATTCTTATACAGTGAGTCGCCCGGCATTGCATTTTGGGATCAACTTGGGTTCACGCTCCCTTCTCTCTCCTTCATTCTGCCATGCTGCCCCCCACGCCTGGCCTCGGTCCTCTGGTTGGGTCCTCGGCCCCTTCAGCTCCCGGGGGAGATGCTCTCCGCCTGCCCGTGCCTGGGTTATGTGTCTGTAGCTTTGGTCTTACAAGTAAGTACGGGATGACCAGGTCTGGCTTCTTGCTTTTACCCTATCATAATCTATACTCTAATTACCTTATCTGTATTTACAGACAGCAGTTATGCGCATCAGCCCCTGATGAAGCGAGGAAAGCTCGCGAAACGCGTCGGGTTAGAGATGTACTATGCATACCTGTATTATATGTTTTACTATTATATGATGGCTATGGTTTAAGATTACATTGCAATGTCGCTGTTCTACGAACCTGTTCATCCATGCTCATGCCCTATTATGTACTATGCTGTTATTTTCAATAAAATATTTGTACTTTTATACCTGTTTACCCTTTGATCACCATTTACACCTCATTTAAAGTCCCGTGGGCGACGTTCATTTGTTTCTTCTCTGATATTAGGGATGGAGGTGTTTTATGTTAGGGGTCAGTCCTCAGACTTTCTTTATAATTTAAATTTGTACCCAGGTGGAAAACACCATTATGCCCTGGTCTGAGGCTGACCCTAGATCTTAGGGGCCATATTGGCTCAGCTACTACTGAACCTTAATGACGTTACTAGCATATAGTCTAACATGATCATGTTTTAATTTCCCTTCTACTTGCAGACCTAGCTCTCTCACTGCGCCCATGTTGGGGCTGAGCGGTCTCTTCACCCCCTGGGAGCTGCGATGCACAAATGGGGATTTGTTTCCCCAGCTGTCCCCGCTTCTCTGGCCTCTCTGGAGGGGCGGGGCCACCAGGGCATCGGCGTCATGCTTTTCCACGCCCACCGGGGGAGGCCTGCAATATAGCGGTACCCTCCTTCCGATGGGCGGGATATGTCATCCAGGCGGCGGCTGTGGATCGCGAGCGCCTGCCCTATACGGCGGGTGCGTTGCGATCTCCTTTAGCTCCGCCTGACGCATGACGTTAGGGGCGGAGAACTCGGTGGATGTCCGGGTATAAGGCGGGGGGTGACAGTATGGCAATTTTTCCTCTACTACCTCTCCAATACCCAGTCAGGACGCTGCACTATACTGGTAGGCACTCTATTTATGTACTCTTATACAAATACTTGCACCTCAAAGCGTACCTATCCCCACTTGCTGTTCTCTGACTGACTTCTCTAATCACTTCAAAGCGTACCTATCCCCACTTGTTGTTCTCTAACTGACTCCTCCAATCACCTCAATGTGCACCTATCTCCACTTGCTGTTCTCTGACTGACTGTTCTAATCACACTCTGCTCTTCCACATAGAAATACCTTTCCAGTTCACCACACCAACAATTATTTTGCCCCTTATTTCACCATGCCTCTCTTCCTTTCACTTCACTCAATTTTTGTTTCCTTCCCCCTGGCCCTACTTCCCCTCCCCCCCCCCCTTTTTTTCATTTTCTTTTTCTTTAATTGTTCTTTTTCTGATACTATTCTTTTCACTTCCCTTTGTTTTCCCCTCCTTCCCTTCCCTCTCCCTCCTTTCTTGTTCACTTTTCCACCTTGTACCCTTCTTTTTCTCTCTGCTCTGCGGGACACTTTGTGCATATCATGCAAGTAGTACTTACTTTGTATTTTTACGACAATACTATTTACATCAATTTAGACCCTGTTTACCTACATACCTTGCATTTATGCCACGATATACATCTCATACTTCCAAACTTCTCTATCTTACTTATATTCTTATACAGTGAGTCGCCCGGCATTGCATTTTGGGATCAACTTGGGTTCACGCTCCCTTCTCTCTCCTTCATTCTGCCATGCTGCCCCCCACGCCTGGCCTCGGTCCTCTGGTTGGGTCCTCGGCCCCTTCAGCTCCCGGGGGAGATGCTCTCCGCCTGCCCGTGCCTGGGTTATGTGTCTGTAGCTTTGGTCTTACAAGTAAGTACGGGATGACCAGGTCTGGCTTCTTGCTTTTACCCTATCATAATCTATACTCTAATTACCTTATCTGTATTTACAGACAGCAGTTATGCGCATCAGCCCCTGATGAAGCGAGGAAAGCTCGCGAAACGCGTCGGGTTAGAGATGTACTATGCATACCTGTATTATATGTTTTACTATTATATGATGGCTATGGTTTAAGATTACATTGCAATGTCGCTGTTCTACGAACCTGTTCATCCATGCTCATGCCCTATTATGTACTATGCTGTTATTTTCAATAAAATATTTGTACTTTTATACCTGTTTACCCTTTGATCACCATTTACACCTCATTTAAAGTCCCGTGGGCGACGTTCATTTGTTTCTTCTCCAGAGTTACCATGGGCCTTTTGGCTACTTCTCTGAATAATGCTCTCCTGGCCCGGCCTGTCAGTTTAGGTGGACGGCCATGTCTTGGTAGGTCTGCAGTTGTGCCATACTTTTTTCATTTTTGGATGATGGATTGAACAGTGCTCCGTGAGATGTTCAAAGCTTGGGATTTTTTTTATAAACTAACCCTTTTTGAAACTTCTCCACAGCTTTATCTCTGACTTGTCTGGTGTGTTCCTTGGCCTTCATGATATTGTTTGTTCACTAAGGTTCTCTAACAAACTTCTGAGGGCTTCATAGAACAGCTGTATTTATACTGAGATTAAATTACACACAGGTGGACTCTATTTACTAATTAGGTGACTTCTGAAGGCAATTGGTTCCAGTAGATTTTAGTTAGGGGAATCAGAATACAAATGCACGCCACACTTTTCAGATATTTATTTGTAAAATAAATTGAAAATCATTTATCATTTTTCTTCCACTTCACAATTATGTGCCACTTTGTGTTGGTCTATCACATAAAATCCTAATAAAATAAATTTACGTTTCTGGTTGTAACATGACAAAATGTGGAAAGTACTGGTATATCCAGTATATACAGTCACCATGGCTTAAATGGAAAACATAATGGCAAGTAGCACATGCATTATTGCTTGGCGAGCCTTTTTTGTTACATAATGTAAATGCACATTACTATATAAGAAAACAAAAAATATATAACTAAGGTATATTTATATTTGTGAATTGGACAATTTTGGGAGAAAATTTAACATTATATAAAGTAAAATAGTGAATGGAGGTAATAACTAATCTGCCATTGTGTACTAAAGCTAATATTTAACATAACACTGCAGCAGCAAATCATATTACTCTACACATGACTCTGCACCACAGACCTCAGAGGGAGCAACACTTCAGTGGGACAAGTTGGCAGCAAAAGGCACACACTCCTCTTCCTCCTCAAAGGGCTTATAGCTGCCACTTTCTTTTATAGTCCTGCTAATGAGTCATTTTCCTCTTACTCCTCCTCAAGAGCACATAGCAGCCTTTTTTATTGGATTGTTAATGTGTTCTTTTGTTCCTCCTCTTCAAGGTCACATAGCAGTCATTTTTTTCAGATCTACTAATACACCCTTTCCTCCTCTTTCTCAAGGGTGCATAGCAGCTCTGTAACCAGTTTATTGGACACCTGTAACTAAAAAATGTATAATCGTATTACCTGCCATGTGCTGGCAATGGGTATTGCCCATTTAGTTCAATGATAATGGATTTTAACATGGCCCCTTGTTATACTAATACAATGCATTTCCCACTCTTTTCTGCAGGGTGACTGCCCTCTGCAGGCCATATCATAAAAATAGGGCTCCCTAAGTGCCCGCCCTAGAGAGGTTGGTTGAGGAAATTGAGGAAAGATTGCCAAAATGTAGCTGTCCCTCTGCCGAAGTAGAATACCCCCTGGGGGGGGGGGTGATTAGAGTCCAGTGGGTTCCCAGGGGGTCTGGAGCCAAATCATGGACTCAAAAGAACAGGGCTTACAACTAGGAGCCTGAAGTTTAGAGAAGTTAGAGAAGATAAAGTACAGAAATCTAACAATTTGCTGTTGCTGTTGAAACTGCTACGTTGCTGTTGTTAAAGACCACCATATTTGTGTCACTTGCTAAAGCAGCCAAACAGCCAAGAGATGGGTGACATGTCTAAGGCGATGGTACTCTGATAGTGAAGGGATGTCATGCTTGGATCCTTCAGCTCTCCACATTCTGGGACCATCCCCATGGCACAGAGTACAGAGAGGATCCAGCCTGGAGGGGAGAGAGAGATGTAAAGGGGCCCCAGTAAGCCGTACAGGCATTGGGTTTTGGAGAAAGTGCATTTCCTGTATCCAGTAGCAACTGTGGGACCAGTCATTGTTCGGGAGGTAACGGGATTGCTGAGTTGGTGGAGACTGGTACATGCTCCACGGTACTGTCTCAGAAATGCTGCACACCTGGGGTTTGGTGTTTTCCAATAGAAGTGTGTCCAAAGTGCTTAGTGTTAACAGAAGTATGGCCACAGATTACAAGGAGTTAACTGTGTAAGTTGCCGCTCTCTTCTAAAGTCACATGACTGCAGCTCCTGCTTGTGATTTAATGAATGCAGTTTCAAAGCTCCTGCTTGTGATGGGGAAAAATGATATGGTTAGGGGAAAAATTATATGGTTAGGGCAAAAAGCAGGCAGCAGCAAAAAAAATAAATCATAGAATCCTATCTTCAAATCTTTCTATGAGAGTATGAAACAAATTAGAAAGACGGCCTGGATCCTTATGTCATACACTGTAGGTTGTATATGTTGTGTTTGTGTCAGGTATATACAATTATTACAGATTTTTCTATTCCCATATTAACAAAATGTTTTAAACTTTTTATTTATATTTTACATTTTCTGTTCTTTATAAGGTTGTCCCTGTCCCAGTGCACATAAGAAAATGAATCCCATCACTGCAATTCAAAGAACTCAAGCATCGATTAAAGTAAATATAAACCATACCAATAAACTGATTAAGATTCTGATATAAAAGTCCTTGTTTAGCTACTTTTTGTTATGGAGCAACAAAGTTCTGCCCCTATCTCCCACAATCTCCCGCCTGTACATAACTTTGTCACATGCTTTCCCAAAGGATAAAACAAGCTTCTGATGAACAGTGCCCAGAAATAGTGCACTGTTTTGAAAGAAAATGTATTTTAAATAAAAAAAAATGTGGCCAGCAATAGTTAGGAAATATGCCCTGTTAAAAACACATGCAGCTGGTTATGACTGAAGTGCATGTGGACAGGGACAGGCTGTTAAAAATCAATTGGAGCCAGCAAGAATTAGGAACTATGTCCTATGAAAAAACATGTGCATCCTGCTAGGACTGTAGATGCATGTGAACAGGGACAGGCTGTGAAACAAAAAATCAATTGCAGCTAGCACAAGATAGGAAATATGCCACGCTACAAAACACATGCAGCCTGTTATGACTGTAGATGCATGTAGAGGGGCTGTAAAGAAGCTCCAGGACACACATCCGACTGCATCAGAATGTAAAAATCCTTCCCTCCCCACACACTCAAGTTCCCAAAGACCCACAGCAATTTGTTACCTAAAGGATGTTCAGTAAGGGCTTACATCCAATTTAAGTGCCTACAAGTCCTACGCTAATCTGTCTCTATGCACCTCAGCAGGTGTGTAGACGCTACAACCTTCCCACATAACAGCTCTGTCCGGTGCTCAGACCTCGAGGCTGCCGACACCTCCAACTTACCAGAGTAAGGAAAGGAATGGTCGGCACTTAGAATGACTTCCAAAAAATGGTATTGCTTTATTGAAAAGACATATACAACTCTATCAAAACAGCATGCGTGTTTCAGACATTAGTCCTTAGTCATGGCTGTCCTTAGCCATGCCTAAGGACTAACGTCCAAAATGCATAGGATGTTTTTATAGCATTGTACATATCTTTTCAATAAAGAAATACCATTTTTTGGATGTCATCTTGAGTGCTGACCATCCCTTTCCTTACCTTAGTAGCAAAACTTCATCTCCTTTCACCATTACAGGTAAGCACATTGTCAAAAAGGCTGCTGGGAACACAGATTTATATAGTGAGGGGTTTGGCTTAAAGAGGTTGTAAATCCACATAAAAAAAAACAAAAAAAAAACATGCCTATACTTACCTGCTCTGTGCAATGGTTTTGCACAGAGCAGCCCCGATCCTCTTCTTCTGGGGTGCCTTGCTGGCTCTCCAGACCCCTCCTCTTCATCAGGTGCCCCCACAGACCACAGAAACCTGCTTTTTCCATTGACACAGACAGCAGGGCTCGGCCCCAACCCCCGCTCCAGTGTTACTGGATTTAATTGACAGCAGCGGGAGCCAATGGCTTCTGTCCAATGAGGAGAGACAGTGGCTGGAGCTGCTGTGCTTGTGCACATCGCTGGATCGGATCAGGCTCAGGTAAGAAAAAAGGGGGGTCTGGGGGGAGCTGCAGCGCAGAAGGTTTTTCACCTTAATGTATAGAATGCTATGGGGTGAAAAACCTTGAGGCTTTACAACCACTTTAATCGAGTATACCCTTATTGGCCATTTTAAAATATCTGATCAGAGTTCAAGGGCCACAAGGTGAATTATTGGTAGCTGGTTGCTATGGCGACCAATGGCTGCCTTAGTTTGCTGTTTTTTCGCAACTGCAAACAGGCTCAACCCATACTCAACATGAAACTCATTCCTATAGCCCAGCAGACTCTAATAGCCAAATCAAAAACAATGGCTGGGATATATCAGAGCAGACATGGCACATTAGGTTACTGCGCTGCTGACTTGCAGCTTGACTAGAAAAAACAGCTATCACATCCAGCAATATTTCTCTGGAGTAGTGTTTATGTTGTCACACATTTATGAAGTCTTTCTACCTGGTGCTACAAGTAATGAATCATTGTTCATTAGACTGAAAGCTAGAACCTTTTCTATGAGGTGAGTCACCAATTTTGTGCATGACTAATAGCTTGTGCTAACCTCTTTAGAGCTCAAAGGGGCTTGCAAAGCAATTTGTGTATCCTGTATCAATTGTGAGAACAAATGTACGCAGGGCTAGAGGAATAAAAATACATTTATGTATTTCTTAAGGCGGATTGAGTACTGTGAAAGGGTTAAGCTGTCTCTCGTCTGCCTTCAAGTGTTCTTTTTTTATTTCCCTTTTTATCAAGGAAAACTTTTCTTTGCCTTGATACATAGCCCATAAAGACACATCAGCTACATTTTATGAAACTAAAGCAAAATACTCTTTGAGCTAACTGCAAAACCAAGCAATATTTCATACCTACAGGAGATGATTCCTACAGAGGGTAAAAAAACAAAAAAAAGCTGCAATATAAATAGTTCTTCTAAACTAGAGGGTATCCAGTAATCTGAGATCCAGACAATGAGAGGAGCAGAGGTGGCGGAGTTACAATATGCAATTTATCTATGTACAAGAGGCTGGAGAAAAAAAGTCCAAATAAATTAGCTATTGCATCTTCCTACTTAATCGTTGTAATAGGTAGCGAGCTGTGGCTGAGAGATGGAAATCGGTCTTTTGTGCAATGTTCACAAGGAGCTTTGTGCTACAAATATCCTTATTTAAGCAGTTGTAATGAACAGACAAAGACCTGCTCACATTTCTGACAACAGTAAAAGTAATCTGTTATGGTGGAGAATATAGATAAGGATCATCATTTGTTTGACCAGCATGTGTATACATAGCTTCCTGGGAAATTACATTGATTTTTTACATTGAATGGAAAATCTTGTAGCATGGCTTTAGACCACTCTGGGAAGTAACAAGTGGAGGTGTTCATATCTTTAACTAAACAACAATGAAACTCTTAACCACAGTTGTTTACCGTGCTAGGAGGAATAAAGTGGGGCACCAAGCAGTTAACCTTATACATAATTGTACAAATTGTAAAAGTACATGAAACATGAAGTACATGTAAACTGCTTTACCTGCCAAAATATGTGTATTTCTGTTCTCTTCTTATTCATATACCCCTACATAATGCTGTAGCCATGAAATAGAAATAAGTGAAAGTGAGAGTTTTCATTTCCCCAAAATACAAGTGAAAATCTAGGGAGTTCTACAAAATGTTGTTGTTTTGTCAAAATTCATTAACATCAATAGGGAAGGCAAAAGTATGTGTTTTAATGGAGCAAGGATTTTTGTCTACTTAGGGGAAAGTGCTTTTTGCCGCCCATCCCCGTCCATCCAGCACCACCTCCACACACCATCCTCCTCCACCCACCATTGTGACAGGAGAACAGAGTGACAGGAGAGGGGTATCTGGGAAGTGTGAAAGGAGGGGGGCAGTGGGACACTAAGGGGGCATTGTGGAGGCAGTGTGACAGGAGGGGGCAGTAGGACAAAGGGGGGTTGTGGGAAAAGAGGGGGTAGCTGCACAGGAGGGGGGCAGTGTCACAGAAGGGAGGCAGGAGGACAGAAAGGGGCAGTGGGACAGGAGGGGCGCAGTGGGAAAGGAAGGGGGCAACAGTCCTCCCAGATCTCTTCTGTCTTGCAGTGGCGCCTCCAGATATTGTTAGTGTGAATCTGGTGCCAGGAGGGGAAGCTTTGCTCCAGGCATGCAGAAATTCTCTGGTGGCAGCTGCAGCATAGAGTGGGAGAGAGGACTTTTTCACCCTGACCTCCTCTTCTTCTTTCTCCTCCACAAGCCCTCTGCTGAAACCCCCTTGTCTGACCCCCCTCACAGACAGGTGCACTCCGCCATTCCTCATTGGAGCCGGAGCCTGCATGACAGCAGGCCCGACCACTCCCAGCACATCTGTGTTCATCTACCGCTCCGCCCTCCTGAAGACTGCCTGCCTGCCTACTTCTCTCTTCTCAGTGTGCCAGCAGCTACCGGGAGCAAGGTGGAAATTTTTGTTTGCCTGCTGCTGGGTACAGAAAGTGGCAGTGCCCCCCGACTGATATGCACCCTAGGCCAGTGCCTACCTTGCCTATAGGTAGCGCTGGCCCTGTTTGTAGCGGTGCATATTATTTTAAATGGCCCCTGAAGATTACAGAAGCTCTTTCAACAATCCTGAATCCATTCTTGTGCCAAAAACCTGCCCCTTATTTGCTGCATTGTTTCAATTTTTTTTTTTTAATTTATATAACAGAAAGTGAAAATAGTAAAATAAAAAATGTGAAGCAACCATGCACACACAGCCATCAAATACACAAAAGAGGAAAAATCACAATCTAAAGAACACTAAGGGGTAAATTTATCAATGCCTTTCCCAGAATTTGTTGGTGAACATTGCCCAAACCCAAACCAGTTCTCCATGCATGCTGGACTGAAATAGTATAAAAAAAGTGCCTGTAACAATTACAAGAATGTTTGTTATTCTGTATTAACTAACATATACCTTTCCAGCAATGTCCACAGTGTCCCGTGCTGTTCCAGTTTCAGCAGGTAAAAGGAAGGAGCAAGGTCGCCTTCCCCCACTGCTTAATTGATAACAAACCGCGGCCGCTGGGAACGCGCACCGGGTGCCCAGTGACACGGCGGGCGCGCGATCGCCGTCGGTGGGCTGGGAAAGCGTGGACGTCATATGACGCCCGCCCGCCACGAGAGCTGCGCTGCCTGGCCGTCAATTGACGGCCGGCGGTCAGCAAGCAGTTAAACTCCCATTTGAGCAATTATTAATTTCTTGCGCTTAGTATGGTTTTAAGCATGGCGTTCCCTGTGATATAAATGATTGCCTATATTTGGACTTAGACCACGGTTTCTCAATTAGGGTTCCTCCAGATGTTGTTAGGGGTTCCTTGAGCAATAAGCAATTTCTGCCCCTCATTTAGTTCCCACTGACAGCAATGATCTTTTTAGCTATCTGTAAGGAGGTAATATTCCCAATTACCACAAGTGTAAGGAGAATTTTCCCCAATGACCATCACACTAATGTATCATGAGTTGCAGATATAATCATTTTAGTAGGGGTTCCCTGAGACCGGAACATTTCTTCAAGGGTTTCTCTATGTTGAAAAGGTTAGGAAAGGCTGACTTTGACTGTTTCCACACAGTTTCAGTACCAATCTCTACTGATACTATTTATGTGAGATTCAGTCTTCACGGGTGATTGTATTTGCGTGGTGCACATTCATGCTTTTGTAAATAGGGTGAATGTGGAATGCAGGGCGAAATCCACTGAACGTCAGTCAGGCAAATATCTGTTCATTTTTCGCTGGCCGAATTGTCCAGTGAATCATTGACAAATATAAACTGACTATATTGTGGTTGATGATGTAACTTGCAAATCTTAATAGCCCAGTTAGTTCACTGTGTCTGTGAACTGAAAACAGATGTATTTGCCGTAAACCTAATCTTGACCAGAAATCTGAAGCTCATCCCTAAATGGCACTTGGACCTGGCATTTGCACACTTAGCCACCAAAAACCTGCAATATAGAGAAGCAAGGGAGAGGTCTCAAGTACTTCCCCTTATATACAAGAACCAGATTTTTATTGGGGCTTAGTTGAGCTAATGGGTAGTTTGTGAAAGGAAAGCAAAGGCTGCTTACCATGCACGCTATGGAGGGAACTTGTCACTTTGCCTTGAATTGTCAGGGAACAGAGTTTACTTAAAACTTTGCACAGGGGCAGCCATTCTGTCCATTCTGTCCTGGGAATCCACTGCGTAGGTACCTAACAGCACAAAGGTACAATACCATACAAGCACAGCAGAAAAATGGATCAGTAGTGATCAAGCCTGAGCTCACTTGTATGCAGTTTTTTCTATATATATATTATATTATTATTTTACTTATACTATATTATTTTATAGCCTCCATGTTCTCACACGCTTCACATACATCGTCAGAGTTGGTCTTACACAAGTTTATGAAAACTGTAAACTTTTTTCTTTGCCATTTTTATCATTTTAAAACATGCTGCAGCCTTCCAAATTACCCACTCAAAATTGTCTTTGAGATAGGCTTCCCGTTACGCCCGCTATAACATAATCCTTGTCAGTCATCATCAATTTCGGTTTATTGATTTTTTGAGGAAGATATATGCATTTACTAACATACATTTCGTATCACCTTTTACTGCCACATTTTTTTGTAGAAGTTGTTTTTTTTTTTTTTTTTAGTCTCCTTATTACTTTTAGTAACTCTACCCTGCTGTATTGTTATTAACTCTTTCTATTCCCAAGCCAATTGCTTCCCTTTCTCACCTGCTTTTTTCTCTCTATCTTTCTCCTTAGGTTAGAGGGGATTAGACTGAGCTCAATTTAATCTTAATATTATTGTCACCATTGTCACTATCCAAAATTTAATGTCACTACTCTCAGTGTGATTGTCATGATTGCCCATTTGTTGCTCTCATATTGTCATGATTACCTGTTTGTTGCTTATGTATTGTCATGATGGCCTATTTGTTATCCACATATTCTAACAATTCTTCTGTAGTTCATGTATCATCAGGGGTAACCGTTTTGCCTCAATATTGTCAAATCAGTGCTATCTGTTTAGAGGACCATATTACTACTGTGTATAATTTAATCCCCTGAAAACTTGTCACAATGAAACCAAAGCACTGTTAGCCCAATGTTTGGCCATGGTGCTGCTATTAAATAATTGCCTCCCTTTCTACCTGTGCAGTGTATTGGCCCCTCCCATTGCCCCACCCCAGTCTCAGACCCATTGACTTTGGAGATCTCTCCCTATATAAATGGTTGAATTCTATGCTTACACTGATCCCAACCATTCTTCTTCATCTGGATGCTTAAATAAATAAAGAAATAATTCTATTTACCCATTACTTTAACTGATTTTGAAAAGTATATGTAATAAAAAAGAATATCAAAACCTGATTCACAATGGATTTCTGCTTGTGTGTAATTAAGCCCATAAAAATTATTTTACATACTGTATACATCCTGTTCCAAATTATTATGCAAATTCTATTTCAGCTTCACAAAGATGAAATATTTTGTTTTTCAGTTTAACTCATGGATGGCATTGTGTCTCAGGGTCTCTTTTGATCACTGAAAACAATCTCGGGCACCTGTGATAATTAGGTTGCCAAGTTAGCCCAATTAAAGGAAAAACTACTAAAGGAGGGTGTTCCACATTATTAAGCAGAGCACCATTTTCAAGCAATATGGGGAAGAAAAAGGATCTCTCTGCTGCCGAAAATAGTGAAATAGTTCAATGCCTTGGACGAGGTATGAAAACATTAGATATTTTACGAAAACTTAAGCGTGATCATCGCACTATTAAGAGATTTGTGGCTGATTCAAAGCACAGATAGGTTTTGTGCAGATAAAGGCACATTGAGGAAGATTTCTGCCAGATCCATGCATTAGATCAAGAGAGCAGCTGCTAAAACACCATTAAATAGCAGCAAAGAGATATTAGAAGCTGCTGGTGCCTCTGGAGTCCCACAGACATCAAGGTGTAGAGTCCTCCAGAGTCTTGCAACTGTGCATAAACCTTCCATTTGGCCACCATTAACCAATGCTCACAAGCAGAAACGGCTGCATTGGGCAGAAAAATACATGAAGACCAATTTGCAAACAGTCCTGTTCACTGATGAGTGCCGTGCAACCCTGGATGGTCCAGATGAATGGAGTATTGGATGGTTGGTGGACGGCACAACAAGTGTGTGACGTCAGCAAGGCGCTGGTGGAGTCATGTTTTGGGCCGGAATCATGGGAAAAGAGCTGGTCGGCCCCTTTAGGGTCCCCGAAGGTGTAAAGATGACCTCTGCAAAGTATGTGGAGTTCCTGACTGACCACTTCCTTCCCTGGTACAGAAGGAAGAATTATGCTTTCCGTAATAAAATCATCTTCATGCATGACAATGCACCATCTCATGCTGCAAAGAATACCTCTACATCAATGGCTGCTATGGGGATAAAAGGAGAGAAAGTCATAGTAAGGGCCTCCATCCTCCCCTGACCTCAATCCTATTGAGAGACTTTGGAGCATCCTCAAGCAAAAGATCTATGAGAGTGGGAGGCAGTTTACATCCAAACAGCAGCTCTGGGAGGCTATTCTGACATCTTGCAAACAAATTGCAAACAAATTCAAGCAGAAACTGTCCAAAAACTCACAAGTTCAATGGATGCAAGACTTGTGAAGCTGCTATCAAATAAGGGGTCCTATGTTAAAATGTAACGTGACCTGTTAAAATGTTTAAAAAGTTTGATTGAAATAGCTTTTGATTTCAGTAAATATGCTGCAAACACAACAAATGACAATTTTAGGTTATTTACAACCTATAAAGTGTTTTGAAACTTACTGTGAGTAATAATTTGGAACAGTGCATTGTAAGTTTTTTATTTTGAAAAAAAAAAAACGTTATCATTAGGAGGATTGTTCAATGAAATTTGAATTGTACTCTTAATATGAGAATTATGCTGACTGTTGTTTACATCAATTATTTAGATAAATGAGAAAAATATCATTGGCGTAATAATTTGGAACAGGGTGTATATAGTTACATAGTAGGTGAGGTTGAAAAAAGACACAAGTCCATCAAGTCCAACCTATGTGTATGATTATGTGTCAGTATTACATTGTATATCCCTGTATGTTGTGGTCATTCAGGTGATTATCTAATAATTTTTTTAAACTATCGATGCTCCCCGCTGAGACCACTGCCTGTGGAAGAGAATTCCACATCCTTGCCGCTCTTACAGTAAAGAACCCTCTACATAGTTTAAGGTTAAACCTCTTTTCTTCTAATTTTAATGAGTGTCCACGTGTCTTGTTGAACTCCCTTCTGCAAAAAAGTTTTATCCCTATTGTGGGGTCACCAGTACGGTATTTATAAATTGAAATCATATCTCCTCTCAAGCGTCTCATCAGAGAGAATAAGTTCAGTGTTCGCAACTCTCATATCAGTGAGAGGTAATTGTTAAATCTACCTGAGATCTTTCACAGTTATTTACACATACAGTATGTAGCCAAACCTTATGCTTGTAAGGGACCTGGATCGGACAGTGATTCCTGCCAAGCTGGCCCACGTCCCACCCCACTTCTCTGAATAGGGCAAACACATACTTGTCTTTTAGAAGCGACCCATATTGTGTCACAAACACGCCAGGCCTGAGGCCCACCATCTTCACAGTACTCACATATTTCCAGCTGAAGGCCTGTTTCCCGGAATAAAGAATGTCCGCTCAAGATGCTTTTTCAACACTTCACTGTAAAATGATTTTGGCACAACAGCTTTGCATTTTCATACACCTAACAATCTCAGTGCAGTGTACTTTAGTGCCTTTACATAGTTACATAGTCAGGTTGAAAAAAGACACAAGTCCATCAAGTAAAAAAAAAAATACAATCCCATATACACAAACATACACCCACAGTTGATCCAGAGGAAGGCAAAAAAAAAAACAGCAAAGCATGCTACAATTTGCTACAGCAGGGGAAAAAATTCCTTCCTGATCCCCCGAGAGGCAATCGGATTTTCCCTGGATCAACTTTACCTATAAATGTTAGTACCCAATTATACTGTGTACATTTAGGAAAGAATTCAGGCCTTTTTTAAAGCAATCGACTGAGCTTGCCAGAATCACCTCTGGAGGGAGTCTATTCCATATTTTCACAGCTCTTACTGTGAAGAAACGTTTCCATATTTGGAGATGAAATCTTTTTTCCTCTAGATGTAAAGTGTGCCCCCTTGTCCTCTGTGTGGACCTTAAAGTGAATAACTCAACACCAAGTTCACGATATGGACCATTTATGTATTTGTACATGTTGATAATTTCCACCCTTAACCCCCCTGGCGGTATTCCCGAGTCTGGCTCGGGGTGGATTTTACATACCAAAAGCGGTATCCCCGAGCCAGACTCGGGCTTGCATCGCAGGATCCAGGAAGAGATTACTTACCTTGTCCCCTGGTTCCTGCGATGTCTCCCCGCTGTGATCGGCGAGCCGCTGTGTCTCGCTCGATTCACAGTGCCGAGCTCCGTTCCCTGCGAGCGTTGCGACGCACGGGGACGGAGTTCGGCGGTAAATTCAAAAGTGAAACACACAGTACAGATACAGTATACTGTAATCTTACAGATTACAGTACTGTATCAAATAACTACACATCCCCTTTGTCCCTAGTGGTCTGTCCAGTGTCCTGCATGCAGTTTTATATATATAAAACTGTTCTTTCTGCCAGGAAACTGGAGATTGTCCATAGCAACCAAAACTGTCTCTTTACATCAAAAGTGGTTTTAGACCAGCTAGAAAAAAGCGATAATAAATTATAATCACTTGCAGAATTGAGCGATAGTGATTTGTGGGGAGATCCGTCATCAAACACTAAAAGTAATAAAAGCTAAAATTCTGCAACTGTGCAAATTTCAGTGTTTTTGATTTGATTACATTATTATATAATTTTTATTATTATTATATTATTATGTGTTTTAATTATTTATAGTTATTTATTATATTATAATTTTTTATTTCGTTTTTCAAACTTTATCATACCCGGGATGTCTACTAGACTCTTGTTTGGACAGATTTAAGTGAACTATTCCTAAGAATTACAGGCCTACAATATGAAACGCCAAATTTCTGTGCAAAATAATTGTACCGCTTTCAGCACCTAAAATCTGAAATAATCATACCGCCAGGGAGGTTAATCTCCTCTTCTCAAGAGTGAATAAATTCAGTTCCTCTAATCTTTCCTCATAGCTGAGCTCCTCCATGCCTCTTATCAGTTTGGTTGTCCTTCTCTGCACTTTCTCCAGTTCCCCAATATCCTTTTTGAGAACTGGTGCCCAAAACTGAACTGCATATTCCAGATGGGGTCTTACTAATTATTTGTACAGGTTCAAAATGATATCTCTCTCTCTGGAGTCCATACCTCTCTTAATACATGAAAGGACTTTGCTCGCTTTGAAAACCGCAGCTTGGCATTGCATGCTATTATTGAATTTATGATCTACCAAAACCCCCAGATCCTCCTCCACCATTGATTTCCCCTGTTGTACCCCCCCTAGTATGTATGATGCATGCATATTTTTAGCCCCCAAGTTCATAACTTTACATTTATCAACGTTAAACCTCATTTGCAACTTAGTTGCCAGACAGTGCATTGAGGTTGGCTTGTAAATTGGAGACATCCTGTAAGGACGTTATTCCACTGCATAGCTTAGTGTCATCTGCAAAGACAGAAATGTTACTTTTAATTCCAGACCCTATATCATTTATAAAGGTATTAAAAACTAAGGGTCCCAGCACTAAACCTTGGGGTATACCACTGATAACCTTAGACCATTCCGAGTAGGAGTCATTAACCTCTACTCTCTGAATTCTGTCTTTTACAGTCTCTTACAGTTTTCTATCCATTTAAAAATGGATCTTTCCAAGTCTGTAGACTTTACCTTATACTTGCGCCGTGTGGAACTGTGTTAAACATTTTTGCAAAGTCCAGGTATACTACATCAACAGCCACCCCTTTGTCCAAGGTTTTACTTACCTCCTCATAAAAAGAAATCAGGTTTGTTTGACAACATTGGACTTTTATGAATCCATGCTGTCTGTTGCTTAAAATATTTTTTTCCAACAAGAACTCTAACAAAACCATATGAATCCAGCCCTCTTCCCAATTAAGTTGCTGATGAGGCACCAGTAGTGCGTCCCCACTCAAGAAATCTCTCCAGATCCAGGCCCAAAAGGCCTACTGCATGCCTACTGCATGCCAGGCTACAGACCTGCTAAATGTTGGTCAAGAGTAGCTAATGTCTTCCACCTTCTCCTTTGTGAGTCTCCTCTAACATGTATCCTCATCTCAGGTCTTCTGGCAGTTCAGCCCTGCAGAGGGCTTTCTCTCTCCGGTACACAGATCACAAACCTACATGATGTTGGTCAGGGGTGACCTGTTCCCATACCCCTTCTCAGTGGTAGTTGGTGCTCCAAATTTTTGGGGCGGCGCAAACAAACTGAAAAAAACCCCATCAATTGCAGCCTCACTGTGCCATCAAACGCAGCCACTGTGCCCATCAAACGCAGCCACTGTGCCATCAAACACAGCCACTGTGCCTATCAATTGCCACCACTGTACCATCAAACGCAGCCACTGTGCCCATCAAACGCAGCCACTGTGCCATATCAAATGCTCCCACTGTGCCGTCAAATGCTGCCACTGTGCCATCAAATGCTGCCACTGTGCCCCATCAAATATAGCTACTGTGCTCATCATATGTAGCCACTGTGCCCATCTTATGCAGCCACTGTGCCCATCTTATGCAGCCTCACTGTGCCCCATCTAATGCAGCCTCACTGTGCCCCATCTAATGCAGCCTCACTGTGCCCCATCAAATGCAGCCCTGAGCCTCACTTACTTACCTTACAGGCTGCTCCGCTCGGGCCGTGTGTTCCACGGAGCTGCCGACGTCACTTCCGGTTTCCATCTGGAACGGGGAAACCCGGAAGTAACCTCTTCACTTGAACAACAAAGCTCCCGCTCGTAGTAATACTACGGGTGGAAGCTGTTCGGCACTTTTAGATTGCGCCACAAAGCAGGTCAAAAGCCTGCAAATGAAGCGCCTTGTCTGCAATCTCGTGAATGCATTGATGTGGCGCTTCCCATAATGTACTGTGTCTGGTGCCCGAACACAGTGCACTTAAAAAACATTTGTTCTATTTTTTATTTTTTTTTTTTAAAACATTTTATTTTTTGTGACTGTTGGGTGGGGGGGCAGCGCTCATTGCATGTTTTTTTTTTTTTTTGGGGGGGGGTTACAAACACTTTAAAGGAGATCTACTCATCATTACCTTAATAATTGCTTTGGAGACTTTTATGAAGATTTGCTTATCCTTGTAGATTAAAAATACCTTCACATGAAGTATGAGTGCTATGCTGTTAAATTTAAAAGGACCAACAAACAGCAGACTTGTGGCAGATTTACCCCCTTGCCAGTTGTTAGCTAAAGTCTAGTTGACTGTAGTTAGGGCCCAATAGTTAGCTGCATCTCTCTTACTTCATATCAGTGACACTAGGTTGCATTGTTTTCTTATTATTTACTACTTGCAGCATGGTTCTCCAGGAGCCCAGTGCATTGAGGCAAAATCCCTCATAGGTGTTAAAAGAGATGTATGTTTTTTTTCCATATTAATACTTACCTAGGTGAATGCAGCATCAGTCCGATGCTGCATCTGTCCACCGGCGCCTCTACGCTGATAACTGAGCGATCGATCGCTGACGATCACTCGGTTCTCACAGCTGGGAACAGAGAGCTGGTGACTGTCAGTCATAGCTCTCTGCTCTGCCCCCTCCTTGCTCACTGGGATGCTGAGCTGTGGAGGAGGCGGGGGCATCTGGATCAGGATCTCAGCGGCTTGCTGAGAGGCTGAGCTGGGTGTTGGTCCAGGGATCTAGGCAGAATCTCGATTCCATGGTTGTGATGATGCGGAGTCTGGACCGACTTCTGTGACATCAGCAGAGAGTGGACTTCAGCCCACTCTCTGGTGAAAATGAGTCACAGGGGTGCAGAACGAACTGCACTTCTTTGCTCCACAGGAGAAGTACAGCTAAACAAGCTTTGGCTCTACTTCTCCTTTAAAGATAATGAACACCAGTTCTTTTCACATCTTTGTGCCATCAATTTAAATGTGCAGTATTTATTAAAATAATACCTGGTGATCCTGCCATGAAGGTCCTCTTTCAGACACTTTTAATTATGAATCACTTACTTTGAAAAAGGCACACCTCCTTATGTCAGTATTATGTTGGACCACATTTTGCTTTAACCACTTAAGCCCCGGACCATTTGGCTGGCCAAAGACCAGAGCACTTTTTGCGATTCGGCACTGCATCGCTTTAAATGACAATTGCGTGGTCGTGCGACGTGGTTCCAAAACAAAATTGATGTCCTTTTTTTCCCACAAATAGAGCTTTCTTTTGGTGGTATTTGATCACCTCTGCAGTTTATATTTTTTGCGCTATAAACAAAAATAGAGCGACAATTTTGAAAAAAAACACATTATTTTTTACTTTTTGCTATAATAAATATCCCCAAAAAATATATAAAAAAACCCCATTATTTTCCTCAGTTTATGTATTCTTCTACATATTTTTGGTAAAAAAATCGCAATAAGCGTTTATTGATTGGTTTGCGCAAAAGTTATAGCGTCTACAAAATAGGGGTTAGTTTTATGGCATTTTTATTTTTATTTTTTTTTTAATGGTGGCAATCTGTGATTTTTATCATGACTGCGACATTATGGCGGACACATCGGACAATTTTGATACATTTTTGGGACCATTGTCATTTTTACAGCGATCAGTGCTATAAAATTGCACTGATTACTGTAAAAATGACACTGGCAGTGAAGGGGTTAACCACTAGCTCGCTAGGAAGGGGTTAAGTGTGTCCTAGGGAGTGATTCCAACTGTTAGGGGGCATGGCTACGAGTGACACGTCACTGATCATAGCTCCCGATCACAGGGAGCTATGATCAGTGACAGTGTCACTAGGCAGAATGGGGAGATGCTTGTTTACATTAGCATCTCCGCGTTCTTCAGCTCCGTGAGACGATTGCGGGTATCCCTGCGGCACGCACTCAACCACGTGGCGGCAAATTCAAAGGGACGTACAGGTATGCCCATTTGCCCAGCCGTGCCATTCTGCCAACGTAAATGTACATGCGGCGGTCCGCAAGTGGTTAATTACAGCCTTTAGTTTGTTGGGATATGTCTCTACTAACTTTGCACATCTAGACTTTACAATATTTGCCCACTCTTCTTTGCAGAACTGCTCAAGTTCAGTTAAATGTGACTGCTTGTGGACTGCAGTCTTCAAGTCATTCCACTGATTTTTAATGTGGTTCAAGTCTGGGCTCTGACCAAGTCTTGCAAGGACATTCACCTTTTTCTCTTTCCTTGTCAAAAGAAGTTTATTGAGTATACAATGTTATAAAGATACATAAAGATACATAAAGTAAGTTTACAAGGATCTATAAAGTAAGCTCATTGTTTTACAGTAGGGTTTATATAGGTAAATATCATGAAATTTCAAATATTAAACATTGGGTTCACGTAAACCTAAATTAAAGATATATATCATTTCCTTAGTTACTTTTGTAGGTATTTAAATGATTTATACCTACTATACATATTGTTTACAAGTAGAGTGTATATAGGTCAAATAAATTCTGATAATGAGCTTTAATCGTAAGGTGGAGAAAAGGAAAGAGAAAGAAGAAAAAGGGTTGAAAGGTAGAGGTATGGTCCACAAGGTTGTCCCGCTCGTCAGTTTATTATTCTTTTTAGTTCTCTTTGAAGCCTTAGAATGGGTGTCTCTGTAAGTCATTTAATCTGTTACCATGGCAACAGGACAGAGTCATTGAAATTTGACAGGAACTGTTGTTTTATCCAAGGATGCCAAAGTTTTTCAAATTTTGGAATTTGATTTTGATCGATGGCTACCATCTTAGCATGGGACTTGTATTATTCATTCTGTGAATTGTTTCTGCTAGTACCAATGTAGGAGATTTCCATGCCTTGGCCACTGTTTGTTTTGCAGCCGTTATTAGTTGGATCATAAGTTTGAATTGAGAGAGTGTTAACCATTCCGGTTTTAGATTAAGTAAAGTTAAATATGGATCTGGTTGTATTATCTTTTTAAATATTTTAGATGCAATCACGAAGACTTCCTTCCAGAAGGTTTGGATTACTGGGCACGTCCACCATATGTGTAAATATGTGCCTATTTCTGGGCATCCTCGAAAACAAAGAGTTGAGGTATTAGGTGAATATTTTGCCACTCTAGCGGGTACAAGGTACCAGCGAGTTAGGACTTTATAATTTGTCTCCAGTGCTAAGATGTTGGGTGAAGATGACTTAGATGTGAGCCATATGTTAGACCAGTCCGTGTCTTCTAAAGTTCGTCCCAGGTCCTCCTCCCACCTCTGAACGTAAGAGGGTCTATTAAGATTTGCTACTCCATATAATTGATTATAAAGTGATGAAATTGTACCTTTAGCAAATGGATCTTTTGTACAGATTGATTCAAAAATGGATAATTGGGATAATGGTGTATCCCCCTTTAGGAATGGTGTATAGAAATTTTTGATTTGGAGATATCTAAATATCTCAGAGTTTGGTAGATCATATTTTTCTCTAAGCGATGGGAATGAAAGGAATTATTTAGATGCTATGAAGTCATTTAGTGTCTGAATGCCTGATGTTGTCCAAGCTTTAAAAGAATTTGGGTAGATCCATGCCGGATAAAAGGCCGGATTTCTGATAAAAGAAAGGAGAGGATTGTGTGGAGATTGTAACTGATATTTGGTTTTTAGTTTATCCCAGAGAGATAAGAAGTGTTTAGTTATGGGATTATGAATTTTAAAGCGGTCTTTAGGATCAAGCCATAATAAATTTGATATTAATAGAGGGTCATTTTCTGAAGCCTCTATAAATACCCATAATGGGATTTCCTGTTTTGCATGGTATTTGGACAGACTGGCCAAATGTGCTGCTCTGTAGTAGTTAGTAAAATTAGGGTATCCCAGGCCTCCTTTATTTTTGGGAAGATGTAGTGTGTGTATAGGTATACGTGGTTTAGAAGATCCCCATATAAACGAAGTTGCTCTTTTTTGTACTATTCTCAAAAAATAGGAAGGAATTGGAATAGGGAGGACTCTGAATAGATAAAGCAATTTGGGTAGAATAGTCATTTTGATTGCATTAATCTTCCCTATCCAGGATAAAGGAAGTTGCGACCATTGTTTTATTAGATTTGTGATCTGTCTTAATACAGGAGGATAATTGGTTGAGAATAAGTCAGAATGAGATGCTGTTAAATGAATTCCAAGATATGGGATTGATTTTTCTGCCCATGTGAATGGGAGTGCAGCCCTAGCCGGGATCAATTCTATGTTTGTGAGTGAAATATTAAGCACTAGGCATTTCTTAGGATTAATCATAAGGCCGGATAGGGCTGCAAATCCATCAAGAGCTGGTATTAAGTTAGGACCAGAGACCTGTGGTGATGATAGAAAAAGTAATATATCGTCTGCAAATATACATAATTTGTGTGTAATACCTCCTACTTCAATGCCAGTTATAGTTTGGTTTGTTCTGATGTATTGGGCCATGGGTTCGAGTATAAGGGCAAATAATAAGGGAGATAATGGGCAACCCTGTCGGGTACCTCTTTCGATATTAAAGGCTTCAGATTTGTATCCAGCATATTTTATATAGGCTTTGGGTTTATTATATAATGCTTTGATCCATGTTAAAAAGTGGGGTCCAAAACCCCATTTTTGTAATGAATATTGCATATATTGCCAGGATACTGTGTCAAATGCCCTCTTAATATTGAGAGATAGAAAACATAAAGGGATTTTCCGTTTTTTAGCAATATGTGCCAATAACACTGCCCTGCGTATATTATCGCCTGCCTGTCTATTTGGCATGAAGCCTACTTGATCTCTATGTATTAATTTTCCTATAAAGCTATTGAGGCGTTTTGCTATTATTTTTGCTAATAATTTAATATCGAGGTTTACCAGAGAGATAGGCCGATAATTCACACAGGAAGTATCATCAGAAAGGGGTTTTGGGATCATACAAACAATTGCCATTAGTGTTTCTTGCCGAAAAGAATGTCCATCTAGAAGTTTGTTAAAAGTTTCAGTGAGAATGGGAGAGAGTATTTCTGAGAATGTTTTATAGTATAAAGCCGAGTAGCCGTCTGGGCCTGGTCTTTTGTTAAGTTTTAGGTCTTTTATGGCGTTAGCAACTTCATCTATAGTTATAGGCTCATCCAAACTGCTTTTTTGATTCTGAGATAACTCAGGTAAGGTTATTTTTGAGAAGAAGGATTCAGCTTCTGTAGGATTAAATTCATTGTTTGTCTTGTATAAAGTTGCGAGATGTGAGTGAAATTTATGGACTATTTTAACTGGATTACAAGTGTAAACATTTTTTGATAATTTCAAACGTATTGGTTTGAAAGATTTGTTAGTTGAATTTAATGCCCGAGTCAAATATGTACCTGGTTTGTTTGTATTCATGTAGAAATTGTGTTTGGAGCGTTTGAGGGATTTATCAACTGACTCAGTGAGAAATAGATCGTATTCCAATCTAGATTTTTCCAGATGAGATTTTGTACTCTGAGATGGATTATCTTGAAATGATATGTAGGCTGCATTAAATTTGAGTTCTAGTTTTTTTGCTAGATTTTTGCGTTCCCGTTTAAATAGTGCCATTTGTCTTTGTATTGTACCACGCAAGACAGGCTTATGAGCTTCCCACAGTGTTATTGGGGAGATGTCTGTTGTATTATTAATTGATATGTATTCCTTTAAAGCTTGTTCAATGGCCATCTGATGTAGTGGGTGTTTCAGTATTATGTCCGGTAAGTACCACGTTGGGTCATGCGCTTTTGGTATGGCTGAGGCTATAGTAGTGTATACTGCATTATGGTCAGACCACGGAATCGGAATTATATCTGATGCAATAATTTCTGGTATCATTCCTATTGTTAGAAAAATATGATCTATTCTGGTGAAGGTTTGATGAGGGTGCGAGAAATAAGTGCATTTCTTTTTCATTGGGTTACTTTCTCTCCATGAATCTACCAGATTGTATTTGGAAAGAAGTTGAGAAAAAGGTAATCTAGAGGTTATTTTGGATGCTGTAAAAGGTGATTTATCTAGAAATGGGAGGAGGACCTGGTTCGAATCCCCACACATTATCACTGTTCCTATTTTGTGTGTATTAATCACTTGTAATATATGTGACAGGAATGGTGTAGGTTGTTTGTTAGGAGCGTAGTAGGAAATCACCGTGATTGCTGTATCCATTATATAACCCATGAGTATCAGGTATCTACCTTCTGGGTCTTTAATTTCTGATGATAAGGTGAATGGTGTGGATCGGTGAAATGCAATTAGAGTTCCCCTTTGCTTGGTACAGGCAGAAGCCGTGTAAATTTGTTGATAAAAAGGAGAAATATATTTTGGAGTAGAATCTTTGGTGAAGTGTGTTTCTTGGAGGCATACTATGTGAGCCTTCTTGTTATGGAAAGTACGGAAGGCTTTGGTCCTTTTTTGAGGGACATTTATTCCCTGAACATTCAGGGAAAGTATATTCAGTGGTGCCATGGCAACAGATCAAATAGTTTTGACTTACTTTTTGTTATGCAGAGCTGACTGCGCAGATCAACCTGTGTGGACTGAAGAGATGAATAGATAAAAAAGAAACCAGTGAATTCTGGAGTAAAGAGTAAACAAAAAACATATGAGATTAGATGATACATTGTATAAATTATTTTTTGCAAGTAATCACAATTTACCCGTGAAAGAGAATAAATATCTCTCTCAGGGGAATAAGTGCCTTCGTCACACTCCCACATAATATGGTTGGGAGAATGAGGAGGGCTAATGGGGGTACACGGATCTTCCGCTTACAGGAGAGAAGTGCTATGTCAAAAGACATCAAAATGACGTTTCATTAATTGGAGTGCAGAATATAGTTTTTGTTGAAATTATTTATTCCAGGGTGGTTGTATATGGTTAGTCTTGCCCTAGGCTAAATAATTCAGTTAGAAAGGTACTGTTAATAACTTTGGTATTGATGAAGATAGTTTGAATTATTTTGGGATTTTAACCCTTTTAGAGTAAACAATTACATATTTTATTCATATGTAACTGTTTAGATATGTTAACTCATAAAATTGAGGTTGTATTGCTTCAGATTAGAATAAACAAAAACATAATTCTAGGAACTAGTTAGGTAATAATATATTTGTTTTAAGAAAAGAAAGAAAAAGCTTCCATTACTTCTGGATTATTGAACATATTTGTCCTAAAAAGTAATAAATCTATTGTTATTACCTGATAATACATAACTGAACAAGAATTTCCTTATTTCACTTATATATTCTAAGGCTATATGAATCAGAAGTAATAAGAAATATAACTGGAATGTAACATGATCCCACACAGTGTGTGACTATCAGAATGCAGTTACATTCAGTTATAAATATAGGTTTTTTATAGAGAACCATCTCTTAGTATAATAAATGAAGAGATATCAGGAATTAGGATGTCAGTCCATTGAATCTTCTTGGTCCATGGATGATGTGGCATAACGGCCTCTTTTGTGAGAATGATGATTCCCATTTTGTTCTGAAATTTTCTGGGTGCTGCCTGAAGGTGAAGATGACGCTATTCTTCTGCGTGTGGGAGTGTTGCTGCTTGTGGGTTCTGTCAGATTTAATTTTAAAAGGGTTTGTTGTAGTTCATCTGCTGATCTGCTTCTGTAAATTGTACCTTGGTAGTTAAATCTGACTGAAAAGGGGAAGCCCCATTGATACATAATGTTGTGGCGTTGCAGTTCCATTAGTTGGGGTTTCATGGATCGTCTTTTAGTAATAGTAAGTTGGGATAGGTCAGCAAAAATTTGATAATTGTGTCCTTGAAAATTAAGTTCCTTTTTTTCTCTTGCAGCAATTAGTATTTGTTCTTTCGTTCTGTAATAATGAAATTTTGTGATTATATCGCGTGGGGGTCCATCTTTCTTTTTGGCTGTGAGGGCTCTGTGTACTCTGTCCAGTTCTAAACATTCAATAGGGATATCTGGCTTTAGTTCTTGTAATAGAGCAGTAATAGTAGATTGCAGGTCTGTCACAGTTTCAGGTATTCCCCTTATGCGCAAGTTTGAACGTCTGGCTCTATTTTCGTAATCTTCGAGCTTAGTTTGAAGTATTAAATTCTCTTTTTTTAATTGTTCCAATTCTGTTATATTTTCTTGGGTTGTAATTTCAATTTCATCCATTTTTATTTCTAAGGCTGCGGTGCGGTTTCCCAGCTCTCTTATTTCTTTGGTTAGGCTGTTTGTTATTTGGTCTGAGGTTTGTTTTAAAGCCTTATGAAGCATCTTTTCAAATTGTAATAATATTACTGGGGATACTGAGGAGGCTTGTGGAGAAGTTTGTGAGAGGATTTGTTCTGTATCTGACTCAAATGGAGAGTCTTGCTGTGACATTTTCTGTCTGTGAGAGCGCCCTGATGCTGTATCTTGTGAGGTGACTGGAGCTGCTTCAGCTGCAGTGAGTGCCTGTGAGCTCTTTGTGAGGTGAATATTATTTCTGCCACGGTTTCCTCCCAGTACCATATTTCCTGCCCAAACTTTCACAGTTTGTTCCCTGGGGCAAAAAGGTTCAAATGGATACCTTTTGAGCCTGCAGGCTCCGCTTTGTCCTTCTCTTCTCTCCTCAGCGGTGTGGAGCTCTAACAATGCATGTCTGCTCCGCTAGGCTCCGCCTCCTGCCCTCCACCTTTTTCTCTTTCAACTAATGTGTGGTCATTTTTGCTCTGTGCTTTGAGTCATTGTCATGTTGGAAGATAGGCCTTCTTCCCATTGACAACTTTCTGGCAGAGGGCAGCAAATTTTCCCTAAGAATTTGAGGGTATTTTGCTCCATTAATTTTTTTTCTATCCTGACAAGCGCTCCAGTCCCTGCTACAGAGAAACCCCCATGATGACTTTAATCTCATCTGAAATCTGGAAAAAGGTGTTATGGTCAGATGAGACCAAAATGGAATTATTAGGCCTCAACACCAAACAATATGTCTGGCGGAAATCCAATACAGCTCACTATTCAAATAACACCATTTCTACAGTAAGGCATGAAGGTGATAATAGCCTGTTATGGGGGAGTTTCTCTGCAACAGGGACTGGAGCACTTGTCAGGATGGAAAAAAATGGATGGGTCAAAATACCTTAAAATTCTTGAGGAAAATCTTTTGCCCTCTGCCAGAAAGTTGTCAATGGGAAGAAGGTTTACCTTGCAACATGACAATTATCCAAAGCATACAGCAACAATGACCATACAGTGGTTGAAGGAGAAAAAGGTGAATGTCCTTAATGGCTTAGTCAGAGCCCAGACTTAAACCACACTGAAAATCTGTGGAGTGATGGAAGTCTCTGTGTCTGTGGAAGACTGCAGTCCACAAATGGTCACCATCAAATTTAACTGAAATTGAGCAGTTCTGCAAAGAAGAATGGCCAAATATTGCAAAGTCTAGATGTGCAAAGTTAGTAGAGACATATCCCAGCAGACTAAAGGCTGTAATTAAAGCAAAAGGTGGTTCAACGAAATACTGATCCTTTTTCAAACTTAGTGATTGTTTTTGAATTTTTTATTTCTTTCTTTCTGACATGTTGGTGTTATATCTTTCCCTTTTATATTATAAGTTGCACTAGTAAATACATCTGGATAAGTCAAAAAATGTGTTTGTTTTCATTTTGGCTAAAATGCAACAAAATGTGATTATTTTAAAAGGGGGGGGGGTGATTCTTTTCTATACCCACTGCATATGGTCCATAATTGTCACTATCCAGAGCAAGCTGTGCAGCAGAAGCAAGTACGTTGTAACAGGAAGTGGCTGAAAGTGGCTGGAGATCAGCAGCAATGAGATGGGAAGAAGGTGAAAGCAGGATTTTATGAAAAAAAAAAAAAAAGTGTTTATCACATACAGTGGGCAAAGAAAAAATAAATGATACCCAGGTATGGTTTAAACCTGGCTTAATTCAGTGTCAGTGTCTGTACAAACTGCTGGATATTCCGTTATTACTTTGTCATCATCACACTAAGCAATTAATGGTGCACATGATGCAGAAATGCGGCACACTCAAGGATTTAATAAGGCAAGCAATGCACATATGGTAACTAAGCATTGCTTTGAAGGGAAATCTTTTTTCAAGCTTGCATACTGTGCCTGGAAGGGTCTCAAGCAGGGCTTTATTTTCTTCTTCAGAGTAAAAAACTCACTGTGCAGCTATTAATATCTTAAGGGAAGCTTGTGAGGGAAACACATGGGCTACCATTGATAAACTCTTTCTAATGTGCTATTTGCCTTACTGTTATGATAATTCCTTGGCTTTAGCAATTTCAGAGTCACTGACTCACAGCATGGGTGCTGCAGATTGGGAGTTGTGATTTTACTCTGACTGATGTTGCTGCACACTTTTTCCAGGTCAATAACTCAGAAATCAGTGAATGCCGAGCTGGCCAGGCAACTAAACCAGTGCTCAGAGAAGGTGCTCAGCCATAGCAGGCTGTAGTTTTCTTGTGTAATTTTAATGCAAAATGCAAATCATTACAACTGAGTGAAGGCCTATTAACAACAACTGCCATAGACCCTCAACTGTCCCCGATTTGGAAAAACTGTCCTTTTTTTAGAAAAACAAATCCCTCTGTTTCTCTTTCCTTCTCAGTTGCCCCGTTTTTTTTGTCCTGACGTATACAGGTCTTTGATCAATTTTCCTATTTAACTACCAGTAGTATTATATTTCATTAAAACTTCAGTTCAGTTTTGGGCACCAGTTCATTTTGGAGACCTGAAGAAAGTGCAGAGAAGATCAATCATACTGATAAGAGGCATGGAGGAGGTCAGTTATAAGGAAAGATTAGCTGAACTGAGTGTATTCTCTTTTGAGAAGAGGTGATTAAGAGGGGATATCATTACCATATATAAATAGATAGGTGGTCCATATAATGAACTTGGTGCATAGTTATTGCCATTAAGGTCATTACAAAGGACAAATAGGCACTCTCTACATCTAGCATAAAAGATATTTAACCTCCACATATGGAAAGGCTTCTTCACAGTAAGTGCTGTGAAAATGTGGAAAAGGCTCCCTCAAGAACTAGTTCTAGCTAGCTAAGTAGATTGTTTAAAAAAAACAGCTGGATGCTTTTCTAAATGCAAAAATATAACCAGATATTAATGATAGAGGTTGTGTATCCAGTGAATATTCAACTGCCTTCTGGGGGATCAGTAAGGAATTTTTTTCCCCCACTGGAGCAAATTAGATCATGCTTAATGGGGTTTTTGTGCCTTTCCCTGGATTAACTGTGGGTATAGGATTCTGTACATGAAGATTTTCTATTTATTTCTTCTATTTATTTATATTTTTCCTATTGGTTGAACTATATGGACTTGTGTCTTTTTTCAAAATGACTAACCCTAAACAGGTATTTAACCTAAAAAAGTATTACATTTGCTATTTTGAAAGTCAATATAAACAAAAATTTGTGGTAAAAAAAACCTCTTGGTTTAAAGCAGAAATAAACTCCCATCATTTAGGGCATCAGAGCTGGCTGCTTACACCTGGAAGAAGCAGCCAGCTGATGAAGATCAAGATGCTGGGGCAGAACACGCTGTATGGTTCCCAAACAGTAGTTTACAGTGGTACAATACTGAATTTGCAGGTGAATGTGCTTTGAAGAGTACTACAGTACTGCAGATAAGTGGGAAAAAAACATTTAGGATGGGGAGCTGAATACCACTTTAACTACGGTAATAATTTTTAAGCAGTTATTTTTCATGGCAGATGAAACTGGAGACATGGAAAAGTTGTGCTTTTTGCCTGCATAATTTTTGTTAAAGGGTATCCCTCTTTCTCATCTCAGAAAATTGGTAGGTATATTGAAAGAAATATTGTCTGGAAACAATCAGTTCCCAGCAGTTTGCTAACAAAAATACTGTAAGTAATAGTGCAACACATCTTGAGACTTGAGAAAGGGGATGAGGAGATACCCACGGGGTGGCGGTTGAAGAGCAGAATGCACTGCTGGGCAGGAGTCCCTCAGGATTACCAGATAAGACTTGGCAGAAGGGAGAGCCAGGAGTAGAGTCAGGAGCCAGGCCAGAAGTCATGCATGGAAAATCAGCCAGGAGTAAGGCAGCAAGCAGAGTCAGGAGTCAGCCGGGGTCATATACTGGAAATCACACAGCAGCAGAGTCAGAAGAGCAAGCCAGGGGTCATACACGAATCAGCAGACAGGAGCAGAGTCACTGGAAAAAGCCAAGGGTCAAAGCCAGGAATGTAGACAGGTCAAAGGAAAGCTGAGTCAGTAACAGGAAATCCAATAACAACAGGAACCGAAACTCAGGAACACACAGGGGAGATGAAGATCATCCAGAAGCGAGTGGCTGATGCTGCTGGTCTTAAATAGGCCACTGGGCACCAGAATCTGTCAAGCATTGTGCACTGGCTCATGAAACATTGCAGCCGTTCGTGCCCATGTGCTCATGCGCATTAGCAAATTTCTATGTGCCAATCTGCGAATCCGCTGGGCATTAGCAGACGTGCCAGTTCTTCTGCGGACTGTTCTCTGACACCTGGCCTGTATCAGAGTGTGGTACCCAGCACTTCTGTATGCCAATCTCTGCTAATTTAACTGTAAGTGAATACTTTGTACTGATTATAGAGTGCAAAATACTAATGCATCTATGTGCACTTACTGTTTTCTTTCATGTTGCCTGATGCTGGTGGATTTTCCCCAAACCTAATTGTGAGGTGTAGCAGGAAGCATTAAAGTGTTACTAAACTTACTTTATAATATACTTGGGGCATCCACAATATATGTCCCTCTTCTGTCTGTTGTGACTGTTTTGGGAGCGCCACATGTTTTGTCATTTTAGTTCAACATATTTAGCTGTATAGACTAGTCATATATAGTATGTTAGATAAAAAAAAAAAAAAAAAAAATCTTTGAAGGGCCTAATCATTTCATCACAATACAGAAATTCTGAAATGTGATTAAAATGATTTATGTTGCTGTAAGGAGCTATGAAGGATATAGCACTGTATATATAAGGAAAGAAGTAAATGGGTTAATGATATACAAGACCAGAAGTTATTTTCTATCACTCCCCTCTGCAAGTGTTGTGTGCACCCCTAGCTGCCGTCCTCCCTCCAAGTACTTTCACTCCAGCTGCCTCTCTGAAATGATGATTTAGCTTCATGCTGACGTCCCTGCAAACAATAGTCGCAGATGGGAGGCGGGAACCGGACACACCAACCAAAATGTCTATTATGTCAAGAAGCCGTTTCTTGCTCTTCCTTTTTCATCTGCTCTTTATGGCTATTAATATTTTCTGCTCCGTACTGAATTATCCTGAAGGTGCCTTTGTTAACCATATTGTAGCCACAAGCCCCATTTTATTTTTTTGCCCTGTTAATTGTGTTGTGAAAATACAGAGGTCAGTCATAACATTGCAGAGCAGCTCAGGAAATGCATTAATTATCACCGCAATTGCAATCATTCTAAAAGTGTGTAAAGCGTAACATAGAGCAAGCGTAATCGTCTACAGTTTTCTGTGTTACAATTATGCAGTGAAAGGTCAGCGGCATTCATTTACAGGCATGTTTATACATACAGATTTTTCTTCAGATGCTGTGTGTGAATTTGCCTTAAGAGGAGTTTATATGATGAAGTCATGTCAACTGGTAATAAAAGGGATTATAACAACTAGGCAACACAAATGGAGAATTAAAGCAGGACTGGGACGAATCCTGGTTAACTCAAGTCAGTTTAGCGTTCAGATTCACAGTGAAGTAAAAATTAACCCATTATTTACATTACAGACTAGGTAAAAAAAACGTTGTGTTCTTGAAAAAAAAATACAAGGAGTGTCAAGACTGGAGAAGAGGACCAGATGAGGAGGGCGACCGTCAGTTACATAGTTAGTCTGGTTGAAAAAAGAGACAAGTCAATCTAGTTAACCAATAAAAGGAGAAAAAAAATACAATCATATATACACATTCCAATACACACAGTTGATCCAGAGAAAGGCTAAAAACCCAACAAAGCATTATCCAATTTGCTCCAGCAGGTGAAAAAAATCCTTCCTGATTCCTCAAGAGGCAATCGGATATTCCCTGGATCAACTTTACCCATAAATGTTAGTATCCAGTTATATTATGTACATTTAGGAAAGAATCCAGGCCTTTTTTTAGAGCAATCTACTAAGCTGGACAAAACCAACTTTTGAGGAAGTCTATTCCACATTTTCACAGCTCTAATGCTGCATACACATGTCTGTATACTGTTCCGACGCACCAAAGATGACACGTGCTCTGAAGTAAGTACAATACAGAAGCTATTGGCTACTGGCTATTGAACTTCCGTTTTCTAGCCCTGTTGTACGTGTTGTATGTCACTGCGTTCTGGACGGTTGGAATTTGGTGTGACCTTATGTATGCAAGACAGCTTGAGCAGAATTCCTTAGGAAAAACCTTCAGAGTTTATTCTGATGGGAAAACCAGTCATGTGTACAGGGCATAAGGCCTTATTCACAAAGGTGTACTGATCCCATACCTACACATGCAAATAACCATCTTCACCTGCGTAGGATGCACAGGTGATCCATGCAGTCATGTTCAGTCTGTTCAAATCAGTGACAGGCGGGCGGCTGCATTGACCTGCATAAATGTACAGTCGGAATGCTCCTGGACATCTGTCCAGGATGCCTGCATGAAGCTGCATGAAACACATGTGAATCCTACACGGCTGAGGATGGCCCTTCACATGGGTGGATTGGTACATCTGTGTGAATGAGGTTTTATAATGTGTAATATATTTCAGTGTACTGTGTTGCTAAACACTAAACACACACCCCAAATGTAAATGGACACTTATGAGTGAGGTCCTCTAACACTCAGACATATTTAAAGTAAGTTGCACCAAAGACCACTGTCCATGCGCAGGGCTGTGTCTCCATAATGTATTTTTATTAGGCATATGTCTTGGGCACAAGGGTGAATAGCTCAGCAGTAAAGTGCACCTTAGTTTTGCTTTGTTATATTATGTCTAACTGTTTCTCCATATTTGTGGATATATTCTCCCATGGTACCAATAAAAGGTGTGCAAAGAATGCAAAGAGAAGTCACAAAGATTGCTGCAGCTCATCCATAAACCATCCATTTTTTTCTCTTTAATTTGTTTATACAAATGTCAGCAAAACACACAATGCATAAAAAAAATTGTTCCAGTTGTCAAGGTAAAAAATAATGCTGTATGTAATTCAGTTGGTGACAAAATGGATAGAATATGTATAAAAGGTCATTATCATTTGCATGGTGAGGCAAAACATATGCACTTTAAGGCCAATTACATTAAACTGAAGGTCATATATTCATATTTCAATCTTCTTATATATATATATTTTCTGATGAAAGAAACCATTGTTACTTGATAAATGGCCTTGTAAGCTTTTGAGAGCCATTGTCAATGTTATTAAGCCCTCGAGTCACATTCATTGATTGCATGTATAACATCTATCTATATAACAAACTTTAACAGCATTGCATATGCACTTTTTCCTCTCTACACATAAACACAGGTAGTGTGTGAACCAACACATATGTGCAGACTATTCACATACAGTATCTCACAAAAGTGAGTACACCACTCACATTGTTTGTAAATATTTTATTATATCTTTTCATGTGACAACACTGAAGAAATGAAACTTTGCTACAATGTAAACTAGTGAGTGTACAGCTTGTATAACAGTGTAAATTTGCCGTCCCCTCAAAATAACTCAACACGCAGCCATTAATGTCTAAACCGCTGGCAACAAAAGTGAGTACTATAAATTATACAAAAGTGAGGTGACAAATGTGAATATCAACATATAACATTCTAATGCCCCGTACACACGGTCGGATTTTCCGATGGAAAATGTCCGATCGGAGCGTGTTGTCGAAAATTCCGACCGTGTGTGGGCTCCATCGAACATTTTCCATCGAATTTTCCGACACACAAAGTTGGAGAGCAGGAGATAAAATTTTCCGACAACAAAATCCGATCGCGTCAATTCCGACCGTGTGTGGCCTGTTCCGACGCACAAAGTGCCACGCATGCTCAGAAGAAATTCCAAGACGGAACAGCTCGTTCTGGTAAACTTAGCGTTCGCAATGGATACAGCACTTTCGTCACGCTGCAATGTTAAAAATGGTTTAATACAGCGCACTCTCTTCTTCTTTATAATGTGACAAGAATATATTAGTTTTGCTGCTCATATTCACACACACTTCTCACAAACTTATTTTGTTACTATTTATCGTGATTCCCTCAATATATTTTGATTTCTCACATCTGACAACATATTTTTGTATATTTATTTATTTATTTATTTATTTATTTATTTATTTCAGGTACTTATATAGCGCCGTCAATTTACGCAGCGCTTTACATATATATATATTATACATTCACATCAGTCCCTATACCCTCAAGGAGCTTACAATCTAAGGTCCCTAACTCACATTCATACCTATACTAGGGCCAATTTAGACAGGATCCAATTAACCTACCAGCATGTCTTTGGAGTGTGGGAGGAAACCGGAGTACCCGGAGGAAACCCACGCAGACACAGGGAGAACATGCAAACTCCAGGCAGGTAGTGTCGTGGTCGGGATTCGAACCAGCGACCCTTCTTACTGCTAGGCGAGAGTGCTACCCACGGCGATTTTGATTTGTACTCCCGAAAATGTTTGTGTGTGTTTTTTGTGATAAGTTCCCACAACACCATTGATATGTTGTTCTATTTAATCTGTAGGAGATTGTTTGGTGTTGTTGTCCCTTGTTAATTTCACATTGTATTTTAGAAATGTACCTGAATCGTCACCAACAAACTGTCCTTTTTGGATGAAAACACACACAGGAGAGTAGAATTTACCTAAAAAATGTTAATAAGGGCTCACAACTAAACAAAGAGGGAGGCAACGCTGGAGAAACTGCAGAAGTGGGTGAAGCCTTGGACCCCCAGGGCAGACATCAACTATTTTTACGCAAAATTGGTGGCCAGAGGAGTCCATATCTAAGGGAGGGCAGTCTGGTCCAGAAGTCCCAGAGATCATGAACAGAAGCAGATGACATACATGTCCCCAGGCTGTGGTCATATGAGAGACTGCAGCTTTTGTTAGACCAGACTGAACCCAGGGTCATCACTCTCTTGCCTTCCTTCCACGCTTCCTTACACGTGGTGGCTCTGGTGGTGGAGTTGTGGCAGCAGGAGGAGGAGGAGGAGGATGGTCCAACTCAACCACGTCGGTCTTGGATGTTAGTTCCCCACTCACCCCCTTACGTAGGACTTTATACAGAAGGTCCTCACAGAGCCTGCGTTGACCCTCCTGCATGCCCTGCAATTTGGTGGCAGCCATGCAGGCAAAGGCCTCTTCAGGAGTTGGTAAGGCTCGGAGGGACGCCGAAGCCTCCTGGATCAGCCTGAACGCTGAATCCTGCACGGGACTCGGAGTGGCCTTCCTGGCTCGTTTATATGGCAGGCGGAGGGGAGGGACCTGAGACTCAGTCAGGCTGCGACTGGTCCCTGGCTTCTCTTGGCTGACACTTAGCCCCGCCTCCTCCTGGCTGCAACTAATCTCCGCCTCCTCCTGACTGCCACATTCCACAACCTCCTCCTGGCTGAGGTCTTCCTGTGTATGAAAAAGGGACATAGTTTTAGTATTTTTTCCATCAATCACACACAATTTTCACCTCCTGACTGCTGCAAATTGAATGTTAACAAATATAACAGACTATCCTTCTGAGCCCAGCAGTTTTCATTCTTGTCCCAATTTTGGGTGCCCACTACTGTCTATTGATATGTAAAACACTTTCAATTAGTGATCAATAATAACATTTAGTAAACATCATTTCTTTATTGCCCAGAAATCTGTAGAACAATACTATACCTGGCTCCAGCTGGGCTCCTCCACTTCTTCCTGGCTGGAAGGCCCAGGTTGGACATCGGAAGCCTCAGCTGGTATGGAAGGAAGCGTGGAAGGAAGAGTGGAGAGGGATTCCCTGACTTCAGTGTGGTCTGACAGAAATCGCAGTCTCTCGTAGTACCAGAGCCTGGGGACATAAATGTCATCTGCTGCAGCTCCTGATCTCTGGGAATCTGTGACCTTCTTGCACTTCCTAAGATATGTGCTCCTCAGGCCACCAATTTTGGCTTTTAAATAAGGGATGGTTGCTGTGGGGACCACCGGCTTCACCAACTCCAGCAGTTTCTCCAGCGCTGCCTGCCTCTTCTGTTTGTGATTATAGTGGGGGTGTCTCACTTGCCACAGACAGGGCAGCTCCCTGTACTTGTCTATGAACAGGGGCAGGAAATTGTGGTCGTTGAACCCATCCATTTTCTCTGCAAGACACAACACAAGACAAACCCTAATGTCAGGCAAAACTCCCCTAATCTTGTTACAATATAGGCTTCCATTTGGAAGCAGTATAGGCGCAAGTTTAGATCTTACCTTCGTTATCACGATCGGCGTCTCCGATGCTCCTTCCTCCGCTCACAGATCGTACGTAATATGCACGTGTGTTACGCTTTATACACACTGCGCATGCGTATAACTCCGCCCGCCCCTGACGTTCTTTCTAGTCTATCCCCCGCCCCTTTTTGTTCGGTGCAGTGGGGGATGAGCACATGGCGGATAGACAGCAGGTGCGTGCTAATTGTAGCAACGAGGACGAGGAGGAAAGGCCGGAAAAAAGCAGGAGATAAAATTTTCCGACAACAAAATCCGATCGCGTCAATTCCGACCGTGTGTGGCCTGTTCCGACGCACAAAGTGCCACACATGCTCAGAAGAAATTCCAAGATGGAACAGCTTGTTCTGGTAAACTTAGCGTTCGCAATGGATACAGCACTTTCGTCACGCTGCAATGTTAAAAATGGTTTAATACAGCGCACTCTCTTCTTCTTTATAATGTGACAAGAATATATTAGTTTTGTTGCTCATATTCACACACATTTCTCACAAACTTATTTCGTTACTATTTATCGTGATTCCCTCAATATATTTTGATTTCTCACATCTGACAACATATTTTTGTATATTTTTTATATATTTTTTGTCTTTAATGTAGATTCTTTTTTTGTGTTTGTCTTTTATTTTATTTTTTTTGGCGATTTTGATTTGTACTCCCGAAAATGTTTGTGTGTGTTTTTTGTGATAAGTTCCCACAACACCATTGATATGTTGTTCTATTTAATCTGTAGGAGATTGTTTGGTGTTGTTGTCCCTTGTTAATTTCACATTGTATTTTAGAAATGTACCTGAATCGTCACCAACAAACTGTCCTTTTTGGATGAAAACACACACAGGAGAGTAGAATTTACCTAAAAAATGTTATTAAGGGCTCACAACTAAACAAAGAGGGAGGCAACGCTGGAGAAACTGCAGAAGTGGGTGAAGCCTTGGACCCCCAGGGCAGACATCAACTATTTTTACACAAAATTGGTGGCCTGAGGTGTCCATATCTAAGGGAGGGCAGTCTGGTCCAGAAGTCCCAGAGATCATGAACAGCAGCAGATGACATACATGTCCCCAGGCTGTGGTCATACGAGAGACTGCAGCTTTTGTTAGACCAGACTGAACCCAGGGTCATCACTCTCTTGCCTTCCTTCCACGCTTCCTTACACGCGGTGGCTCTGGTGGTGGAGTTGTGGCAGCAGGAGGAGGAGGAGGAGGATGGTCCAACTCAACCACGTCGGTCTTGGATGTTAGTTCCCCACTCACCCCCTTACGTAGGACTTTATACAGAAGGTCCTCACAGAGCCTGCATTGACCCTCCTGCATGCCCTGCAATTTGGTGGCAGCCATGCAGGCAAAGGCCTCTTCAGGAGTTGGTAAGGCTCGGAGGGACGCCGAAGCCTCCTGGATCAGCCTGAACGCTGAATCCTGCACGGGACTCGGAGTGGCCTTCCTGGCTCGTTTATATGGCAGGCGGAGGGGAGGGACCTGAGACTCAGTCAGGCTGCGACTGGTCCCTGGCTTCTCTTGGCTGACACTTAGCCCCGCCTCCTCCTGGCTGCAACTAATCCCCGCCTCCTCCTGACTGCCACATTCCACAACCTCCTCCTGGCTGAGGTCTTCCTGTGTATGAAAAAGGGACATAGTTTTAGTATTTTTTCCATCAATCACACACAATTTTCACCTCCTGACTGCTGCAAATTGAATGTTAACAAATATAACAGACTATCCTTCTGAGCCCAGCAGTTTTCATTCTTGTCCCAATTTTGGGTGCCCACTACTGTCTATTGATATGTAAAACACTTTCAATTAGTGATCAATAATAACATTTAGTAAACATCATTTCTTTATTGCCCAGAAATCTGTAGAACAATACTATACCTGGCTCCAGCTGGGCTCCTCCACTTCTTCCTGGCTGGAAGGCCCAGGTTGGACATCGGAAGCCTCAGCTGGTATGGAAGGAAGCGTGGAAGGAAGAGTGGAGAGGGATTCCCTGACTTCAGTGTGGTCTGACAGAAATCGCAGTCTCTCGTAGTACCAGAGCCTGGGGACATAAATGTCATCTGCTGCAGCTCCTGATCTCTGGGAATCTGTGACCTTCTTGCACTCCCTAAGATATGTGCTCCTCAGGCCACCAATTTTGGCTTTTAAATAAGGGATGGTTGCTGTGGGGACCACCGGCTTCACCAACTCCAGCAGTTTCTCCAGCGCTGCCTGCCTCTTCTGTTTGTGATTATAGTGGGGGTGTCTCACTTGCCACAGACAGGGCAGCTCCCTGTACTTGTCTATGAACAGGGGCAGGAAATTGTGGTCGTTGAACCCATCCATTTTCTCTGCAAGACACAACACAAGACAAACCCTAATGTCAGACAAAACTCCCCTAATCTTGTTACAATATAGGCTTCCATTTGGAAGCAGTATAGGCGCAAGTTTAGATCTTACCTTCGTTATCACGATCGGCGTCTCCGATGCTCCTTCCTCCGCTCACAGATCGTACGTAATACGCACGTGTGTTACGCTTTATACACACTGCGCATGCGTATAACTCCGCCCGCCCCTGACGTTCTTTCTAGTCTATCCCCCGCCCCTTTTTGTTCGGCGCAGTGGGGGATGAGCACATGGCGGATAGACAGCAGGTGCGTGCTAATTGTAGCAACGAGGACGAGGAGGAAAGGCCGGATCTGGACACGTCCCGATCCAGAAGGAGATTTAAGGACTCAAATATGTCCTTTGGGGAGATGTTGGAGATGGTGGACATCCTGAAGAAGGCCGACTATGATGGAAAGTATGGACCTTACCCCAACCCCAATGTCCGAAAGGCCAAGATCATGGCGAAAGTGGTCAGGAGTCTGCACCGGAATTTCGGGGTACGACGATCGAAAGATCAGCTTAGGAAGCGGTGGTCGGACCTCAAATTACGAGAACATGAGCAGTACAGAAAGATCCGGAGAGTGCTGCAAAAAAGTAAGTAGTTGTCCTGTGTTCCTATTCTTTATGTTTATTACGTTCGTGCTGCTCCATGTGCTTTTAGGAACTGTTGTACAGTTTAAAATGGCAACTTTCATGTTCATGGGCACATTATTCGTTCGGATCAAACATTTTTCGTTCCAACTATAAAATTCCATTGTTTAGCCCATATGCATTTGGCCACCATTTTGACGCCCTATACTTGTCTGCAAAGAATTGGGTTGTGTAGATAGTTTTGTTACTAGAATGAAATGCAAACTAGATTCTGTGTAAGGAGAGGACACTGAGCAGCTGTTTACACATCTGGACACTGGAGCACTAGTGTGGGACAAAAGAACACCATTTTTATTAGGGGCCCACACAGGTGCTCCAGTGTATACTATAGGGGGGGCTACATCTGTGAAGCTTGTTCCAAACAGGTAAAGTATTGCATGTTGACAAAGGGCACTAAAAAAGCTACATCTTGGAACTCTGCTAAAATTGACAATTGTACCCCACTTCCAAGCAATGTTTCATCTTTATAGTTCTGCCATCAAATATCTGTGTGCCAAGTATACCATTTTTGTTTTACATAGGGGATAAAAGACTCGGAGGACACCCCTCATCTGAGGAGACCAGAGCCCCCCCCCTCTGGAAGAAGGGGAAATCCCCCCAACACAAGAAGAGCAGGAGGAAGAAGACGTGGTGGAACTAGTCACTACAACAGGTGAGTGTCTGCAACCACAGGCTCAGATAAGAGATGGATGGCGGCATTTTTTTTAAACCTAATTTATTTTGGGGTTCCTCTCTTTTTAGGTGATCGTGAGGTTGTGGATCCAGATCCTTTCACATCCGAAAGTGCCCAGATCCTGATTGGGGAGATCATGGGGTGTAATTTACAATTGGAAATCATCAAGCAAAACATCAATGATGTTATTCCAAAAAATAAAAACATCATTGATGTTTTGGGGCGAGTTTAAAGCCCCTCCAAATCACTTTCTTCTTTTGTGTGCTACAATGTGCAAAATGTTTTTGTGATTTTTTCCCAAAGCCAAATTTGGAGGATGCACACAGTGTGTCAACATGTGCTATCTGCCATCACGGGAGATAAATGGACGCGTTTTGGGGGTGCAACCCCTTCCTCAATAATAAAGTAGCTGAGAGGAAGGGCTTGCTCCCCCAAAACACATCCCTTGATCCCCCGTGATGGCAGCTAGCACATGTTGACATTGGTAAATTGGTGTGCATCTTCCAAATTTGGCTTTTCCAGGGGTGACTTCACCCCATCTGAACCCAATATCAAACACAGTTCCTAAATACTCATGTCTGATATTGCCTTCAAATTCGACCAAATGTGACGTTTGTAAGTTCAAGATTTGTGTCTTTTATTGTTGGTTTTACACATGCCTGTTTTATCTAAAATGGACATTTTGAGTTTTGATAATGCCACCACAAAAATTGGTATACCACAAACATGTTGGTTTGTTGGAAAAACCTTTGGTAAATGCATATGTGATTGTGCAGGTATTAAAAAGATTGTTAATCAAGAATGTGTGGATTATTGTCTCAACGCTACAACACTTTTGGGGTGATGTAATTGTTGTTTGATGAGAAAATGGGGGTTATTTCCTAAGGGCAAGTCCACTTTGCACTACAAGTGCAGTTGCAAGTGCACTTGTAGTAAAATGTGTTTTTGCATTTAGTAAATAACAGCCAACAGTGCTTTGTATAAGGTTACACAATCACGCCATTTTCTGCACTCAAAACATTTCTGTCAGGGTCATCTAAAACAAACACAAGCAGTAAATGTCCACAAAGAATTTTTTTTTTTTTTTATTATTATAAAAAGGCTTCACAGATTGTCTGGCATATTGATAGCCCCCCTACCCGCAAAGGACTCCAGGTAGCGTAACCGGACATTACGGGCACTCAGGGAGGGCAAGCCAGGACGGCCACTTTCAAGCGCCGTCAGTGTGGTTTGATGTATGATTCCGGCCTCAGGCCCAACTGAGCCAGCATAGTTGGCCGAATGTTTCCTAAAAAGTTATGGAGAATACAGCATGCCAGTATAATATGGTTCAGTTCATACTCCGCCATATGGATGGGTGTCAGAAATAAGCGGAACCGGCTGGCCAGGATTCCAAATGTGTTCTCCACCACTCTTCGGGCTCTGGCCAGCCGGTAATTAAAAACCCTCTGTTCCGGGGTGAGGGTCCTCATTGGGAATGGCCACATCAGGTGGTCCCCCAGCGCAAACGCTTCATCAGCAACGAACACAAATGGGAGTCCTTCAACATTGTCCTCTGGAGCTGGCAAGTCCAAGCTGCCATTCTGGAGATGCCTGTAGAACTCCGTCTGGGCAATGACTCCACCATCGGACATCCGGCCATTCTTCCCCAAGTCCACATACAAGAAGTCGTAATTAGCCGACACCACCGCCAACATCACTATACTATTGAACCCCTTGTAATTATAATAGTACGACCCCGAGTTGGGTGGTGGGACGATGTGGACGTGTTTCCCATCAATTGCCCCTCCGCAGTTAGGAAAGTCCCACCGCTGGGCAAAGTGGGAGGCCACAGTCTGCCATTCCTGTGGCGTGGAAGGAAACTGTTGAGGAAAAAACAATAAACATTACTATTTTTTCACAGAAACATGGCAAGCAGATTAGACACAAACATTATGGGGCAACCTCCAGATAGCATTTAGTAAGGGGAATTTAACAAGGCCAAAGTATAAGGTACACCTATCATATTCCCCCTCCCCCCCCCTCTCATGGGCCATTTCTAACATTATAGGGGGTGTGTGGAAATCTTGGACAGGTAACCCTCTTCACTTCATTGAGAGATGAATGCCTAAATAATGGGTATTACTTTGAACAGACCCTCCTTAGTTACACTATTGGCAGTCCACTGGACAGGTAAGAAGTGTCATAATACAAAGATATAAATACACATTGTACACATTTGAGGACATTTGGACATTCTGCTATTACCTATCAAGATAATAATAGGATCCCAAAAATTTTAACAGTACCATTTGAAAGTATACAGGCAGACCCTTGCACTACATGATATAAGGAATATTAATTAGGGGTAGAGGGCGCTACCTTACCAGAGTACCTTGATTTTGTGATATAATAAACCTCAGAGGAAAAGGGGACAAGAAAAGATGAAAGTGAAAATAAAATTAAAACCAACCCCTTATTCACTCATTTAGTTAGTGAGTCTAATTGTCCAGTGTTACCTAAATGGACTGTGCTACCAGGTGAGTCTTATACCTAATATGCAGGTATACACCGTGTGGCTAATCAACATAGATTAATAAAGTGACATTTTGTAAGAATTATGACATTCCAAAAAATAAAATAAAAACTAAAAAATAATTATAAAACACCACGGATTGAAACCTATATTAGTCTCCAATAATGTCCAAATGTGCTTTTATAAGAGGTGAGTTAGATGATCCCACCATTAGGCATATAGTGCAGGGCTGCACATTAGATTAAATAACCAGGTGTGAAATAAAATAAGTGAAAAGTATATTAAATAAATTTAAATAAATGTATCAAAGTCCAGTATCAAAAAGTAAAGACGTCTGTGGTAAGTGACTTTCGTGATAACCAGCTGATCAAATCCGGTGACTTGCGGTGCTCCCCCTCAAAGATCCCCACTCACCAGCTCCCTGCACCCCTGCAGGGGTAGTAGGCGTGTAGTAGCAACCAGCAGTGTGATGTGTATGGGTCCTCAGGGTCCACCGTTCCAGCTGAGAAGTATCCTTCAATGTGTCCTCATATAGAAGAAACAGGGCTCCATAGTGTGATACGTTTTAAATAGTTTATTGGCTATCATAACAGCACAAAAATAGGCAACTAAAAAGTTACTAAAATAGGAATTAAAAAGACCAAATAGTCACACAGCGTGTGTTCTTAATTCGTATGGAGAGTGCAGTGTGTGTGTAGAACCATCAGCTGCGCGGCGTGCGCCCTTGCACTACATGCTTTGGGGAATTCATCCCTAAATCTGAGCACTAAAGAGGTGGGTATAGTGTGTATGGGTTTGGCAAAGTCAGCAGATAGATGATTGAGGATCAGCTGACTTAGCAGTTGGGGGAGGGAGGGTTACTAAAAATTATTTGGGGACACCACAAAAAAAAAGCCTCTGGCACTCTGCCTGAATTTAAAGCAAAAATAACATTTCTAAACATTTTAGGGGGTGTTTGGGGTAAAGCACTACTATGGAGCTGACAAAATACATTGTTAAGTGACTACATGAGGTGAATATAGGCCAGGAGACACCATGTTGGAGAGGTTAGTGAAGGGCAAATATGTATGAAGGACCTAAAATAATATTTACATAAAAATCCAGCATGCATGAAAACAAAGGGGACATTCACAGCATATTACAATCATGGTAATTAGGGAATGAGGAAAGAAATACAATATATTAGCAAACATTCAATACAATAAAATGTGATATAAAAGGATAAAAATCTTACCTTCATATACTCCTTCTGCAGGACCTGGATGATGGCAGAACTGGTCTCTGGCATTATGATCCCCAGAGCCTGGGGGGAGATGCCTGTCGAGAACTTTAAGTCCTGCAGACTTCTCCCTGTCGCCAAATACCACAGGGTAGCGACCAACCTCTGCTCCGGAGTGATGGCTTGCCTCATGCAGGTATCCTGCCTGCTGATATAGGGGGTCAGCGAAGCCAACAGACGGTGAAACACGGGGTCCGTCATCCTGAGAAAGTTCCTGAAATCATCAGGATTATTCTCATGGATCTCAAGGAGCAAAGGCATATGAGAGAACTGGTCACGCTGAAGCAACCAATTCTTGGTCCATGAACTCCTCCCCACCCTGTTCATGGACTGGACTTGTGTCAAGGTCAGGACCCCAACACCAAGCCCCCGCACAGCACGAACTCTACGAGGAGTACGCATACGAAACATGGCTAGAAAACGGTCGGCTGCTCAGAACGAAGTAACAGAACGCACTGAAGAACAGCAAGGCCTGTGAAGAGCGAACTGAAAAACAGTAACGAACGAGCAAGAATACAATGACTACTTAAAGTCACGCGGAACTTGCTGCACGCACTGAAGAGCAGATACAAACCCACAAGCACAAACTGAACGGCAGAAAACGATCTGAAAGCCACAAGTCTGAAAAAGCACGAATCGTCTCTCACCAAACTTTTACTAACACGAGATTAGCAAAAGGAGCCCAAAGGGTGCCGCGCTTGGTTCTGAACCAGCCTTTTCTAGTCTCGTCGTACGTGGTGTACGTGACCGCGTGGTTGCCGATCAGAAATTTCGACAACTTTGTGCGACCGTGTGTAGACAAAAAAAGTTTGAGCCAACATCCGTCGGAAAAAATCCTAGGATTTTGTTGTCGAACAAAGTCCGACCGTGTGTACGCCCTATAATAGTAATAAATGTCCATTTTCAATAAATCAAAGTCCATCATTTTGTGAAACCATTGTAATCACCACGTGGATATAGGACTGAAATAGTGACCAGACAATCCCCAAAGTAATGAAGGCGTACCATAAATTTTGGACCTAAGAATAGCATATGCTACGTAGGTCAAAACAAGCCTTTATTGCCCAATGGCAATTGTATAGACGATGGAGACCAAATGCAGTCTTGGAAGCCTTCCCAGAGATTTAGTATGGAAACCGAACTTGTGCAAATACCACCACCCACATGAATGGAGGCTTACCGGAAGGTTGGGACTCAAAACAGCGTATGCTGTACGAGTCAAGCAAGCTTAAACTGCCCCCTGGCAATGGAGAGGAGATCCCAATGGCATACTGGAGAAGAGGTCCTAGGGGTGCCTCACCGAAGTACTTTCTCCATGTAGATGTTAAAAACGTCCTCAAGCATGCCCCACATAGGATAAAAAAGGGCCATATAGTGTAATTCCGTAAAAATAAGAATTTTATTAAAAAAGAGAAACACTTACATTTCAGAAGTAAACAAACGCTTGTATGTAATAAAATGGCGGCAGTGGAGTCCTCCCATTTTGGCTCATTTTTGGCTCATTTTAACAGCAACATTTCTTTTCTGAACTACAGGCTAGAAATACATGGGGGAAAGAGTTATGTTTGATTGAGGGAGTTGCAGTGTCTTTGAAGTGCGTCTCTTGTGCACAGTGCAATATCACAGTGCAATTTTAGGGCTGTTTGCCAGAGGGAGGGTCTTTTGATGATTAAGTGTTCTTTTAATGCCCATTGTGAATTGCGGGTGTGCTGGATGTAGATGTACTCATGGTTGGTAGGTGGCTTTTGGCTCTGGATAGGCAGGACGCTGGCTCATAAACTCTATAGATGTCATCATTTCGGTAGTGGAACGGCACAGTGACTGTGGAACTAGTTGCAGACTAAACGGAAGGAGAAAACATGAACAAACTGAAAAGAAAATACCCAAAAAGAAAAAATGCGCAGCTGGAGGTACAGGTGTATAGCTATATATTCTGCGAAAGGGGGATCAGTTTAAACAGGTTTGATGCTGCATCCTCAGAGCACCCGGAGGGGGAGGTATGTTTCTGGATTTGTTAGGGGGTCTGAGACCCTTGAGAATTTGGGTTGGAAGGTTTGGTTGGATTTGTGCCACAGAGGTGGAATTGGACCCAAAGTATTCTGGGAGTTTGATGTGGGTGGTGGGTCAGGAATAATTCTCCACTCATTTAGCAAGGCAAGGCCAGCCTCAAGTGAATGATATTCCATTTCTGTCAATAGACAGCTTAGTTGGGTGGCCTCATTTGTTCCCAATATTATGGTTCCGAAGGGCTTTTGTGATTGTATTTAATTGACGTCTGAGATCCATCGTGTACTTGGATAGATCCGCAAATACATAGACATTTTCGTAGGGGTCTGGAAATTTTCCCAAGGTTCTGGACTTCATGAGCATTTGGTCTTTGGTTGTGTAAATGTGCACTCTCATGAGTACGTCTCTAGGGATTGTGTCCGGCAGAAACAAAGGTTTTGGGATGCGATGGATAGGGTCAATGCCTAACTGAATTGGTGGGAGGTCAGGGAGGAGAGCATGAAACAAGTCAGTAGCATACTGTTTTAGCTCTGAAGACTGTACTGACTCAAGTATGCCACATAGCTTCAAGTTATTGCGTCTGGAGTGATCCTCCAAATCTGCGCTCTTTGCCAGCAGCCATTGTCTTTCCTCTATACCATCCTCGTTTGCATCCACTAGGTTATTAACTGTAGTGGTGATGTCATTAACAGCATTTTCAACTAAGTTCACCCATTCTCCTAGAGATGACACTTCAACAGAACATTTTTGGGACAGGGAGGTATTGTAAGTATGTAGAGATTGCTGCAGAGATACTAAAGCACACAGTCTCATTCTGGCTTTGGCAGGGCTTGCACAAGGAGGGCTTGATAGAGTAGAGGTCAGATTGGGCGATGCAGCCACTGGAGTTATCTCAGCTACTGTATTTTCATCAGGTAGGTCCATGTAGTGACCGGAGTTGCTGTGTGTGGCAGCGGGAGACTAGGAGCCAGCGCCATCTTTTCCACCGCCATGCGAAGGCTGGAGAAAGAACTCCGTGAGCTTCTGAGGCCACAGTTCCTCCTTGCGTTTCCTTGTCATCCTGAGGTGGGTGAGGGAGCTGTAGCCTGCTGATAGTGGCGGTGTGGCCTTTGGAATCGGGTCCTGGATGCTGTATTCCCCCTCGATGCAAGCCACGCCCCCTGGATGATTCCATTTAAAGTAGACCTTTACTCATAACAGTTTAGTAACAATTACTGTTCTTTAACAAAAGAAAATATGTTGCACATTAATAATTATGATAATTATACTACCAAATTAGTGTGTGCTGTAAATTTCCTCTTGTATTGCTCCTGTTTCTTCTTGCTGGAGGCTGTCTTCTTGCTGTAGCCCAGAGCAATCACTTCCTTATTGGAAAATATCCCCCTCTCCTGGTCTTAAAAACGATGGTGGGATTAACGAAAACTGGAGCGTGCAAAAATCTGGTGCAGCTCTGCTTAGAAACCAATCAGCTTCCAGGTTTTATTGTCAAAGCTTAATTGAACAAGCAGCAGTTAGAAGCTGATTGGCTACCATGCACAGCTGCACCACATTCTGAGTACTCCGGTTTTAATAAATCTCCCCCTATATGTCACTTTCTTCAAATAAAATATGTATATTGCTATCCTTGATTGCATGTCTTGAACTCTAATGCCCTGTACACACGGTCGGACTTTGTTCGGACATTCCGACAACAAAATCCTAGGATTTTTTCCGACGGATGTTGGCTCAAACTTGTCTTGCATACACACGGTCACACAAAGTTGTCGGAAAATCCCATCGTTCTAAACGCGGTGACGTAAAACACGTACGTCGGGACTATAAACGGGGCAGTGGCCAATAGCTTTCATCTGTTTATTTATTCTGAGCATGCGTGGCACTTTGTCCGTCAGATTTGTGTACACGCGATCGGAATTTCCGACAACGGATTTTGTTGTCGGAAAATTTTATATCCTGCTCTCAAACTTTGTCAGAAAATCCGATGGAAAATGTGTGATGGAGCCTACACACGGTTGGAATTTCCGACAACAAGGTCCTATCACACATTTTCCGTCGGAAAATCCGACCGTGTGTACGGGGCATAATAGAGAGGAAGGCTGGCGGAAGCTTTACAGTGCTGAAGTTCACAGGCTGCTGATGAGGGAGAAAGGAGAGAATTTCAGAGAGATAATAAAAGAAACTATCTTTGTAAGTTTAACTCTTTTATGTCTCCCTGGCATCAGCATTTGTCCTGTCATATCACCTGCTTTTCGTTTCTCCCTCCTTAATCTGTGTTTCCTTCACACAGTCTGTGTCATTCCTGTTGTTTTCTTCCTTCTTCAACAACAGTAAATTTTAAAGCTGTCTGCCGATCGGCCTCTAGTGGCTCTGGTTTTTGGCATATTGCCCTTTTCACCAACCTGCACTCAGTGGGAGCTTTCGCAGTTCACATCTGTGGGAACGGCTGGGAGGCAAGTTGTCACTTGCAACTAACTTGTCCAGCTTGTGTTTACAAGGGACAGTGGTTAGCGGGAGAGCAAAGGACCAGAGACAGAGGTGGCGGAATGGATTTCTGCCATGTTCCAGCTAAATACAAGACTTGACTCTACATAAACAAATAAAAGCTGACCACTATAAGCACCCCTGTCAGTGTAAAATGGTTTGTCTCAACCTTCTAACTGCTGCTTTTGCTGGACAGTTTGGATTGTTAAAGTAAGTTGAAGAATAACAGACTAATGCTGCGTACACACGGTCAGACTTTTCGGCTACAAAAGTCCGATGGCCCGTCCGACAGACTTTTGATGGACTTTTGGCGGACTTGCGGTGGACTTTCTAACGAACGGACTTAACTACATACGATCACACAAAAGTCCGACAGCCTAGTACGCGGTGACGTACACCAAGTCCGACGAGACTATAAAACGGAAGTTCAATAGCCCGTACGACACCCTTTGGGCTCCTTCTGCTAATCTCGTGTTTATCTCGTGTTGTAGAAGTTTGATGAGAGACGATTTGCGCTTGTGAGACTCGTATTTTTCAGTCAGTTTTAACTGTTGTTCAGTCTGTGCTTGTGAGGTTTGTATCTGCTTTTCAGTGCGTGTGGTCAGTTCTCATTGAGTAATCAGTGTTTTATTGTCTGCTCATTGCTGATTTTCAGGTCGCTCTTCACAGGTCTTGCTGTTCTTCAATGCGTTTTGTTAAGTGCGTCTTGACCAGCCGACGGTTTTAAAGACATGTTACGTGTAGGTACTCGTCATCGAGCTCGTGCATTGTCTGTGCTTGGTGCTGTAGTTCATTCTTCAGCCCAAGCCCAGTCCATGAACAGGGCGAGGAGGAGTTCATTGACGAAGAATTGGTTGCTCCAGCTTGACCAATTCTGTCACATGCCATTGCTCCGTGAGATCCGTGAGAATAATCCTGAGGATTTCAGGAACTTTCTCCGAACGACGGACCCCTTTTTGACTGTTTGTTGGCTTTGCTGACCCCTTATATCAGCAGGCAGGATACCAGCATGAGGCAAGCCATCACTCCGGAGCAGAGGCTAGTCGCCACGTTTCGTTACTTGGCGACAGGGAGAAGCCTGCAGGACCTTAAATTCTCGACAGGCATCTCCCCCCAGGCTCTGGGGATCATTATCCCTGAGACCTGTTCGGCAATAATTCAGGTCCTGCAGTAGGACTATATTAAGGTAAGAATTGTTATCCTTTATTACATCACATGTTATTTTATTTAATGTTTGATAATGTAATGTATTTCTTTACTCAAACACTACTTACCATCATTGCAATATAGTGTGAATGTCCCCTTTGTCCTCATGCATGCTGTAATCTTTTAATGCTCTTTTTTGTCCTGCATGCATATTTGCCTTCACTAACCTCCCCAGCATGCAGTGCTGGGCCCATATCCACCTAGTCTACTCACTTTTAATGTATTTTGTCAGCTGCATTGTAGTTATTTTCCCATAAAATGCATCCAAATAGTGTGTGTGTCATTAACTTGATTTCCAATCCCCTCCCCCCACTACAATTCATCCAAATAGTGTGTGTGTCATTAACTTGATTTACAACCCCCCCTACAATTTATCCAAATAGTCTGTGTGTCATTAACTTGATTTACACCCCCCCCTACAATTCATCCAAATAGTGTGTGTGTCATTAACTTGATTTACAATCCCCTCCCCCCTACAATTCATCCAAATAGTGTGTGTGTGTCATTAACTTGATTTACAATCCCCTCCCCCCAACAATTCATCCAAATAGTGTGTGTGTCATTAACTTGATTTACAATCCCCTCCCCCCTACAATTCATCCAAATAGTGTGTGTGTCATTAGCTTGATTTACAATCCCCGCCCCCCTACAATTCATCCATAAAGTGTGTTTGTGTCTTTAACTTGATTTACAACCCCCCCCTACAATTCATCCAAATAGTGTGTGTGTCATTAACTTGATTTACAATTCCCTACCCCCCCTACAATTCATCCAAATAGTGTGTGTGTCATTAACTTGATTTACAATACCATCCCCCCCTCTTAAATTTTTTTTTTAATGTTCTGTGTGGTGGATTTACAAAAAGCAAATATATGTTGCACTTTGCAAAATGCATTTGCACTCTGCAAGTGCATTTGTTCCATGGCTTTAGTAAATGAGCAGAAGCTCTGCTGATTTCCATCATCCAATCATGTGCAAGCCACAAAGTTTTTTTTATTAATTGCCCTTGCATGTGATTGGATACTCCTTGCAACATGAAGCCTTACCTCATTTACTAAGCTCTGGAGCAACTGCACTTGCAGAGTGCAACAACTGCACTTTTCAAAGTGCACAGTCTTGTAGCCTTTAGTAAAAAAAACCCTGCGTGTCTTTAAACTAGATTTAGAATTTCACCCCCCCTAAAAATTAACAATGTGTCATCAGAGGGGGTGAGCAATCTAATAAGTGGGCCTTTATATATTATTTATTAAATAATATTTCAATTAATGTTATACTGATGCTGGGCAATAATGTTTTTAAGTGTAATGTTCTTGCAATGTTATTTTCAAAATTACTGATTTTTTGTTTCTTGTTTTATTCCCCAGTTTCCTTCAACGCCACAGGAAAGGCAGACTGTCCCATTTTGCCACCCATTGGGACTTTCCCAACTGTGGAGGGGCTATAGATGGGAAAGATGTCCACATCGTGCCACCACCCCATTCGGGGTCACACTATTTTAATTATAAGGGGTTCCATAGTATTGTCTTAATGGTGGTGGTGTTGGCACAATATGAATTTCTGTATGTGGACGTGGGGAAGAATGGCCGGATGTCGGATGGAGGAGTATTTGCTCAGACGGAGTTCTACCAGCGTCTCCAGAGTGGTAGCCTGGGATTGCCACCTGATGCCGATAACGTGGAAGGACTCCCCTTTGTCTTTATAGCAGATGAAGCCTTCGGTCTGAGCAAGCACCTCATGAGACCATTCCCCCAAAGGACCCTCACTCCGGAGAGGAGGGTTTTTAATTTCCGGCTGGCCAGAGCGAGAAGAGTTGTGGAGAATGCTTTTGGGATTCTGGCCAGCCGGTTCCGCCTGTTTCAGACAGCTATACACATGGTGGAATACAAACTGAATTACATTATTCTAGCGTGCTGCAGCCTGCACAACTTTTTAAAAAAACATTCAAACAATTATATTTTATCACTTGGGCCTGAGGCCGGACTTATTAGTGACAATCCTCTGATGGGCCTGGATACTGTCCGTACAGGCTTGGCGCCCCAAAGTGCCCGTCAAGTTCGGGATCAATATGTTGATTATTTTACGGGTAGGGGGCCATTGCAATGCCACAGAATCTTTAATTATTTTTAATAAAAAATCTGGATCAGATCAAATCTTGAATTATATTTATTGCTTGCCTTTCTTTTTGGCTTTCTCCTAGGTTATCCTAGAGCACTTGTAGTGCCAAGTGTATTTTCCTTTAGTAAATAAGCACCATTGCCACTGTAAACAACAAATAACTTCCAAAACTAATATTGCGCATTGAAAGAAGAAGCCACACATCTTGTTGATTACTAACAGATTTTTTATTAATCTGTGCACATTCACTTGTGCGTTTGTAAAAAATGGTGATTGTAAAAAAAAAATATATATATATATATATATATATATATATATATATATATATATATATATATATATATATATATATATATATATAATTTGTAAACAATATAATTATGTTTTTTATTTTTACATTTTTTTAGATTATTTCTTTTTTTAACAAACAGGCCTCTATATATTATTATTATTTATTTTATTTTTTTTTTAGGCCTCAATATATATATATATATATATATATATATATATATTTTTTTTTTACAAACAGGCCTCAATTTTTTTTCTATAATAGAAAAGGCCCAGAATGGGGTCAGCAAACAAGGAAATGAAGAACATGATCGATTTTTTTTTTTGTGAAAAAGGGAATTTAGATTCTACCCAAAACATCGATCATGTTCTTCATTTCCTGCTGCATACTATCCAGCCAATTACGCATGACATCTATATCCCCATTCCAGGCCATTAGCTGTCCAATTAGGCGTTGTGCACTGTCTGTGCTAAAAGGTTCAACAAGACCTAAAATTAAAGGAAAAAAATATGTATTTAGAAATATGCAGACATACATAGATTACCTTACCATAAGCTGGTGTGTCATACACTCACATGGTGGGGTGCCCATGTCGCCTACTTCCTCCACCTCTACTCCATAGACATCCTTGGGGGTGGCACTGGTGCTTGTTTCTTGACCATCCACAACCAGATCATCTAAAATAGATATTAAAAAATGTGTCTCAAAATTTGCAGCCATACATAGATTACCGTAAGATGGTGTGTCAGACACTCACCTGCGGGGTGCCCATGTCGCCCACCTCTCCTTCCTCAACATCCTCTGTGGGGCTTGGGCTGATTTCCCAATTCAGGTGTTGCGGTCGGGGGTCACTGGGTTCAGCTTGTCTGAGTCTATTCTCCCCTATGTAAATGAAACAAAAGCTATACTTAGCACACAGATATTTGAGTCCAGGAATAGTAATCTGAAACATTGTAGTGAAATGGTGTACAGATTGTCTGTTTGGGCAGAGTTCATAGTTGAAGACATAATAAAAATTCAATTTGATATATATATGTGTGTGTGTGTGTGTGTGTGTATATATATATATAAATATATATATATAGGGGTGGAGAATATTCGGAAAAATATCACTTTCAACCCTTCCCTCCACCCTTCCATGCACCCTTCCCTCCACCCTTCCCTCCACCCCAGCAGAGGCTGATGAGGACCAAGCTGGGTCTTCCATCCTGTAAGAACCGGATGTGACCATCTGGAGTCAGGTAAATTAATTTGAGACATATTTAGTGTCCTAATATTAATGATGTTAACTAGATGTTATAATTGATTAAGAATGTTATCCTAAAAATGATGTATACATATCAATTGACAGTAGTGGCCAAAAATGTTTGACACATGCTTTAAAAAATGCTGGTGTCAGATTTCTATACGCTTTTAATATATGTATTAACATTGAGTTTGCAAGTCATGAGAAGAAAATTGTGTGTCATTGATGAACCAAAAACTGAAACTATGTCCCTTTTTTATACACAGGATGAGGTCAGCCAGGAGGAAGGTGTGGAAAGTGGCAGGCAGGAGGAGGCCGGGCCCAGGGACAGCCAGGAAGAGGCCGGACCCTGTGTCATCCAGGAGGGGGCCCGGCACAGTGTTATCAAGGAGGAGGCCGGGCCCAGTGTCAGCCAGGAGGTGGCCGGGCCAAGTGTCAGCCAGGAGGTGGCCAAGCCCAGTAGGAGCCTGACACAATCACAAGTGGCTCCCCTCCGCCTTCCTACAAAAAGGGCCAGGAAGGGGACGGTGACAGAGGAGGCATCACTGCGCCTCATGAGAGAAGCAACAAATTTCCTGCAGAGCCCCCCCCCAAAGATGAAGAGGCCTATGGCTGTTATTTAGCCAGCAGGTTGCTTCAAATGGAGTGGGGCCAACGCCTCCTGTGTGAAAAACTTTTTGCTGATGCTATTCACAAGGGACTGAAGGGCGAGTTAACTGGCAACACCCAAATAAATGAGGCAGCCCCTCCTCCTCCTCCTCCTTCTCCTCGTGCCACAAGTCAACCACCAGAGCCACAGCCTACAAGGAAGGCTGCAGGGAAAGGTGCAGGGCAGCATGGAGGGAAGGCTGCAAGGAAGAGAAGAAAGTGATGACCTGGGTTCAGTCTGGTCTGACAGAAGACGCAGGCTGGTGTAGTACCACAGCCTGGGGACATCTATGTTATCTGCTGCTGCTCTTGATCTCTGGGATTCCTGGACCAGATTGTTCTCCCTCTTATATGGACTCCTCAAGTTCGCAATTTTCTTTTCCACAGACTTTTGATGTGTGCCCTGGGGCCAAAAGTATTCACCAATTCCAGTATTTAGCCAGCGTTGACTTCATATTTATTTTGCTTACCATAAATAAATAGATATTTTAGTTTATGAAAAGACTTTGTGTTTTAATTAACATAATTTTTTTAGAGACAATGTCAAATTAACAGGGGACAACAACCTCCTTGAGGTTGCAAAACCAAGAAAAAAAAATATAATGTTCTTGTGGTAACTTTACCAAAAAAAAATGAATAATTTAACCCAAAAAGGTTCTTTGTGGGAACTGTATAACCAAACAAAAATTAAAAATTTACAAAAGTAATGGTTCTTTGTGGTAACTTTACAAAAAAAACAAAAAAAAATGTTTATTTGTGGTAAATTTAAGAAATTAAAAAAAAAAAAATGGTTCTTTGTGGTTACTTTACAAAAAAAATAAATAAATATATGGAGATAAAATAATTTTGACAACAATCATAAAAAAAGATCTTGATGAAATAAAAAATAAAAGATGACTCCAAAAAACAATTGTGTAAACATTAGTATGGAGATATGGCTTTTAAAACAAATACAGTATAATTCATGAGATCAAGAGAAATAATCCAGAAATCAGTTTGGGAGAACTCTGTGTGAATAGGAACAGCAAAACAACTTTGTTCTTATAGCATTATTAAAAGAAGACAATGTCAGATTTGCGACTGGAAAAGTCCGCTGAAGGTCCGGTGGAGCCCACACACGATCGGATTGTCCGCCGTATTTGGTCCGTCGGACCAGTCCGGTCGAAAAGTCCGACCGTGTGTACGCGGCATTACTGTCCAAATCACCAGATAAAAATAAAGGAAAAAAAAAAAAAAGAAAGAAGATGAATGCAGCCACCACACCTAAGGATTGGTAAGGTGCAATATAATAATTTGCTTTTTTGGATTCAATTTTTTTCTTTGATTTTTCAAAAAATAACTAACTTCCATCATCAAAAAAGCAGTCCTTGAGCTACAGAAAAGTAAATTTGCAAGCTGATCTTTGCACTACATTTATGAACTCAGCCACGAACTGTACAGACACAAGGATTTTTATGATGGCTCCATCCTTCTGGAGGAAAAAGTAGATGAAGGTTTGTGACGTGAAAGAACGGGAAGTGATTTATAAAATTATTCCTACCACTGAATTATTATAAATAGGTTGTTTTACGCTTAGCTTTATTTCACAGACATAAAATTAAAAAGATTCGTTTTCATATGACCTTTTTATAAATGAGTCCTTTTATGGGTGAGAAGTCCTGCCAATGTTCCATAATGCATAATTTAGGAATAAACTATTATATCAACAGATTGTTTCTAGCACTTTTGTCAAAAAAGAAAACCCACACATGTATGCCAGAGAAAAATCTATCTCTGCATGAAACAGGTGGGTGCCATGGGAACAGGGTGTCAGGTATAATTTTTATCCTAATAGTCAATTGAAATATCTTAGTCTGTAACGCTGAAAGCACTTTGTGTCTATAGTTGAAGTGAACTAGAGGGGTGTGTAAGGCTGTATGACATATACTTTTACTTTTCAATCCCAGTATGCAATCTCCACCCAGCTTACTCTCAGTAGCGTTTACTCTCACATCATAGCATATAGCTTTTGATCATTTATTTTTTTGTACTAACCTACCAAAAACATATTTTAATAGTAGAGTGACTGTAATAAGGTTCCAGACCCATACAGGCAGGAAGGAATAAGTATAAAGTTCGGGTAAAGTTATTTTTCTAAATACTTATTGGCAAAACGTAGCCATCAAGAAACACATGACCAGGTATTATCAGAGGTTACCCATATACCTACAACATCTGGCCAGCCTTCCCCAATGCCACCTCTTTATATCCTCCCAAAAAATACATTGCTCTAAAGTGGAGTTAAAATGGCCAGAGTGGCCCTTTATTATCACATATCGTGCAAATTTAAATTAAAAAAACATTATAAATAAAATGAGATTGTAACCTCTTCACTCCTAGGGGGTAAAGCAAATCTTAACGCTTAAGCACAATTTTGCAACTTTGACATGTGTTAGTAAAACCGTACATATTATCACAACTGCTTTGTGCATCCAGGTGGATTATACCGCGTTTTTTTCAGGTCAAATTGAGCTTTCACTTGGTGGTAAATGGTAGTGAATATCTCTTGATTTTTTTTTATTATTATCAAAGGAAAAGTGGCCCAAAATAGTAAAAAAAACTTTTTCTTTTAAATTTAGCTGTATATTTCTTGCTACTACCATAAATCCCACCAAAGAACAACACAAAATAAATTCTCCTGCTCCAGACGATGGCAGCGATTCCTCATATGTGTATATTAGTTGTTGTTTGTACCCGTAGTAGGGCCCAAACACAATAGTGCGCATTTTGCTTTTTTTTATCCTACCTAAAACACACTGACACTAACTGACACAGAAACTAAATTTTTAAAAAATCCTGTCCAAAAATAATACTAACCCTGCCCTTGACCCAAACACTAACCCTGGCATTGACTTAGATCAAATCTTGATATAGGTATTTTCTTTTATTTTTTATTTTTATTATTTTATTTTTTTGTATTATTTTTATTTTTTTATTTTTTTTACACACACTTTTTTTGCTTTGTAAAGAGGGGGAGAGATACAATGTATCTCTCTCCTCCATTCAAAAAAAGAGGAAACACGGGCTTCACAGTAACTGATCATTGTGTTAGCCAATCAGAGGCTATCTGTCACGTATCTAAGAGGACACTAAAAAGACAAAGTCAGCTTCTCTTGTATCTCCAGGCAAGGCCACACTGGAAGTGAAACAGAGAGCGCAGAGGGACAGGAGGAAGATCGAGATGCAGATGTAGATCAAGGGACTTGCAGTAGGAGATGCGGTTCCAAGGGAACAGGACTACCATAAGGTCAGGAACAGTAGCTGTGCACAGTAGTCTGGCCAAGCACTCCACTTGCACTGCAGGGCCGGGACGTGTGGCTGGTCAGAGCTCTCAGCAGACTTGCAGCAGGAAGAGCAGAACTACAACAGCAGACAGCCAGGAAGATACTCAAACAGGATCAGAAACAGAAACGTGGTCACAGGATTAGCCAGGGTCATAAACAGATGGGCGGCAAGGTACCAAATCAAGAGCAGAGCCAAAGTCAGGAACAAGCCGGGTCAGAAACAAGCAACAAGACAAAAGCAGCTTCCTAGATCAGGTCAGGAGTGAGCTGGGTCAGCAACAAAGGGGAATACACTGGAAGTACGCAGGACACAGGGAACAGCTGAAGAACAGTCAGCACTTGAGCACAGACAGGAGCATCCTTAAATAGCCTGGTGCCAACATGTATTGTGTGTGCGCCGGAAGATGAGCACCCACAAGCCCACTCCCTCGCATCTGTCAAGAAGGGCTAGCCAGTACCCAAGATGGCAGCTGAAGAAGATGACCTGTGACCTCAGCCTCTGTCAGAACACCTCTGGTACATCTGCGTGCGCCCGTGCTCGCATAAGCGCGCATTGCCAAGAAGAGCATGCAGTACTCGAGATGGGAATCCTAGACAGTCTGTTTGCTCAGTCAGAATGCCAGTGCACGGGCGCGCGCTAATGCGCGTTCGCGTCGGCGCACGCACACACCCTGTGACAGTTTTGGCGCCCAACAGGCTATTTAAACTCGGTCAGTACCTAGACCCAGTGCTTTCCATTCTACAGCGTTCCTGTGTGTACCTGTTTGCCTGCATCTAATACCTGTACATGTTATCTGACCCGGCTTGCCTCTGACTCTGCTGTTTGCTGTCTGCATCTGACCTGGCTTGTTCTGACCACCGCATCTGCCTGCTCCTTCTACTTCCTCGCTGCCAGCCCATCACCGAACGGCCTGTGTCCTGACTACGCTTTTGCCTCCGCACCTGCTCCTGACGTGCCTGCCAGTGTATGACCCGGCCTGCTTGTACCTGCCTTCTCTGCTATCTGGAGAATCCTGCTGAACTACCTTTCCACCTGCAGCTGCTTCCAGTTCCACGGTCCACGACTCATCAGGCACTCGTGCGACTCTGCACTCCTGCGCCTCCTGTCTGCTCTACCAGGGGGCCCTGAGTCAGAGGGGTAAGAGAGGCCATCCCCTGCATACCAGGCTCTACCGTCAGGTACGTGAGAGCATCTGTGTGTGCCTCGGAGCTTCACTTGCACTATGACCCTGACAGTCTGCATGCAATCAGATTGGTCAGCCTGTTCTTTGACCGACGACTGCTGAAATCTGCAGAGAACCTGAAGGCACAGCCACATACCCATTGGTAACCCATTGCAATAATCTCTCTTTTGTTGTAAATCCTTATCTTAGTACACAAAAGCCACTTAACTTTCATAATTGAATAGCCCTATATGGGCAGTGTATAGCAATATCTTGTCACAGTTGGGCCAGGTTCACACTGGTACGACAAACGCTCCCACATTGGGAGCCCATGTTGCATGACGTGTGAAAACCAATTTCTTAACTCCAGTGCCAGGTGTGCAGTGTGCCACTACTTATATTGGCATGGGGCATAATGGATGGTGATGTCATAAGGGGTGGGGCTATGATGGCCCCGCCCCATGCCAATATAAGTAGTGGCAAACCGCACACCCGGCATTAGAGCAGGAGAGAGCATCGAGTCAACATCGGAAGAAGAACAGAGGGAGAAGACAGCAGAGAAGACCGGGCAAAAGAGGGAGAAAAAGAGCGTTATGACAGCAGGAGGAGACCCGGCAGAAGACAGCGGACAGAGGGAGAAGAACCAGAGAGAGAGTGGAGAAGATCCGAAGAGGGGAGAAGAACCGGTAGAGGCAGAAGACATCAGTGGAGGAGTCAGAAGAGCCGGAGAGGGGAGAAGAAAAAAAACCTGTGTACTGTGTTTTATTTTTGACACTTTTTTTTAGGTGAATGGGTAGGGGTACAATGTACCCCATACTCATTCACATAGGGTGGGGGGCCGGGATCTGTGGGCCCACTTATTAAAGGGGGCTTTCAGATTCCGATAAGCCCTCCGCCCGCAGACCCCGACAACCAACGGCCAGGGTTGTCAGAAGAGGCCCTTGTCCTCATCAACATAGGGACAAGGTGCTTTGAGGTGGGGGAGCACAGGGCTCTCCTGCCCCACAGCATGAACCCCCCCATGTTGAGGCCATTCGGCTTGGTGTGAGGAGGGGGGGCGCTCGCTGGTCCCCATCCCCTTTCCTGACGTGCCAGGCTATGTGTGCTTGGATTGGGGTTTGGTATGGGCTTTGGGGGCCGTCCCCCATGCCGTTTTTCTGGCATGGGAGGTTCCCCTTAAAACCCATACCAGACCAAGGGGCCTGGTATGCTCCTTGAGGGGGAACCCATGCCATTTTTTTTTAACATTTTGCGTGGAGGTCTCCCTAAATATTAAAACCAGACACAGTGCCTGGTAGTGTCGGGGATCAAAGTCGGATCCCTGTTCATTGAAGTCAGACGCTCGTGTCGTACCAGTGTGAACCCAGCCTTAGGGGTCAGGTTTGCAGACCAGTAGCTTCTGATGGTGGAGAAAGTTTCTGGCCAGATGATTACACAGAATGATATTGATTCTGCCCCCAGCATGGATGCTGCAATACTGAACAGATGTGGAGTGTAAATACCCCCAGGGGTCCCACTGGTCATTGTGCTGACAATCTCTTCAAGTCTTTTTGTTGATGGTTGATTTTACAAACTTCATCTACCTTAAAGTCTTTTTTCTCTAAATCCCAGTTCCTTTATGTAGCAATATACCATTAACGTATCTCTGTTGCAGAAAAGAAAAAGTTTTTTTTTTTAAGACAAGGCCTTACCTCAGTCCCTAGTGTGTTCCATAGAAAAGTTTGTGACTTAAGCTAGATTTACCTTCAACTATGTAGTACAAGGACCTGCCTGATTGCATACAAATAGAAAGTGTTTAGGTTTGACCTCCTATTATATGGTTTTGGTAAATCTAAAGGTAAGTTGTACAAGAAAATTGTATAATGTATGGCCAGCCTAACTGGTATGTAGATTAAGGACATAAAAACCATTAAGACACAGAAAAGAGTTCAGCAGCTGACCTCATTAGCACACATCCTTCAGCAGATTGCTCCCATCTTCCTCTATACTGACAGGCAGGCAGTAGTATTGAAAAAAGAAGTATGTCCTTGGAAGTGTCTATACACTACATAATCTGATTGTATGTACAATCTTTTTTGATCTACCATCAACTACAGTGCCTTGAAAAAGTATTCATACCCCTTGAAATGTTCCACATTTTGTCATGTTACAACCAAAAAAACGTAAATGTATTTTATTGGGATTTTATGTGACAGACCAACACAAAGTGACACATAATTGTGAAGCGGAAAGAAAATGATAAAAAGGTTTTCAGTTTTTTTACAAATAAATATGTGAAAAGTGTGGCGTGCATTTGTATTTAGCCCCCCTTAGTCAATACTTTGTAGAACCACCTTTCAATCTCCTTGCAATTACAGCTGCAAGTCTTTTTGGGTATGTCTCTACTAGCTTTGCACATCTAGAGAGTGACATTTTTGCCCATTATTTTTTGCAAAATAGCGCAAGCTCTGTTAAATTGGATGGAGAGCGTCTGTGAACAGCAATTTTCAAGTCTTGCCACAGATTCTCAATTGGATTTAGGACTGGACTTTGGACTATTCTAACACATTATTATGCTTTGATCTAACTCATTTCATTGTAGCTCTGGCTGTAGGTATAGGGTTGTTGTCCTGCTGGAAGGTGAACCTCCACCCCAGTCTCAAGTCTTCCCTGTATTTATATCTCCCTGTATTTGGCTCCATCCATCTTCCCATCAACTCTGACCAGCTTCCCTGTCCATGTTGAAGAAAAGCGTTCCCACAACATGATGCTGCCACTACCATGTTTCACGGTGGGATTGTTGTGTTCAAAGTGATGTGCAGTGTTAGTTTTCCGCCACACATAGCATTTTGCTTTTAGGCTGAAACTTTCAATTTTGGTCTCATCTGACCAGAGCAGCTTCTTCCACATGTTTGCTGTGTTCCACACATGGCTTCTTGCAAACTGCAAACTGGACTTCTTATGGCTTTCTTTCAACAATGACTTTCTTCTTGCTATTCTTCCATAAAGTCCAGATTTGTGGCGCGCATGACTAATAGTTGTCCTGTGGACAGATTCTCCCACTTGAGCTGTGGATTTCTGGACCTCCTCCAGAGTTATCATAGGCATCTTGGCTGCTTATCTGATTAATGCTCCCCTTGCCCAGCCTGTCAGTTTAGGTGGGCGGCCATGTTTTGGTAGGTTTGCAGTTGTACCATACTCTTTCCATTTTCGGATGATGGATTTAACAGTGCTCCCTGAGTTGTTCAAAGCTTGGGATATTTTTTTTATAACCTAACCCTGTCTTAAACTTCTCCAAAACTTTATCCCTGACCTGTCTGGTGTGTTCCTTGGCCTTCATGATGCTGTTTGTTCAGTAAGGTTCTCTAACAAACTTCTGAGGGCTTCACAGAACAGCTGTATTTATACTGAGATTAGGGATGGGCTTTATGTTGGGGTCAAACATGAGTTCAACTTGAACATTGGCTGTTCGCCCGTTCGCCGAATAGCGAACAATTTGGGGTGTTCGCGGCAAATTCGAAAGCCGTTAAACACTCTTTAAAAGTCTATGGGAAAAATCAAAAGTGCTAATTTTAAAGGTTAATATGCAAGTTATTGTCATAAAAAGTGTTTGGGGACCTGGGTCCTGCCCCAGGGGACATGTATCAATGTAAAAAAGTTTAAAAAATGGACGTTTTTTTCGGGAGCAGTGATTTTAATAATGCTTAAAGTGAAACAATAAAAGTGTTATATTCCTTTAAATTTCGTACCTGGGGGGTGTCTATGGTATGCCTTTAAAGCGGCACTTGTTTCCCGTGTTTAGAACAGTCTGACAGCAAAATGACATTTCTAAAGGAAAAAAAGTCATTCAAAACTACTCGCGGCTATAATGAATTGTCAGTCCGGCAATACACATAAAAGTTCATTGATAAAAATAACATGGGATTCCCCCACAGGGGAACCAAAATAAAAAAAAAGAAGTGGAGTGCGTGTTTGGATAAGGGTCTGGTATGGATTTTTGGGGGGACCCCACTCCATTTTCTTTTAAATTGTGGCGCGAGGTTCCCCTTAAAATCCATACCAGCCCTTCAGATCTAGTATGAATATTAAGGGGAACCTCGCGCCAAAATTTCAAAGAAAATGGCGTGGGGTCCCCCCAAAAATCCATACCAGACCCTTATCCGAGCACGCAACCTGGCAGGCCGCAGGAAAAGAAAGGGGACGAGAGAGCACCCCCCTCCTGAACCATACCAGGCCACATGCCCTCAACATTGGGAGGGTGCTTTGGGGTAGCCCCCCAAAGCACCTTGTCCCCATGTTGATGGGGAGAAGGGCCTCATCCCCACAACCCTTGCCCGGTGGTTGTGGGGGTCTGCAGGCAGGGGGCTTATGGGAATCTGGAAACCCCCTTTAACAAGGGGACCCCCAGATCCCGCCCCCCCGTTTGAAATGGTAACGGGTACATTGTACCCGTACCATTTCACAAAAAAGTGTGAAAATGGTAAAAAAAATAACACACACCGTGGGAGAAGTCCTTCATTAAAAAATAAAAAATTAAAACTGTCCCACGTAGTCCATTCACCTCCGCTGACGGACCGAAAAAAAAATAAAAATGATCTGCCTCCATGGGAGGCACACACCATATGACGCGTCCTCGCAGGTGACAGGTCTTTTAAAACTGTGGGCTGGGCCACACTGTGTCGTCGCCGGATGACCCCGCCCCCCTCTGATGCACGGGGACATCCTTATGGCTTCCCTGTAGCTCCAGAGGGGGGTGGGGCCACCCAGTCCACCCCCTCTGATGCATTGGGACATCCCTATGGTTTTCCCATAGCGTCAGAGGGGGGCGGACTGGGTGGCTCCCCTCTGACACTACAGGGGAAGCCATAGGAATGTCCCGTGTGTCAGAGGGGGTGGGGTCACCCGGCGATGACACTGTGTGGCCCCACCCACAGGTTTAAAAGAGCTGTCACCTGCAAGGACACATCATATGGCATGTGCCTCCCATGGAGGCAGATCTTCTTTATTTTTTTTCGGTCCATCGGCGGAGGTGAATGGACTACGTGGGACAGTTTTATTTTTTCATTTTTTAATAAAGGTGTGTGTTGTTTTTTTTACCATTTTCACACTTTTTTTGTGAGATGGTACAGGTACAATGTACCTGTTACCATTTCAAACAGGGAGGGCTGGGATCTGGGGGTCCCCTTGTGGCTTCCAGGTTCCGACAAGCCCCCCACCTGTAGATCCCCACAACCACCGGGCAAGGGTTGTGGGATGAGGCCCTTCTCCCCATCAACATGGGGACAAGGTGCTTTGGGGGGCTACCCCAAAGCATCCTCCCAATGTTGAGGGCATGTGGCCTGGTACGGTTCAGGAGGGGGGGCGCTCTCTCGTCCCCCCCTCTTTTCCTGCGGCCTGCCAGGTTGCGTGTTCGGATAAGGGTCTGGTATGGATTTTTGGGGGGACCCCACGCCATTTTCTTTTAAATTTTGGCACAGAGTTCCCCTTAAAATCCACACCAGACCTGAAGGGTCTGGTATGGATTTTGAGGGGGACCCCCATGCCATTTTTTTTTTAATTTGGCACGGGGTTCCCCTTAATATCCATACCAGACCTGAAGGGCCTGGTATGGAATTTAGATTTTGGTTCGGGGTTCCCCTATGCGCCACTTTACAGGCATCCTATAGACACCCCCCCAGGTACGAAATTAAAAGGACTATTACACTTTTATTGTTTCACTTTAAGCATTATTAAAATCATTGCTCCCGAAAAAAAGGCCATTTTTAAAACTTTTTTTTGCATTGATACATGTCCCCTGGGGCAGAACCCAGGTCCCCAAAACACTTTTTAAGGCAATATCATGCATATAAGCCTTTAAAATTAGCACTTTTGATTTTTCATGTGCGTGTCCCATAGACTTTAATGGTGTTCACGTGTTCGAACAAATGCCTGTTCGCATGTTCTGGTGCAAACCGAATGGGAGGGTGTTCGGCCCATCACTAACTGAGATTACATTACACACAGGTGGACTCTATTTACCAATTAGGTTACTTCTGAAGGCTACTGGTTTCACTAGATTTTACAAATGCACACCACACTTTTCACATATGTATTTGTAAAAAAAAACATTTATCATTTTACTTCCTCTTCATAATTATGTGCCACTTTGTGTTGGTCTATCACATAAAATCCCAATAAAATACATTTACGTTTTTGGTTGTAAAATGTGACAAAATGTTGACAAAATGTGGAAAATTTCAAGTGGTATGAATACTTTTTCAAGGCACTGTGTGTAGTGCAAGGGCCTGCCTGTTTGGATACAGAGTAAATGGATAGATAGATGTGTCATTCTACTCCATGGTTTTAGCAAATCTAAAGGAAATTGTGTAGAGAATGTACAATCAGATTGTATAGTGTATGGCCACCTTTATATACCTGGGGTGAGGTAAGGGCTTGTCCTAAAAAACATAGAAAGCTTTTTATTTTCTGCAACAGAAGTATACCATTAATAGTATATTGGTATATAGGGGAGTTAGAATATAGAAAAAAATAATACAAGTCTTTTTGAAATTTTCTCTTCCAGAAGGCACATTTTGGTTCATATCAAGCTCCATGTATATGGAGCAATTCTTATTGCTTCCCCTTGCTATGGCTAAAATACAACCTCACTTATTCCCTTGGTCCTATCTGATATGATAAATAGATTATTATTGATTACCACTGTAGCACTAACTCTCAGTGGAGCTGCTGGTTTAAAGCGGGCTGTTACCTTCACTCTTGTCACCTCTGTTTCACCGGCACCGGTTCTAGGGTCCCGTTGAGTTTACCTCTGGACGATGTAGACACTAACACTTGAGTAGATTTTCCAATGCTTTAATGAACAAATAATAAAGGAAGTAGCAGGAAAGAGGCAGAAGGAAAGCTGCAGGGAAGCTCAAATACTTTTCTTTAGTATTCTTTAGAACATTCTCTGAAATTGAACACTTGCGGTTGAATGGTTGAATGCGCTCCCCCTTGTGGGACCCAATCTTTGCCCGCCTGGATAGGCCTCTCTCACTTGCCTAGCAGCCAGTACGTAGCACAAACAAAAGTCTCTGCCACAGACTTGTTTGGAATAAAACCCGTACGATCCTCTGCCACAGGATGTATTGGTTTGCAATGAATGCCAGACACAGTACTTGAACCTTTAAGCCAACCCAGCAGTACTATGTAGTAAGATTACTTCAGGATACGTCCTCCAACCGAGTCACCAGGCCCCTCTCCAGGCCAGCACTCTGCATGATCCTTCCATGACGGGTCCTCCCCTGGGATCTTCTCGGTTGTCCAGCTTCTTCACTCAGGATAGACAGCTCAGGACCATTCCTCTGCTGCTGTGGTAGGCCCCAGACAGGCTTCTGGGCCCACCCACACGCCGCAGCGACGTGGGCCTCTGGAATGGAGGACCACGAGGTGGTACTCTTAATGCATACCTGTCGGCCAGGAGGGCCAGCAGGTGGCTGAAAAACGAACCCCAGAACATGGCGTCTGTCCCATAAATACCCTCTCCCAGAATGCAACTCGGAGGACCACCTCCACCGAGTTGTCTCCAGGACAGAGGAGCACTCATACGCTTCAACACGTTGCTTTTCCAACACCAGCCAATGGTGACAACGACATCCACCAGCACAGTGTGGAACCACATGCAACTCAGCCAAGCTGGAACAGAGGCAAATCTAACTCCCTCTAACAAGTAACCCACAAGATTAACCTATCAGCGGTAGATTGAAAAAATCTACCAGCGCTACACCACTTTTTGTCTGTGCCAGAATCAAACCTTGCTGCATTTCTCATAATAAGTTTAATAACATGTTAAAAAATAAAGATCTAATTTATTTACACAAAAAAAGTTTGCTATTAATCAAATATACTGTAACAAAAATAAAGTAGATGGAGTAACTAGTAAGTAATGATATTGCAAATGTTATTACAGAATGTTTCCAACAAGTAATGATGAAAAAAATAATGGTGGTATGTTACACAGACATCCTGATATCCTGATGCCTGAGCTCAGAGAGAGAGATGAGAGCTGTGTCCTGATTTTTTACACTCTTTCTAATGCCAACCCTTCACCTAACCATCCAGTTAGAGATCTTAAAATTCTGCCATCTTTACCATTGTCATCCAACAAACGGTACTGCTGCCTTCAAATCTTTAGATATGGTCATCTTGAGGTAACTAACTGGTATTTATGACAGATAGTTCCAGCTGCATCCCCACCTCAATTGAACCCTTTCTAGTGACTCCCTCCAGGCATGACAAGGGCCTTCCTACAGAGACATTGCAGTGTTCAGAGATTACATCTGTACTGTTACCAGGTGTCAATGTCAGTAAGCGAATACAACTAGTGCTCATTCTCATGCAGCCAATGCTTGTTTTTGCAAAGCTAATGTTCATTCCCATGCAGCTACTGCTCAAACCTGTGCAGCTAATGCTCGTGCACTTGTACTAGCACACAGACGAGCTTGGGCTAATATCCAGCGTGTACTGACAAGTAGGGGCATTTCTGTGTGCCAGTGTGCATCGGCACGCAAATCCATGTGCATTGACACCAAGCTGCCTATTTAAAGGAGATCCTAGTGTGTGCTAATCGCTGGATGTTCTTCAGCTTTCCCGGGGAACCAAGTTCCTGCTTCCTGACTGATCTTCCATTGCTGACCCAGCTTGTTCCTGAGCAACCTCGGCTTGCCTTTGACTATTCTCCGCCTGCTTCCCTGGTACTGACATTGGCCTGCTCTTGGACTTTACTCTGCCTGACTCCCTGGTACTGACCTCAGCCTGCTCCTGGACTTTGCTCTGCCTGACTCCCTGATACTGACTTCGGCCTGCTACTGGACCTTGCTCTGCCTGCACCTTGTACATGCTGTTGCCTCACTGTGTGTTCCCTCAGCTTCTCTTGACTATGTCTCTGTCCATGGCAATCACCTGCTGCCTAGCTACCAGCACCCATGCTTCTTTGAGCCTTATACCTCTTTCATCGCATTCAAGGTACGTGACACCAGGTAGCCTGAGAAATGACCTCTTCAAATAAAATCCCAAGACTGGGTGTTTGGTAATTGCCATTTCATGATCCCTATTCTGAGAATTCAGAAATTGTCCAAACAGTGTTCTTAGGAATGAAACTATAGAGCCATGTGTCAACAGTTCATTATTAATAATGTCTATCAATAATGATGTTTATGAAGGAAAAGAATCATTGCAGGCCCATATTTCCATTTCATCCTTTAAATATATCAGGCCTGGTTTAAAAATTGTCCATAAAAATGTTTATTACAATTACCAATAGACTTGGTTGATGATGCTAGAAACAGAAAGAGTGCAAGTCACACAGTACAGGCTTTCTCCGTAAGTCCACAAATTGTTTCCACTCAGGCCCGGACTGGTACAAAAAATAGGTCCGGGCATTCTAAGCTGAGCAGCCCATTTTTTTTTAAACCAAGTTACAAATAATGACAACCCATTTCTCGATGTATTTTAGTTATATTTAGTCTGCTTCAGTCACTGTAATTTGCATATTTTTATGTCAGATGATATTTGTGCAGCAGTTTTTCTAATGCAAATTTTTGGGAAAAAATACACTTTAATGGTTTTTAATGCACAAAGACACAATATAATACCCAATTGTTTGGTAAATTATAAAAGATGATGTTACGCTGAGTAAATAGATACCAAGCATGTCACACTTTAAAATTGCTTCAGCCCATGGAACAGGGCCAATCTACGTTATCTAAAAATCTCCATAGGCAACGCTTTTAAAGTCTTTACATGTTACCAGTTTAGAGTTACACAGGAGGTCTGGTGCTAGAATGATTGCTCTCGCTCTGATGTTTGCAGCGATACCTCACCTGTGTGGTGCGATCGACGTTTACATATGCATGTGGGACCTACATTTAAAATGTGAGCATGGGGGAACTTTAAATTCTTTTTTTTTTTTTTTTTCATTCATCATTTTTTCATTTCATTTTTTTTTCAGCACTGCACCTTTTTTGACCAAATTTATTGCTATTAAGCCCAGGTTCACATTAGTGCGATCTCATACATCGCATGTGATTTGCACCCGCACCGCAGGTGCCGATCACATACAATGTCTGAACAATGCGGGTTCAGCCATGTGAACTGATCTGGGGGTGTCATTAACTTTGTAATGACACCCACAGCGGTTTGCAGAAGGCAGTGTGAACTGCCTGTGGGAGAGATGCGATGCAATTCCAGCGCCGGTTCCCGCATCGCACAAGTCTGAACCTAGGCTTATTGTGATATATTTAGTACTGGCTGGGTAAGTGCAATGCAGTGTTAAAAAAATCATATATACACTTTAAGCCAGGTTCACACTAATGCGGGTTAGAAATCGTGCAAGTTCAGTTGATTTTAAACCAGTACTGCAGTCTGACTTCAGGGGCGATTTGACAGTAATCTGTGCGGGTTTATGCACAGATGATTATTCAAATTGCCTCCCAAGTCGCCAAAAGTAGTACAGGAACTACTTTTGGGAATCAGTGCGGTGCTGCAAAGCCAACGTCGCACCGATTCAGACGGTGCCGTTGCCGGCAATAGCCACCGATTAGCATTCCATTTGACATGTCAAATCGCATGCCAAATTGGCCCAATGTGAACCTAGGCTCAATGCAGGACACCTTTTGGGCCCAAGAACTGTCCCTCTCTCACACAATGTCTGACTGATGCCATTACTTTAACTTCTACCCTTATTCAGCATTACTCACATTGTGTAAAAGAGACTAACCAAAGCATGCTTGCACCAAAAATCGTGTAAAACATGGCATTTTTGGCAGGTGGGCTGGCAATGGCATACTGTCACTTACATTTTTAGTAGTCTAGGCCCTGATGTCTGCAGCTGCAGAGACACTTTTTCCGACATCAGGCAGAAGGGGACTCCTCCAGCTCCTCCCCCTTCACGGTCACCTGACCTCTTCAGTTCCGCCCCCCTGAGCTGAATAGGAGGCTGGACGGCCACGGTGAGGCCCTGTGGATAGTGCCGGCACAAGGAGCAGCCCAGCTACATTTGGAAGTGGGGACTGGGGACCCGGCCAGAAGGTCATGCGACCCTCCCCCGCAAGCCGGCCACAGAGAGGCCAGTGGCGGGTGAGCAGGGCCGGTCCAAGCAGCTGCCTATGGAGTCAGAGTCGGGACACAAAATGACATATGACCCGGCGAACTGAGCAACCGGGCATGTGCCCGATGTGCCCTATGGCCCTATGGCCAGTCTGTTTCTACTTCTCAGTTGTCACCTGAAATTGCTCTTTAAAAAAAGTGTTTCTGGAATGATTGCTATGATACAACCATCACGCTGCAGCTTCAATGACGTCATCATGGGATCAAGGCTTACAGGAGTAGTGCTATATTTCTGAAGATAACACCTAGCCTGTTGCTGGTTCCCCATGTGCGTTAATATAAACCACAAAATTGCATTCAGCATATGCATTCCCATTAGGAAAGTACAATTATGCAAAAAGAAAAAACTGAGATAACTTTTCTTCTAATAAAGGGGACTTCTTCAGGTCTGGCTCCCTAAATCCTATGATAAACCATATTTAAGACTTCAATAACCATCAGAGCTGAGCAGCATGTGGAAATAAATGGCAAACTGCATCTGTGCACATGGAAACACAAATTGTTTCTTGTTCCCATGACAACTGCCTCTGATGCTTCTAAATGAACAATCTTTCGTATCTTATCACAGAAATCATATTTCTACCATGACGTTATCCTTTCACAGTATTTTAGTAAACATTGATTCTTTTTTTTATTTTTTTTTTTATTGACATAACAATTTAATGGCATCTGTATGACATGTTTAGACTGTAGCAGACAGAATAAAATATAAGGATTGTAAAGTAGTCTTTTAAATTCAGTTATACAATCTGAAAATTTAAAGTGGATCTGTCAGCGGGTCCTCTGTAAGTATGCTTTGTGTTAATTTACATACTATATGTGCTTAGTGGAGTTGAGACACAATTTAAAAAGTTCTCATTAAAGCACAGCTGTATTTTTACCCAAGTCAGAGGCTCTAAAATAGTGATCAAAGCAAATTCCTAATAACCCTGTGTATGCAACCTATGAAGTTTTACAGTTAGTAAGTCTGTTTAGGTCTTTACCCTTTATAATGACTCTGGAAGCCATTACTTATGTCTGTCCTTGATTTCAAGGTAGGTGCCCCCCTCCTTCCAGTGGCCTTTCACAGTAGTATTTTAGGCTTCTTTAACATCCCTTTTCTCATGTGTTCTACACAGTCAGGTGACATGCTGTGTCCTCTTTCTCTTTGGTCTTTCCCTGGGAGCAGTGGCAGCCCATCCATTAAGGGTGCACAGGCGCTGCCCCCCACCCCTATCAATGCGTCCAGCCCCCTGATCAACATACAGGGCGCCGGACTCATGGATTCCAATGGCGGGGTGTGTTTTTTTTAATTTCATGATTAGAGCCAGAGGCACTAATGGGCTTCAAAAAAGGGGGGGCTCGGGGTGCAGAACACTGCATCCTGATCCCACCCAGTTGTGTGACAATAGCGAATGAATATTCGCTATCACCACACTGATCCTCCTCCCGGCCAGTCAGGAAGCGGGTCTTGAGACCCGTCACCCAATTGGCTGAAAGGACAGGCGATCCTATTGGACACCTAGGAGGAGGAGGGAAGAGCCACAGGACAGAAGCCGCCGAGGAGAAGAGTACACAGGAGCAGCTGCCCATCGCCGAAGCCAAGGAGAAGAGGACACAGGAGCCACTGCCCACAACCCACCCACTGCCCCCGCCGAAGCCGAGAAGGAGAGGACACAGGAACCTCTGCCCACAACCCACCCGCTGTCTATAGGTGCCGGCAACCTGGCCGCCACCTAGATGGGGTAAGTGCCGGGGGAGGTTGGTGCTGCTGACCGGCCGACCAACGGGGGGATTGTTTGCCACCACCCACCCAAAAAACACCAGCCACCACTGCCTGGGTGTGCAGTTTTAATTGATGCAGAGCCCTTTCAGTGCACTGTAAGTACAGGCTAATGCAAAGCAGATGGGGGCATGACACCCTACATTCAATCCTTTCCTTAAAGTGATTGTAAACTCTTACATATACCCAGTGAATTGACTAATCTCATGTGATACAGAGATGAAACAAATCCTCCTACATACGTTGTTCCTGTTTATCTGCAAACATCTCTTCTCTACATCTGTTCACATTCCTGCATTTAAACAGCTTGTCTGAGCTTTCAGATAACAGGGCGCAGAGAGCTGAAGTTACACACTGCAGATCTCAATGAAGGGAGCTCTAAGCCCTGATTGGAGGGAGGGAACAAACCCTCCCCCACACACACACACAGCATACAGCACAGGATCAGACCGGAGGCTTTCAATCACAGGCGGTGTGCTGGAGCCCCCCCCCCCCCCCCCGTCACCTGTCACCTTTTTATCTCATGGTGTCAGGAAAACTTGTCAGAAGTGACCCATGCAGATAGCAGAGAATTGAGGCTGCAGACAGATGTGACGCTTAGGGGTTGATTTACTAAAGGCAAATAGACTGCGCACTTTACAAGCTTAGTAAATGAGCAAAAGCTCAAATGACTTCCATCATCCAATCATGTGCAAGCAAATATGCAGTTGTTTGTATTTTCTTTGCATGTGATTGGGTACTCTTTGCAGAGTGAAGCTTTACCTCATTTACTAAGCTCTGGAGCAACTGCTCTTGCAGAGGGCAACTACCCTAGTGTTCTGGATTGAGACAAGTGCACACTATAAAGGGATATGTTTTGTTCATATTTCATGTCTTAGGTTTATAACCACTTTAAGACTATAGACGGCTCAAAATTCTGCTATTTCCTGGTGAACTGGCTGAAATGTGGATGGACTTGTCGGCACTACCTGACTCAACAAAAGTCAATGTTTCAATCAAGTTGTGTGGAAAATTGTTGGCCAAACCGTGACTGCATCCAGTCAGATGCAGTCACTGCTCAGGTAATCTAACAGTTGGTGGAGGAGGGAAAGAGGAACCTCTTCAACTTCTTTTGTTTTACCCAGGGGCCGAACGAGAGAAACCTATGTATATATAGCTAATTTTAGTTTTCTGGTTTGAGTGATGCTGAGCATCATGCAATCTGAAATACGGAGGACATCTTGTGTAAATTTCAGAACTTTTTTTTTAGGGGGCCCATGGTTTGCCAACTCATGCTTATATATTGAGAAGAAGCAATACAGTACAACCTTTGTGTAGCACTGCAAAACAGCCTGCTATGTGATACTGCATGTAACAGACAGATGTGGCTTCCCATGTACAGGTATAATTATCAATTATACACAGGACAAGCTGCACCACAAAGTATTTGGTTCCTCTACAAGCACATATCCCCCTCATATCTCCAGCCAAGGTGCAGGCTCCCAGCAGTCATTGGTCGTTCCATGAGTTTACTTTAAAACTTTGTAATCACAGTGGAAGCAAGCCAGCTGCAGTCAGCATGCGTGCCCCCTACCCAGAAGTGTCGAATCACGTACTGTATATATACTTGATCTGGCGCACAGGTGCCGCCCTATAGCAGTAAAACTATAGGGTGGACCTAAAGTGGTTAATATACTAAATAAAAGCCGAAAAAATGAACCAAGAACAACAAAATTGAAAATACCTCCTTCCTAAAAATGCAGGTGAACGCACTGTGCCGCACTGCTGCCTCTGGGGAAATCTGGGTACTCAAAGTGCTGATTCACAAAAGAATGGACAGCTGCCTGAGCTGTCCATTCCTGGCTGCAGTAGGGGGCAGTATGGTGTGTGATTCAGCTCATCACAATGGCTCCCTTTTTTTTTCTCAGTCAACTTTATTTGAAGTGTACAAAAGTACACTTCATTCATATCATTGTACAGCAGTGCGATGCCTTTTAGCGCAGCTTGTTTCCTGTGCACACACAGGAAACAATTGAAACAACAAAGTAAAACATCCGTCACCGCACAATGTGTGAATTCCCCCAAAATGTTTCAAGTACAGTGCATATACATACTGCATATGATTTATAGATAACTTGTTAAAGGAAGCCTGTAGTGGGATAGACATGAGATGCCACTGTTCCCTGCTCCTTAGAATACAAATTTCTTGGTAGCCTGTGGCTTCAATAACTTCATTGACCTGGAACATGCACATCAATTAGAGTGTCAGAGTAAAATCAGAACTCCTGATCTGCATATTGTTTCAGGTCAGTGCCTATACTATTAAAACCACAAGATCAGCATGATAACCGGGCAACTAGCATTTTCCGAAGAAAAGGTCAGCAAAGGCAGACTCTATACAAAGCATGCTTATTTTACCTTATTACCAGAGGTTGTTGGAGGTTTTTTGATGGTAGTTTAGTCTGCCGCTGCAAGATGCAGAGGAGTGAAAAGAACAAATGATCTGTATGTAATAAAGACAGTGAGCATCACAGAACATTTTTCATTTATAGAACAGAGAAATTTATAGAACCCTGAATTATGCTTGCAGTCAAGCATGATATTACATGTATATTATGAGTATATGTTGCCCATAACCTTCATCTATATGAATAATTCTGCCAATTAAATGAAACCTAGATTGTTTCCAAGAATAACACCGTCACAGCTGAATTTCTAATTGCAAATGTGTAATCTGTACTATATACCATATGCCACTGTAGTGATGATATGGAGGTATATTCTTTTATGGCTCTTTCTTTGTGCTGACTGCCTTGAAGTTCTTTACACACCACAGAGGAGGTCACAAACTTTTTGTCTTCCAGTTACAATGTGGAGGACGCTACAAAAATCAATAGGATGAAACTTGCTTTTGTGCATTGCCAAGCCTGTGATGAATACTCTGATAACCCATTCACAGATTACACAGAGATCCCACAAAAGTAAAATAAAGGGTACGCTTTAAGCAAGGTGTAATTGAAACAACAATGTAAACACCAGTGTAGAGTAGGTCGCCATGCACAACGCACTTCCCCCATAATGTGGGAAAAAACTTGTTTTTCTGAAATGAAGCATGTTGTAGTGCTAATCATCCAGCAAATGTCACAGAAGTATATAAAGACTGTAAAGAAATTAAAGCAAAGGAGGCGAAAATATTGAAAAAAAAAAAGCAAAAAGAAAAGGCTAATGATGTATTTCTCCACGGCGGTATCCCCAGGGTACTCTAAAATTGGGACAAAGCGCATACAGTGTCAGATATCCAAGAAGAAACACAATTGTGTAAAATGAGCATTTGTGGCAGAACAAAAAAAATCTATATCTTGCCCATAGGTTTTATGGTAATAATATTTTATAATTGTGTATTTTCTACCTTTCAATGGTTTCAGTTGGCTCTGAGTGCTCTGCAGTGTATATTATATTTAGTCCCATATTTATTTCAAATAACCTCACATATACAAACAAATACAAACATGCTATAAAAAAGTACATAGTTTCTTTTCCATAAGGCTGCCTTCTGAGAATTATTTCTCCTCCTACCTGTGTACCAAACTAAAGACTGCAAAGTACAATTAGTATGTTCTGTGCCAGAAACTGAATTGCTCACGCTTTCGTGAATACTCATGCATATTTATATCTGCATAGATAACATAAATAAAAATTTTCTGCAGTGGTGCACTGGGATGATAGGTACCGGGCTCACTAGACTTATTATTGAGTAATACTGCCATTTTTGCTGATTAAACAAAATGACATAGAATTAATAATACACTAATTACTACACTATACTAATTACAGGATGGTGACATGTTGCAGTAGAATTTTGATAAAGTGGCAACATGGACATTAAAATGACAAAGTAAACCTAACTGTATCTTAGGTAAAAGTTGTCTTGTAAGCCTGTAAGCCCCCTGAGTGCAGACCACCTGTTCCGATACATACTTCTGACCAGTGGCGGCCCATAATGCAGGGTGCAAGGGCCCAACCCCCTCCCCATCAATGCGTCCGGCACCCTAATCTACATGCAGGTGCCGAGCGCATGTGTTCCAATCAGGGTTTTTTTTTTAAGCATGTGATTAGAGCCAGAGGCTATAATAGGCTTCAAAAAAGGTTTGGTTTGGGGGCAGAGCACTGCCCCCCAAGCCCACCAAGTTTTGTGACAATAGCGAACTAATATTCCCTATTGTCACACTGACTTTTCTCCTGGCAATTCAGGAAGCAGGAAGCGGGTTTCAGACCCATTTCCCGATTGCCCGAAAGGAGAAGCGTTCCAATTGGCCTAGGAGGAGGAGGGAGGAGACGAATGCTGTTCGGTGGTGCCGGTTTCCTGACCTGGGGGCTCTGTGGGTGCACTGTTTTCTGCCCCCCCCCAAAAAAAATTTACCACCAGCTGCCACTGTTTCTGACTCCATGTAGCAATCTTTACTGTGCGTCTTTGTTGAGGAAGAAAAAAATGATTGCAAAATTAAAACACCATGCCCAGATTTCTGAAGATATTGAATACAACACTGTAAACTTCTACCAAATTCTTCAATAAAAAATGTTCAATCCAGAAAAAATCCAGAAAGAATTCAATTACTACAAAATTTCTTGAGTACTGTCCATGATACTTTTTTTATTTGCACTAACATAATTTTTCAGGACGAGCTATCAGGGTATGTCCCCTTCTTCAAGGTCCAAGCAGTACTGATTCACAAAAGTTTTAGCAGAATGTTGAAATGTTAAAAAAAAAAAAAAAAACACAATCTCTGAGGGTAAGGAAAAAGAAAGAGAAAGTAAAAAAACATGAAAACAAACACATACAAATCAATGTGTATGGCAATGGTAATAAAGCTAGCAGCAAGTGAGATAAGACAGAAGGAGAGCTATAGACTGAAGGGGGGGGGGGGGGGGTGATAGTCACAGAGGTGGTCTTAAAACTGTAGTGTAATAAAACCAATATCTACATTTCAGTCATTATTTTTTTGTGTCAAAAAGAAGTATCATTCTTAGTACAACCCCCAAATTGGCTTTCAGAAAACCATCCAACCTCAGATATAAAGTAATCAGCAGGAAACTTCACTCTGATTATAAAGTCACAAATAATGGAAGCAAACCCTGCAACAAAAAATGCTGCAAACTGTGTAACCAGATCAATCTATCCAAAAGTGTCACATACACAAATGGTACCTTCAATACCATGGGAACATACAACTGTACCTTCAGTAATGTTATGTACCTCATCCAATGCAAAAGGTGTAGGAAAGAATCTTATGTTGGTGAATCAGGACAGAAGTTGCAAGCGAGGATGAATTTGCACAGACATACCATCAAAGAACACAAAGAAGACAGTTTCTGCACACCTGTGGGACATCACTTTTCACAACCTGACCACACTATAGAAGATCTCAGTGCTTTAGATCTTAAAGGGAATTTCAGAACTATCCAGGAAAGGAAAACATTTGAACTAAGAATGATACTTCTTTTTCACACAAAAAATAATGTCCTAAATTTAGATATTGCCTTCCCCTCTGTGACTATCATCCCCCCCCCCCTTCCAGTCTATAGCTCTCCCTCTGTCTTATCTCCCTAGCTGCTAGCTTTATTACCATTGCCATACACATTGATTTGTATGTGTTTGTTTTTTGTTTTTTTTTCTTTTTCCTTTCCCTTAGCCTCGGTTCACACCAGAGGCGGCACGACTTGCAGGTCGCCTCACCGAGGCGACCTGCACACAACTGCCCGGGCGACTTGCAAAACGACTTCTGTATAGAAGTCTATGCAAGTCTATGCAAGTCGCCCCCAAAGTCGTACAGGAACCTTTTTCTAAGTCGGAGCGACTTGCGTCGCTCCGATTAGAATGGTTCCATTGTACTGAACGGGACGCTACTTGTCAGGCAACCTAGGTCGCCTGACAAGTCGTCCTAGTGTGAACCGAGCCTCAGAGATTGTGTTTTTGTTTTTTTGTTTTTTTTTTTTTTGTTTTGTTTTAACATGTTAACATTCTGCTAAAACTTTTGTGAATCAGTACTGCTTGGACCTTGAAGAAAGGGACATACCCCGAAATCTCATCCTGAAAAATTGTATGTTAGTGCAAATAAAAAAAGTATCACGCACAGTACTCAATTTTCTCTGTCACAATTGCACTAATACGGCTGCAATCACCTCAAGTACAAAATTTCTTAATATTTTGATTAATATTCATTATTATTTCTTAATATTTTGATTCAAAGTAGTTGTAAACCTTTGATTTTTAAAAAATAAAAATAACAAACATGCCTATACCTACCTGCTCTGTGCAATGGTTTTGCAAAGAGCAGCCCCAATCCTCTTCTCCTGGAGTCCCCCTCTGGCGCTCCAGACCTCTCCTCTTCATCGGGTGCCCCCACAGAAAGCCGCTTTCCCCGGGGCCACCGGTGACACAGACACGGAACTCAGTCCTGCCCCCAGCTTCTGTGTCACACGATTTAATTGACAGTGGGTCTAATGGCTCCTGCTGCTACCAATCTGTCCAATGAGGAGAGCGACAGTTGCTGGAGCCACTGCGCACCTGCAGATCACTGGATCGGATCTGGCTCAGGTAAGAAAAAGTAGGGGGGTCTGGGGGGGAGCAGCAGCACAGAAGTTTTTTCACCTTAATGCATATGCATTAAGCTAAAAATCATTAAGGCTTTAGAATCACTTTAACCACTTCAGCCCTGGAAGAATTTACCCTCTTAATGACCAGGCCTTTTTTTTACAAAGCAGCACTGCGTTACTTTAATTGACAATTGCATGGGTGTGCGACACTGTACCCAAACAATATATGTCCTTATTTTTCCCACAAATAGAGCTGATCTGATCACCACTGCGGTTTTTATTTTTTGCACTATAAACAAAAAAAGAGCAACAATTTTGAAAAAAAAAAACAAATATTTTTTACTTTCTGCTATAAAACATACCCAATAAAAAAAATGTAAAAAATCCAATTTCTTCATAAATTTAGACCAATATGTATTTTGCTACCTATTTTTGTTAAAAAAAATCCCAATTAGCATATATTGATTGGTTTGCGCAAAAGTTAGAGTGTCTACAAAATAGGAGATATATTTATGGCATTTTTATTATAATTTTTTTTTTTTACTAGTAATGGCGGTGATCAGCGATTTTTAGCAGGACTACGACATTGCGGCGCACAAATCGGACACTTTTGATACTTTTTTTGGATCATTGACATTTATACAGCAAACGGAGCTAAAAATAGCCACTGATTATTGTGTAAATGTCACTGGCAGGGAAGAGGTTAACACTAGGGGGTGATCAAAGGGTTAAATGTTCCCTAGGGAGGTGTTTCTAACTGTGGGGGGAGTGTACTGACAGGAAGTAGAGGAAGATCACTGTTCCTGATCACTAGGAACAGCAGATCTCTCTCTATTCCCCTGTCAGACTGACTGACTGTTTACATTGACAGATCTCTTTCTGGCTCTCTGAGGAATGATCATGAGTCACTGGCAGACATCGCGGCTGCTGACCACGTGCATTGGTTCTGGCATTGCGGAGTGGGCATGCGCGTGTCCCCTAGAGCTCTTAAAAGAGCTCTTTGAGCAGCCGTGCCTACCTCCCGCAGTATAATGACAGTGGCTGGTCGTCAGGCGGTTGAAGTGGTTCTAAAGTCTAGTTGTTTTTTTTACCTTAATTCATTCCCTGTATTAAGGTAAAAAATACCCTACTAACTGTTGCTCCCCCCTCTCTAAGTGCTTACCTGAGTCCTCTATTGATCCAGTGCTGTGCCTGGCTTCAGCTCTTTTTTCTCCTCTTCCTGCTCTCTCAGGCTACACAGAGCAGTGGAAACCACAGGCTCCTGCTGCTGTCAGTCAAATCCTGTGAATGGGAGTGGTGGGGTGTGACTGAGTCGTGCTGTGTGTGTCTATGGATGCACACTGCCCAGCTCGTGAGCATGCCCACATGGATGCCCCCATAACACACAGCTTGCTATGGAGGCACTCATAAGAAGAATCTTAAAAAAAATATTGCCTTTGGAACCACTTTAAACTACAAAGAAAATGACTGCACTTACAGTGCTTCCTATAAAAAAATACACATCATTTTTAAACTAATGGCATGGCAAGAAAAGTAATTACACATTACTGTTGGAGTAAACATCATTATTAATTTATTGTATTGAGTTATACAGTATTTCTTTACCATAGCCAAGGAATAGAGATACTCAATGCTCTGAACGAAAAAAAATGGCATCTACTTACTGTAAGAAAAAAAATAACTGGTCTTTTCCACTATGTCTTGACAGAGAAATATAAACCATGGAGTTTTATAGGAAAAAGAATGTCATAATATATTACCTATAGTTTTTTTTTTTTGACCCTAGAAATATCTATTAAAAAGTAACTAACTCTAAATAAAAATTGTAAACCATGTAAAAACTCACTAACATAGGTAAAAAAAAGTCAACCACCTGTATAAGCTGCATTTTTATGTCTTGTGTGCATGAGGTCTAATTCTTGTTTATTACTGTAAATATAATTTTATGTTGAAAACATGACTCATATGCCATGTCAGATTCCAAATAACAAGAATGAGAATTCACAAAAATATTACAACCATAGCTTTTAATTTTGTAAAAACTGTAAAGACATATAAAAATGTGTCATTATGTTTGGCTTATTGTTATTGTTTTTTTGTGTTAGCGATGTAGACTCAATATTTTTACAACTTTTATCTCATATTTGTTGCTCTGTGGTCTTTAGTATTATTTACCATAAGTTTATATACAGGAGGGATCATCCCTGCAAAATCCATTATCCAGTCAGTCCAACATAGGAACTAATGATGCATTTAAAAACATTATAAACCTTCCTACCTGCACCTTTTGTTTTTCACCTGTTCAAGATGTTTTGTGCCATCATTTGTTGGCCTGTATGGACAGGTTATCGTAGAGTAAATCTTCACATTCCATTTTCAGCAATTTCTGTTGATGTTCAAACATGAGGCATGTGGCACACAACACTGCACAGGTTACTGCATTGCCTCTGTTTGTAGACTAAAAACTGACATTTCCTGTGATAAACCCTTATAACCCACAATCTCTGAGGGCTGGTTCACACTGGTACAACATACCCTCCGACTTTGAGAGCACATGTCACATGACACGTATAAATCAATGATTCCCTATGAGAGCCGTCTTCACTAGTCCGACTTGTGACATCCGACATGGATTACAGCAGCAGGAAAAGGAATTTATGTCACACCGGGATTGTTTTTATTGGTCAAAAGACAAGTCAGACTATCTCAAAGTCAGATCAAAATTGTATCCTGTTCATTAAACTCGGATAGAAGTTGGACAGGTGTAGGATTGAAGTCGCACGGCAAAGTCGGATCGACAGTCGTACGACAGTCATGGCGTACCAGTGTGAAGCCAGCATAAGTTTCTCAGTCTAGCATTGGTGCAGGTGCAGTAATTAGATGTGAGAGGCATTCAGGTAGAGCAATGAAGGGACGAGATGTGCTTTCAACACTTTAGCACTTCCACATTTGTGTTGCAACTCAAATAAATTGTGATACATTAATTTGACACTACGTGACCCTGAACAAGAGGCTGCTTGTCCCTTTGGTGAATAGGGAAAAGCTAGACGAATGAAAACATGGACATAGGGGAACTGATCAGTCACAAAACTGCAAGCTGCAGACACGTCAGTGTGAGCCCATAATTACAAGGTAAAGCAAATAAACAGAGGGAATATAACTAGACTAATACTTAGATAAAACAACAAAAACATTTGAAAGTATACAATGGCTTTAAAGCAACAGCCCTCAAATTATAACCCACTACTTGCCTCACAAAAAAAATTGCCCTACATGCAAGGCCTTGCCTTTGCATGTCAGTCCCGCTGTATACCTTACTGAGTGGCAGCGGATAATGGGTACAGAGCATCTACATAGTTCTAGTCATGAAAAAAAAAAAAAAGATGAGAAAACTTATAGTATACATTTGTGAAAGCACAATAAAAAAAAGAAATACACTCATGTGTACAATGTGCTCATAAAACTATACAATTCACTCCGTTAATAGATACTGACTTTTTGATATGTAATTTATTCAGGTTGACAATTCTTGTAGACATAAATAAACTAAATTTTTAATATTATTTTTGTTGTCAAGTCCAGTGGAGCACACCTATTAGCAGATTATATTTGTGCATACTTTATATGGACTGCACCTGGGCCATCACCCTTGTTAGAGTGTTTTGTGCCCACCCTCCCCTCTGTCTGTCCATATGTCCATATATATATATATATATATATATATATATATATATATATATATATATATCACACGTCCCAATAAATATGCATACCACTTTTACGTATGTTATATCAGGATCTTCCACTCAGTTAATTCATTATTAATATTACAATTACCTAATCACTCTAATCTATATTGCATCAATGGAAGGTATAGTACTGTCACATGGCAACAACCATGATAAGCTTGTGGCCGTACTTCCAAAAAATAACAATCATTCATATGACTGCAAGGCTGAAAAATTTCTCAGAGACATAATACCAAACTCACATGACCTCAAGTGGAAATCTTGCAACACAATATATTCTTGTGCCTCCATTGCCCTAATTTTGTTATGACACGCTTTTGTAGTGATCACATGACAATTCTGTCATATGAATATGAGTCTTAACTTACAAGATATGGCCAAAAGTTATCTTTTACTGCCTAGGTAGCAGCAAGAGTTACATCATAAGTCACATGATTGTTAATAGATTACCACCTGAACCCCTTACTTATAACATGAGCCTTACCGCCCACCAGTTACTAGGTAACCAAACACTATGTTACTAATATGCCAGCTTGTTTTAATTACTTTCCCTGTACTTCTTATCTTCAAAAAGCACATATAAGTTCTCTAGCCATTGTAAGTCTTGCATCCATAAGAGCATATTATCATTTAGAAAATCCCTAAAAAAAAAAAAAGTATAAAACTCATATACATATATATTTTACAAATCACTAATAAAACAATCCAGGTCAAGTTTTATCTTTATACTGTTCAACTTTATTGTATCCAATTCCAATATCTAGAGTTTCTTTTCCTAACACATCTCTCCTCAGATTACTTCCCCTCCAGAGCTTCTCTGTTTTATCAAACCCCAGGAATTGTAAAACCAATGACTCTCTATTGTGGTATTTTCTAAAATGAAATGATAAGCTCTGACTTTTAAAAACCCTACTGACATTGTATACATGCTCTGCTAATCTTTTCCTGATGCCCTTGTGGGTCTCCCTACATATTGCAGGCCACAAGGGAAGTGAAGTATATAAACCATATGAGTCAAATTACACAGACTTATTATAATAATAATTTCTTTCCAGTTTTATTAGAACAAAACTCCTTCCTTTTTCTAATTTTGTACCTTGTAGCCTTACATGCTTGACACCTCCCACAAGTGTGAAAAACTTTTTTATTAAAAATCATAATCTTTTTTACTAATGTATTCCTCAAAATAGGTGCTTTTTCTTTATACTGTCTTAGACTTTTGATGTAAGACTAGGGCTAAAATACTATCCTTACTAATAATTGGCCAATATCTTTCAAAAATATTTTATATTGCTATATAGAGTATTAAACTCAAGGCTATATCCCCTAGTTGTTATTTGATTTTATTACCTTCTTTCAAAAAGTCCTCCTTTGTATTTGCTATATTTTCAATCCATTAATTAAAATCATCACACTAGGTTTTTTTTTCCTATAAATTTACTTTTAATCACCACGGTCTGTTTACTAAAATCCTCTATTCATGTGAAATTTCTCCCTGCTCTTGTTTATTCTCCCCTTGGGATATTTTTCAACCACAGACGATTGTAAAAACCTTATCTTGGAGATATATTCACTTCTATCAGTTTCCCTAAATGTATTTGTATATTATAATGTTTAAGTTTTTTATCATTCACACAAATATTGAAAATTGTTTCGACCCCTTCATATTAGAAAAACATCATCTATAAAATGCTTAATAAAGGATAAGTTCACCTTTTAACAAAAAATAATAAATACACATTTTTTTGCAGGTAAAGAAATGTGCATTTATTATTTTTTATTTCTAGAGCCTCTAAAGCAGTGGTGTCAAACTCAATTTTATTGTGGGCTGCATCAGCATTATGGTTGTTCTCAAAGGGCCAATTGTATTTGTAAGTCGACATAAATGTATGCAGGTCTTTTTATCTCAGAAAATAGATGCAGGAACTCAATCACGCCCCTCCTGCTGAAATGCAACATCATGTGCGGAGTTCAGCAGATTGCTGGTGTCATGCAGGTCTCCTACAGACCTATCAGTGTATCTGTGTGCCCATACATCATATGGCCAAGCAGATACAATCTGACAGGAAGACTCAATGAAATACCATAGTGCTCCACAGTGCTGTGGTATTTCCTTGAAAACTACAAGCTGACAGACACAGAGGCTGACAGGGCTTGTAGTTTTCCATTCACAGAGGACTGTGAATGAGTGATGCAGCCGGGCAGGTGGAGTTTCCCTTGATCGCATTTTTTTAAAATTGCGACAGCTAGCAGGGGATTAGAGCAGGGATCGGGGGGGGTCTGTTCCTAACATTTTACATGTTACACCCTGAATATGGGTGTAACATGCAATATGTATGAAAGGTGAACTTATCCTTTAAATAATAAATTCTTTACCTTTTATTAAAAATATTGATCTTCAACCATTGAGCCATAAAAAAAATATGTGAGACTAGGGGCAAATTTTGAGCCCCTGTTTTTTTGGTAGAAAAAAATCACCATTATACTAGAAATAGTACTCAGAACTCAAATCTCAATCCAAAACTAGATTCCTAAATACTTCTAAATAATGATTGTTATTATTCTAGGAATTAAAATGCTATTTGTTTTTCAAACCACTAAGTATGTTGGAGTATTATCATTGGATATTTCTTTCAACCATTTACTTTGTTAAAAAGTACATTTTAGTATTCCACTTCTGTACATCTATAAAAACTTTTAATTTGTCAATACCATATCTAGAAGCATATTTCAAACCAAGTTGTAATGCATTTTCCTCATCGCTATATTGCTTTATGAGTTTATGTGAAATCTCCATTAATAGCTGTAAAATATTGTAAACAAGTAACTGGTGACATCACACTTATCCGTATTCTGAAATCATGTATTTTTGTCTGCTTAGTTGACACTACCTAATCTGCACTGAAACCACTTAAAGTTATGACCTCTTCCATAGCCTGCTAAAGGCAGGACTCATACAGTAGCTACACACAGTAGCAAAGGATGGAGCTATATGCACAAAAGGTTGGCACTATCCAAGGTTAGCCCATCAGGGTTGGTATAACTGAACACAGCTTCAGTAAAAGGAGTTAGTGTTGAGTTGCAATGGCAACAAGCCCCCCTGGAGACTTGAAGAGTCATACACGCACACAGTGGTATTCAGCAGAAGGCTGGGCAGAGTTACCGTATTTATCGGCGTATAAAACGCACCGGCGTATAACATGCACCCCAAGTTTAGGAGGGAGTTTTAAAAAACTTTTTGGATTGAAATTTAACCAGTTGCCGACCGCCGCACGACTATATACGTCGACAGAGCGGCACGGGCAGGCAAAAGGACGTATATGTACGTCCTTGCCTGCCCGCGGGTGGGGGGTCCGATGGGACCCCCCCCCGGTGCCTGCGGCGGTCGGCAAATCTCCCCCGGCGATCGGAGGTGAGGGGGAGGCCATCCATTCGTGGCCCCCCCCTCGCGATCGCTCTCAGTCAATGGGATCATTTCCCTGCCTCTGTATTGTACACAGAGGCAGAGGAAATTATGTCATCTCTCCTCGGCTCGGTATTTTCCGTTCCGGGCCGAGGAGAGAAGACTGCAATGTAAGTGCACCAACACACTACACACAGTAGAACATGCCAGGCACACTAAACACCCCGATCCCCCCCCCGATCGCCCCCCGATCCCCCCCCAATCACCCCCCCCGTCACAAACTGACACCAAGCAGGTTTTTTTTTTTTTCTGATTACTGTATTGGTGTCAGTTTGTGACAGTTACAGTGTCAGGGCAGTGAGTGTTAGGCCCCCTGTAGGTCTAGGGTACCCCCCTAACCCCCCCTAATAAAGTTTTAACCCCTTGATCACCACCTGTCACCAGTGTCGCTAAGCGATCATTTTTCTGATCGCTGTATTAGTGTCGCTGGTGACGCTAGTTAGGGACGTAAATATTTAGGTTCGCCGTCAGCGTTTTATAGCGACAGGGACCCCCATATACTACCAAATAAATGTTTTAACCCCTTGATTGCCCCCTAGTTAACCCTTTCACCACTGATCACTGTATAACCGTTACGGGTGACGCTGGTTAGTTTGTTTATTTTTTATAGTGTCAGGGCACCCGCCGTTTATTACCGAATAAAGATTTAGCCCCCTGATCACCCGATGGTGATATGCGTCGCCCCAGGCAGCGTCAGATTAGCGCCAGTACCGCTAACACCCACGCACGCAGCATACGCCTCCCTTAGTGGTATAGTATCTGTACAGATCAATATCTGATCCGATCAGATCTATACTAGCGTCCCCAGCAGTTTAGGGTTCCCAAAAACACAGTGTTAGCGGGATCAGCCCAGATACCTGCTAGCACCTGCATTTTGCCCCTCCGCCCAGCTCGGCCCAGCCCACCCAAGTGCAGTATCGATCGATCACTGTCACTTACAAAACACTAAACGCATAACTGCAGCGTTCGCAGAGTCAGGCCTGATCCCTGCGATCGCTAACAGTTTTTTTGGTAGCATTTTGGTGAAATGGCAAGCACCAGCCCCAGGCAGCGTCAGGTTAGTCCCAGTACCGCTAACACCCACGCACCGTACACCTCCCTTAGTGGTATAGTATCTGAACGCATCAATATCTGATCCGATCAGATCTATACTAGCGTCCCCAGCAGTTTAGGGTTCCCAAAAATGCAGTGTTAGCGGGATCAACCCAGATACCTGCTAGCAACTGCGTTTTACCCCTCCGCCCGGCCCAGCCCAGCCCACCCAAGTGCAGTATCGATCGATCACTGTCACTTACAAAACACTAAACGCATAACTGCAGCGTTCGCAGAGTCAGGCCTGATCCCTGCGATCGCTAACAGTTTTTTTTGTAGCGTTTTGGTGAACTGGCAAGCACCAGCCCCAGGCAGCGTCAGGTTAGTGCCAGTAGCGCTAACACCCACGCACGCACCGTACACCTCCCTTAGTGGTATAGTATCTGAACTGATCAATATCTGATCCGATCAGATCTATACTGGCGTCCCCAGCAGTTTAGGGTTCCCAAAAACGCAGTGTTAGCGGGATCAGCCCAGATACCTGCTAGCACCTGCGTTTTGCCCCTCCGCCCGGCCCAGCCCAGCCCACCCAAGTGCAGTATCGATCGATCACTGTCACTTACAAAACACTAAATGCATAACTGCAGCGTTCGCAGAGTCAGGCCTGATCCCTGCGATCGTTAACAGTTTTTTTGGTAGCGTTTTGGTGAACTGGCAAGCGCCAGCGGCCTAGTACACCCCGGTCGTAGTCAAACCAGCACTGCAGTAACACTTGGTGACGTGGCGAGTCCCATAAGTGCAGTTCAAGCTGGTGAGGTGGCAAGCACAAATAGTGTCCCGCTGCCACCAAGAAGACAAACACAGGCCCGTCATGCCCATAGTGCCCTTCCTGCTGCATTCGCCAATCCTAATTGGGAACCCACCACTTCTGCAGCGCCCGTACTTCCCCCATTCACATCCCCAACCAAATGCAGTCGGCTGCATGAGAGGCATTTTTATGTCCTCCCGAGTACCCCTACCCAACGAACCCCCCCCAAAAAAAGATGTTGTGTCTGCAGCAAGCGCGGATATAGGCGTGACACCCGCTATTATTGTCCCTCCTGTCCTGACAATCCTGGTCTTTGCATTGGTGAATGTTTTGAACGCTACCATTCACTAGTTGAGTATTAGCGTAGGGTACAGCATTGCACAGACTAGGACACACTTTCACAGGGTCTCCCAAGATGCCATCGCATTTTGAGAGACACGAACCTGGAACCGGTTACAGTTATAAAAGTTACAGTTACAAAAAAAGTGTAAAAAAAAAAATATGTGAAATTACACCCCAAAATACATTCTGTTGCTTCTCCTGAGTACGGGGATACCACATGTGTGAGACTTTTTGGGAGCCTAGCCAAGTATGGGACCCCGAAAACCAAGCACCGCCTTCAGGCTTTCTAAGGGCGTAAATTTTTGATTTCACTCTTCACTGCCTATCACAGTCTCGGAGGCCATGGAATGCCCAGGTGGCACAAACCCCCCCCAAATGACCCCATTTTGGAAAGTAGACACCCCAAGCTATTTGCTGAGAGGTATAGTGAGTATTTTGCAGACCTCACTTTTTGTCACAAAGTTTTGAAAATTAAAAAAAGAAAAAAAAAATTTTTTTTTTGTCTTTCTTCATTTTCAAAAACAAATGAGAGCTGCAAAATACTCACCATGCCTCTCAGCAAATAGCTTGGGGTGTCTACTTTCCAAAATGGGGTCATTTGGGGGGGGTTTGTGCCACCTGGGCATTCCATGGCCTCCGAAACTGTGATAGGCAGTGAAGAGTGAAATCAAAAATGTACACCCTTAGAAATCCTGAAGGCGGTGATTGGTTTTCGGGGTCCCGTACGCGGCTAGGCTCCTAAAAAGTCCCACACATGTGGTATCCCCGTACTCAAGAGAAGCAGCAGAATGTATTTTGGGGTGCAATTCCACATATGCCCATGACCTGTGTGAGCAATATATCATTTAGTGACAACTTTGTGCAAAAAAAAAATAAATAAATAAATAAATTGTCACTTTCCCGCAACTTGTGTCAAAATATAAAATATTCCATGGACTCAACATGCCTCTCAGCAAATAGCTTGGGGTGTCTACTTTCCAAAATGGGGTCATTTGGGGGGGGGTTGTGCCATCTGGGCATTTTATGGCCTTCAAAACTGTGATAGGTAGTGAGGAGTAAAATCAAAAATGTACGCCCTTAGAAATCCTGAAGGCAGTGATTGGTTTTCGGGGCCCCGTATGCGGCTAGGCTCCCAAAAAGTCCCACACATGTGGTATCCCCATACTCAGGAGAAGCAGCTAAATGTATTTTGGGGTGCAATTCCACATATGGCCTGTGTGAGCAATATATCATTTAGTGACAACTTTTTGTAATTTTTTTTTTTTTTTTTTTTCATTATTCAATCACTTGGGACAAAAAAAATGAATATTCAATGGGCTCAACATGCCTCTTAGCAATTTCCTTGGGGTGTCTACTTTCCAAAATGGGGTCATTTGTGGGGGTTTTGTACTGCCCTGTCATTTTAGCACCTCAAGAAATGACATAGGCAGTCATAAATTAAAGACTGTGTAAATTCCAGAAAATGTACCCTAGTTTGTAGGCGCTATAACTTTTGCGCAAACCAATAAATATACACTTATTGACATTTTTTTTACCAAAGACATGTGGCCAAATACATTTTGGCCTAAATGTATGACTAAAATTGAGTTTATTGGATTTTTTTTAGAACAAAAAGTAGAAAATATCATTTTCTTTCAAAATTTTCGGTCTTTTTCCGTGTATAGCGCAAAAAATAAAAACGGCAGAGGTGATCAAATACCATCAAAAGAAAGCTCTATTTGTGGGAAGAAAAGGACGCAAATTTCGTTTGGTTACAGCATTGCATGACCGCGCAATTAGCAGTTAAAGCGACGCAGTGCCAAATTGTAAAAAGTGCTCTGGTCAGGAAGGGGGTAAATCCTTCCGGGGCTGAAGTGGTTAAGGAAAAAAAACTTACATTTAAATGCCCATCAATGCAGCCTTATCAGTGTCCATCTGCAGCCTTGTCCATCGTTGCAAACTTGCCCAGTGTCCATCTGCAGCTTGGCCCAGTGTCTTTTCAGCATTGCCCAGTGTCTTTTCAGCATTGCCCAGTGTCTTTGCAGCATTACACAGCCTCATTGCAGGTTGATTATTTAAAATTGGCGCCGATCTCCGCTGACTGTGAGCGGAGTGGAGCGAGCACCGACACACACAAAGCAGAGTGTACTCAGCTTCTCTCAGCTCCTCTTGTAGTCCCGCCCAGTCCCACCCCTATGATGGACAAAACACAGGTCCAATGGCAGGACTGGGCGTGACTGTGAGCGGAGCCGAGAAGAGCCGAGCAGACTCGGCCATGTGTATGTCGGCGGCGCTTGCTCCACTTCGTTCACAATCAGCGGAGATCAGTGGGGATCGGAGTATAACACGCATCCACAATTTTCCCCTCATTTTAAGGGGAAAAAAGTGCGTGTTATACACCTATAAGTACGGTACTTGCAGGCATATGACAATGGAGGAAGAAAGATGGGGGATAAAAATCAGACAACCTGGCTGAAGGGCGGAAACATTCAAATTGTTAAACGTGTCAATGGGAAAGGGTCTCATTATTATGTTGCAGTATATCTATGGCAATTCTAATCAAAGGTCCTTACTGCTCAGACTTACCAGATAAGCATTTACTTGAAAGCATATGTCTTAAAAGTACTTATGTTTTTCTTTCTCTACCTTTGTCCGCAATAATAAAGTATAATCTCAAAAAGCCAGGTAAGCTGGTCCAAAGGCTGTTACTGTATGCTGTATCCAATTGGAATCACCAGGGAAGGCTATGCCAGAAGCAAAGGCAACAGGACCAGATTGGCATTATGGACTTTTGTACTATTATTATTGGACTATTGAGAACAAGGATCCTCATTATTGTTTTTTCCCTTCTTGTTTTTTTTTGCTGTTTTTTCTCTTATTATTTTTATTATGGACTTATTACATCCAGAACAATTGATTACTACCGATACTGGGATCCAGAAATGTGGAATGTAGAGATGGAGAGTTTAAAAGTTTTGTTTTTTCAAAGAGTTTTCATTTTATTTCGAAAGGCAAAGCCAAAAGTTCCAGATATTAACCACTTTCCCACCGCCGCACACACATATATGTCGGCAGAATGGCACAGGCAGGCAAATGGGCGTACCTGTACGTCCCTTTGAATTTGCCGCCTATCGGGCATGCGAGTGATGCCGGCGGTGCACGTGTCTGCCGCACGCCACGGGATCGTGCCACAGGTCCCGCCAACTTGAAGTTCGCCGGCGCCCTGCGGTTGCGGTGAAGAGAGATAGAACGGGGAGATGCCTATTTAAACAAGGCATTCTGCCTGTTCTGCCTAGCAACATGACAAGGATCTACTGCTCCCTGTCATCGGGAGCAGTGATCTCTGTCATGTTGTAGTGAGCCCATCCCACCACAGTTAGAATCACTCCCTAGAACACACTTAACCCCTTGATCGCCCCCTAGTTTTTGACCCCTTCCCTGCCAGTATCATTTATACAGTAATCAGTGGCTAGGTGTAGCTCTGATCGCTGTATAAATGAAAATGGTCCCAAGATAGTGTCAAAAGTGTCCGATGTGTCCGCCATAATGTTGCAGTCTGGATAAAAATCGCAGATCGCCGCCATTACTAGTAAAAAAAAAAATAATAATAAAAATGCCATAAATCTATCTCCTATTTTGTAGATGCTATAACTTTTGCGCAAACCAATCAATGTACACTTATTGTGATTTTTTTTACCAAAAATATGTAGAAGAATACATATTGGCCTAAAATGTGGAAGAAATTAATTTTGTTATATATTTTTTGGGGATATTTATTATAGCAAAAAGTAAAAAATATAGCTTTTTTTTCAAAATTGTAGCTCTTTTTTTGTTTTTAGCGCAAAAAATAAAAAGCACAGAGGTGATCAAATACTACCAAAAGAAAGCTCTATTTGTGAGAAAAAATTACGTCAAATTTATTTGAGTGCAACATCGCACGACCGCTCAATGGTCAGGTAAATCGACGCAGTACTGAATCACAAAAATGCTCTGGTCAGGAAGGGTGTAAATCCTTCAGGGGCTGAAGTGGTTAAAAGAGATTACACATAAACCATTATTTTAGGTGTGGTCGAGTCTCATATTCTCAACTGGCCACAAGCGGGCATCTGTTGCCTTATGAGTTTATGTGAAATCTCCATTAATAGTTGTAAAATATTGTAATTATGAATATATTTCAGTTAGCTTTGTATCTCTGTAACATAGCGTCCCAGAAGTCTCTGTTAGACAGACGAGTTGGTGCCTAGGCATATATATCTAAACAATGGGACCCAAACCTCTTTGTTCTACACATATTCACTTCAAAGGATCCCATGTTTTGATATGCAATGAAGGGCAATGGCCAGTCCGTCATGAATACTTAATTTCCCTGAAAATGTAATCTACTTACAAGGTTAAGTTTCCTGCTCAAAATAGTTTGGGACAAGGATTTGCATTAAAGGGGGCTGACTTATGCAAAGTATAGGGATTGGAGATGTAGCCAGTCCTTAACCAGGATTAGAGAGGCCCACCGATCAGAGCCACACCATGCCAACCAATGCATCAGCCTGAAATGATATACACAGACTAGATGGGAGGGAAACACACACTCTATGGTAGAGCAGCCATCAGAATGGAACTTTGGTGGAAATGGTAACTATGGGAAATGTCTGCCTTGTACTTGTAACTAAATATGTTTGTCTTATGTCTTTTATGTCCTACTGTTTGTAGATTAATGCTTTAAGGAATATACGCTGTATTCCTTCAAGTAATCCATGATTTTTACTGATTTCCCTGTACAAATAGATAAATTGTGTATATTAGTCTAGGCATCTTTACTATGTACCAATACATTTTTGTTATTGTATTAAAGCTTTCATTCATGGTCAAAGAACACTCATTTAACTCAAATCATATCTGAGAGATATTAAATCTCAAATATAGTAAACGGGTAACAGTTGTTTAACTTTGGCAAACTTGAAAGCTGTGATCTAAACTAGACTCTTCTTCTTTTGCTGCACCTTTCTTCCTGACCTACATCCACGTTTCTTCCCAGACTCCATCCCCCTTCCTTTCCCCATGCCTTGCTGTTTGAGTGTGAGTTATGTCAAGTGGAGGTATATCCTTTATCTGTGATAGCAGAACAATTTCACAGTGCTAAGAGCACTTTCTACATGTGTGTGTAATTGTTTTTTTATTGTGCTTTTATACATTTTAACAAACAAACTTACAATATCATTTTTTTTCTTGCATCTTTTACTACACTATATGTGAGAGGAGATCCAGTTGATTCATAAATGAATCTATGGATTTTTATGACCTTTCTATAAGGCTAATGCCGTGTACACACGGGCGGACTTTTCAGCAACAAAAGTCCAACGGCCTGTCCGACAGACTTTCAACTGACTTTTGGCGGACTTCCAACTGACTTTCTAACTAACGGACTTGCCTACATACGATCACACCAAAGTCCGACAGCCTAGTACACGGTGACGTACACCAGGTCCAACGAGACTATAAAACGGAAGTTCAATAGCTTGTGCGACACCCTTTGGGCTCCTTCTGCTAATCTCGTGTTTATCTCATGTTAGTAGAAATTTGGTGAGAGACGATTTGTGCTTGTGAGACTCGTATTTTTCAGATCGTTTAACTGTTGTTCAGTTTGTGCTTGTGAGGTTTGTATCTGCTTTTCAGTGCGTGTAGTCAGTACGCATTGATTTATCAGTGTCTTATTGTCCGCTTGTTGCTGATTTTCAGCTCACTCTTCACAGGCCTTGTTGTTCTTCAGTGCATTCTGTTAAGTGTGTTCTGACCATCCGACAATTTTGAAGCCATGTTGCGGGTACGTTCACGTCGTCGAGCTCGTGCTTTGTATGCGCTTGGTGCTGTAGTTCATTCTTCAGCCCAAGTCCAGTCCATGAACAGGGCGAGGAGGAGTTAATAGACGAAGAATTGGTTGCTCCAGCATGACCAATTCTCTCACATGCCATTGCTCAGTGAGATTAATCCTGAGGATTTCAGGAACTTTCTCAGGATGACGGACCCTGTTTTTGACCGTTTGTTGGCTTTGCTGACCCCTTATATCAGCAGGCAGGATACCTGCATGAGGCAAGCCATCACTGTGGAGCAGAGGCTAGTCGCCACGTTGTGTTACTTGGCGACAGGGAGAAGCCTGTAGGACTTTAAGTTCTCGACAGGCATCTCCCCCAGGCTCTGGGGATCATTATCCCAGAGACCTGTTCTGCCATCATCCAGGTCCTGCAGAAGGACTATATTAAGGTAAGATTTATCCTTTAACATCACATTTTATTGTATTTAATGTTTACTATTGTAATGTATTTCTTTACTCAAACACTAATTACCATGATTGCAATATAGTGTGAATGTCCCCATCCATGCTGTAATTTTTTAATGCTCTTTTTTTGTCCTGCATGCATATTTGCCTTCACTAACCTCCCCAGCATGCAATGCTGGGCCCATATCCACCTTGTCTACTCACTTAATGTATTTTGTCAGCTCCATTGTAGTGCTTTACCCTAAAATGTCTTAAAATGGCCTGTGAGTCCTTAACTTGATTTAGAATCCCCTCCCCCCCTAAAATTTATCAAAATGATCTGTGTGTCCTTAACTTGATTTAGAATCCCCCCCCTAAAATTTATCAAAATGGTCTGTGTGTCCTTAACTTGATTTAGAATCCCCCTTAAATTTATCAAAATGGTCTGTGTGTCCTTAACTTGATTTAGAATCCCCTCCCCCCTTAAATTTATCAAAATGGTCTGTGTGTCCTTAACTTGATTTAGAATCCCCCCCCCTTAAATTTATCAAAATGGTCTGTGTGTCCTTAACTTGATTTAGAATCCCCCCCCTAAAATTTATCAAAATGATCTGTGTGTCCTTAACTTGATTTAGAATCCCCCCCTAAAATTTATCAAAATGGTCTGTGTGTCCTTAACTTGATTTATATCCCCCCTCCCCTAAAATTTATCAAAATGGTCTGTGTGTCCTTAACTTGATTTAGAATCCCCCCCCTAAAATTTATTAAAATGGTCCGTGGGGTTGATTTACTAAAAGCAAATAGATGTTGCACTTTGCAAAATGCAGTTACACTCTGCAAGTGCATTTGCTCCAGGGCTTAGTAAATGAGAAGAAGCTCTGCTGATTTCCATCATCCAATCATGTGCAAGCAAAAATGCTGTTTTTTTAATTTCCCTTGCATGTGATTGGGTACTCTTTGCATCATGAAGCCTTACCTCATTTACTAAGCTCTGGAGCAACTGCACTTGCAAAGTGCAACTGCACTTTTCAAAGTGCACAGTCTTTTTGCCTTTAGTAAATCAACCCCTGTGTGTCCTTAACTTGATTTAGAATCCCCCCCCCCAAAATTTATCAATGTGCCATCAGAGGGGGCCTTTTTATTTTAGTCTTTAAATAATATTAAAATTAATGTTATACTGATGCTGGGCAATAATGTTTTTTGTGTAATGTGCTTGCAATGTTATGTGCAAAATTACTGATATTTTTTTTATTTTCTTGTATGACTCCCCAGTTTCCTTCAACGCCACAGGAATGGCAGACTGTGGCATCCCATTTTGCCACCCGTTGGGACTTTCTCAACTGTGGAGGGGCTATAGATGGGAAACATGTCCACATCGTGCCACCACCCCATTCGGGGTAATACTATACTCTTAATGGCGGTGGTGTTGGCACAATATGAATTTCTGTATGTGGACGTGGGGAAGAATGGCCGGATGGAGGATGGAGGAGTCTTCGCCCAGACGGAGTTCTACCAGCGTCTCCAGAGTGGTGGCCTGGGATTGCCACCTGATGCGGATAATGTGAAAGGACTCCCCTGTCTTCATAGCAGATGAAGCCTTCAGTCTGAGCGAGCACCTCATGAGGCCATTCCCCCAAAGGGGGCCTCTCTCTCTCTCACTATATACAGTGGGGACGGAAAGTATTCAGACCCCCTTACATTTTTCACTCTTTGTTATATTGCAGATATTTGCTAAAATCATTTAAGTTCATTTTTTTTCCTCATTAATGTACGCACAGCACCCCATATTGACAGAAAAACACAGAATTGTTGACATTTTTGCAGATTTATTAAAAAAGAAAAACTGAAATATCACATGGTCCTAAGTATTCAGACCCTTTTCTCAGTATTTAGTAGAATCACCCTTTTGATCTAATACAGCCATGAGTCTTTTTGGGAAAGATGCAACAAGTTTTTCACACCTGGATTTGGAGATCCTCTGCCATTCCTCCTTGCAGATCCTCTCCATTTCTGTCAGGTTGGATTGGTGGACAGCCATTTTTAGGTCTCTTCAGAGATGCTCAATTGGGTTTAAGTCAGGGTTCTGGCTGGGCCATTCAAGAACACAGTCACGGAGTTGTTGTGAAGCCACTCCTTTGTTATTTTAGCTGTGTTCTTAGGGCCATTGTCTTGTTGGAAGGTAAACCTTCGGCCCAGTCTGAGGTCCTGAGCACTCTGGAGAAGGTTTTCGTCCAGGATATCCCTGTACTTGGCCGCATTCATCTTTCCCTCAATTGCAACCAGTCGTCCTGTCCCTGCAGCTGAAAAACACCCCCACAGCATGATGCTGCCACCACCATGCTTCACTGTTGGGACTGTATTGGACAGGTGATAAGCAGTGCCTCTCATTTGTACACATCCTCGGGGGTGGCGCTGGTACTTGCTTCTTCCCCTTCCACAACCAGATCACCTAAAATTAATGATAAAAAATGTATATCGAAATATGCAGGCATACATAGATTACCATAAGCTGGGGTGTCAGACACTTACCTGATGGGGTGCCCATGTCACTCACCTCTCCTTTCTCAACATCCTCTGTGGGGCTTGGGCTGATTTCCCAATCCGGCTGTTGCGGTCGGGGGTCACTGGGTTCAGCTTGTCTGAGTCTTTTCTCCCCTATGTGAATGAAACAAAAGGTATACTTAGCACACAGATATTTGAGTCCAGGAATAGTAATATGAAACATTGTAGTGAAGTGGTGTACAAATTGTCTGTTTGGGCAGAGTTCCTAGTTGAAGACATAATTAAAATTCCCTTTGAAACAAGCTGGAATACTTTACCTTTTTTGGCCACATTTCACAGATAGAGACACCCCAACAAGTATCCACTGGAGCACCTGTGTGGGTTACCCAAAAAAAAAGTATTCTGGTGTCCCACACTAGTGTTCCTGTGCCCAGATGTGTAATATATATATATATATATATATATATATATATATATATATATATATATATATATATACATATGCATATAATGTTTACTACGAACGATGTTTACTACGATCGTTTAACGTTCTAAACTCGCATGTTAAAGAAAAGCACATGGAGCAGTATGCAAGGTAATAAACAGAATATGAACACACGACAGTACTTACTTTTTTTAAGCACTTTCTGGATTTGTCTGTACTGATCCGCCTCCCAGAGTTTGAGGTCGGACCAAAACGAAGATGCAAGGTCTTCACCACTTTCGTAATTTTTTTTGCCTTTCTTAAATTAGGCTGGGCGTACAGGCCATGCTTCCCATCATAATCTTTTTTTCTTAAAATTGCCACCATCTCCACCATCTCTTCAAAGGCCTTATTGCAGGCCTTAAATCTCCACTTCCCGGGATGTTCCAGGCTCTGGGCTTTCCTCACTATCTGAGGTAGTACACACCTGCTGTGTCTCCGCCATTGTTGCTCCTACTGCGCACCGTAGAGAGAAGGGGCGGAGAATATTAGTTAAAAAAGAACGTCATGGACAGGCGACACAGGCAGAGTTTCACGCATGCGCAGTGTATATAAAGCTACTACGCATGTGCCGTATGTACGTTCTGTGCGTACAGACAAGGGGGGCAGAGAATATTCGTTAAGAAAGAACGTCAGGGGCGGGCGACGCAGGCCGAGTTTCACGCATGCGCAGTGTATCTAAGGCTACCATGCATGTGCCGTACGTACGTTCTGTGCATGGAGGATAGAGGAACTGAAGTTGCGAGCGTCCAAAACGAAGGTAAATTTTTGTAACCTTGTAGCAGCCTATACTGCTTAAAGATTGATGTGGCCTATGTTGGGATAAGATTATGAAAGTTTAGCCTAACATTAGTGTTTTTATCTTGTGTATTATCTTTTACAGAAAACATGAAAAGGACCCTGAATTTCTGATACCATTTATTGAGAAATACAGGGAGATGAGGTATTTATGGAAGGTCAAACACCCTGCATATTATATTAAAGCAACAAGGAAGGTAACGCTGGAGAAACTTTTCGCATTTGTGCAGACTTTCATCCCAGAAGCAACCTTTAAGATTGTGGAAACTAAAATTGGGATCTTGTGAAATATGTACAGGAGGGAGCATAACAAGATTCAGAATTCCCTGAGATCAGGAGCATCAGCAGATGATGTATATGTACCCAGGCTGTGGTACTACGATAAACTACGTTTTCATGATGACCAGACTGAAGCCAGGGCATCACTTTCCTTGTCAAAAGAAGTTTATTGAGTATACAATGTTATAAAGATACATAAAGTAAGTTTACAAGGATCTATTAAGTAAGCTCATTGTTTTACAGTAGGGTTTATATAGGTAAATATCATGAAATTTCAAATATTAAACATTGGGTTCACGTAAACCTAAATTAAAGATATATATCATTTCCTTAGTTACTTTTGTAGGTATTTAAATGATTTATACCTACTATACATATTGTTTACAAGTAGAGTGTATATAGGTCAAATAAATTCTGATAATGAGCTTTAATCGTAAGGTGGAGAAAAGGAAAGAGAAAGAAGAAAAAGGGTTGAAAGGTAGAGGTATGGTCCACAAGGTTGTCCCGCTCGTCAGTTTATTATTCTTTTTAGTTCTCTTTGAAGCCTTAGAATGGGTGTCTCTGTAAGTCATTTAATCTGTTACCATGGCAACAGGACAGAGTCATTGAAGTTTGACAGGAACTGTTGTTTTATCCAAGGATGCCAAAGTTTTTCAAATTTTGGAATTTGATTTTGATCGATGGCTACCATCTTAGCATGGGACTTGTATTATTCATTCTGTGAATTGTTTCTGCTAGTACCAATGTAGGAGATTTCCATGCCTTGGCCACTGTTTGTTTTGCAGCCGTTATTAGTTGGATCATAAGTTTGAATTGAGAGAGTGTTAACCATTCAGGTTTTAGATTAAGTAAAGTTAAATATGGATCTGGTTGTATTATTTTTTTAAATATTTTAGATGCAATCACGAAGACTTCCTTCCAGAAGGTTTGGATTACTGGGCACGTCCACCATATGTGTAAATATGTGCCTATTTCTGGGCATCCTCGAAAACAAAGAGCTGAGGTATTAGGTGAATATTTTGCCACTCTAGCGGGTACAAGGTACCAGCGAGTTAGGACTTTATAATTTGTCTCCAGTGCTAAGATGTTGGGTGAAGATGACTTAGATGTGAGCCATATGTTAGACCAGTCCGTGTCTTCTAAAGTTCATCCCAGGTCCTCCTCCCACCTCTGAACGTAAGAGGGTCTATTAAGATTTGCTACTCCATATAATTGATTATAAAGTGATGAAATTGTACCTTTAGCAAATGGATCTTTTGTACAGATTGATTCAAAAATGGATAATTGGGATAATGGTATATCCCCCTTTAGGAATGGTGTATAGAAATTTTTGATTTGGAGATATCTAAATATCTCAGAGTTTAGTAGATCATATTTTTCTTTAAGCGATGGGAATGAAAGGAATGATTTAGATGCTATGAAGTCATTTAGTGTCTGAATGCCTGATGTTGTCCAAGCTTTAAAAGAATTTGGGTAGATCCATGCCGGATAAAAGGCCGGATTTCTGATAAAAGAAAGGAGAGGATTGTGTGGAGATTGTAACTGATATTTGGTTTTTAGTTTATCCCAGAGAGATAAGAAGTGTTTAGTTATGGGATTATGAATTTTAAAGCGGTCTTTAGGATCAAGCCATAATAAATTTGATATTAATAGAGGGTCATTTTCTGAAGCCTCTATAAATACCCATAATGGGATTTCCTGTTTTGCATGGTATTTGGACAGACTGGCCAAATGTGCTGCTCTGTAGTAGTTAGTAAAATTAGGGTATCCCAGGCCTCCTTTATTTTTCGGAAGATGTAGTGTGTGTATAGGTATACGTGGTTTAGAAGAGCCCCATATAAACGAAGTTGCTCTTTTTTGTACTATTCTCAAAAAATAGGAAGGAATTGGAATAGGGAGGGCTCTGAATAGATAAAGCAATTTGGGTAGAATAGTCATTTTTATTGCATTAATCTTCCCTATCCAGGATAAAGGAAGTTGCGACCATTGTTTTATTAGATTTGTGATCTGTCTTAATACAGGAGGATAATTGGTTGAGAATAAGTCAGAATGAGATGCTGTTAAATGAATTCCAAGATATGGGATTGATTTTTCTGCCCATGTGAATGGGAGTGCAGCCCTAGCCGGGATCAATTCCATGTTTGTGAATGAAATATTAAGCACTAGGCATTTCTTAGGATTAATCATAAGGCCGGATAGGGCTGCAAATCCATCAAGAGCTGGTATTAAGTTAGGACCAGAGACCTGTGGTGATGATAGAAAAAGTAATATATCGTCTGCAAATATACATAATTTGTGTGTAATACCTCCTACTTCAATGCCAGTTATAGTTTGGTTTGTTCTGATGTATTGGGCCATGGGTTCGAGTATAAGGGCAAATAATAAGGGAGATAATGGGCAACCCTGTCGGGTACCTCTTTCGATATTAAAGGCTTCAGATTTGTATCCAGTATATTTTATATAGGCTTTGGGTTTATTATATAATGCTTTGATCCATGTTAAAAAGTGGGGTCCAAAACCCCATTTTTGTAATGAATATTGCATATATTGCCAGGATACTGTGTCAAATGCCCTCTTAATATCGAGAGATAGAAAACATAAAGGGATTTTCCGTTTTTTAGCAATATGTGCCAATAACACTGCCCTGCGTATATTATCGCCTGCCTGTCTATTTGGCATGAAGCCTACTTGATCTCTATGTATTAATTTTCCTATAATGCTATTGAGGCGTTTTGCTATTATTTTTGCTAATAATTTAATATCGAGGTTAAACAGAGAGATAGGCCGATAATTCACACAGGAAGTATCATCAGAAAGGGGTTTTGGGATCATACAAACAATTGCCATTAGTGTTTCTTGCCGAAAAGAATGTCCATCTAGAAGTTTGTTAAAAGTTTCAGTGAGAATGGGAGAGAGTATTTCTGAGAATGTTTTATAGTATAAAGCCGAGTAGCCGTCTGGGCCTGGTCTTTTGTTAAGTTTTAGGTCTTTTATGGCGTTAGCAACTTCATCTATAGTTATAGGCTCATCCAAACTGCTTTTTTGATTCTGAGATAACTCAGGTAAGGTTATTTTTGAGAAGAAGGATTCAGCCTCTGTAGGATTAAATTCATTGTTTGTCTTGTATAAAGTTGCGAGATGTGAGTGAAATTTATGGACTATTTTAACTGGATTACAAGTGTAAACATTTTTTGATAATTTCAAACGTATTGGTTTGAAAGATTTGTTAGTTGAATTTAATGCCCGAGCCAAATATGTACCTGGTTTGTTTGTATTCATGTAGAAATTGTGTTTGGAGCGTTTGAGGGATTTATCAACTGACTCAGTGAGAAATAGATCATATTCCAATCTAGATTTTTCCAGATGAGATTTTGTACTCTGAGATGGATTATCTTGGAATGATATGTAGGCTGCATTAAAATTGAGTTCTAGTTTTTTTGCTAGATTTTTGCGTTCCCGTTTAAATAGTGCCATTTGTCTTTGTATTGTACCACGCAAGACAGGCTTATGAGCTTCCCACAGTGTTATTGGGGAGATGTCTGTTGTATTATTAATTGATATGTATTCCTTTAAAGCTTATTCAATGGCCATCTGATGTAGTGGGTGTTTGAGCATTATGTCCGGTAAGTACCACGTTGGGTCATGCGCTTTTGGTATGGCTGAGGCTATAGTAGTGTATACTGCATTATGGTCAGACCACGGAATCGGATTTATATCTGATGCAATAATTTCTGGTATCATTCCTATTGTTAGAAAAATATGATCTATTCTGGTGAAGGTTTGATGAGGGTGCGAGAAATAAGTGAATTTCTTTTTCATTGGGTTACTTTCTCTCCACGAATCTACCAGATTGTATTTGGAAAGAAGTTGAGAAAAAGGTAATCTAGAGGTTATTTTGGATGGTGTAAAAGGTGATTTATCTAGAAATGGGAGGAGGACCTGGTTCGAATCCCCACACATTATCACTGTTCCTATTTTGTGTGTATTAATCACTTGTAATATATGTGAGAGGAATGGTGTAGGTTGTTTGTTAGGAGCGTAGTAGGAAATCACCGTGATTGCTGTATCCATTATATAACCCATGAGTATCAGGTATCTACCTTCTGGGTCTTTAATTTCTAATGATAAGGTGAATGGTGTGGATCGGTGAAATGCAATTAGAGTTCCCCTTTGCTTGGTACAGGCAGAAGCCGTGTAAATTTGTTGATAAAAAGGAGAAATATATTTTGGAGTAGAATCTTTGGTGAAGTGTGTTTCTTGGAGGCATACTATGTGAGCCTTCTTGTTATGGAAAGTACGGAAGGCTTTGGTCCTTTTTTGAGGGACATTTATTCCCTGAACATTCAGGGAAAGTATATTCAGTGGTGCCATGGCAATAGATCAAATAGTTTTGACTTACTTTTTGTTATGCAGAGCTGACTGCGCAGATCAACCTGTGTGGACTGAAGAGATGAATAGATAGAAAAGAAACCAGTGAATTCTGGAGTAAAGAGTAAACAAAAAACATATGAGATTAGATGATATATTGTATAAATTATTTTTTGCAAGTAATCACAATTTACCCGTGAAAGAGAATAAATATCTCTCTCAGGGGAATAAGTGCCTTCGTCACACTCCCACATAATATGGTTGGGAGAATGAGGAGGGCTAATGGGGGTACACGGATCTTCCGCTTACAGGAGAGAAGTGCTATGTCAAAAGACATCAAAATGATGTTTCATTAATTGGAGTGCAGAATATAGTTTTTGTTGAAATTATTTATTCCAGGGTGGTTGTATATGGTTAGTCTTGCCCTAGGCTAAATAATTCAGTTAGAAAGGTACTGTTAATAACTTTGGTATTGATGAAGATAGTTTGAATTATTTTGGGATTTTAACCCTTTTAGAGTAAACAATTACATATTTTATTCATATGTAACTGTTTAGATATGTTAACTCATAAAATTGAGGTTGTATTGCTTCAAATTAGAATAAACAAAAACATAATTCTAGGAACTAGTTAGGTAATAATATATTTGTTTTAAGAAAAGAAAGAAAAAGCTTCCATTACTTCTGGATTATTGAACATATTTGTCCTAAAAAGTAATAAATCTATTGTTATTACCTGATAATATATAACTGAACAAGAATTTCCTTATTTCACTTATATATTCTAAGGCTATATGAATCAGAAGTAATAAGAAATATAACTGGAATGTAACATGATCCCACACAGTGTGTGACTATCAGAATGCAGTTACATTCAGTTATAAATACAGGTTTTTTATAGAGAACCATCGCTTAGTATAATAAATGAAGAGATATCAGGAATTAGGATGTCAGTCCATTGAATCTTCTTGGTCCATGGATGATGTGGCATAACGGCCTCTTTTGTGAGAATGATGATTCCCATTTTGTTCTGAAATTTTCTGGGTGCTGCCTGAAGGTGACGATGATGCCATTCTTCTGCGTGTGGGAGTGTTGCTGCTTGTGGGTTCTGTCAGATTTAATTTTAAAAGGGTTTGTTGTAGTTCATCTGCTGATCTGCTTCTGTAAATTGTACCTTGGTAGTTAAATCTGACTGAAAAGGGGAAGCCCCATTGATACATAATGTTGTGGCGTTGCAGTTCCATTAGTTGGGGTTTCATGGATCGTCTTTTAGTAATAGTAAGTTGGGATAGGTCAGCAAAAATTTGATAATTGTGTCCTTGAAAATGAAGTTTCTTTTTTTCTCTTGCAGCAATTAGTATTTGTTCTTTCGTTCTGTAATAATGAAATTTTGTGATTATATCACGTGGGGGTCCATCTTTCTTTTTGGCTGTGAGGGCTCTGTGTACTCTGTCCAGTTCTAAACGTTCAATAGGGATATCTGGCTTTAGTTCTTGTAATAGAGCAGTAATAGTAGATTGCAGGTCTGTCACAGTTTCAGGTATTCATCTTATGCGCAAGTTTGAACGTCTGGCTCTATTTTCGTAATCTTCGAGCTTAGTTTGAAGTATTAAATTCTCTTTTTTCAATTGTTCCAATTCTGTTATATTTTCTTGGGTTGTAATTTCAATTTCATCCATTTTTATTTCTAAGGCTGCGGTGCGGTTTCCCAGCTCTCTTATTTCTTTGGTTAGGCTTTTTGTTATTTGGTCTAAGGTTATTTTTAAAGCCTTATGAAGCATCTTTTCAAATTGTAATAATATTACTGGGGATGCTGAGGATGCTTGTGGAGAAGTTTGTGAGAGGATTTGTTCTGTATCTGACTCAAATGGAGAGTCTTGCTGTGACATTTTCTGTCTGTGAGAGCGCCCTGGTGCTGTATATTGTGAGGTGACTGGAGCTGCTTCAGCTGCAGTGAGTGCCTGTGAGCTCTTTGTGAGGTGATTTTTATTTCTGCCACGGTTTCCTCCCAGTACCATATTTCCTGCCCAAACTTTCACAGTTTGTTCCCTGGGGCAAAAAGGTTCAAATGAATACCTTTTGAGCCTGCAGGCTCCGCTTTGTCCTTCTCTTCTCTCCTCAGCGGTGTGGAGCCTTAACAATGCATGTCTGCTCCGCTAGGCTCCGCCTCCTGCCCCCCCGTCAGGGCATCACTTTCAACCCTTCCCTCCACCCTTCCCTCCACCCTCCCATGCACCCTTCCCTCCACCATTCCCTCCACCCCAGCAGAGGCTGATGAGGACCAAGCTGGGTCTCCCATCCTGGAAGAACCGGATTTGACCATCTGAAGTCAGGTAAATTATTTTTAGACATATTTAGTGTCCTAATATTAATGATGTTAACTACATGTTATAATTGATTAACAATTAAGGATTTTATCCAAAAAATTATGTATACATATCAATTGACACTAGTGGCCAAAAATATTTGTCACCAGCTTTAAAAAATGCTGGTGTCAGATTGATACTCTTTTATATGTATTATATGTATTAACATTGAATTTGCAAGTCATGAGCTGAAAATTGTGTGTCATTGATGAACCAACAACTCAAACTATGTAAAAAGGATTACGCTGCGCTAGAGTGTGTTAGACATGCTAGTAAATTATAGCATGATAGAACAACTACGTCTAAATAAACGCATGTGGATGTGGGAAACACAATACCTCTACAAGGTAAGCGGACCTAATAATAGATAAATACTCTGAATACAAATGTGAAAATTGACAAATGCATATAAACGCATCAAAGTATAAATGCAAATTCAAATATGAAATATGACAGATTAACGCATTAAAGTGCACAGGTACAAATAAGCATAACTGAATCACAACATTACTAGATAGTGCAATGAATAAATGAATATAAACGCATCAAAGTGCAAATGTGAAAATTGACAAATGCATATAAACGCATCAAAGTATAAATGCAAATTCAAATGTGAAATAAAACAGATTAACACATCAAAGTGCACAGGTACCAATAAGCATAACTGAATTACAGCATTACTAGATGTGCCAATATGCATAACTAAATGATAATATTGCTCAAATGTGCAAAATATAAATGCATAAAGTGTAAATGTGCAAATAAACATACTTATTACAATATAAATATATATATGAGCATGTAAAAAGTGCTAAGTGCAAAAAACACAAAACAAAAAGTAATTTGGTGTCACACAGTTCATGTGTAAAAAAGTCCTCAATGGAACCAAAAAATATAGTTCACTATGAAGTCCCACAAAAGGTATGAAGGTGCCTAAACTTGATGTCCACTGGTGATACAATCAACTTGCTAGTAAGTCTCAAAGTGCCACAGACCATGCAATGGTGCGATTCGGTGACCCCAAAGGTAATGCGCTCACCTCAGAGCGTGTGACCAAGTCGCTAGACAAAGTCAAACCACACTTGTGAACCACCCCGGGTTCTAAGTAGATCACAGGATCCCAGGCTCCAATGCAGTAAAGAGTATATAGATGGGAAGAAAAAACTACATAGTATAATACCTTTTTAAAATGTATTAATAGATATAGATACTCTCCCCAAAAGGGGTACTTACAATATATAGGTGCGTCAGTGCACTGCTCTAAACATGGCAAGTATGATATTTTTCAAGAGGGTATGGTGTGTGTCTCCTCAATAGGCAGCTCAGCTGTCTCTCGCTCCGTCCTGGCCCCTCCCCGAGAGCGAGAGACAGCTGAGCTGTCAACCACCAGAGCCCCAGCCTACAAGGAAGGCTGCAGGGAAGGGTGCAGGCCAGCGTGGAGGGAAGGCTGGAACGAAGAGAAGAAAGTGATGACCTGGCCTCAGTCTGATATGACAGAAGACGCAGGCTGGTGTAGTACCACAGACTGTGGACATATATGTCATCTGCTGCTGCTCTTGATCTCTGGGATTCCTGGACCAGATTGTGTTCCCTATTATATGGACTCCTCAAGATCCCAATTTTCTTTTCCACAGACTTGATGTGTGCCCTGGGGCCAAAAGTCTTCACAAATTCAAAAAGTCTTCACAAATTCAAAATCTTTATTTTGTTTACCATAAATAAATGGATATTTTATTTTAGGAAAATACTTTATGTGTTTTTATTAACATCAGTTTTTTATAGGCAATGTCAAATTAACAAGGGACAACAACCTCCTTGAGGTTCCAAAAACAAAAAAAATATATAATGTTCTTGTGGTAACTTTACAACAAAAAATAAAAAAAATAAAAAATATACCAAAAAAGGTTCTTTGTGGTAACTTTATACCAAAACAAAAATGAAAAATGTACAAAAGAAATGGTTCTTTGTGGTAACTTTACAAAAAAAATGGTTCTTTGTGGTAAATTTACAACAAAAAATAAAAATAGAAACAAATAAAAAGAAATGGTTCTTTGTGGTAACTTTACAAACAAACAAAAAAAAAGATATATGGAGATAAAGAAAAAATAATTTTGAAACAATCCTAAAAAAAGATCTTGATGAAATAAAAAATAATAAAAGATGACTCCAAAAAACAATTGTGTAAACATTAGTATGAAGATATGGCTTTTAACAAATACAATATCATTCATGAGATCAAGAGAAATAATCCAGAAATCAGTTTGTGTGAATATGAACAGCAAAACAACTTTGTTCTTCTAGCATTATAAAGACAATGAATGCGTTGCATTCAACGATCACAGAATATGCAACGTGAGGAATGTGCTACCTACAATACGAACACTAGTTTTACCAAACCGAACGCTTCCGTTTCGTATTTGCTTCTGAGCATGCGTCGTTTTTTGTCCGTCGGAATAGCATACAGACGAGCGGATTTCTGGATCCGACGGAGTTACGACGTAAAGATTTGAAGCATGTTCCAAATCTAAAGTCCGTCAGATTTTTGACTGGAAAACTCCGCTGAAGGTCCGATGAAGCCCACACATGATCGGATTGTCTGCCGGACTCGGTCCGTCAGACCAGTCCGGTCAAAAAGTCCGCCCGTGTGTACGCTGCATAAGGCTGGCAAATTTGGAACATATGAATCTTGCATACTGCAACTTGATGGAGGACCCATATAAAGCCATATTACCTTTCTATAGTGGAATATAGAAAAATCATTGAGTGCCTGTCTTATTTGATACACAAGTGCACCAAATATGTAAAGCATGAAGAAGTGCATCTTTTAAGAGCATTTGAGATAGATATATTATACACTAATCTACACCCATCTATTATATAGTAATGAAGAAAAGGACATGGAATGTTTATGGACTTTATTTTATTTAAATCACTATTTTTTATTGGTTTATTATTGTTTGGATGAACACGCTGTTACATATGATTAGAGGTACCTAAGCTTTGTGGATATTTGCTGATATTTGCTCTGGTGACAACTGTAACATTTTGGATTTCCCATCACTTTCTTCCTTTTTGATAGTGGTAACTACAGCCATGGCCAAAAGTTCTGAGAATGACATAAAAATGTATTCTCACAAAGTCTGCCGCCTCAGGTTTTATTATGGCAATTTTCTTATACTCCAGAATGTTATGAAGAGTGATCAGATAAATTGCAATGAATTGCAAAGTCCCTCTTTGCTATGAAAATGAACTTAATCCCATGAAAAACATTTTCACTGCACTTGTGAAGAAGGCTTCAGGGCGCCCAAGAAAGTACAGCAAGCGCCAGGACCATCTCCTACAGTTCATTCAGCTGCAGGATCGGGGCACCACCAATGCAGAGATTGCTCAGGAATGTCAGCAGGCAGGTGTGAGTGCATCTGCACGCATAGTGATGAGAAGACTTTTGGAGGATGGCCTGGTGTCAAGAAGGGCAGCAAAGAAGCCACCTCTCTCCAGGAAAACATCAGAGACAGACTGACATTCTGCAAAAGGTACAGATATTGGAGTGCTGAGAGCTGGGGTAAAGTAGTTTTCTCTGATGAATTCCCTATTCTGATTGTTTGGGGCATCTGGAAAAAAAACCTTGTCCAGAAAAGAAAAGATGAGTGCTACCATGAGTCCTGTGTCATGCCAACAGTAATGCATCTTGAGACCATTCATGTGTGGGGTTGATTCTCAGCCAAGGGAGTGGGCTCACTCACAATTTTGCCTAAGAACACACCCATGAATAAAGAATGGTACAACTTCTCCCAACTATCCAAGAACAGTTTGATGAAGAACAATGTCTTTTCGAGCATGATGGAACACTTTGCCATAAGGCAAAAGTGATAACTAAGTGGCTTGGGGAACAAAACATCAAAATTTTGGGTCCATGGCCAGGAAACTCCCCAGATCCCTAATCCCTTTAAGAACTTGTGGTCAATCCTCAAAAGGGGGGTGAACAAAAAAAACACCACAAATTGTGAAAAACTCCAAGCATTAAATATGTAAGAATGGACTGCCATCAGTCAGGATGTTGCCCAGAAGTTGATTGACAGCATGCCAGGGCAAATTTCAGAGGTCTTGAAAAAGAAGCGTCAACACTGCAAATATTGACTCTACATAAACGTAATGTATATGTCAATAAAAGCCTTTAACACTTATGAAAGACTTGTAATTATAATTCAGTATACCATAGTAACATCTGAGAAAAAAGATCTAAAAACACTGAAGCAGCAGACTTTGTGAAATAATATTTGTGTCATTCTCAAAACTTTTGGCCACAGCTGTAAAAGAGATTGAATCTACAGTATCTAGCAGAGACACAAACAGCAATAAACACTTGAAAGTTTTTCTCTTCTTTTTTATTCTTTTTTAAACTTTGGCTATATATACACATCCACATGCTCCAACTGAGAAATATAGAAAATAGGAAAGACTTAGGATTAAGGCCCCTTTCACACATGCGGACCTTTCGTTTCATCAGTTCAGTCACGTTTGTTTAACCACTTCAGCTCCGGAAGATTAGTCTGCTCAATGACCAGAGCACCTTTTACAATTTGGCACTGCGCTGCCTTAACTGGTAATTACGAGGTCATGCAATGTTTTACCCAAACAAAATTTGCATCCTTTTTTTCCCACAAATAGAGCTTTATTTTGATGGTATTTGATTGCCGCTGCAAAGTTCATTTTTTGTTATATAAAAGGGGAAAAAAATGAACATTTTGAAAAAAAAATTATATTTTCTTCATGTTGTTATAAGAAAAATCCAATAAACTCAATTTTAGTCATACATTTAGGCCAAAATGTATTCAGCCACATGTCTTTGGTAAAAAAAGGCAATAAGTGTATATTTATTGGTTTACGCAAAAGTTATAGCGTCTACAAACGATGGTACATTTTCTGGAATTTACGCAGCTTTTAGTTTATGGCTGCCTATCATATTTCTTAAGGTGCTAAAATGGCAGGACAGTACAACCCCCCCCCCCCCCCCCAAATTACCCAATTTTGGAAAGCAGACACCCCAAGGAAATTGCTGAGAGGCATGTTGAGCCAATTGAAAATTTTTTTTTTGTCACAGGTGACTAAAAAATGACAAAAAAAAAATACACAAAGTTGTCACTAAATGATATATTGCTCACACGTGCCATGGTTATATGTCGAATTGCACCCCAAAACACATTCTGCTGCTTCTCCTGAGTATGGGGATACCTCATGTGTGAGACTTTTTGGGAGCCTAGCTGCATATAGGAACCTGAAAACCAAGCACTGCCTTCAGGATTTCTAAGGGCGTAAATTTTTTATTTCACTCCTCATCACTACCTATCACAGTTTCGGAGGCCATAAAATGCCAAGATAGCACAACCCCCCCCCTTCCAATGACCCATTTTTGGAAAGTAGACACCCCAAGCTATTTGCTGATAGGCATGTTGAGTCCATGGAATAGTTTATATTTTGCCACAAGTCGCGGAAAAATTTCAATTTTTTTTTTGCACAAAGTTGTCACTAAATGATATATTGCTTATGGGCATATGTGAAATTACACCCCAAAATACATTCTGCTGCTTCTCCTGAGTACGAGGATACCACATGAGTGAGACTTTTTGGGAGCCTAGCCATGTACAGGACCCCAAAACCAATCACTGCCTTCAGGATTTCTAAGGGTGTAAAATGGTGATTTCACTCCTCACTGCCTATCACCGTTTCAGAGGCCATGAAATGCCCAGATAGCATAAACCCCCTCCCCCCCAAATGACCCCATTTTGGAAAGTAGACACCCCAAGCTATTTACTGAGAGGCATGTTGAGTATTTTGCAGATCTCACTTTTTGTCACAAAGTTTTGAAAATTGAAAAAAGAAAAAAAATTATTTTCTTTCTTCATTACCAAAAATAAATGAAAGCTGCAAAATACTTAACAAAACTGTAATTTTCCTGAAACTTGTGGCAAAATATTAAATATTCCATGGACATAACATGCCTCTCAGCAAAAAGTGTCTTCTTTCTAGAATGGAGTCATTTTTTTTTTTTTTGCTATCTTGACATTTCAGGGCCTCCGAAACTGTGATAGGTAGTGAGGAAGTGAAATCACTATTTTTTGCCCTTAGAAAGCCTGAAGGCAGTGATTGGTTTTCGGGTCCTGTACATGGCTAGGCTCCCAAAAAGTCTCACACATGTGGTATCTCTGTACTCAGGAGAAGCAGCAGAGTGTATTTTGTGGTGTAATTCCACATATGCCCATGGTATGTTTGAACAATATATCATTTAGTGACAACTTTGTGCAAAGAAAACAAAAAGTTTGTTGTTTTTCCGAAACTTGTGGCAAAATATAAAATATTCCATATACTCAACATGCCTATCAGCAAAAAGCTTGGGGTGTCTACTTTCCAAAAAGGGGTCATTTGGGGGGTTATGAACTGTCCTGGTATTTTATGCACAACATTTAGAAGCTTATGTCACATATCACCCACTCTTCTAACCACTTGAAGACAAACCCCTTTCTGACACTTTTTGTTTACATGAAAAAATATATTTTTTTTGCTAGAAAATTACTTTGAACCCCCAAACATTATATATATATATTTTAAAGAAAAGGCCCTACAGATTAAAATGGTGGGTGTTGCAACATTTTTTTTCTCACAGTATTTGTGCAGCAATTTTTCAAACGCATTTTTTGGAAAAAAAAAAAACACTTTTTTTTTAATTTTATGAGCCTGCCCCTGCAGAGCTGACAGGATCTCTGCCCCAGTGTGGCTCCTGTCCTCTAAGCAGACCAACTCAAGTACCGCATGGCATCTTTTTTGCCTGAGTGCTTGCGTAGCCCCTTGAACGCCTACGGAGCACCGTTGGTTCAGAGGAGAAATCTTAGTAAAAAACGCAATGGATGGGGTCGTGATGACCAGTATCGTTGGTCAATTCAGGTAACAGGTTACCGGCTCACCTAATAGGGTGGTGTTCCTTATCAAAACAGGAGAAGTAGTCAAAATAAAAGGGGAGTGGGAATAGGACCCAAGGTGTCCTTACTTTCAGTGAAGGAAAAGGAACAAACTGCAGTTTAACCTGATATAACTTTATTAGAACAATTAGTAGAAAAAAAAATATTTATCGTTGAAAGGAAAGCATAAACAATAGGAGATTGCACATGATAAAAACTGACAATGTTGCCACTTAAAAATGCATGCCCATGAGCTCAGCCATATCCCAGTCATCCACACGTGTCAATCATCTCAAATTATTAAGTGTTACATGTGTTTAGGCGTGGTGAGTTCTGGGAAAACTTGGAACTAAGGAACTAAAGGTATTTAAGTTTTGTTGAAATCCTGCTGAAATACTGGATTTGAAGGGGAAAAAATGTTTAGTTAAATATATTGAATATACATAATGAAAACTCTTACTGAGAAACATTTTTATTTCTGCATACTTTACTTATGTTTGAGTCAATGAGGAATATTATTTTTAATACCTCCAATGGTTAAGGCCTGAATTGATCAGGTAGATTCTGTGATTATTCATGTTGGATGAGGAGTATCCGCCCCAACCAGCCAGCATTCACCCCTAGTCCCATGCACATGAAGAAATGCCCACCCCATTCATACCCTATACCCCTTTCATACCCTGCCCTATACCCTATCCGGGTGAAGAGATGACCAAAGCTTTTACATGGAAATCTTTGTTGTTCATCTTTGTTGTTCAAATACCATAGGAGGTGCTGAGATGAGTAAAGGCGGACTCCTGCTGGAAAATGTTCCTGGGAATGACACCTTGAGGGTTAGCCGATGACGCACGCCCAAGGTCTATGGAATTCCAGTGAGCATCACAAGGGAGAGATCCAGATACGCCAGCCCAAAGACCCAAGTCTAGCCCAATGCATCAGTTCCAGTCTGTGGATATTGAGTTCTATCCTTACAAAAAGAAGCAGGGTTTTTGGGGTGGAGGATCTCTGTAAAATATGGGTGAGCACAGAATCGAACCAAACGTTTTGGGAAAAGTTTAGGAGAATGAGAATTATAATGTGGACATTTCCTTTTCCTTCCTTTTTATGAATTTAATGGACATTCAGAAGCCATACAAAAGACTTTTTTTGTGCTTTTCTTTGGGACTATTTTTATTTGGCCTAAAGGCTGTCATGCCACCCACTTGCTTTTATGGACTGTCACGCCCCTTTTCCCTTTATATTTCATGGACAATTGCTACATAGCTGAGATTATTTGTTTGTTTTCTATTTTTACATGCTTAGAGTGATGGTAAATTTGTGGGAAAGTAGTCCAGATGAATGTTGGGGGCATATTGGGTTTGTGATTGTCACGTTCTTGACAAAAGAGAGGATTGTTGTAATATGCCCACAAGCTCTGCCATTTCAGTATACAAGATGGCTTAAATCTGCAGCTAAAAATAATGCTTAGAAAGATGCTTGCACAAGCACTGTGCTCTATATACATAATTGTGGGTTGGTAGGCCATGGGACAGGATGCATGACTTATGACTCATGACCAGATGGCCTGTTGACTCTTGTAAACTCATGATAAATGTATTTTAGGGGTCATTGACTTGTATACCATATATTTTATACCAATACATCATTTACTAACCACTCCCCTCTTTCTATTGGTATGTTGAACATATATAAGCTGTAACACACCTAATAAAGGCAGACAATTTACAAATCCATAACTCGTTTCATGGTGTCTCCAGATATCTGAGGGCACTGTTGGTGTACCTAATAGACGGGCTTTCCTTCAGAATACCTACTATTTCCTTTCAACAATAAAAATCGCAGATCGCTGCCATTACTAATAAAAAAAAAAAATAATAAAAATGCCATAAAACTATCCCTTATTTTGTGCAAAACCAATCAATATACGCTTATTGTGATTTTTTTTTACCAAAAATATTTAGAAGAATACATATCGGCCTAAACTGAGGAAAAAATGTGTTTTTTTTTATGTATTTTTGGGGGATATTTATTATAGCAAAAAGTAAAAAAAAATTTTGTTAATAGCGCAAAAAATAAAAATTGCAGGGGTGATCAAATACCACCAAAAGAAAGCTCTATTTGTGGGGAAAAAAGGACATCAAATTTGGACATCAATATTTTGAACACATGAAAACACCTACATACAGTATATACATTCATGTGAAAAAATGAGTACACACCATGGAAATTATTGCCTTTTCAATGTGTTTGAACTGGCAAACTTTAGATCTTCATTCAAATAGCGCCTACAGAAATGTTATATTTGAACAAACCATATATACAATTGACATGGTGTGTTCATTTTCACAATATAAATGAGTGAAAATGCAGATTTGTCATATAGAAAAAGGAAATACACCCTCACATTTATCTACATTTCGAATACACGGAAATTAGAATTTTTCAGATTAGGTGCCAATGATTAAAACCTCTGGTGGACTGTCTTTTTTAAACCTTAGATATCTAGAGTCTCTCTCATTGCCATCGATGTGTGTGTGGTGTTATCATGTCAAGATCAAAAAAAGCTCTCTAAGGCCCTCAGAAAGAAGGTTGTGGATGCCTATAAATCTGGCAATTGATTTGCTGGCCAGGACAGTACACTTATTTCAGCAGGGCAGCACAGGCAGGCTGGGTCATATACATTTATGTCATCCAGCCAAAGGACATGCAGCATTCCGCTCTACCGGCCACAGCCCATCATATTGACTATGGATATGGGCCAATCACAGCACCCTATACAATGTGATAGCTTTGAGCCAATCAAAGCACACAATAGTAATCACAGCTGTTATGAATGTAACCCAATCATGACAGCTCAAAACATTGCTGTTACCGTGATCATCATTGTAACCCTCCACCCAGAGTAGCACAGTGTCAATATGGTGACAATGAGCTAGTCTGATGACAGTATGTAAAGAAAATTTGTAAAAAAGAAAAGAAAAAGAAAAAAATTAAAAAAAAAAAAAAAAATTTCATTCAATTTTGTAAACATACTGTCTCCAGTCATTATCCCCAATCACCGCCTCACCAGTCATATGATGATGCTGTACTGCACTGGTGACAGTATGTTAAAAATAAATTGTGAAAAGAAATCAAATTTTATTTAATTTCTTGATTTTCAAAAAAATTGTAACAAAAAAATTACAATTTCAAAAAACTCGCCATGCCTCCTACTAAATACCTCAGACTGTCTACTTTCCAAAAGGGGTCATTTGGGGGGCATTTTTACTGTCCTGGCATTTTAAGACCCTTACAAAATAGGCCGTCAGTACATCAGGATTGATCAATTTTCAAATATATATCATAGTTTGTAGACACTATAACTTTCACATAAGAGAATTAATATATACTTATTACACTTTTTTAAAAGACATGTAGCAGAACACATGTTGGCCTAAATTAATGAAGACATTTGCTTTTATTGGATATGTTTTATAACAGAATGTAGAAGATATTGGGTTTTTTTTCAAATTTTTCTGTCTTTTCTTTTGTTATATAGCAAAAAAAAAGCTCTATGTATGTAAAAAAAATTATATAAATTCAATTTGCGTACAGTGTTGCATGGCCATGCAATTGCCAGTTAAAATAGCTCAGTGATGAATAGCAAAAATGGCCTGGTCATGAAGGGGGTAAAACCTTCCAGAGGTCAGGTAGTTACAAAAGTTGCCAAATTATTTGAATTTGATCATTCTGCTGGAAGGAAAATAATCTACAAGTGGTATAGATTTCAAAAGACTGACAGTTTATCCAAGACTGGAGGACCAAGCAAATTCAGCCCAAGACTGATCATTTGATACTAAGATAAATTTTTAAGAATCCTATAATTTCTTTTTTTTTAATAATCAAAATTTTATTCATTTATATAATACATCATTTATACAACATACTATACCCCTACATTCAACCCAATAACAAGACTACACATTACCCCACATATCCCATTTACCGAGGTTTATAAATTACCACAAAAAAAAAAAAAAAAAAAAAAAAAAACCTTATCAAAATCTATAGTTCTTCCATCCACCCCTATCCTTGTTATTAATTGCTCCAACTCCTTCCTCCAACTACAAACGTGAATTAAACAATAATTATAATGTGGCTTCTCCAATTTATAAAGTGAGAAAAAGAGAAAAAAAAAAAAATGTATTTACTATCTGTGATGTCCCCACCCCCCCCTCCTTAATATTAATTTACTCCCTCCCTTCCCCCCTTCATGCAAACATATTAAATACATTGTAAAGTGATTTCCTCCTTTCCTAGTTCATATCTTAAATCCCTATAGTTCATAATTCTATAATTTATATTTGTGCAAAGCAAAAAAAAAAAAAAAAAAAAAAAAACACCTTTCTGTGGTTCCCCCCCATATCCAAGCGTACTTAGATAAAATTATAAAGTGCCCTTTTTCAATTCCTGTCAAAATCACTAATCCATAATTAATAATTTGTCCTTCTTCCCTCCCCCCCATCCTTAATGTGTTTACCCCAACTCTTCCCCCCAGTGTATCAACCTGGTAACAAAAAAAAAAAAAAAAAAAATAATAATTTTTTTTTTCTTTTTTTTCCCCTCTCTCTCTTCCTCCCCCTTCCTCCCCCTTCCTCTTTAAAGTGATTTCCCCCCTTTTTTAATTTGTGTCATAAGTCCCTATAATTCATGATTATATAATTTATATTTGTGCAAAAAAAAATCCTATAATTTCACTGTGGGGTCTCCAGGTAACTCTTACAAAAGTTGGTGTCAAAGTGAACTCATCTATAATCTGAAATAGATTGCACAAATTTAATCTGCATGAGTCTGAAAGTTGAAGGTAACTGGAGATTGATATTTTAACATCATAATGATCTGAGGCACACTAGAAAATCAAAAAAATACAGTCTAAAACAGAAGAAATAGAAGGCTATGGAATTCCCCATCAAAGCTCTGATTTGGGGAGCTTTTAAATAGGCAGATATGAGAGGAAACCCACAAACATTGTGCAACTGAGGCTAGGCTGACAAATATACCCAAAAGGGCTTGTGCTTGTAACCAATCAATTTAGAAGTTAAAAAAAAATATGTATATATATATATATATATACATATATATATATATATACATATATATATATATATATATATATATATATATACATATATATATATATATATATATATATATATATATATATATATATATATATATATATATATATATATATATATATATATATATATATATATATATATACATACATACATATATATATATATATATATATATATATATATATATATATATATATATATATATATATTTATTTATTTATTTATTTTTTATTATAACAACTTTATCCCTTTTTTATTCTGTCTCATTCCCATATGAGGGGTAACTTAAACCATGATACGTGTAATGACATTGTTTACTGTATGTATCATTTTAGTGGCTTGACTATGATTCATGTTGTTTATGTTTGCATGACAATTTTAATACATACTGGCTCTATGTGAAAAAGTAATTGCCCCCTCCCATGCTGAATCATGAATGAACTGTGATTAACCACAATTTTTTGGAAAGCTGAGTTAAATTTCACTTGCCACACCCAGGCCTGATTACTGCCAGACCTGTTGAATCAAGAAATCACATAAACAGAAGCTGTCTGACAAAGTGAAGCATGCTAACAGATCACAAAAAGCCACACATCATGCTACAATCTAAAAAAATACAAGAACAGATTAGAAACAAATTAATGTACATGTATCGGTCTAGAAAGGGTTCCAAAGCCATTTCTAATGCTTTGGAACTCCAATGAACCATGGGGAGAGCCATTATCCACAAATGGAGATAACTTCAAACAGCGGTGAACATTCCCAGGAGTGACCGGCCTACAAAAATGACTCCAAGAGCATGACGACGACTCATCCAGGAGGTTATAAAAGAACCCAGAACAACATCTAAAGAACTGCAGGCCTCACTTGCCTCAGGTAAGATCGGTGTTCATGATTCAACAATAAGAAACCATTACATTTTTTCTGAAAAGGTGGACTTACAATTTAAGTATATCTTCTTTATCTGTGGGCACTATGGGAACGTATACAGAAATAGATTTTCTAATATTGAAATAAAGACTATAAGACTATAAACCAAATTTGGTATTAATTGGCTGCAGCCCATTTTATTGTTGGTATTAATAATACATTTATTGCTTATACATATCTTTAAATTGATACTCCATGACTGTATTTAATATACATAAATTAGTCCAGCCATCACAGCTCGAACTAATAAAACTATCCCATAACATAAACTGTCCCCTTCTGAAGAACAGACATAACCGAACCACACAACATCGGAGTGTGACAACCGGGTGGGAGGGAGAGCGTGTCTTCTTAAGCTGTCACTACAGCTCTGCTGAATAATGATTTTTTCCACTCCTAATCCAGGTCACCTGACCCAACTGATGAATATACCCGAAAGGGCTCGTGCTCGTAACCAATCAATTTAGAAATTTAAAATATATAAATATTTTTTTGATTATAACAACTTTATCCCTTTTTTATTCTGTCTCATTCCCATATGAGGGGTAACTTAAACGTTCCCCCTCTCTTATGGGAATGGACAAAAAGCAAAAGGTCTGGTGTCACCCGCAAACCACCCCAATCCCAAAATATGCAACAAAAAACAGGAAATTGCCCCGGGAACTTTAAATGAGGTGAATGCGTTTAGCCAACAATTGACAGAGTAAATGCAGTCTCAAAATTTATTAAAATTGTCATGCAAACATAAAGAACATGAATCATAACCAAGCCACTGAAATGATACATACAGTAAAAAATGTCATTACATGTATCATGGTATAAAATGTAAATTGCAAAGTACACGGGCATGAAAAGTAACCCAATGCGTTTCGCAAGACCATGCTTGCTTCATCAGCGGGAGATGCGTGTGTACTTGGGATACTTTGGGATACTTTTCATTTCTGTGTACTTTGCAATTTACATTTTACACCATGATACGTGTAATGACATTGTCTACTGTATGTATCATTTCAGTGGCTTGACTATGATTCATGTTGTTTATGTTTGCATGACAATTTTAATATATTCTGAGACTGCATTTACTCTGTCGATTGTTGGCTAACCGCATTCACCTCATTTAAAGTCCCAGAGCGATTTCCTGTTTTTTGTCTCTTATGGGAATGAATACAGAAATAGATTTTCTAATATTGAAATAAAGACTATAAGACTATAAACCAGTGGTTCTCAATTCCTTTCCACGGGACCCACTAACAGGCCAGGTTTGCAAGATAACTGAAATACATCACATGTGATATCATTTGCTGCTCAGTAGGGATGAGCTTGTTCGACTCAAACAGCGGCTGTTCTCCAGTTCGCCGAACAGCGAACAATTTGGGGTGTTCGCGGCAAATTCGAAAGCCATGGAACACCCTTTAAAAGTCTATGGGAGAAATCAAAAGTGCTAATTTTAAAGGCTTATATGCATGGTATTGTCATAAAAAGTGTTTGGGGACCTGAGTCCTGCCCCAGGGGACATGTATTAATGCCAAAAAAGTTTTAAAACGGCTATTTTTTCGGGAGTAGTGATTTTTAAAGATATTTAAAGTCTTCTTTTTCCATCTTCTTCAGGTCTTCTTCCTTCTTTCTTCCTTCGGTTTCTTCATCCATCTTCTTCCTTCCTTCTTCCTTCGGTTTCTTCATCCATCTTCTTCTTCCTCTGGTTCTTCGCTGTGTGGCACTTCTCTTCTTCTGACACTTCCTAAATAACAGAGGGTGGGGCCACCGGTGACCCCGCCCCCCTGACACACGGGGACTTGAGGGGGACTTCCCTATGGCTTTCCCCGTGAAGTCAGAGGGGGCGGGGTCACCCAGTTACGTAACGTGTGACCCCGCCCCCGAGAAGATCACCAGGTGGCCCTGCCCTCCGTTATTTAGGAAATGTCAGAAGAAGAGAAGCGCCACACAGCGGGAGCCTCCCATGGATGCGGAGCGGCCCAAGAACAAAGCGGGAAAGAAGACGCCACAGAGGAAGATGCCGGACAAGAACACCGGAGCAAGAAGCAGAGGATCGGAGGAAGAACCAGAGGAAGAAGAAGATGGAGGAAGAAACCGAAGGAAGAAGGAAGGAAGAAGGAAGAAGACCCGAAGATGATGGAAAGAAGAAGACTTTAAATAACGGAATTGTCAAAAACTGTCTCTTGTCATTTTTAACATTTTTGACACTTTTTTTGTGAAATGGTAGGGGTACTTTTGTACCCCATTACCATTTCACACGAGGGGGTGGGATCTGGGGGTCCCCTTGTTAAAGGGGGCTTCCAGATTCTGATAAGCCCCCCGCCCGCAGACCCGCCCCCACAACCACCGGCCAAGGGTTGTGGGGATGAGGCCCTTGTCCTCATCAACATGGGGACAAGGTGCTTTGGGGGGGCCGCTACCCCAAAGCACCCTCCCAATGTTGAGGGCATGTGGCCTGGTACAGTTCAGGAGGGGGGGCGCTCTCTCGTTCCCCCCTCTTTTCCTGCGGCCTGCCAGGTTGCGTGCTCGGATATAGGTCTGGTATGGATTTTTGGGGGGACCGCATGCCATTTTTTTTTCATTTTGGCGCGGGGTTCCCCTTAATATCCATACCAGACCTGAAGGGCCTGGTATGGAATTTAGGGGACCCCCACTCCATGTTTTTTTTTACTTTGGTTCGGGGTACCCCTGTGGGGAAATCCCATGCCGTTTTTATCAATTAACTTTTATGTGTATTGTCGGACCGACAATTCATTAATAGCCGCGAGTAGTTTTAAATGACTTTTTTCCTTTGAAATGTCATTTTGCTGTCAGACTGTTCTAAACACGGGAAACATGCGCCTCTTTACAGGCATATTATAGACACCCCCCAGGTATGAAATTTAAAGGAATATTACACTTTTATTGTTTCACTTTAAGCATTATTAAAATCACTGCTCCCGAAAAAATGGCCGTTTTTAAACCTTTTTTTGCATTGATACATGTCCCCTGGGGCAGGACCCGGGTCCCCAAACACTTTTTATGACAATTGCATATAAGCCTTTAAAATTAGCACTTTTGATTACCGTATTTATCGGCGTATAACACGCACTTTTTTCCCCTTAAAATCAGGGGAAAATCGTGGGTGCGTGTTATACGTCTATCCCCGCTAATTGTGAGCTATCGGCGGCGATCGCCACCGACATTTACATAGCGAGAAGTTTTAAATATGGCGCCGCAGAGTTCGGAGGGACTCGGCGGAGCTGAACGAGCGCCGCCGAAATCACAGAGCCGAGATACACATAGTCGAGTGTATTCGGCTCTTTCCAGCGCCGCTCACAGTCACGCCCAGTCCCGCCATTGGACCTGTGTTATGTCCATCATAGGGCGGGACTGGGCGGGACTGTGAGCGGCGCTGGAAAGAGCCGAATTCACTCGACTATGTGTATCTCGGCGGCGTTCGTTCAGTTCCGCCGGCGCCGAGTCCCTCCGAACTCCGCGGCGCCATATTTAAAACTACATGCAGCTATGTGTATGGCGGCGGCGGTAGGCATGGACACTGGGGGCAAGGCTGCACTGACCACTGGGGCAAAGCTGCACTGACAAGGCTGCACTGGGGGAAGACTGCACTGACAAGGCCTCACTGGGGCAAAGCTGCACTGACAAGACTGCACTGACAAGGCTGCACTGGGGCAAGGCTGCACTGACAAGACTGCACTGGGGCAAAGCTGCACTGACAAGGCTGCACTGGGGCAAAGCTGCACTGACAAGACTGCACTGGGGCAAAGCTGCACTGACAAGGCTGCACTGAGGCAAAGCTGCACTGACAAGGCTGCAATGGACACTGGGTCAAGGCTGCACTGACACTGAAAAGGCTGCAATGACACTAACAAGGCTGCAGATGAACACTGATGAGGCTGCATTGATGGGCATTTTAATGTAAGTTTCTTTTCCTTAAACTTCCCTCCTAAAAGTTTTTTTCCTTAAAATTCTCTCCTAAACTTGGGGTGCGTGTTATACGTCGGCACGTGTTATACGCCGATAAATACGGTATTCATGTTCGAGTCCCATAGACTTTAACGGTGTTTGCGTGTTCGAACAAATTTTTTGCCTGTTCGCATGTTCTGGTGCGATCCGAACAGGGGGGTGTTCAGCTCATCCTTACTGCTCAGTGATTGCAGTATTCTAGTTTGCATCTCCCCCATAATACTTAAATTTTGGCCTGTTAGTGGATCCTGAGGACCGGAGTTGAGAACCACTGCTATAAACCAAATTTGGTATTAATTGGCTGCAGCCCATTTTATTGTTGTTATTAATAATACATTTATTGCATATACATATCTTTAAATTGATACTCCATAACTGTATTTAATATACATAAATTAGTCCAGCCATCACAGCTCGAACTAATAAAACGATCTTATAACATAAACTGTCCCACCCGTCAGGCTCAACTTAAAGAGCCTGGCACCCCACCAGGGCCATGGCCAACTCTATACTAGATTGTAAGTCAAGGTTAAACAAATTCAATGCGATGTCAGATAAGTGAACCTTATCTGAACTGTAAAATCCAGGGAGCCCACCCTCGAGATCAATATGTCTGAATGACTGACCATTAACCGAGGGCATAAATTTAGCAACAGCCCTATTCACCTGCCAGGGACATGGCATGTACAGACTTGCATTAGCAGGTGCCCGTCTTGCCGGGAATATGCTAAAGCCTATGCGCATGTGCGGGAACATTGGCACTAACAGGCGAACGCACATTGGCGCTAACAGGCGAGTGCATATGCACATGCATGAAAATACGCACACACGTTAGCCATTAATGCTGGTGCCAAATGGCCTATATAAAGACAGCAGCTGTACTAGTGCAGTGCTGTCTGATCTGCAGCTTTACCCTGTGACCTGATCCTGAGCTTGCATCTGATCTAATACTGACCCGGCTTCCTGACCTCACTGTTGTCTCCAGTCCTGACCCTTGGCTCCCTTACCTTGCTCTATTTACTTGTCTGCCTCATCCTCTGTTACCAGCCCGGCCTGAACTCTGACTATCCCTTGCCTGCTGTCTCTGCTGACTGATCCACTGTGTATGACCTGGCTTGTCTGACCTTTCTCCCTCCTGCTGTCTTGCATTTTAGTACATCTGCATTTGCTGCCCCTCAGCGCTCCTGCAACTGCTGACCTGCATTCGCTGACCTGCATCCGCAAGTGCACCTGTATCCTGCATCCACAGCACCTAAGCTGGCTCTTGTTCAGATGCCATCATCTCCAGCCAAGAGAACCCTGTAGGCACTCATACCTCACTGTGCCCCTACAGTCACTGTCTCAACTCCAGTGACTCCGGAGCCAAGGCTGTACGAGAGGTCTCCCTCTGCATGTCAGGCTCACCTCCAAGGTATGTGTCATCACTCTTTTACGAATTTTCTCTAAAAATGTAAGGTCTGGAGACACTAACTATGCTAACCTAGGAATTATTTCCAAAAAAACAAGTACTGTATTAGGTAGAATTAAATACAATTGAAATTAATCAACTTTTATTTGACTAAGCAAATCTAACGTCTTATAATGACCTAAATCATTACCCCCAAGATGGAAAACCATAACATCAGGTGGAGGCCATAAAAAATATAACCTGTTCAGGGCAGGGCACAAGTCAAACCATGACATTTCGCGCCTGCCATACCAAATACCAGCAAGGATCTTAAGAATATGAGAATAAGCATATGCAGATGACATTAAAAAATGAAGAAAAGAAAGAATTAGATGTTCCCTATAAGCAGATGGATACTAATTAACAGGATGCAAAAATGAGCACCAACATGCCCATGCGGCATTGTAGTTTGCCCACGTGGCAGGAGCCAAAGAATTCTGAACTACAGCTTGAACATTATTCAGATTATGGACCAAAGCAGGGACAGGGCATGGATGACCTTGAAGATCTGATTCTGGAACCAATTCTCGGAAACGATCTAGCTAGAATTGAGACAATGAGTCGGCTATGTTATTATAATGACCCAACACATATTTGGATGTAGTCCAAATATTATAAGTAACACCCTTGTTGTCAGAATGAAAAAGTAACTGAGAATTATGAAATTGGTCACTCTATAATTCAAGCGCAACTAAAATAGGAAAAATTTCCAAAAAAAAAATGTTCAAAGTCAAGCCTCTATCCAACCAAGAAGAAGGCCACGGAGAAGCCGACCAATGTCCATTCCAGAAAACACCATATCCAAATGAACCAGAAGCGTCAGTAAAAAGTGAAATGACTGATGCATGCAAAGCAGTCTGCCAATATGAACGGCCATTGAAAGAAGCTGAAAAACAATCCTAAATGCTCAAATCCTCTCTCAAATCAGAAGAATTCCTAACAAAATGGCGAGGATTCTTCAAACCAGCCAATGCCTTATATAACGCTTAGAAAACACTCTACCAACTGCTATAACCCAGGTCATGAAAGCCAACAATCCCAATAAAGATTGCAACGTGCGCAGAGTAACTTTAGGTCTACTAATAACAAAAGAAACTAAAAAATGCAAACGACTCAATTTATCAGAACAGAATTCCACTCTATCGGTATCAATCATAATACCCAGGAATTCAAGTAGTAGGCCAAACAGATTTTTCATCTTCCAAAGGAACACTAAACTTCCTACAGACCATCTGAAACACAATAAACATATACAAACACTCAGTTGAAGTATCATGGTCTATGAAAAGAAAATTATCAAGCTAGTATATTAAATTCTCTGAACCAGAGACATGGGAAACCATCCATTCTAAAAAGGAGGAACAGGCCTCAAAATAATAACAAGAAACTGAACACCCAATAGGAAGACAGTAATCAAAGGTGGAATGCCGACTTAACGTCAGCTTTAGACAGCAAGTCAAACCTACCTACAGCATGCACTTTAGTGATCGCATCATCGAAGGAACTATATGTCACCGAACAAGCATCAGGATCTATATCATTGTTTAAAGAACTACCCATCAGAAATGACCAGTGATGAATTAGTCGGAAGCTATTGGGTTCTTTTTAGGAGTAAGACCCAGCGGCGATATTCTAAAATTCAGGAATTGGGAAATTGAGAAAGGACCTGCAACCCTCCCTTCAAGCACTTCTTTCTTAATTTTATTTGCTACAACAGCAGTATACCTATTAACTGAAGGCAAATTCTCAACAACTAAACAACCTAAACCGGAAAATGAGGGCAATAAGAAACCAAATTTAAAAACCATTAATTAACAATTCCACTGCCTGACGTTGAGGCCAAATGTGGAGAAACTGCCACATTTTTATTAACTTTACTGGCTTTTGCGCTTTTCCGAAAATAATCCTTATTGGGAGGATGCGTACTCAAAGCCATTTTTTTAAAGCATCTGGCAGCCGTGTGAGCACCTGTACAAGAAGCACACTCATGCTTATATCTGCAAGTCTGTGGCAATTTGCATTGGCCTTCATTAAAACTGAAACAAATGCCTTTTCGAAAAGTCCCTGACTGAAAATAAGGTGGTTTTTTTAAATGGTTTCTGGGGCAACAACAGATTGAGCCATAGTCCCACGTCTTTTGAACCCCATTTTAAAGATTTATGAACTGCCAGTTTCTGACATAAGGATTCGTCATACGAAAACCAAGATAAACCAGAATTTTTTATAAGCTTCCAAAATTATTTTGACATGATGGAACATACCGCAACAATGTCGCTCTCCCATCACACTCACGTAGATACAAGAGGCCTGCAGCCAATTATTAAAAGTGCAGGGCGCAAGCTTGCATCTATCATCATTAATTTTATCCTAATCCCGTTTATCTTATCTATTATCAGCAGATGGTAAGAGAGATAAGATGTCTATATAGTCATCCTTCCAAATTTTTGCTTTAGTAGCAACTGATAAATGGAAATCCAAAGGCAACATTTCACATGTCATTGCTTCTCTAAAGCAACTCTCAGGGACCAGAGGAAACGTAGAGGTAGGCAATACTGGATGCTCAATCACAATAGTTTGCTGAACCGAAGTGGATGATTGAGGAGTAGGCGGACCAGACCAAGCATGTGACACATTAGCAGCCGGTAAAGCAGCTGTAGACATGAACATTTGAAATAGTGCAGCAAGGGAAGGGAAATCATTAATTAAATTAAACAAAGCAGTTTGATCCCAAGGCTCACCTCCCGGATTTGTTGATGACACAGTAGCAATGGGCACAATGGACTCTTGCTGATCCTGCGCTTCCTGTGCCGGGACATGCAAAGGTGTCTCAAATTGTCCTGCATGACAGAAAACATTAGAGGCACCAGGGACATTCAAAACAGAATCGGATGCAGAGGCAGTAACAGCCACACATACAGTCAGGTCCAAAAATATTGGGACATTGACACAATTCTAATATTTTTTGGCTCTATACGACACCACAATGGATTTGAAATTAAACAACAAACAAGATGTGCTTTAACTGCAGACTTTCAGCTTTAATTTGAGGGTATTTACATCCAAATCAGGTGAACAGTGTAGGAATTACAACAGTTTGTATATGTGCTTCCCACTTTTTAAGGGACCAAAAGTAATGGGACAGATTAACATCCATCCATCAAACTTTCACTTTTTATTACCTGGTTGCAAATCCTTTGCAGTCAATTACAGCCTGAAGTCTGGAATGCATAGACATCACCAGACGCTGGGTTTCATCCCCGGTGATGCTCTGCCAGGCCTCTACTGCAACTGTCTTCAGTTCCTGCTTGTTCTTGGGGTATTTTCCCTTCAGTTTTGTCTTCAGCAAGTGAAATGCATTCTCAGCATTCAGGTCAGGTGATTGACGTGGCCATTGCATAACATTCCACTTCTTTCCCTTAAAAAACTCTTTGGTTGCTTTCACAGTATGCTTCGGGTCATTGTCCATCTGCACTGTGAAGCGCCGTCCAATGAGTTCTGAAGCATTTAGCTGAATATGAGCAGATAATATTGCCCGAAACACTTCAGAATTCATCCTGTTGCTTTTGTCAGCAGTATCATCATCAATAAATAAAAGAGAACCAGTTCCATTGGCAGCCATACATGCCCATGCCATGACACTACCACCACCATGCTTCACTGATAAGGTGGTATGCTTTGTATCATGAGAAGTTACTTTCCTTCCTCGAACTCTTCTCTTCCCATCACTCTGGTACAAGTTGATCTTGGTCTCATCTGTCCATAGGATGTTGTTCCAGAACTGTGAAGGCTTTTTTTAGATGAAATACCCTCAAATTAAAGCTGAAAGTCTGCAGTTAAAGCACATCTTGTTCAATTCTTTCAAATCCATTGTGGTGATGAACTGAGCCAAAAAGATTAGAATTGTGTTGATGTCCCAATATATATGGACCTGACTGTACATTGGACATAGCATTATCAAATCTCTTTTTTGCAGGAGCCTTAGCAGCTTTATTGTACAGGGAAGAAACCTTTTTAGCACCCTTACCCTTGCTATATGTCATAGGCGGAATTGGGGTTTCGAACCTGGGGCTCCCCTTCAGCCTAGCAGACTGAGACCTTCCCGACCGATCTGCGTATGTGCCAGCAGGACATACACTATCCAAGCCGACATCCACTTCAGGAGGGGGAGCCGATAACGCTGAAGGACGGGCAGATGAAGTGGCAGGAGGTGGAGGAAACTGCTGGGAACCTGAAGCCTGTGGAGGAGGAAGTATGTGCTGGGGAACTGGAGGGAGGTGGAGCCGCTACAGGAAATGACACAATAGCAGGAGACACCCGGCCATAGAAGATGGAGGTGAAAGAGACAGGCAGTGCTTCACCCACTCGTCCCCGCCGGGAGCCGCTGCCCGATCCGTTATCTGATGCAGAAGAAATTCCATGGTGAGGAGCGCAGAGAGTGTGTCTTCTTAAGCTGAACAACAATTTTTTCCACTCCTTTATATAGGTAATCCAAGTCACCTGACCCAACTGACGAACATACCAGAATATATACTAGGGCTCGTGCATACAAGTAAGTAACCAATCAATTTAAAAGTAAAATACATTTTTTTTTATTATAACAACTTTATCTCTTTTTTTATTCTGTCTCATTCGGGGCAACTTAAACATTCCCCCTTTCTTATTAGAATAAAGATGTAATGTTTTTGCCTGTTCAAATGTGACAAAAAGTCACGCAGCACTCAAGCAGCAGCAGGGGCCAATGGCAGTGAGGAGGAAGTGGGGGCAGGGTAAGTTCCGCTGTGTAAACCTATGGAGTGCGGCTCCATAGACACACAGCTCAGAAGCGTGCAGACACTGTGTGCCTCCATAGCAAGTGACTTGCTATTGGGGCACACAAAGACGAAGAGGAGCCAGGATCGCAGCTAGGGAACTCGAGAAAAGGAGGATCAGGGCCGCTCTGTGCAATATCACTGCACAGAGCAGGTGAGTATAACATGTTTGTTATTTACATTTTACATTTTTTTTAAATGTGGCTTTAGTAAAACTTTAATGCAATATTTATTTAGTGTTTAGGACCTATTTACTATGGTCAGAAAAACAGAGCACATTCAGTTCACATATCAGCTTCGTAAGATCATGATCAACAGGAAAAGAACATTGTGGATAGGCACTTACAGATTAAAAGTTATATATGGTTCAAATTGATCAAACTTTGTTTAGTATTGCATGTCTTATTTTAATGTTCCTTTACTGGGTGATTACAGGAATGTTATGGAGAACATCTGCTAATGAATTTTTATAAGATAATCTGAGCTAGTGGGAATGCTATTAGCTACATTTACAGAATACATTTAGATAATGTGTAAGTGTGGGGTGTATGTAAATTAAATATTTTAAACATAGGTTTATCAAATCAAAGGAGATAACATTTCTGCAGTTCAGGAGATAGACTAGGATAAATAGGACATTTATTATTTTGCTTACATTAGGAGATTCTTTAAAAGTGAATTGAATAACATAAGGACCAATTATGAGCTCAATGCTTGAGAAGGGAAAAAAAATACATCAACAATATTTATAGACTTCTTCAATGACTTCAGAAGTAGTAGCCTGGAACCTAAGGCTGTAAAGAATCCCATATCTATCCCATTAAACTCAGCACTATGTAGAAGGGTTTGACATGAGGAAACATGACCTCGGGTTGCAGGGTCAGTTCAATTTTCTAGTGATCTATATTAAATGTTCTTTTTGGAGATCGCTGCATATACATAGCTTATCATCATGATTAAAGAATATCTTTAAAAACAGGCTTTGGTAATTTCTTCTTTTAACCCTTACAACAAAAGCAGCCAGAGGCTGAGAGTTGAAGTGCCTAAGTGTTTTGACTTGATTACATTTGCAACATAGGGCTGATTAAGCAAGGAAAAAGGGAGGGGGAGGACCAAGCAAGCAAAAGAGAATATCAAGCCTGCCAGGCGTGCAAACAATACAGTGTTTCTGTTAATGTCTCCTATTACGGCAGCTGGTCTCAACAAGGTGCTGCTATGTTCAAGGTAATTGACCAATTAGCACAGGGACCGTGGGAAGTCAGCTGTTGATGTCATTATATAGGGGGACCAATCACTTCATAGGTGTCATGGCAACTGCCATTGCATGTGGTTGAGCTTAGTCTGACTGCTTGTGTACCAATTGATGTATGTTCAAAGGAATGTTAGAAAGAAGCTTATATTGTGATTTTATTATCAATGCATATGTCAAGGGCAGTGTGAGACTATTCCTGTTCCTGCAGGTTTCACAGAAAGGCAAATCTTTCAGAAAGTCAGCCTTTCATTTTAAATAAAATACAAATGGGGAGCTTTCTTCCATTATTTTATATTCGTTTTGTAAGTAAATCTTTGTTAATTTCATGAATTTCTTGCCAGTAAAAGAAACCTTGCCAAACTATCTGGATTTTTCTGATGCTGAAAAGATGAAAAACTGCATTATGAATGTAATAACAGCAGATGCATACGTTTTTACTAAGGGAGCCCAATAATTATATATACAGTATCTCTCACAGAGAAGGAAGAGTGGTGAAAGATCTGTTCATCCTCACACCATTTTCTTACCGTGAGGACCTGCTGCAATCTTTCTTGAGAACTCTGTCAATGAGTATATTCAGCTCACATATGGTGAAAGCATTGTTCAATGTGGTATAGAAAGAAGGAAACAATCAATAATTTGCATACATTTTACAAGATTTCAAAAATCTCTGTATACAATGGCAAGGACTTCAAACTCCTGGATGCCTTCTTTGGCAATATGTGAATAACCTTACAGGGTTTGTTTGTTGATCTATTTACATCAGTTGCCATTAGTGGTATGGATATGGCCACTGTAAACCTGTCGGAGAACGAGGACAGCAACTGTAAATGTTTTTTGACTGGCTGTTGTACTGTTGATTTGTATTACATACCCTCTAAAGCCCTGTTCACACAGGTCGAATGTCGGGTGGCATTGGCTGGTTTCTATTGACATTTGGTCCATGTGTACTGCAGCCAGTCCGAATGGCCGGCTTCTGTCGATGGGGCATGACCTAAAAAGGACTGCTGTCCGGCTTCCAATCTCCCTTCTCAGCCAATAGCTCAGAGTGCTAATCGGAGTGTTCGGGCGGGACGGTGCTAGCATGGGGGGGGCGGGGGTCACCCCCCTGTCAGAGCACGATAGAACAGCAGGGGAGATCGCTGTACCAACATCAGTTTGTCAGTACAGTGGCTCCTACCTGAGCTGTCAGGTTTTTTTTTTGTTCAGCTTGGTTAAATGAAAAAGAAAAGTAGCAGTGTGCACTAGGCCTAAATCGTTTGTTACACAGAAGAAAGCAGGTGCATCACTCAGAACAGTAAAGCCACAGAGTGTCACTAATCTGTGGGAGCCATATGCTCAGTGCTCAGGCTTGGGTGTCCTCTCAAACACTAGTAGACAGATAGTCAAATGGAAGGAAAATCCGACAACTCCGTAAATCCTTATGAATTCTTTACTGTAGCATAGCATGTCAGTGAATAAAAGCAGTGGCTATCACATTTCTGCAATAAGCCTTGATCATAGCATCAAAATGAAAAAACAGAACATTATATGTATGTATATATATATATATATATATATATATATTAGCAGGGTGGTACCCTGCCAGGGTCCAGGTCTAGTGAACAGCCAGTACACTAATTGGTCAGCTGTATTCTGGGCTTTAAGTAGTGACCAGACCAAGGTTCTGAGCTCCACCCCGGCAGATAGGATGTCTGGCCCAGGAGTCAGGAGGATCTCCACCTAGTTGAGAGGTGGGAGCCAGTGTAGCACGAGGCTGCTAGCAATCAGTGCGGAGTTGCTGAGCGTCCGGTCTGTGGGAGACAGACCAAGGCCTGAAGAGTAAGGCCTGAGCAGGAGAGCTGTGGTTATTAGCCAAGCGGGCTGAATGTTGTTTATTTCTGTAGCAGAACTGGAATGCTGAATATCTCTGCGAGGGAATCTACTGTATGTACTGAAGAACTTTCTTTTGAATAAAAATGAGCAAAACCAGCTCTTAAATGAAGGCAAAGGGAATGGTGATGTCCTTAAAGCTCTAAACCTGGAGTGAATCCCTCATAGTTGGTGGAGGAGTGCTTTGGGCACAATCCGAGATCCCTGCAATCAAGTAGATTCATCTGTAATATGAACTATGTGTTTGATTGCATGAGATTGCACTGTGAGTGCAAGTGAAAACCTGCAAGAGAAAAAAGAGACAGTGCTCTAAAAAATTTTTTTTTGCAGGACTGTGCAAAATTGCTATGGAGTGACTGTGAATATGGGGCCCCCAAAGCTCCTAAAAGTAGCAAGGATGGCTGAAATGAGAGACAGAGCTCTGTGGCTGGAGGGGTTGTTACGAGCCCCATACATGCCTGGACAGATATTGCCAAGGAGAGAAATGGCTGCTGTTGCCCCTAGCAATGCTGGTGCAAGGAGACTAGTTACTGAGGCGCAAAGGCCTATGTTTGAAAGAGGATGCAGTGTGGGAAGCCTGAAGAAGACCTGGAGGGAAGAGCGCTGTTTGCAGTTCAGTGAGTGGGGGCATGCTGTCTCCAAGTGCCCTTTGTCCCAGCCTTCAGTGCAAAGCTATAAGCAAAGGTCTGCATCTGTGTTTGGGAAGCCTGCTTTGTGTGCCAGGACTGAGCAACAAGCTGACCTGAAGTACAAGAGGAGAGCGGTTGCTCATAGCTGTTATGTGAAGGCTGCAGGCCACATGAAAAAGGACTTGCCTCGCTGCAGTGCCTTGTTCAGTGGGGAGGCAAGTGTTTAAGTTGAATGTGATGAGAAGTTAAGTGCCAAAACTAAAATGTGTGAAAATGCTCATAGCGATAATGGGTTAATGCAGTTTGGCAATGAAAATATAAAGGTTGATGTCTGGAATAAAGCTACATCTGCTCACGGTGGTGTGGGTGTGGTACTGCAACGTGCTGTGGATAAAAATGGATTGCCACAGTTTAGTTTAAACCATATGTGCAATGTTTTTGCTGCTGAGCCACTCTGTCCTGTGTCTCCTGAGGCAGTTGAAGCAGTGCTGCAGAGTACTGCTGATTGGAGCACAAATAGTACTGACAAGAAAAGTGTTTCAGATGCTGTTGAGCCTCTTGGTCTGTCTAGGTCTCATTGGGTGGATGTAGTGCAACAGAACAGAACTTATTGGGATGATTTGGCCAAGAGACTAATAGCAATGCTGGAAGAAAATTCTGTGACTAAAGGTGTAGTGGACACCATGGCTGCTGTGGCAGGAGAGGCGTCTGCAATGGGAGACAACCACTCCTCTTTGTGCAATTCCCCTCCAGACACTGCCTTGCAGAACACTGGGGAAATGATTTCTGAAATATATGTTGATATTTCAAATTCTGACATTGAGGAAAAATGCAAGGCACTGGGAAACGCTGATTTTGTTATCTTGGAGGCCAACAAAAACATTGGTAGACCAGAGGGTCAAGTTGATAGTTGCTATTAACCCTGATAAATGTGATGACATGTGTAATGGTATGACAGGCACAGCGGAGATTGACAGTGCATTAGACGGAGGGAAATAACCAAAACTCATAAGGTGTCAGTAAAAGGGTTTGATTCCCAAATAAAAGAACCCACATTTATTGCTAAAGTGTTTAAAAGGGTGGACCCAAGGAAAATGGGCAGATGGCGCTTTTAGAAGCGCACCCGTAAAAAGTCACAGGGTCTGTCTTTGTAGTACCCAAGTCAGTGTAGCAGGGGGACACAGGGAAATTCACCTGATAAGAATGGGTTTGGCCCTTATGAGTGAGAGCTGGCACAGAGGTGCCAAGTGGAAGAGAATAGGTTGGTGTGTTACGCCCCCTCTGGGGTCGAAACAGGGGAGGGGATATGTAGCAGGGCGGTACCCTGTCAGGGTCCAGGTCTAGTGAACAGCCAGTACACTAATTGGTCAGCTGTGTTCTGGGCTTTAACCACTTCAATACTAGGCACTTACGCCCCTTCCTGCCCAGGACAATTTTCAGCTTTCAGCACTGTCACACTTTGAATGACAATTGCGCGGTCATGCATCATTGTACCCAAAGTAAATTTTTATCATTTTTTTCCCACAAATAGAGCTTTCTTTCGGTGGTATTTGATCACCTCTGTGGTTTTTATTTTTTGCTAAACAAACTAAAAAAGACCAACATTTTTGAAAAAAAATGTTTTTTTTTAGTTTCTTTCATAAAATTTTGTTTTCCCCTTCACTGACAGGCACTGATGAGGCGGCACTGATGGGCGCTGATGAGGCGGCACTGATGGGCACTGATGAATTGGCACAGATAAAGTGGCACTGATGGGCACTGATGAGGAGGCACTGATATGTAGAACTGATGGGCACTGATAGGTGGCACTGATATGCAGCACTGATGGGCACCAATAGGCGGCACTGATATGCAGCACTGATGGGCACTGATAGACGGCACTGATGGGCACTGACAGGCGGCACTGATGGGCACTGACAGGCAGCTGTAATGGGCACTGACAGGCGGCACTGATTGGCACTGACAGGTGGTACTGATTGGCATTGACAGGTGGCACTGATAGGCAGCACTGATGATTAGGTACTGAGAAGTACTGACAGGTGTTACTGCTGGGCAGTGATTGGCACTGTGGTGGACAGTGATTGGTACTGTAGTGGCCAGTGATTGGCACTGTGGTGGGCAGTGATTGGCACTGTAATTGGCACTGTGGTGGGCACTGGCACACTTTATTGTTGTGGCACTTCTGGGCACTGATTGGCAGGTGATCATTACATTTGAGGGATCTGTGCTGATAACAAATGTGCTGATTATCAGCACAGACCCCCCCCCCCCCCCTCTTACAGGGAGTGCCACCGATCGTCTCTCTCTGTCAGTGCAAACTGAGGAATGCCATTTACCGGCACTTCCTGGTTCACGCGATGATCAGCTGTGATCCTGACAGAGGCTTCTTATCATGATTGGAGATGCGGGGTGTCAGACTGACACGCTGCACTTGCGATCGCCTTAATGCACACTCCCATGGGGCGTCAATCTGCTATAGGCTGGGCGGGAAGTGGTTAAGTAATGACCAGACCAAGGTTCTGAGCTCCACCCTGGCAAATAGGATGTCTGGCTCAGGAGTCAGGAGGATCTCCACCTAGATGAGATGTGGGATCCAGTGTAGCATGAGGTTGCTAGCGATCAGTGCTGAGTTGCTGAGCGTCCGGTTTGTGGGAGACAGACCAAGGCCTAAAGAGTAAGGCCTGAGCAGGAGAGCTGTGGTTTTTAGGCAAGCGGGCTGAATGTTGTTTATTTCTGTAGCAGAACTGGAATGCAAAACCAGCTCTTAAATGAAGGCAAAGCGAGTGGTGATGTCCTTAAAGCGGAGTTCCACCCAAAAATGAGACTTCAGCTTTACGTGAAAGTGACCCCCTGACATGCCACATTTGGCATGTCATTTTTTTGGGTGGGGGAGCAGATACCCTTTTTTTAGGGGCATCCCGCAAAGCTGGAAGGAAGTTCACCTCTCCCCCTCCCTCCGTGCAATCTTCTGGGACACGTTACAGTTCCCAGAAGATTGCCCGGCCAGTGAGGCTCGCACACGCGCAGCACGTGCCTGGCTGTGAAGCCACAGCCAGGCGCCCACAGTCACAATACCGGCGCCGAGGAGAGGAGGGGGGGGAGGAGCGGGGCTTCGTACACCCGCATCGCTGGACCGTGGGATTGTCCGATTATATATAAGTCAGCAGCTACATTTTTTGTAGCTGCTGACTTTTATATGGGTGGAACTCCGCTTTAAAGCTCTAAACTTGGAGTGAACCCCTTACAATATATACAAAAGAGTCTCCACCTCTCCACTAATTGGTTCATGAATTAATCAATCAATCAGTCAGTAGGAGCATTAACTCAAATGTGGTGTTAAAGAAAGAAAGGAAACATGATGGTATTATCACTAATATTAACCATAAAAAATCAGAAAAAATACAGTTACATTCAAATATATCCAAACTATATAAATATGCACATGTCTACTAAAGGATTTGTTTAAGGTAAAGATCCACATCATAGATCACATGTATGCACACTTGGATAAGTCAGCAAGCACTGTGAGGGTCATGTTTTTTTACTTCTCCAGTGCTTTTGATACTATCAGGCCAGATCTCTTGCGCGAGAAGCTAGCAGCGATACAGATTGATGTTTCCCTTGTGTTATGGTTTGTAGACTACCTGACAGGAAGACTGCAGTATGTTCCTTTGCAAGACTGTGGGGTTGATTTACTAAAGGCAACTCCCCTTTGCCTGACAAGTGCACTGCAAGTGCAGTCGCTGTAGATCTGAGGGAAAGATCCGAAATGGGGGGAAGCTCTGCCAATTTTATCATCCAATCATGTACAAGCAAAAATGCTGTTTTTTATTTTCCTTGCATGTCCCCCTCAGATTTACAGCGGCTGCACTTGTAAGTGGATTTGCCTTTTGTAAATAAACCCCTGTGTGTCAGATAGGGTGATTAGCAATGTTGGGGTTCCACAAGGGACAGTTCTCTCTCCCTTTCTTTTTACTGTCTACACCACTGATTTCAGATACCAGACAGAGTCTTGCCATTTTCAGAAGTTTTCTGATGACTCTGCAGCAGTGGGGTGTATCAGGGATGGGGAAGAGACTAAGTATAGTACTGTTGTGGAGAACTTTGTCACTTGGTGTGAGGTTAATCATCTGTATCCAAATGTGACAAAGACATTGTGGATTTCAGAAAGAGGAAGCCACATAATAAGCTGGACTGGAGCAAGAACACTGAGGTGCTCTATAGGAAGGGTAAGAGCCGCCTCTACTTTTTGAGGAGACTGAGGTCCTTTAACACCTGCCAGATGATGCTGAAGATGTTTTATGAGTCTGTGGTGGCCAGCGCTCTCCTGTATGCAGTCCCATGCTGGGGAAGGAGGCTTAGAGTGTCCGACACTAACAGACTCAACAAACTGATTCGCAAGGCCAGGGATGTTTTGGATTGGAGTCTTTTACAACAGTGTTGGAGAGAAGAATGTTGTTCAAGTTATGTTCAGTCTTCAACAACTCCTCCCACCCACTCCACAATACGCTGGTCAGTCTGCAGAGTACCATCAGTGATGGATTGTTACACCCACGATGCACCACAAAGTGACACAGGAAATCATTTTTGCCTGTGGCGTTCAAGATATATGATTATTTTCTGTGAGGGTTGGAGGTGAAGATTTAATTCTGGTTTATGATCAGGATTTTGTGTTGTTTTTATAGTATGTTGGTATTGTGTTGGTTATTATTTGGGGTGATGTTAGAGAAAGTGGTATATTATTTGTATTTGGTAGTTTGACTGTCTGTTATTTTAATCTGTGTTATTTATTCTATGTTGTGCTTTAACCACTTCGCGCCCACGCTATAGCCAAAAGACGGCTACAGCACGGACGCCAATTGTCGGGAGGGCGTCCCTGGACTTCCTCCTGTTTACTTCCGCGATGCGCACTCCCGCGGGCGCGCATCGGGGAATTCTGTGCTGCCCGTGTCACTTGGACACAGCAAGTCACAGATCGCTGTAAATGGCCAATCACAGCGGCCGTTTACAGCGTGATCGCAGCTTCCAATGAGAGATGATCTCAAATGTAAACATATGAGATCATCTCTCATTGCCGGCTCTCCCTCCTCACACAGAAGGCCACGTGTGAGGAGGGAGAGCGACCTGTGCTTCAGATTGTGACATCGTGAAATTGTGAGTGCATAAAAAAACACATACACAGTGCCCACAGTACCTATCAGTGCCATCTGCCAGTGCCATGTGCCAGTGCCATGTGCCAGTGGCATCTGCCAGTGCCATCTGCCAGTCCCATCTGCCAGTGCCATCTGTCATCAGTGCCACCTGTCAGTGCCATCTGTCATCAGTGCAACCTGTCAGTACCATCTGTCATCAGTGCCACCTGTCAGTACCATCTGTCATCAGTGTCACCTGTCAGTGCCACGTGCCATCTGTTATCAGTGTCACCAGTGCCAGGTATCAGTGTCACCAGTGTCACGTGTCATCAGTGCCACATAAGAGTGCCATCTATCATCAGTGTCACTTGTCATCAGTGCCTTCTGTCATCACCAACAATGGCTAGAAGATTATATTCAGCCGAAGAGGCGTACAGTATTCTTGCGGGTGACGAGAGCAACGGGGAGCTCTCCGCTTCGGATTCCTCCTCATCTTCAGATTCTGAGTCTGATGTGCCTGTCCTAACCAGTAGTACACTGACAGCCTCAGAGGAGGAGGATGAGAGTCCGCCCGCCAGATGAAGGCATACTGGTGAGGAGGCAGTGCTGCCATCCACCAGCACCGCAGTTCCATCCACTAGCACCGCAGTGCCATCCACCAGCACTGCAGTACCTCGGTAAAGGCCACGTACCAGTGGGGTGTCACCTCAGTCCCAAAGGGTTAGGTCCCATGCCAGCCTTCCCTATTCCCTTCAGAACCCCTTGTGGCTTCCTCCTAATTCAGGAGAAGCTAACGTCCCCCCTTTCACTGCCCAGTCCGGAGTCCAGGTGGACACAGAAAATTTTTCCCCGATAGACTTTTTCCATTTAATTTTTACTGAGGACATGCTTGCATCGATTGTGGCCCGGTGCAACCTGTATGCACAACAATTAATAGCAAGTAACCCAACGTCCACTTATGCCCGTCCCTATGAGTGGAGAGCCCTAACAGTGGAGGAGTTTAACATTTTTTTGGGCCTCACACTCTGTATGGGACTAAACAGAAAAAATTAATTACGTTCATATTGGTCTACCCTCCCCATCTACCACATGCCCATCTTTTCCTCAGTAATGCCCAGGACCAGATATCTCATGATTATGAGATTCCTACACTATAACGACAATACCCAGTGCCCTCCCCGAAATCACCCAAATTTTGACAAGCTTTATAAAATTCAGCTGCTAATAAATTATTTTTCTGAAATCTTCCCCCAGTTGTTTACCCCAGACCAACACGTGTGGATGAGTCCCTTATCAAATTTTCTGGCAGGCTGGGCTTAAAACAATTTATTCCCACCAAAAGGGCCCGCTATGGGGTGAAGATGTACAAATTGTGCGATCGAGCTACAGGGTATACCTATGCCTTCATGGTGTACGAAGGGAAGGACACCCAGCTACATCCTCCTAATTGCCCAGAATACATTGGATCAAGCGAGAAAGTCATTTAGGAACTCATAAACCTACTCCTGGAAAAAGGCTTCCATTTGTATGTGGACACTTTTTATTCTAGTTTGCCCCTGTTCCGAAACCTTCACAGAAAGAACACTCCAGCATGCGGCACCGTAAGGACGAACCGGGAGGGCTTTCCTCAAAGCCTCGTCAACAAGAAGTTAAGAAGAGGGGAGGTGGCGAGCTTACCGAATGAGGAAATTCTGGCTATGAAGTGGAGGGACAGAAGGGATGTCTACATGCTTTCTTCGATCCACAACAATACATTCGTTGAGATCATCAGGAGGAATGGCCCAATCCAAAAGCCAAAATATATCCACGAATACAACATGTTCATGGGGGTTGTCGACTTCAACGACCAAATGCTCGAACCCTACCTTTCCACCAGAAGAACATACCAGTGGTATAAAAAAGTTTCAATTTATTTGTATAATTTGGCCATATACAACACCTATGTAATCTATCGCAACTCCACTGAAAGACCCAAACCCTTCCTTGGCTACCAGGAGGAAATCACCACTGCCCTTATATACCCGAACTGCCCACCAGAAAAAATTAGATCCGATGTGATTAGCAGACTCTCTGAACGCCAGTTTCCCGATAAAATCCCTCCCAGACCAACAGGCCAAAAACGTCAGAAAAAATGCCGGGTGTGCTCCAAAAGAGGAGTGAGAAGAGACACCATTTATCATTGTCCCCATGTCCTTCCCAACCAGGCCTCTGCATAGTTGACTGTTTCCGCCGTTACCATACTTCACTAAATTATTAGTGAAGTATGGTAAACATAGCCCTCACTTCCTGCCATTTACCTTCACACCCCTTATGCCTCTGCTTGCTTTGTAACTGACCCTGGCTTGTTATTCGACCATGCTTCTGCCTACGGATTCTGTTTATACCTCTGCCTGATCTGGAACTGACCCTGGACTGTTATTCGACCACGCTTCTGCCCACCAATTCTGTTTATACCTCTGCCTGATCTGGAACTGACCCTGGACTGTTATTCGACCACGCTTCTGCCCACCAATTCTGTTTATACGTCTGCCTGATCTGGAACTGACCCTGGACTGTTATTCGACCACACTTCTGCCTACCGATTCTGTACATACCTCTGCCTGATCTGGAACTGACCCTGGACTGTTTGACCATGCCTCTTGCCTGCCTCTTGGACTGATCATGTACCCTGCCAGTGGACTAGTGGGATTCAGAACACAGGGGTCTCACATATGTGAGGGGCTCCAGAATTATTTTCTAGATGAAGAAAACAATTTAATTTGTTTTCTCATTCCTAGATTAGGGTCCGGAGACTCGGAGGCTTCAAAGAGATTTGGGTGGGAGAAGCCTCTACCCCTGTCCCCATTCTGTCCTGAACGAGGCCCTACTTCTGCCTGCTGCCTGTAGGATCTATGCCATCATGCCTCTGCCTGTCGCATGAGCTGACCACACCACATGGACCTGCCCACTACCAGGACCAATATATTAGCACTGCTGACAATCTCTGCCTGCACTGACCCTGGACTGTATATGGACAGTATCCCTGCTGCTGCCTGTACTGACTATGGACAGTATTCCTGCCTGTTGCCTGGAAAAAATTGTGTTCGCTTTTGCTGACCAAGTCCCTGCCTGCTGCCTGGACCAGTGCTATCCTCCTGTGTACAACTGTGCTACTACAAACACAGGTAATCTTTTGTTTACTCTTTGCTCAGCATAATGTATTTTGGGGTGTAATTCTTGGTATGTGCATGCTATGTGTCCTTAGAACACCTGATGGTGTTCCTTGTATGTTGGGCCTCTGTATGTGGCCAGGCTGTGTAAAAGTCTCATACATGTGGTATCACCATACTCAGGAGGAGTAGCAGAATGTATTTTGGGGTGTAGTTTTTGCTATGTACATGCTATGGGTTGGAAATATCTTATAAATGCATTTTAATTTTTTTTCCACATTTTCCAAAAACTTCTGGAAAAAAATGAACTGTTCAAAAGACTCATTATGCCTCATAGATTATACGTTGGGGGCGTTAGCTTTCCAAAATGGGGTCACTTTGTGGGAGTTTCCATTGTCCTGGTGCTCCAGGGCCTTCAAAAGTGTAATAGGTGGTTGAGAAATGAGATGTGTAATTTATGCTCCTAGAACATAAATGTGAAATAAGGGGTGAGTGTGGTGCCGTTTAGGACGGCGCCACACTCACCCCTTATTTCACATTTACCCTTTCACTTACTCCACTTCAGTGGAGATTGCGTGTGTGAGGGCAGCAGTCCAACATTTTGTATTTTAACATTTTGTCTTTTACCTAATTCCGTTGCGTTGATTCCCCATTCAAATTTTGCCATGCTCCTAGAACGCCTGATGGTGCTATTTCAATATTGGGCCTCTGTATGTGGCCAGGCTGTGTAAAAGTCTCACACATTTGGTATCGCCATACTCAGGAGGAGTAGCAGAATGTATTTTGGGGTGTAATTTTTGCTATGTAAATGCTATGTGTTGGAAATATCTTATAAATGGACAACTTTGCGTTTAAAAAATGCGTTTTCATTTTTTTTCCACATTTTCTAAAAACTTCTGGAAAAAAATGAACCATTCAAAAGACTCATTATGCCTCATAGATTATATGTTGGGGTATTAGCTTTCCAAAATGGGGTCACTTTGTGGGCGTTTCCATTGTCCTGGTGCTCCAGGGCCTTCAAAAGTGTAATAGGTGGTTGAGAAATGAGATGTGTAATTTATGCTCCTAGAACGCCTGATGGTGCTATTTCAATATTGGGCCTCTGTATGTGGCCAGGCTGTGAAAAAGTCCCACACATGTGGTATCGCCATACTCAGGAGGAGTAGCAGAATGTATTTTGGGGCATCATTTGTGGTATACACATGTCATGTGAGAGAAATAACCTATTACAATGACAATTTTGTGGAAAAAAAAAAATCTTCATTTTGCAAAGAATTGTGGGAAAAAATGACAACATCAAAAACCTCACCATGCATCTTACTAAATACCTTGGAATGTCTTCTTTCAAAAAAGGGGTCATTTGGGGGGTATTTGTACTGTCCTGGCTTGTTCGGGTCGCAAGAAATGAGATAGGCCGTCAGTACATCAGGTGTGATTAATTTTTTATGATTTGCACCACAGTTTGTAGACTCTCTAACTTTCACACAGACCAAATAATATCCACTAATTTGGGTTATTTTTACCAAAGATATGTAGCAGTATAAATTGTGGCCAAAAAAAAAACTCAGAGGTGATCAAATACCACCAAAAGAAAGCTCTATTTGTATGGAAAAAAAGGACAAAAAATTCATTTGGGTACAGTATTACATGACTGAGTAATTGTCATTCAAAGTGTGACAGCACTAAAAAGCTGAAAATTGGTCTGGGCAGGAGGGGGGTTTAAGTGCCCAGTAAGCAAGTGGTTAATTGTATGGATGTTTTATTTGCAGTCTAATTAATTTTGTTATTTGGTGTTTATGGCTGTTATTGGTAATTTTGTTGTGTTTTTGCATCTTGTTCAGTTTATTGTTGTGATCTTGTGTTGTCTTTGTTAACTGTGTCTGTGTCGTAACAATTTCCCAATTTCCCTTTGGGATTAATAAAGTATTCTGTATTGCGTTGATTCATACCCAGAGGCATTCAAGTTTATCCTCGTGGGGACAATTTGACTATTTACAGTCCAAGAAAAGCAAAAAATGTCATGTTGCCAAAGTGAACATATCTGAAATGTTTGGAGACATGAGACAAATTTTTGTCAAGGCGCCATGAAAATGTTTGCTAATCCGGGCTTTAAGAGGTCTTGATGTACAACCCACATACTGTTTATTGCAGCGTTTGCATTCCACAGCATAATTTACATTGTTAGTGCTGCAGGTAATAAAATCCTGCATCCAAAATTCTTTCCCAGTGGCACAGGACAACATGATTATGTTGTTTGGATAACTTTTAAAGTATAAACATAAAGCGTTTGCTACCCCAACATTTCATATTCCTGATATGTGGCTGCTGTACCATATACTTGTATGAGAAAGTATCCTGTTCTCTATGTATCACTTCCTTTATGTGGAATTCCTGGTGTTCCTGCCAGTCCCTCTGCTTTTCTATTAAAAACTGACCACACTAATCAGGAGAGCACACCGTGGCCAGTTCTCTAGGTATGCTGGTAACTCAGTGCGCTCTCCTCCAATTATTAGACTTGTCCTGACACGTCCCCACTACACAGCCATTCATTGAGAAGCTCAGTGTGCTGCTGCTTCCCCTCCCACCAGCTCTTATGCAGAGGAGAACAGAGAGAACAGAAGGAATGTGATCACTTAAAAAAAGGAGAAAAGGTATTTATAATTTTTTTTTAATCTATACACAAATGTTCTGCCTTTCATTTCTATTTAAAACTAAGTGGGTTGTTTTACAAGGTGATCGTTTACAACCACTTTAAGTCACTGACCATTTATATATAAAGGCCAGACAACTAGCACTATAAGAAAAAGAGGCCAGCAATGGCAACATTAAAGTGGTAATAAACCCAAAAGCAAACATTTATTATATTGCAGCTTACCAATTCTTAGATGTGATGACTGTATTAGTTGTCCTTTTTATGAATTCTTTTCTTTACCTACACCTGGTGATCTGGCCAGTAGGTCTGTTGTTTTTCAACAGAACAAGCTCCCCCACAAATGTATCAGTTAAGGGTGTTGAAATAACCATTTACCACTCACAGGGATGCTTACATTGATCAACTTGTATTTATTCATGTAAGACCTTTATCCCCCCAAAAAAACTGTTGCTGTAACTGCAGTGTTAGCTGGAGTTTGGCTTCAATTTGTTAGTGTATCTAAATCTGCTAGTCCATCTAACACTCCCTTCCCCCAAGATCAACAATGCTGCTGTCTGATGTGCCCCCTGTGCTCCTTCATTCAGAGTGTAGGTACTCTAATACAGCAGGTGTGTTACTGGCCAGATCAGAAAACAGAGGGGAAAAAAAGCCTAAACAAGCAAACAAATGCAACCACTGCATCTAGTGATTGGTAAGCTGCAACATATTATATTTTTGTTTTTGGGTTTAATACCGCTTTAATGTTTATTTTATTGCAGGTTTATTTATTTTCAAATTCTAATAATCATTACATTTTTTTCAGATAAAAATGTAAAAGCAAAAAACATGATGGAAATAATCAAATTAAATATGAGTTAAATTTTAATAGTATGGTTTTAAATTATATGTGTACATGAGGATAGACAATTTTGCTTATTACATATTTGGGGTTGGTTTCCTAATTTGTAGTGCTATTTAATGGTTAGGCTCGGTTCACACTGGGGCGACTTGGGATCCGACTTGTACGCCCTCAAGTCGCCCCAAGTCGCCCCAGAAATAGTTTGAATGGGAGTGAACGCTAGCATCTTAATAGACGCTACTGAAGTCGCTCTGACTTCAGAGCGTACTCCCTGTACTACTTTGATCCGACTTGGTAGGCGACCTGTACCATAGAAATCAATGGAAGTCGCCTCCAAGTCGGATCTCTCTGTAAAGTCAAGCGACTTTGCAGGGAAAACCCCTCCCTCCCCCCCTCCCTCCCAGAGAGCTGATTGCCCCGTGATTGGCCACAGGCGAAGTCGCCTGTCATGGAGGCGACTTCAAGTCGCCTCGTAATTTGCCGAAGTCGCGCTGAAGTCGCGCTAAAGTCGCGCTGAAGCCGCGTTGAAGTCGCGGTACAAAGTCGCGCTAAAGTCGTGTTGCCCATGTGTGAACCGACCCTTATGCTTTACTGTACTCTATATGTAACAGATCAAGTCTACACCTCAGTTCACTTACTAAAAATATTGCATAGGCAGAGTCATATCTCTGAGGGAAATCCCTCTAATGGCTGATCTACAAATCCTTATATTTGTTAAAGAAAATATAAAAGAGTAAGCACAGAAAAGACATGTGAATGATGTTTTTAAAAATTCAAAAGATTAATTAAAGTGATCTTAATCTTTTGATATGAAATAAAGACAAAGCATATCCTTCTATACATGGGTTGATTTACTAACACTGTACAAAATCTGGTGCAGTGTAGAAATCAATCAGCCTCCACTTTTTTTTTTTTGTCAAGGCTTAATTCAACAAGCTTAAGTTAGAAAGTTAGAAGCCGATTGGCTACCATGCACAGCTGCACCTGATTTTGCACTCACCAGTTATAGTAAATCAACCCCAGTTTGAGCTTGTCTCAATCCAGATCATTACATGTAATTTCTGCCTGCTGCCTCATTCCTCTGCTACCTGCATGAGTCCTGTTTGACAGGTTTTTCTGACACCAAGAGGTACAACGGTGACAGGGGAGGGAGCTCCATCACATACCCTGTAATCGACAGCCTCAGCTTTGTTCCTGTGTGCTGTGTGAAAAGGGGTGTGTTCTTTACCTCCAATCAGACTTCAGAACATTGCCCCTGCTTTCTAAAAGCTCAGACAAGCTGTCTACATTCTGCACTTTAAACTGATTTAGAGAAGAGAAAACTGCAGATAAACAGGTACAACTTATGTGAAAGGATTTGTTTAATCGCCTCAGGATAGTCACTTTACTGGGTATATATAAGGGTTTACAACCACTTTAAGGCTAGGGCTTGATGGTACACCAAGTGGCACCTATATTTAGTGCAGCATGCACCCAGGGAGAATAAACTGAATTCAGACTGCTTGAATTCCTGTCATTCATCCCTGGGCACATACTCTCCTCAATGTAAGTACTACTAGGTACACCAGTCAGCCCTATCCAGCTTGCTGCAGCAGCTGTGAGACTCTCATATAATTTGACAGGTTGTTGACAGTGGGGTGGAATGGTGCACCTGTTCCTGCTGTCCATTCCTAAATGCTGGAGCCCAGGCCCGGACTGGTTATAGGGAACACTGGGCGTTTGCCCAGTGGGCCGGGGTAGCCAGGCCGCATATCTTTCTGGGCCCTGACTGTTCTGTCCACCAGATGTTTTATGCTGATTATTTGTACCTTATTTGTACCTGTGTTGTTAAATTTACATGCAAATGTGTAATTTACTTAAGACAATCATATGTGGTGTGCAGGCTCCGTCTAGCGTTGCTTTTTGGTATTACTGCAGTTCTGTTCTTAATTGTTTATTGTATGTGTAAATAAGGAAGTTATCAGCAAGCAGGGAATTCTGGGTAGAATCTTAGCAGGAAGTGAAACAGCCACCATTTTGTGAGAAGACATTCAGGAAACAACACATGTATTTCTCTATCACCATCACCCCTTAGAGAACTTAAAAAGTAATTTTTTACTATCCCATCTTGTACTGTATATCGTTGTTTATGCAATGTATGCTGTATTGTATGCAATATTATACTTATTGAGGTCGATTTCTGTTATTTTGTAGTTTCACCTGGCTTGTTCTAATTAATCTGAGATCAAAGAAATATGGTATCTACAGTTATTGGGAAAAGAAGGTTTAGCTATCTGCTCCTTGAGACCGAACAGTGAAATTTTTAAGCTGACCTCTGAAGGGAAGATAAGCCGACTTCGGAAGTCTGTACAGTCCAGGGCTACACAGTATCCATACAGTCAGAAGCCTAAAAGAAACAGGCCTGCGGCAGGCGAAGCAAGCAGCCACGCTACACAGAGACGGGTTCTGTCAAACAGCATCGACACTAGAATGGTCTCTATACAGCAAGACAGCTTCTTTCCCGCAGCCATGTCTCACAGTGGGACATCTTCTTACAAAACACATTCACGAGCAAGCTCATCTAAGCCATCTGTCGCAAATGCAGCAGCTATCGCCCGTTCAAAAGCTGAAGCAGCAAAAGCCAGGGCCGCATTCGCAGACCTAGAGTTGCAGATGAAAAAAGAAAAGGCCCGTCTTGATGCAGAAAAGATGAGCCTGGAACAAGAGAGAGAGCAAGAAAGAGTACACATGGAACAAGAGAGAGAGAGAGGGAAAGAATACGCCTGGAAGAAGAGCTAGCCCAGAAGGAAGCATCTCTGAAATTGCAGCAAGCTTTCTTAGAAGCTAACATGGAGAAGCTGGCAGTAGAAAGAGACGCTGCCGCCGCCATTGTAGAAGCAGAAACTTTAGAAGCAGCCGTCTACGATGAGCCAAGAGTAGGCAGCAGCATACCAGGTCTGGAGGAGGACCAACAAGATTCTTCGCAACGCACGTCAGATTATGTCTACCAGCACTGGGACCCATGCAGCATCCCACAACAAGAAATTAAATATGACGTCAGTGAGTCACATCAAATAAAGCAGCAACAAGATGACCTGGAACCACAGCGCTACAAGCAAGAAAAATCTGACAGAGTTCCAGACTTTCCAGTTCCAACCAAACCTTCTACTCCACAAGGTACCCAGCATTCATACAAGCATCAAACACCAGTCTTCACTCCAAAGGTGTATGCAACGAACAGGTACGAACTGCTAACCTTATGTAAGTTTGAACCCAGCGCGCCTAAAGAAGAGACTTTTACCAGGTATGCCTTTACACCGCACCACAATACACCAGCAGCCTACCCCAATGCCAATCAGGCTACTGTAGACTTTGCCAGGTTCCTGGCCAAATGACAGTTAGTTACCCAAGGACTTGTCAAATTCAGTGATTGCCCTCAACACTACAGGGCATGGCGATCTGCATTCCAGAGTGTCATTCAAGGTCTAGATCTATCCTGCAGGGAACAGATAGAACTCCTCGTAAAGTGGCTTGGCAATGATTCTGCTGAACATGCCAAAAGGATCAGAGACATTACCATAAACCCCCCTGAGATAGGCCTTGCAAACATCTGGAACAGACTGGATAGATGTTATGGCTCACCAGAAGCTATAGAAAGTACACTGTTTAAAAGGATAGAAGACTTCCCAAAAATACCTAGCAGAGGTTACCAAAGACTCAGAGAATTCAGTGACCTGTGTATGGAGTTGCAAGTTGCTAAAGCAGAAGGAGACTTACCTGGCCTTTCTTATCTTGACTCTGCTAGAGGTATTAAATCCTTAGCACAAAAATTTCCTTATGAGTTGCATGAAAGATGGATTACTCATGGCTGTAACTACAAACGAAAACACAATGTGCCTTTTCCACCCTTTAGTGAGTTTGTGGGCTTTGTAGACAGACAAGCAGGAATGAAAGATGACCCCAGCTTAATTTTTCCAGTGTCTTATACCACTTCTTCTGGCCCTAAACAACTCAGAGCTCCAGTAGCAGTGTACAAAACTAACATTTCTTCCCACAGATTTGCAGAGTCTCAGCCAGAGGATCAAGACAGCGACCCTACTAAGTTCTGCCCTCTACATAAGATGCCACATCCTCTTCTGAAATGCAGAGCCTTCGGGACAAAGACCATCCAGGATCGCAAAGCTTTCCTCAAAGAGAACAACATTGGTTACAAGTGCTGCTCTTCATCCACACATTTCGCCAAGGACTGTAAGGTCAGTGTCAAATGTACAGAATGTGACAGCACAGAGCACAACACAGCTCTACACCCAAGGCCTACTCCAAGAACTTTCCCACCTGTTCATAGGGACAAGGAGCAAGGCAGGGAGACCAAAGACTCTAGTGCAGACGCAATAGCAATCACTTCACAGTGCACTGAAGTCTGCAAAGGAAGTACAGGTGGCAGATCCTGCTCTAAAATCTGTCTTGTGAGAGTTTATCCAAAAGGACGCAGAGACAAAGCAGTCAAGCTCTACGTTATCTTGGATGATCAGAGTAATATGTCACTAGCCAGATCTGTGTTTTTTGACATTCTAAAACTTAAAGGCCCCAGCAGTCCTTACTCCCTTAAGACTTGTGCAGGTACCGTGGAAACGGCGGGAAGAAGAGCTGATGGCCTACAAATTGAATCTATGGATGGTAAGACATGCCTACCCTTACCGACCATAATAGAGTGCAACCAGATGCCAGACACCAGATCAGAGATTCCCACACTAGACGCAGCAGCTCACCAGACTCACTTGAACCACATAGCACATCTCATACCAGAACTAGATGATCAGGCTCAGAGAATCTTACTCATAGGGAGGGATATCTTGCAAGTCCACAAAGTAAGAAAACTGATCAACGGTCCTAAAAATGCCCCATATGCCCAAAAACTGGATCTCGGGTGGGTTATTATAGGTGATGTTTGCCTGGGAGGTGCACACAAACCTGCATCTGTTAATAACCTGCTCACTAGTACCCTTGAGAATGGTCGTTCTTCTCTTTTCCAACCCTGTCAAAATCACATCCTCATAAAGGAGCTACCACACAACAACCCTGTACCTTTTCCCTTCCTAAGTCCCCTCTGTGACAGCAATACCTATGACAATGACCAAAGCAACTTAGGAAGCACAGTGTTCCAGAGAACAAAGGAAGATAACCAGGTAGCAATGTCTATTGAGGATAGGCTCTTCCTAGAAGTTATGGAAAAGAGTATGGAGAAAGACGGGACTAATAGCTGGGTTGCACCTCTACCCTTTAGACCACAAAGGCGACGTTTGCCTAACAACAGAGAACTAGCATATAAACGTCTCACTTCCCTAAGACACAATCTTCAAAGGAAACCAGAGATGAAAGAACATTTCTTTTCCTTCATGGAGAAAATATTCCAGAATGGTCATGCTGAGATAGCCCCAAACCTCAAAGACTCAGAGGAATGCTGGTACTTACCTATATTTGGGGTCTATCACCCTAAGAAGCCAGGACAGATTAGAGTGGTGTTCGATTGCAGCGCCAAACATGAGGGTGTCTCTCTAAATGATGTCCTCCTCTCTGGCCCTGATCTTAACAACAAACTATTAGGAGTACTCCTTCGCTTTCGCAAAGATTCAGTCGCATTCATGGCAGACATACAGCAAATGTTCTATTGCTTTCTTGTTAAAGAAGAACACTGACACTTTCTGAGGTTTCTCTGGTTCAGGGACAACAACCCCTCTGGAGACATCACAGAATACCGCATGAGGGTACACATATTTGGCAACAGTCCTTCCCCTGCAGTTGCTATATATGGCCTCAGACACTCTGCTAGAGAGGGAGAGTCAGAGTATGGGTCAGATGTCAGACAGTTTGTGGACAAGGATTTCCATGTAGATGATTGCTTGAAATCACTACCCACAAATGAAGCCGCAATCAGTCTCCTCAAAAGAACTCAGGCAATGCTTGCGTGTTCCAACTTAAGACTCCACAAGATTGCTTTCAACAGTAGAGAAGTTTTAGAAGCCTTTCCTGTCCAAGATCATTCTAACGAGTTAAAAGACTTAGATCTAGGCACAGACTCACTTCCCATGCAACGCAGCTTTGGTTTGCTTTGGGACTTAAGGTCTGACACGTTTACTTTCCAAGTAAACACAGAAGAAAAACCCTTTACCCGTAGAGGTGTCCTGTCTACCATAAACAGCCTGTATGATCCCTTAGGCTTTGCAGCACCATCCAGGGTAAGGCACTACTTAGAGACTTAACCTGTGAGTTGCTAGATTGGGACCACCCTCTCCCCACTGACAAGAAGAACCTATGGCTAGAGTGGAAGGAGTCACTAACAGCTCTATCCAGACTTAAAATTCCACGACCATATACTCCTCTGTCATCTGCTGACGTTCAGATGCAAAGACTTTGTGTGTTTTCAGATGCTTCTGTTAAAACATTGCTGCTGTAGCTTACCTGAAAACCTTATGCCGCGTACACACGGTCGGACTTTCTATCCTACTTGGTCCGGCACACTTTCCGACGGACTTTGTCCGCCAGGTGCGCCGGACTTTAAAACGGACGGACTTGCCCACACACGCCCGGACTTTCCGGCGGGCTAGGTCCACCCGTCTTTCCGACGGACTTTCGCCGGAGTTCCGGCGGACTTTCAGAATGAACGGACTTGCCCACACACGGACAAGTCCGTTCATTTTGAACGTGACTCAGGTGCGACGGGACTAGAAAAGGATGTCAATCTTGCCGCTTTTATCGGCGAGATTGACACCTTGCGAGCCCCGTCGCGGGGCATACCAGGCCCTTAGGTCTGGTATGGATTATAAAGGGAACCCCCTACGTCGAAAAAACGGCGTGGGGTCCCCCCTAAAATCCATACCAGACCCCGATCCGAGCACGCAGCCTGGCCGGTCAGGAAAGGGGGTGGGGACCATGTACCCCATACTCATTCACATAGGGTGGGGGGCCGGGATCTGGGGGCCCCCTTATTAAAGGGGGCTCCCAGATTCCGATAAGCCCCCGCCCGCAGACCCCGACAACCAACGGCCAGGGTTGTCGGGAAGAGGCCCTTGTCCTCATCAACATGGGGACAAGGTGCTTTGGGGTGGGGGGGGCCCGCAGGGCGGCCCCCCTCCCCCAAAGCACCCACCCCCCATGTTGAGGGCATGTGGCCTGGTACGGTTCAGGAGGGGGGGGGGGCGCTCGCTCGTCCCCACCCCCTTTCCTGACCGGCCAGGCTGCGTGCTCGGATCGGGGTCTGGTATGGATTTTAGGGGGGACCCCACGCCGTTTTTTCGGCGTAGGGGGTTCCCTTTATAATCCATACCAGACCTAAGGGCCTGGTATGCCCCGCGCTCGCCGCAATAGGAAAATTTTTTTTCCTATTGCAGCGAGCGCGAGATGCAATACCCTGCCCTCGTGTCGCATCTGGTCCGTCGGACCAGCATACACACGAGCGGGCTTTCCGTCGGACCAGCACACACACGAGCGGACTTTCCGCCCGAAACTGAGTCCGGCGGAAAGATTTAAAACTTTCTTCAAATCTAGGTCCGGCGGGCTTTTGGGAAAAAGTCCGCCGGAAAAGTCCGCCGGCGCCCACACATGGGCGGATTGTCCGGCACACTCTGGTCCGCCGGACCAAGTATGCCGGAAAGTCCGACCGTGTGTACGCGGCATTAGACACTAAAGGACAATGCCACATAGGGTTTGTAATGGGGAAAGCAGAACTTGCACCACTTCTCAAACACACCATACCCAGGCTGGAAAAGCAAAACTGCACGTGGATCTTAAACCCACCTCACTCTTCTCACACGGGAGGTGTTTGGGAGAGGATGATAGGCATAGCCCGCAGAATTCTTGATTCTATCTTCCTACAAGTAGGAACTACAAGGCTTACTCATGAATGTTTAGTGACATTTATGGCAGAGGTTACAGCTATCATTAACGCCAGACCTTTGACATCCATTTCAAATGACTCTGAGGATCCAGTGGTCCTCACACCTGCCATGTTACTCATGCAAAAGACTAGTCTTGCCGGTGCTCCAGCTGGAGAGTTTTGTGAGAAGGACCTTTACAAACATCAAGGGAGACAAGTACAAACCCTTGCCAATACCTTCTGGAACCGGTGGAGGGAACAATATATATCTACTTTACAAGTAAGGAGAAAGTGGCACACTGAAAAGCCTAATCTTAAACCTGGTGATGTTGTGCTCATGAAAGATTGCCAGACACTAAGGAATATGTGGCCTTTAGGTTTGATCACCAAAGTACTGCCAAGCAAGGATAATCGTGTCCGTAAGGTCGAGGTCAAGATCTTTCAACAGAATGAGGTTAAAGCATTCTTGAGACCAGTGACCGAACTTTTTTCTGTTGCTTTCTACGGAGGACTCTGTTAGTGACATCACTTGATGTCAGGCGGGGAGTGTTCTGTCCACCAGATGTTTTATGCTGATTATTCGTACCTTATTTGTACCTGTGTTGTTAAATTTACATGCAAATGTGTAATTTACTTAAGACAATCATATGTGGTGTGCAGGCTTCATCTAGCGTTCCTTTTTGGTATTGCTGCAGTTCTGTTCTTAATTGTTTATTGTATGTGTAAATAAGGAAGTTGTCGGCAAGCAGGGAATTCTGGGTAGAATCTTAGCAGGAAGTGAAACAACCACCATTTTGTGAGAAGACATTCAGGAAACAACATATGTATTTCTCTATCTATCGCTATCACCCCTTAGAGAACTTAAAAAGTAAGTTGTTACTATCCCATCTTGTACTGTATAGCGTTGTTTATGCAATGTATGCTGTATTGTATGCAATATTATACTTATCGAGGGAAAAAAAATAAAAAATAAAGTTGCAGAATACCTGCCGGCCGCATACCGGAAGCAGTGCGGCCGCTTTATGGGGGCGCTAGACTAATTTGCCTCTCAGCCCAGTCCACCCCATAAGACTGGCGCTACACTAACAGTGTAGCGCAAGCCGGCAGGGACTCTTTCCTAGGCCTGGGCCTTGTGGCCTAGGCTAGGATACAGCATTGCCTTGTGTGGCATTTGAGCATAAAAGACACCATTCATAAATAAATTACTTGCAGCAGAAGGCACTGACTCTTTGGTGCCTCACAGGAATGGTGTCACGGATGAGGAAATTGGCAGGCAGCTCATGTTGGTGTCTCATTTCTGCCTTCCAAGCCACGGCCAGGTATTACTATCTAAAGTAAACACAAACCCTTCTGGCCTAATGAAGGACCTCCTGGAAGCAAGGGTACTTCACAATGAACATCCGCACCATCAGGTTAAGGACATACCAGGCAAGGTACATGTGTGATTTTTCCCAGGCAAAGGGAAGCCAGCAGGTTATTACTGTCATCACAAATGACCTTGCCTGGCTAAATATGATGTCAGTTCAGTCACCTCACAACTGGGTTTGGAGGGCTGTAATAGCTCTCGCACAGTGTGGGTCCTGTCTCCCTAGCATACTAGCTGCAACATGGAAATATTTAGCTTAGGACATTGACTATGCTCTGGAGCACTTGGGGTAGACTGGTGGTTGCAAAGAATTGGAGGATGAGAGCACTTAAAAGGAGGAGATACAGGTGACTGCCCTATCACCATAGGACAAGACATGGTGGCACCATTAGCTCCAGTGGTGTGCCCCATCCTGTATCCTTCCCATCCACCAAAAGATTGACCTAGTGGGAAAGATATGAGCATCCCTGTTCCTTAATGACCATGTGTGCACAGCCATGTACACCCAGTCACTGACAGTGTGGTCCGGGACACAAACATATTACACTTCACATGCTGGTGGAGGGTAGGCATAGCCTTCTAAGCAGCTTCAGAGCAATACATTTTGTCAAATTGGCATTAAGATGGCTGGCATTGGAGTAATTTGGGCTTTTCTTTCTTTCGCTCAAACAACTGTGGGGGAGTCATCTTACTTGAGAAGGATGCTGCTGGAAATGGTGGGGTAGGTGTAAGGGAATTCTGCGAAGGATCAAGCCTTTGCTAGACTCTCCTCAGTGTGGCCCCATGATCCTCTTCTCTGTTTGACCCCCTACCCCTCCCTACACAGCACATAAGTGCACGTAAGGCACATACGAGCTGCACAAACGCCCAAAACCCCGACAGCCATGCCCAAAAAGTGAAACCAAAAACTACCCAATTCAGAAAAAGAAGAGAAAGAAAAGAAAATTTCTTGTTAAGCAAGGACTCAACACTATAGTGCAATTACTGTAAATAGGATCCACATGCAAAATAACAGAGTGCGCCAGACATGTCATAGAGCTATGCAAGAGATAATCAAAAAAACAGGGACATATTGCTCATAAATACAAGCATAATAAATACGTAATCAACAAATACATAAATCACTGTCCAAAGATCTATATTATAAACATATCTTAAGGCTTAGTAAGCTAAATATTACATATAAATGATCATATATTGATTTTTCAGAAAAGAAAGAAACAATACCCCTATTATGAGTTAATATCTCGGCATTTGCGCTAAAAAAGACAAATAAAAAAATGGGAAAAAGTTAGAGTTAAACATTGATCAAACAGATCCCAAAAACCATATTCCCTAAAAAAGGATATGTGGAAAAGGAATACATAGGGACCCCCCTATAGAAAAGGTCTGAAACTCAACATGTCATTTAGCCTCGGAAATGATGTAGCCTGTAGATTATATACCCATCCGGTTTCTTTCTGTAGAACCCTTTGATCAAAGTTGGCTCCTCGTGGGTCTTTATGGACCCTATCAAGGGTGGCAAATCTGAACACATGGGGGTTGTATCTATGTTTAAAAGCCACATGATAACCAATGGCCTTGTTAAGCAGACCGCCTGTAGCATAATACATGTGGTCTTTCATCCTCTTCCATTGGGGTTTGATGGTTTTGCCAGTGTAGAATGCTCCACATTGGCAAAGGATAATATATATAAAATTCCTTTAGTTTGGCAAGTTATATGATAAAGTAGTGAGAGTTTATTAGGGACTTTAAGGAAGCCATGTCCTGGTGAGGTCATGTAATTCCATCCCTGGGGACTTTAAATGACAGCATGGCCTGATAAGGTCATGCATTTCCATCCTAATTAGTTAAGGAGAAGAGCGAGGGGGGTGGGACGTTATGTGAAGCACTGGGTAGCAAAAGAGTAAATTGGTGAAAAAATACGAATTTTATTGATTGTAACAGTAATACATACATAGGGCAGTAATGCAAAAAACAGTAATAAGCATATAAAAAGCTGATACATACATATGATACTGATATCAAGATATTAATGTTGAGAATGATAATAACAACATAGATGTCTCATCATGAAACAGCAATAATATTCCAAAATTTCACCAGAAGTGGAGTTGATTAAAGATAATAACAAGGTAATGCCTGCAAGACCTAGTTGCCTCCCTAGACCTATGGAAAAGGGATAATAAGGTAAAAACTTGAAAACGGAAAGGTATTGTTAGCAGTAAGGCAATTGGTAGCTCTACGCGTTTCGTGGCTATATGTGCCACTCATCAGGAGCAAGGCACATAATGAATCTATAATAAAATTAAAAATGTATAAATATCAAAATATTATTATTGAAAAACATGGCCAAGAGTAGGGTAAATAGAATTAAACATCCGAAAGGAAACACGAGGCACTCCTAAGAAGGCAGTGTGAGAATGTAGAGTGAGCCAAAAAATAAACAAAAATGTAATGGAAGGAGGAATGGGCAAAAAGCCCGTGCAGGTGAGGTATAGGACAAGGGAGGCAAGGGGGCTAGTGAACTACTTTAGTATCAGCTTTTTAATTAGCTCATATATCATTATGTGTCTCTCCCGTTAACAATTAGGTCCAATTTTGGACCTATTACCCTGGTCCGTTTCTCCCATTGGTGTATGATGTGGTCCGGTTGCCCCGCCTCATTTCCGGGAGCTGTGACGTGCTCTGTGGGCCTCCGCCTATCCCCCGCCTCGACCGAGGCCTGGGGGGCGGGTGCGCCGCATTGCGCATTGATCTCTCCTGTTTCATGCCGGGCATCAGACGTCTAAGTGACGTCATTGTGCCCGTGCATCTGGTTTTCCAACTTGCGGGCATTACGGAAGTTTACATGGCGCCACTTGGCCAGAGGTACATCTGGCTGACGGCACCGCTCCCCTTCTTTGCCACGCGTCGTGACTTAGATGGGCTGTCCTGGGCTGACATATTTATGGGTGTCTCCTGGCACTCGAGGCTCTCCTCACACTGGACTACACACAGTTGGGTTTTTCCCTCCTCATCCTCACACTTCAATCAATATAGGTAATTTGTGCACTCTTCACCTTTTTCATGGTCCTACACGCCCATCTTTTAGCGGTTATTACCGGTAACCATTTTCCCACTCACTTCCTACTTTTGATTCCAGTCACTCAGCTATTTTTCTTTTCACTAGTCCCCCTTGCCTCCCTTGTCCTACACTTCACCTACACAGGCTTTTTGCCCATTCCTCCTTCCATTCACATTTTTGTTTATTTTTTTGGCTCACTCTACATTCTCACACTGCCTTTTTAGGAGTGCCTCGTGTTTCCACGCCTGCCCTGGTTATTGCCTGCATTGATCGTCCCTGCCCAGCGGTCCATCTCAGCTCCCGGTTGGGGGTATCTTTGGATGGTTTGTGGCATCCGGCCACCCTACCACCAATAGCAAGTAAGCATGCATCTCATTTGGGGTTCTATTTACCCTACTCTTAGCCATGTTTTTCCATAATAATATTTTGATATTTATACACTTTCAATTTTATTATAGATTCATTACGTGCCTTGCTCCTGATGAGTGGCACATATAGCCACGAAATGCGTAGAGCTACCAATTGCCGTACTGCTATCAATACCTATCCGTTTTTAAGTTTTTACCTTATTATCCCTTTTCCATAGGTCTAGGGAGGCAACTAGGTCTTGCAGGCATTACCTTGTTATTATCTTTAATTAACTCCACTTCTGGTGAAATTTTGGAATATTATTGCTGTTTCATGATGAGACATCTATGTTGTTATTATCGTTCTCAACATTAATATTTTAATATCAGTATCATATGTATGTATCAGAATTGTATGTGTTTATTACTGTTTTTTGCATTACTGCCCTATGTATGTATTACTGTTACAATCAATAAAATTCCTATTTTTTCACCAATTTACTCTTTTGCTACCCAGTGCTTCATATAAAGTCCCACCCCTCTCGCTCTTCTCCGCAAGTTATATGATGGCGAATTATATGAGTTCGGCCATTGGGAAGCAGAACAGAGGAGCCCTCAATGAGCAAGTGACAATAGTCACACGTTTCACATTGAAAGAGCCCCGGTCTATCGCATTGCTTATTGGAAAATTTTATATATTGACTCTGCACCAAACGATCCCTGATCGATCCTGAGCGTCTAAAGGTGATCTCCGGATTAACCCTTAGATATTTATTGAGTATTAGGTCAGCTGAAAGTAAGTGCCAATCTTTCTGCATGATTCAACGTATTTGTTCATGTTGGTCTGAATAGGTAGTTATGAATCTAACCATATTGGAGTCTTTTTCTTGGGTTCTGATAACAAGAGTGCATCCCTAGACATACCCTGTGATTTTTTAAAAGCTTTTTTAAAGCAAGATCTACTGTAACCCCTAGCCAAAAGCCTACTATAAAGGAGGTCAGGCTCATGCCTGAAAGCAGCTTCACTTGAGCAATTCATCCGAAGACGTAAGTACTGGCTAAAGAGGATACTTTGTACTAATGAATGCGGATGTGCGCTAGACGCATGCAGAATCGTGTTCCCTGCCGTGGGTTTATGGTATAGAGATGTACTGATTTGTAAATAAGTATTTGCCCTGAAACCTTTTTAAGAATGCTTTTACATGGTTCAGTTTCAAAACGCGATAAAAACACATATGCATTTTTGCAGCATTTCCAATGCATTTCCAGTGCGTTTTCTTGGTGCCTATTGCCTAGCATGCACTTGTGATACTCATACACAGGACTCCAAAAAATGCACCAAAAATGCAATTCAGGTGCATTTATTTTTTTTTTTTGAAAATTCTTTTTATTGTTTTTTAAAGAAAAATGGTACAGATACAGAGCATACCCCAGCTCATAAAAACAATAAAATAAAACTTAAACATCCGAAAGACTTGCTGCTTAAATAACGAGAATGGGAGGTGCTCAATCATGCTTAGCGTTATGGGTGTTAAAAACCCCCTATCAGCGACACCATCAACTTTTACTCATCTCCGCTGTGCTAATACCCTTAGATGTACAGGGAACTCGATTCATTTGGTAGACAATGTAGCAACATTGCCATACCTACAAAAACATGTGTACTTGACATCCACCTATAAAGAACTAGTTAAGGCATATTAGTTGCAGGGTCGTGCTGTTCAGTCACAGTGGCATCAGACTCCAACCAGATATCCCATACCTTATTAAATGTTTTTGGCCAGCCTCTGTGTATGTAGGTTTCTTTATACAGAGGGATGACCGAATTTACCAGTGATCTCCACATACTCAGAGTAGATGCAGAAGAGGCTCTCCATTTAAGTATAATGCTCTTTCGAGCGTAAAATAGGAGCAGGCTGGGTAATGTGCGAACAGCTCTAGAAGGGGCCAGAGCATCTATCAGCCCCAAAATACATTCATCATCTGGAACGGATGTGGAGGAGCCCCAGCAATCCAGCGACCCATAGGGACACGATATGCTCATTTTACCATGTAGGTTGGAGAGACTGATTGCAGGCCAAGGATGTCTTTGAAACTCTCAGCAAACTCAGCAGGGTGGTCACCCTCTGCGGCAATCTGAGCACTCTGACATTGTTTCGTCTGAGGCAGTTCTCTGCATTGACTGATTTCGCCACTAGTGCCTTAATGGTGAGCTCCAGCTCTGTTATGTGTTGGGTATGCCGAGCGGTTAGATTTTCAGTGGCTGAGACCCTGCTCTCAGAATCAGTAAGGTGGCCGCGAATCTTGTCCGGGTCTGCTCTAATAATATTGTAGTTCTTGGTCAGCTTGTCCAAGCGGGAGAGCAAGAAAGATCTGCTATGCTCTGTTGCAGAGAGAATGGCTACATTATCCCAAGCTGGTGTAGGTGCTGAGAATGTTGCAGGATGTTCCTGGGATTCAGTCATATTTAACTCTGCCAGTGGTGCGTGCAGTCTCCCTGCTAGGGAAGTGTCATAACACGTGGTCGGGGCAGGAGGAGGCTTCTTGTTTGGTGTGGGGGCAGCTGATCCACCTCTAGACCGCATGCCCGGACTCCCTGCAGGGTCACAGTCAGTATATAACCCTGAGGTCAGCCTAGGTAGCCAGAGTATTAAACAGCAACCTGACAGGCACTGAAGCTCCTGTGGTAAGGTAAGTCTTTCACCAAGGAGCAGGGCAGCAGAGGGTGAATAATGGTGACACTGTGCTGTAAAATGGCTGCTGCACTCAGTGCCGGAGCTGGAGCCGCTCTCTTGGCCCTTGACCTGTGCAATTGTTATAGCTGAAGACAACAGCTAAGATGACCCCAAGTAGCTCACTGGGCCACTGGGCCGGAGGCTATGTAGGAGGAGAGCTGGGTGCGGAGGGTCTGAAGAACCGTGTATAGATTGCCATTACCTTTACAGTGAGGACGAAGATGGTCGCTGCATGTGGTACTGGGACAGGAGCCGTGAGTTGTTCCCTGTGAAGTTGTCTGGGTGGAGGATCACTGACAATTTGGGAGGCTCCGGTGGCAGGTTGAGAGTTGAGCCAGGTATGAAGGATGATAAAATCCCAAGGATTTTAGCAGGATGGCAGGAGCTCTAAACGAACAAGGCTTCTCAGGTCTCCATTTGGCCACACCCCCACGTAGGTGCATTTTTGCCTCGTTTTTATGCATTTTCTATACATTTTAATGGGGACCTGAGTTTTTGGTGCAGTTTTAAAAACCAAAAGATGCAGTATGCAGGACTTTTCAAAATGCACCACACCTGCAGCGTAAAGATGTGAAGAGTCTTATAGGATTTAAAGGGATTGTGTTTTTGCTGCATTTTTAGCATGGTAAAATAGCAGCAAAAATGAATCAGTATGAAAGCAGCCTATGTAAAAGCATGTAATAAAATAACAGCAAAACATATCATGCAAGAGGGGCATTGTTAAATAAATATTGTAATTTATTATAACTTTTTGAAAAAGTAGGTATAGACATAATGCAATCATGTGAAATCATTCAATGCCTGGAGAATATACAACATGATGACTGCATTACTCTATGTTCCATAAAGAAATCCACATAACTAGAAATCATCAGGCCCAAGCTGGCCATAGATATCAAAAGGCAGTTAGTAGTTAAACAAGCTTAGTTATATTTCTGCAGTTATATAAAAGCATTAGTCAGAGTCTCACTACTAAGCAAATCCTCAGCCTTCCTCTTGCAGAAGCATAAAAAACAGAAACTGCAAGAATGAATTGCAAATTTTATTGCTGCTTATTATTGCTATGACTGACTACAGCACAATATTTTGAGCTTATATTTTGTTTCTTTGTCATTTACATGAAGATATGTGTTTCTGAAAATGTCTGTTTACATACGTAACAATAATCCCTGTTCAGGAATTCTGTTAGGGAAATGTGTGAGCAGATTTTCAACTACTCAGGGAGATAAGTGCCAGCAAGTTCACTGTGAAACATAAATACACCAAGCAATAAACAACACAGCATCAATAGAAAAGCCAAGGTTACTACAGAAATCAAACTGAACTATATCTAATGAAAATACAAATGGGTAGTATAAATAAATACCAATATACAGACAACAGGTACTCAACCCAAACCACTTGGATTCCCAGGTTACAATCAAGGACAGAAAGCCTAAAAAAGAAAACAAATGCAGTCATCACATCTACAAAATGATGAACTGCAATATAATAAAGGCTTGCTTTTTAAGTGTATTACCATTTAAATTATTGATGAGCATGGCAAACAGTGTAACAATCAACAGCCTTATATGTCCTTTAAAAAATGTAAAAATTACCTGGGCAGAAAATATAATCAGAGTTATTGTTACATTAACAGATTCACATTGGAAGTTGGTTTGGACTTCTAAACCTCAATTACGTCAGTTGTGCAATGGTTAACCTGCACTGCAGAGTATAGAGCAAAATATTGCACTGAGAATAATTCTGCTTTCACACTGAGGTGCTTTACAGTGTAGCACCTGCATAGCGCCTGTAAAGCGCCTCTCATCTCACTCCAGTGTGAAAGCCCGAGTGATTTCACACTGGAGCAGTGAACTTACAGGACGCCAAAAAAAGTCCTGCAAGCCGCATCTTTACTGCTCCTAAAGCGCCCCTGCCCATTAAAATCAATTGGCAGAGCCACCAAACCACCGCCAAAGCGCCGCTGCAGCGGTTTTAGCCCTTTTTCAGCCGCTAGCGGGGGTTAAAAGCACACCGCTAGTGGCCAAAAACCTCTGCAAAAATGACGGTAAAGCACCGCAAAAAATAGCAGCGCTTTACCGCCGACGCCCCCAACGCCCCAGTGTGAAAGCAGCCTTACACTACACTAAAATAAAAAGTGTAAATGTTGCTGCGCCTATACCCTCTGTGCTATATGTATTAAACCATCAACATATAAACTTTATACCATGACTTGCATAAAATATCATTAAAGTGCTTTTGCATGTATAACTTCCTCCAAACAGAACTTTCAGTGCAAAACAAATAAAGTATAGTCCTTCAAAAAACTTTTAAAACCGTATAGCACAGTTCATTTAGTGGTTCTCAACAATGTGATCCAGATGACAGGTGCTAGTGCTTGCATTAATTAAGTGACTCACATGCAATAGGATCCAAAAAAAGTGCTGGTGCTTCAGTGATTCCCGACCCCTTTCCAAACTATGCTCTCACCTTGACTTATGTGCTGTATGTATTTTTTTTATATATATATATATATATATAACACTATATTTCTACTATTTGTTTCCTAGAAATGTAACTTCCACCTAAATATCCCGTGAATGGGTGTACTGCTACACACATAATGGATATATTTTACTATATTCAGGGACTACACACTGCATATCAAAAAAGCATTGATGGAAGCCATGACTCTATCTTAGTGGCAAAATAAAAAAATATATATTAATATAATAACATAAAAACTAATGGAGCCTCTGGGATAATTGCAGAGCCTACCCTTGTTCATGTACTACAGGCTCTGCAGAAAATTAGCTAATATAATTACAGTACATTGTATTTTCCACAATCTCTGCTAATTGATTAAATCATTGCAAGAGAATAGATTGTATCCACAAATTTGGCATTGCATTTTTTTGTACCTAAAATACATTAAATTCCATTATGATTTCATTAGCCTGTTTTTTTGTGAAAGGTAGAAAACAAGTGTGACCTAAAGGAGCAGGAAACAGAAGCTGCTGAGATGTAGAGAAATTAAACATTTCCTCAAATAAGACTTTTACCACTTAGGACAGCTCAAGTATGTTATGTTTGGTAAAATATACAGTTGTGTTCAAAATAATAGCAGTCCAACATCACTAACCAGATCAATTACTGGTTTTGGTATAAATTATGTTTCTACATGGCAAATAATTTACTAGTAGGTGTAGTAGAGTAATAGAAAACCAACAAACCCAACAGTCATGACATGCATGCTGCTAAATCTGTGTAATTGAATAATTAATTAAAGGGGGCATGTTCAAAAACTGATGTCAAAAAAGGTGGCCCTTATTTTACCTCCCTGGCGGTAATCCCGAGTTTGGCTCGGGGAGAGTTTTCATTACCAAAAACGGTAATCCAGAGCCACACTCAGAATTGCATCGCAGTATCCTGGGAAAGTTACTTACCTTGTCCCCAGGATCCTGCAATGTCTTCCCGCTGTGTCCACGGGCTATGTACTCTGCCCGATTCATCAATGTGCCGGGCTCCGTTCCCTGCGAGCGTCTCAACGCACGAGAACGGAGCCCGGCGGCAAATTCAACAAGTGAAAAAACATAACACATACAGTACACTGTAATCTTACAGTAATGTAATCTGTATCAAATCATTTCACGTCCCTTTTGTCCCTAGTGCTTTGTCCAATGCCCTGTATGCACTTTTTTATCATATATATGGTTATTTCTGCCTGGAAACTTGAGATTGTCCATGGCAAACAAAAAGTGCCCCTTTACGACAAAAGTGGTCTAAACCTGCTAGAAAACAGCGATAGTAAATTAGAATCACTTGCAGAATTGAGTGATAGTGATTCGTGGGAAAATTTGTCATCAAACACTGAAAGTAACGATAGCCACAATTCAGCAACTGAGCAAATTTCTATGTTTTTGATTTGATATTATATTAATATTTGTTATAATTATTTATAGTTATTTATTATATTATAATTTATGATTTCGTGTTTCAAACTTTATCATACTCGGGATGTCTACTAGACTCTAGTTTGGACAGCTCTAAGTGAGTTATTCCTAAGAATTACAGGGCTACAATATAAAATGCAGCATTTCCATGCGAAACAATGTACTGCTTTGAGACGCAAAAATCTGACATAATCATACCGCCAGGGAGGTTAAGGAAGAAGGCAGCAAATGTTGTACATGCTGGGTATAGTGCATTTCTCTCTGAAAATTTGAGTAAAATGGGTCATTCCAGACATTGCTCAGAAGAGCAGCATACTTTGGTTAAAAAGGTAAATGGAGAGGGGAAAACCTATAAAGAAGTGCAGAAACAGATAGGCTGCTTATCTAAAATAATCTCAAATACTTTAAAATGGCAACTTGTGAAGTCAAGCTATCGGCAAGAAGCCCCCGCAAAGTCCCATTGTTGAAAAAAACGATGTGCTGAAGAGGTTACAATTTGCCAAAGAACACATTGGCTGGCCTAAACAGAAATGTTTTGCAGACTGATGAAAAGTAAGATTGTTTTTTTTGCATCTAGGGTCTGTAGACGACCCCCAAACACTGAATTGAAGCCACTGTGAAGACAGTGAAGCCTATTGGGCCTATTTATCGCATACCAGGGATCATGGATTAGTTTGAATACATCAAAATACTTGAATAGGTCATGTTGCCTCATGCCAAAGAGGAAATGCCCTTGAAATGTGTGTTTCAATAAGACAACGACGCCAAACACACCAGTAAGCAAACAGTACCTTGGTTCCAGACCAACAAGATTAAAGTTATGGAGTGGCCAGCCCAATCCCCAGACCTTAATCCAATAGAAAACTTGTGGGGTGACATCAAAAATGCTTTAACCACTTCCGGACCACCACACGCCAATGTACGTCCAAATTTTAGCTGCCATAACCCCGGTATCCCCGCTTTCATGCTGCGGCCAGCTTTCTGATAAAAGTGGTCCCTGCCGCAAGATCACTTTTATCGGTGGCGGGAGAGGGGCCGTGATCCGGTGCCGTCGCTAGCGGCAGAGATGATCGCGTCCGTCTCCCTTCTGTGCCTGGAGTGAGGCTAAGATGGCGCCCACTCGTCTCCATGACACTGCTGGGCAGAAGCGACATCAAAATGTCACTTCCACCCACACCTCTTAAAGGCATATTTTTTTCAATGTCATTTGATAGGAAAAAAAGTGACACTTTTTTTTTTTTTTTAAACGGTGTAAAAATAAATAAAATAATGTAAAATAAATAATAAAAATAAAAATTTTATTTTTTTTAAATCCCCGTCCCGACGAGCTCGCGCGCAGAAGCGAACGCATATGCGAGTAGCGCCCGCATATGAAAACGGTGGTCAAACCACACATGTGAGGTATCACTGCGACTGGTAGAGTGAGAGCAATAATTCTAGCCCTAGACCTCCTCTGTAACGCAAAACATGCAACCTGTAGAATTTTTTAAACGTCGCCTATGGAGATTTTTGAGGGTAAAGGTTTGACGCCATTCCACGAGTGGGCGCAATTTTGAAGCGTGACATGTTGGGTATTAATTTACTTGGCGTAACATTATATTTCACAATATAAAACAAAAATTGGGCTAACTTTACTGTTGTCTTATTTTTTTATTAAAAAAAAGTGATTTTTTTTTTTTCTAGGGTGTTAGAAAAAAAACCATATATAATGTTTGGGGGTTCTAAGTAATTTTCTAATTACAAAAAAACCTGTTTTAAACATGTAAACACCTAAAATCCAAAACGAGGCTGGTCCTTAAGTGGTTAAGTAAAACCAAGAAATGCAGAGGAATTGTGGAATGTAGTGCAATGGTTGTTCACAGGTGCCAGAAGTTGGTCAACTCCATGCAACACAGATGTGAAGCAGTTCTCAGAAACAGTGGTTATACAACTAAATATTAGTTCAGTGATTCACAGAAAAGCTAAATCTTCAAGCATTTTTCAGTTCATACAGTAAATGTTTGAGTTTGTAAAGAAAAATGCTCCCATTTCTTCACTTTCTGTAAAGTAATACATTTGAAACATTTTTCTTCATGTTTTGATTTGGAATAGACTGGGCAGTGTTCCCAATGCATTTGCGTATATTGAAATAAAAGCTATTTTAAAGATTTTGAGCTTTACTCACTTTTTTAAACACACTGCTATTATTTTCAACACAACTGTAGGTAGAGCAAGAAGACAAATCTGCTAATGGCCTGCCAGGTGTACACATGTTTAGTATAAATTACATTGATCCAATCTTTTTAGCTCCATAATATAAACTAATTGAGAAAGCCCTCACCCAGCTGCATGCTTACGGCAACATAACTGAGTGGCCTTCTCCATTGTTTCCTCCGGGCCTAATTCTTCAAAAAGAAATTTGTCCTTTAAATCAACTGTTACTGATGTGTAAGTCAGCTTGCCAAATTGAGACCTGGCACTAGGGCCAGGATGGATGATGGCCAGTTTCCCATGTGGCAGCAGTGATAAATTGAATAGGTTTATGCAGATACTGGCTAGTTAATCACCTGTCAACATTATATAACATTTATTTTTAGAATTTGGAGAGAAAATCTCTTCTCAAGATCCAAGGTCATGGCCTTATGTCTACTACAGACCAAGTAATGTGCTTTTTCTTCTCAGCCTAAATTCACAACTTATCCTTGTGCATGGTTGTATTGCATGGAAAAGGTTGCTATAGGTCATTTTTGGTGGAATTATACTTTTCTTAATGATAAAACAAATGGCACACCACATTTACCTTTCCCACGCAAGAAGTGCAAGGAGTCTGTTTTCCATTTTCAGTGATTCGTCTTACTGTTCATGCACAAATCACCAGAGTTACAAATGAGACACTGAGAAGATGATAAACTAGTTAAATTAAAAGCTACTGAATTATTAGGGTTCTTGTATTTAAAAATATTTTCATGTATAAAGGTAAAATATATTACCTAATAATTTTAGTTTGCCAGTAAGGCATTGGCTTTAATTCTAAGCCCAGTTATGACTGTGAAACCCACCCACTAACATCCTATCCAAAAGCAATGGGCTTATTTGCCAGTAAGACACCCTACAGAAGAGAGCTAGTGGGTGGAGCTTAGTGCCAAGGGCAGGCCCAAACTGAGGAAGTTGAGATCTCAGTATGAAACTGCAGTTCACAATGGGGCACTGAAGACTTTTGTGGACAGTCGAGGTAATACGGGACCTTGTGGTGCCTGCTTTTAGCAGACTTAATCTCTTCAGTATTCGGAACGAATGATGGGTTCACTTTTAAGTGCTTATGTACACTGGCATTTGTTTTTTTGGTTCTGACGTCTGCGCTCAGAACAATTTAAAATACAATTTTAAGGTAGCATGTTCTACACTGCTTTTCTGATTCAGAAAGTTAATACAGATGCAAAAATAAAATATAAAAAATAAACTTAAAGCTAGACAAAAAGACTTAAAATAAAGCCACGATCGGATTTTCCGCAGACAAACTCGAACTTTTGTCCAAAGGCATGTGCCTGGATTTTGTCTTGCATACAAACGGTACAGAATTGTTGGCCAACAAACACGAACGTGGTGACGTACTAGATGTAATACGAGCCAAAAAAGAGGAAGTTCAATTGTCAGGCGCCACCCTTTGTGCTCCTTCTGCTAATTTTGTGTTAGTAGAAGTTTGGTGAGTGTTGATTAGCGCTTTTCATTTCACACTTTTCACATTTTTTTTGTACTTTGGATTTTTGTCCGATGGACTTGTGTACACACGCTCGGAAAATCCGACAACAGACTTTTGTCCGTGGAAAATTTTAAAGCCTGCCATCAAAAATTTGTCCACGGAAAATCAACAATTGTCCGATGAAACGGTTGGATTTTCCGCCAACAGCCTGTCCCGTCGGAAAATCTGATCATGTGTACGTGGCTTTACACTACATTACTCCAGCTTGACACATAGTCCATTATCATGTAAGTTTGGAACTCGTGAAAGTTATTCACATTTACAAATGCTGGCGAGCAGCGCCCTCCTACCCAGGCTTGTGGGCATCCCCCGCAAATATTTCCTATTGGGTGAAACTTTATTGTATATATAGTATAATTAATAGGGTGAGCAGCACCTTCCTACCCAGGCTTGTAGGCATCCCCTGGAAATATTGCCTATTGGGTGAAACTTTATTGTATTTGTAGTATATTTTATTTATTTCAGGTACTTATATAGCGCCGTCAATTTACGCAGTGCTTTACATATACATGGTACATTCACATCAGTCCCTACCCTCAAGGAGCTTACAATCTAAGGTCCCTAACACACATTCCTACATACTAGGGACAATTTAGACAGGATCAAATTAACCTACCAGCATGTCTTTGGAGTGTGGGAGGAAACCGGAGTACCTGGAGGAAACCCACGCAGGCACAGAGAGAACATGCAAACTCCAGGCAGGTAGTGTCGTGGTTGGGATTCGAACCAGCGACCCTTCTTACTGCTAGGTGAGAGTGCTACCCACTACACCACTGTGTCGTTAGTATAATTAATATGGCGAGCCACACCTTCCTACCCAGGCTTGTGGGCATCTCCTGCATATGTTGCCTATTGGGTGAAACTTTATTGTAATTGTAGCATAATTAATAGGGCGAGCAGCACCTTTCTACCCTGGTTTGTAGGCATCTCCTGCATATATTGCATAATGGGTGAAAACTTTATTGTATTCATAGTATAATTAATAGGGCAAGCAGCACTTTCCTACCCAGGCTTGTGGGCATCTCCTGCAGTTATGCACATTTAGTACAGAGGAGAAGAAAGTTACCCAGTCCTGGACAAGCCATAGCGGTGTAAATCTATGAAAGTCTGCATCTGTAGTCTGAGTTTTCATTTATGTATTTGCTGAAGAATGCAAGGTGAGATGTATAGAACTTTGTTCTGTAAAACTCCACTTATCTTTTAATTATAGATTATAGTCCTGCCCTAGGGTAAAATAACACATTCAGTCTACATGCATTCGTCTTGTCACATGTCTCTCTTCTTCACTAGGTTTGTATCAAAAAAGAGGGAGTGGGAATGTAGCAAAGACGAAGTGAAGCATGGCTTGCATAGTAAACACGTTTTATATATTCAGGCATGAACTTCCTGTCCCACAACTGCAGTGATGATATGGAAAACAGAGAAGCAACAGAGAAAGGTATTGTGTGCAGGGTTTTTCTCTATGCTTTCCCTAAAGGGCTATGTTGACTAAAGACTGAATCAAAAGTTGCTGTGCACTAGCATTCCCTAGCACATGGTTAGAACTATCAAACCTAATAAATTTCTCACTGAAAGGCATTATTTGTACTTGATGGGTGACTGAGCACAGCACATCTATATCATGTCAGTGCAAGCCTGGTTTATTCAATATACGGAAGTCCTGCTACACAAATTATACTCACCAGTTGTCATAGACCGAGATCAATTGATGCAAAAATGGGTCGTTGTTTAATTGCACATATCACTTCTTTGGAGAGAGTTTTATTAAAGTCTTTGTGTGTGTATGTATTTTTTTAAATGAATTGAAAACTAATCATTTTCATTATTTTTTACACAAAAAGCACAAGACAACCGTATAGCATGAGTACAAGAATTGCAAGATGTATGGTGCCAAAAGTTAGCATGACAGCAAAAACGATTTGGTATAGGTCATTAGCATAGCATCACAAAAACAAACATTAGTTAATGGAAGCTGTGAGCTTGGCCTTTAGTGGATGGGATTCACAATTAACCATGTAGGTGCAGCTAAAAGCCATCAACAGGCACTCAGCTCCATAAAGGTAGACCCTGCACTGGTTATAAAAAGGAAGCAGGAGAAAGAAGTAAAAGAAGTAAAAAGAAGGCAAGATAGAGGGGAAAAAAGGGTGAGGGGGTGAGGAAGACATCCAAACATTGCATGTATTTATTAAAGTGGACCGTAAAGTGATTGTAAACGATCACTTTGTAAAACAACCCATTCAAGTTTAAAATAGAAATGAAAGGCAAAACATTTTTGTATATATATACAGTATCTCACAAAATGTGAGTACACCCCTAAGTGAAAATGTCCAAATTGGTCTCAATTAGCCATTTTCCCTCCCCAGTGTTACAAGGTCTCAGGTGTGAATGGGGAGCAGGTGTGTTAAATTTGGTGCTATCGCTCTCACTCTCTCATACTGTTCACTGGAAGTTCAACATGGCACCTCATGGCATAGAACTCTCTGAGAATCTGAAAAAAAGAATTGTTGCTCTACATAAAGATGGCCTAGGCCAGTGATGGCGAACCTTGGCACCCCAGATGTTTTGGAACTACATTTCCCATGATGCTCATGCACTTTGCAGTGTAGATGAGTATCATGGGAAATGTAGTTCCAAAACATCTGGAGTGCCAAGGTTCGCCATCACTGGCCTAGGCTATAAGAAGATTGCCAAGACCCTGAAACTGAGCTGTAGCATGGTGGCCAAGACCATACAGCGGTTTAATAGGACAGGTTCCACTCAGAACAGGCCTCGCTATGGTCAACCAAAGAAGTTAAGTGCACGTTCTCAGCGTCATATCCAGAGGATGTCTTTGGGAAATAAACGTATGAGTGCTACCAGCATTGCTGCAGAGGTTGAAGGGGTGGGAGATCAGCCTGTCAGTGCTCAGACCATACACCGCACACTGCATCAAATTGGTCTGCATGCCTGTCATCCCAGAAGGAAGCCTCTTCTAAAGATGATGCACAAGAAACCCTGCAAACATTTTGCTGTAGACAAGCAGACTAAGGGCATGGATTACTGGAACCATGTCCTGTGGTCTGACGAGACCAAGATAAACTTATTTTGTTCAGATGGTGTCAAGCAGCAGTACACCAGTGTGGCAGTAACCAGTTGAACAGTACAAAGACAAGTATGTCTTGCTTACAGTCAAGCATGGTGGTGGGAGTGTCATGGTCTGGGGCTGCATGAGTGCTGCCGGCACTGGGGAGCTACAGTTCATTGAGGGAACCATGAATGCCAACATGTACTGTGACATACTGAAGCAGAGCATGATCCCCTCCCTTGGGAGACTGGGCCGCAGGGCAGTATTCCAAAATGATAATGACCCCAAACACACCTCCAAGATGACCACTGCATTGCTAAAGAAGCTGAGGGTAAAGGTGATGGACTGGCCAAGCATGTCTCCAGACCTAAACCCTATTGAGCATCTGTGGGGCATCCTGAAATGGAAGGTGGAGGAGTGCAAGGTCTCTAACATCCACCAGCTCTGTGTTGTCATCATGGAGGAGTGGAAGAGGACTCCAGTGGCAACCTGTGAAGCTCTGGTGATCTCCATGACCAAGAGGGTTAAGGCAGTGCTGGAAAATAATGGTGGCCACACAAAATATTGACTCTTTGGGCCCAATTTGGACATTTTCACTGAGGGGTGTACTCACTTTTGTTGCCAGCGGTTTAGACATTAATGGCTGTGTGTTGAGTTATTTTGAGGGGACAGCAAATTTACACTGTTATACAAGCTGTACACTCACTACTTTACATTGTAGCAAAGTGTAATTTCTTCTGTATTGTCACATGAAAAGATAGAATAAAATATTTACAAAAATGTGAGGGGTGTACTCACATTTGTGAGATACTGTGTGTATGTATATATATATATATATATATATATATATATGTATATATATATATATATAATCTTTTTTCCATTTTTTAAAAGTGATCACATATCCTCTGTTCTCAGCTGCAAATGAGCTGCGGGGAGGAGAAGCAGCAGCACACTGAGCTTCCCAGTGAATGGCTGTTCAACGGGTCGTGTCAGGACAAGTCTGATCATTGGAGGAGAGCACACTGAGTTCCCAGCATAGCTAGAGAACTGACCGCGGTGTGTTCTCCTGCTTAGGCTTCATTCACAATTGTACGACTCCAAAGTTGCACCGCCTTTGGAGTGCAACTTTGGTGCAACTTTGGATGGGTGCAACTTGAATATGACATTGGCTTTGACCAGTGATAATGGACAACTGTTGCGTTGTATAACATTTAGGTACAACTTTCATGCAACTTCTGTGGGTTAACATTGCTATGGCTTTCAAGTTGCATGAAAGTCAGACCAAAGTAGTGTATGATCTACTTTGAAGTTGCTGCAACTTTAAATTGCACATATATTAATGGTTATCATTTGAAAGCATGGGGAATGACTTGCCATGTACCTTTTATGTCCAAAGTTGCATGACAAGTCGCACAAGTGTGAATAGAGCCTTAATGTGGTCAGTTTTTAATAGGAAAGCAGAGGGACTGGCAGGAACACCATGGATTTCACATAAAGAAAGCAATACAAAAAGTACAGGATACTTGTTTTCATACAAGTACATGATACAGCAGGAACATATCAGGAATATAAAGTGTTGGGGTATCAAACGCTTTAAGTCAATAAGTAAAGATGGGTTATGTTATAAGGAACAAATGCTAATAGCACCTAAGCAGTACCCTGGAAATTAGACCTTTTATCCTGAATTTCATCTGAAAAATAGCAGTGCTTTTCCTAGTACTTGAGAGCGCCTAGGCACTCCTATAGCTACAGCCTCAAAGCTTGATATCTGAGTTACCGCTGCCTCTGACTGCTAGTCTTAGAAGATTTGGAGTGATACAGTGCCTTGAAAAATTATTCATAACCCTTTAAATTTTCCACATTTTGTCATGTTATAACCAAAAACGTAAATGGATTTTTTTGGATTTTATGTGATGGACCAACACAAAGTGCCACATAATTGTGAAGTGGAAGGAAAATGATAAATGGTTTTCAAATTTTTTTACAAATAAATATCTGAAAGGTGTGGAGTGTATTTGTATTCAGCCCCCTTTACTCTGATACCCCTAACTAAAATCTAGTGGAACCAATCACCTTTAGAAGTCACCTAATTGGTCCACCTGTGTGTAATTTAATCTCAGTATAAATACAGCTGTTCTGTGAAGCCCTCAGAGGTTTGTTAGAGAACCTTGGTGAACAAACAGCATTGTGAAGGTCAAGGAACATACCAGACAGGTCAGGGATACAGTTGTGGAGAAGTTTAAAGCAAGGTTAGGTTAGAAAAAAAATTTCCAAGCTTTGAACATCTCGTGGAGCACTGTTCAATCCATCATCCGAAAATGGAAAGAGTATGGCACAACTGCAAATCTACCAAGACATGGCCATCAACCTAAATTCACAGGCAAGGAGAGCATTCATCAGAGAAGCAGCCAAGAGGCCCATGGTAACTCTGGAGGAGCAGCAGAGATCCACAGTTCAGGTGAGAGAATCTGTCCACAGGACAACTATTAGAGCCCATTCACACAGGGGCAACACGACTTCCAGCGCGACTTTGGGATGCAACTTGGACACAACTTGAGTATGAATCACAGCACTACTTGGGGCAACTTACAACACAACTTGAAGTCGCCTCCAGGACAGGGAACTTACAAGTGGCCAATCAGAGCTTATCAGCTGTGTGTGAGAAGGAGGGGGCTGGCTGTTTAGTGGAGTAAATTACTTTCTGTTTCCTTTCTGCTTCCTGTAAAGTTGCCTCAGTATGAACAGTGATCAGACTTGGAGGCAACTTCCATTGAAATCAATGGGTACAAGTTGCCTAGAAGTCGGATTGAAGTAGTACAGGAACCTTTTCTGAAGTTGGAGCGACTGCAGTAGTGTGCATTAAGACAGATCAATTTACTTACATTGATTTTTTTCATGTAGCATGACTTGAGGCGACTAGGGGCGACTTGGGGCGACTTGAAGTCGGATCCAAAGTTGCCCCTGTGTGAATGGGCTCTTAGTCATGCACTCCACAAATCTGGCCTATGGAATAGTGCCAAGAAGAAAGCCATTGTTGAAATAAAGCAATAAGAAGTCCCTTTGCAGTTTGCAAGAAGCCATGTGGGGGACACAGCAAACATGTGGAAGAAGCTGCTCTGGTCAAATGAGGCCAAAATGTAACTTTTTGGCATAAAAGCAAAAGCTATATGAGGCAGAAAACTAACACTGCACATCACCCTGAACACACCATCCCCATCGTGAAACATGGCAGCGACAGCATCATGTTGTGGGGATGCTTTTCTTCAGCAGGGACAGGGAAGTATGTTAGAGTTGATGGGAGGATGGATGGAGCCAAATACAAGGCAATCTTGGAAGAAAACCTGTTAGAGTCTGCAAAAGACTTGAGACTGGAGCGGAGGTTTACCTTCCAGCAGGACAACGACCCTAAACATACACCAGAGCTACAATAAAATAGTTTAGATCAAAGCATATTCATGTGTTAGAATGGCCCAGTCAAAGTCTAGATCTAAATCCAATTGAGAATCCGTGGCAAGACTTGAAAATTGCTGTTTACAGAAGCTCTCCATTAGGGATGAGCTTCGTGTTCGAGTCGAACCCATGTTCGACTCGAACATCGGCTGTTCGATCGTTCGCCGAATTGCGAACGATATGGGCCGTTCGCGCCAAATTCGTGTGGCGCGTCACGGCCCATAATTCACTGCGGCATCGCAGTGCATTGCTTGCTGATGATTGGCCAAGCATGCACTATGACCCGCATGCTTGGCCAATCACAGCGCCGCCTTAACAGAGAGCCATAATTGGCCAAAGCCAAGGAGGCTTTGGCCAATTATGGCTCAGGGGATTTAGTACACGCCCCACACTATATAAGGCCGCCTGCACGGCGGCCCTGTGCAGTGTGTTCCGGTGTGCTTAGAGAGAGAGAGAGAAAGTGTCATTTCATTTGAGTTAGCTAGATTAGGCAGGACAGTCAGTCAGTTAGCTGCACTTAAAGTGTATTGTGTATATATATGCATCCCAGGTGTTGCATATATATATATATATACACTGTATTCAGTTTAGCTAGATCTGTTCCTGTTATCTTCTAGACTATTTACATTTAGTGCAGTGCGTCCTGCTCACAGTGTTCAGCTAGATCCGTTCCTGTTATATTCCTACTGACAGGCAGGCTTGTCTTGTTACAGTATTTTGAAGAAAATTACTGATGTTCTTTTGATCCTATTAGTACCACAGTCAGGCAGCTAGACTATTTACATTTAGTGCAGTGCGTCCTGCTCACAGTGTTCAGCTAGATCCGTTCCTGTTATCTTCTTACTGACAGGCAGGCTTGTCTTGTTACAGTATTTTAAAGAAAATTACTGGTGTTCTTTTGATCCTATTAGTACCACAGTCAGGCAGCTAGACTATTTACAGTTAGTGCAGTGCGTCCTGCCTACAGTGTTCTGCTAAACCTACAAGTAAGTGGGGTGCGTCCTGCTCACAGTGTTCAGCTAAACCTACAAGTTAGTGGGGTGCGTCCACCTCACAGTGTTCAGCTAAACCTACAAGCTAGTGGGGTGCGTCCTGCTCACAGTGTTCAGCTAGATCCGTTTCTGTTATCTTCTTACTGACAGGCAGGCTTGTCTTGTTACAGTAAATACAGCTACCTGAAGAAAATTGCTGGTGTTCTTTTGATCCTATTAGTACCACAGTCAGGCAGCTAGACTATTTACAGTTAGTGCAGTGCGTCCTGCTCACAGTGTTCTGCTAAACCTACAAGTTAGTGGGGTGCGTCCTGCTCACAGTGTTCAGCTAAACCTACAAGTTAGTGGGGTGCGTCCACCTCACAGTGTTCAGCTAAACCTACAAGCTAGTGGGGTGCGTCCTGCTCACAGTGTTCAGCTAGATCCGTTCCTGTTATCTTCTTACTGACAGGCAGGCTTGTCTTGTTACAGTAAATACAGCTACCTGAAGAAAATTGCTGGTGTTCTTTTGATCCTATTCGTACCACAGTCAGGCAACTAGACTATTTACAGTTAGTGCAGTGCGTCCTGCTCACAGTGTTCTGCTAAACCTACAAGTTAGTGGGGTGCGTCCTGCTCACAGTGTTCAGCTAAACCTACAAGTTAGTGGGGTGCGTCCACCTCACAGTATTCAGCGAAACCTACAAGCTAGTGGGGTGCGTCCTGCTCACAGTGTACAGCTAGATCCGTTCCTGTTATCTTCTTACTGACAGGCAGGCTTGTCTTGTTACAGTATTTTAAAGAAAATTGCTGGTGTTCTTTTGATCCTATTAGTACCACAGTCAGGCAGCTAGACTATTTACAGTTAGTGCAGTGCGTCCTGCTCACAGTTTTCTGCTTAACCTTTCAAGTTAGTGGGGTGCGTCCTGCTCACAGTGTTCAGCTAAACCTACAAGTTAGTGGGGTGCGTCCACCTCACAGTGTTCAGCTAAACCTACAAGCTAGTGGGGTGCGTCCTGCTCACAGTGTTCAGCTAGATCCGTTCCTGTTATCTTCTTACTGACAGGCAGGCTTGTCTTGTTACAGTATTTTAAAGAAAATTACTGATGTTCTTTTGATCCTATTAGTACCACAGTCAGACAGCTAGACTATTTACAGTTAGTGCAGTGCGTCCTGCTCACAGTGTTCTGCTAAACCTACAAGTTAGTGGGGTGCGTCCTGCTCACAGTGTTCAGCTAAACCTACAAGTTAGTGGGGTGCGTCCACCTCACAGTGTTCAGCTAAACCTACAAGCTAGTGGGGTGCGTCCTGCTCACAGTGTTCAGCTAGATCCGTTTCTGTTATCTTCTTACTGACAGGCAGGCTTGTCTTGTTACAGTAAATACAGCTACCTGAAGAAAATTGCTGGTGTTCTTTTGATCCTATTAGTACCACAGTCAGGCAGCTAGACTATTTACAGTTAGTGCAGTGCGTCCTGCTCACAGTGTTCTGCTAAACCTACAAGTTAGTGGGGTGCGTCCACCTCACAGTGTTCAGCTAAAGCTACCTGTAGAAGGTTGGTGGTGTTCTCATACTACAGGCAGGCAGTTGATTTTGCTAGCTGCAGTATCAGTACATATATATATATATATATCCCAGCTTAGTGCAGCTACAGGCCATTAGTATGTCTGGAAGGCCAAGAAGGAGAGGCAGACAGTCACAAGCCAATAAGAGAGGGCAAGCAGGCTCTGTGTCTAGTGCTGGTCGTGGAGACGGTGCATCCTGATCAGCACGTGGCCATGGGACACGCTTGGCCTTTTTTCGGCAGCTGGCCATGTTGAGCCGCAACATGCGGAAGACTTGGTCGAGTGGATGACCAAGCCGTCCTCATCCTCCTCATCCTCTCTCACCCATGCCCAGGGTACTTTGTCTGGCAAAGCAGCGGCCTCTTCCCTCGGCTCAATGTCATCAGTGACTCCTTCCCTAGCCCCACCATGTCCTCCTGAGGAGTCCCTCGAACTGTTTGACCACAGTGTTGGGTACATGCTCCAGGAGGATGCCCAGCGTTTGGAAGGCTCTGATGATGATACTGAGCTCGATGAAGGCAGTAACACGAGCACGGACAGAGGGGGTGCCCAAGAAGGACAGCAATCTGGCAGTCATGCTCCCCCTGCTGCAGCATACTGCCAGGTTTGCTCCAGTGATGAGGAGGGAGGGGATGATGAGGTCACTGACTCAACGTGGGTGCCTGATAGGAGAGAGGAGGAGGAGGAGGTGGCACATCACCAACGAGGCAGGATGCCCTCCAGGGGCCAGCCTAAGGGCAGCACATTGACTGCATCACACCCCAAAGCTCCACATGTGCAGGGCGCTGCAGTCTCTGCGCGTTATTCAAAAAGTTCTTTGGTGTGGGCCTTTTTTGAGACGAGTGCATCAGATCGCACCACTGCTATTTGCAACATATGTCTCAAGCGTATCTCGCGTGGCCAAAACATCTCCCGCTTGGGTACCACATGCTTGACCAGACATATGTTGACCTGCCATGCAGTTCGTTGGCAAGCGTATCTAAAAGACCCACACCAAAGAACAAAGAGGACCTCTGCTTGCTCCTCATCAGCTGAGATTTCCAACCCCACTAGACCTTCAGTCCTCTCTGAGACCTGCACTGAGAGGAATGAAGGTGTAGAATTAGGTGTGTCACAGCCACGTACTTGTGGGCAATCTGATTTTGGTACACCGACGTCAGATTGTACCAGGCAAATTTCCCTGCCCCAGCTGCTGCACCGCCGAAAGAAGTTTGCTCCCAGCCATCCACATGCCCAACGGTTGAATGCTAGCTTGGCAAAATTGCTAGCACTTCAACTGCTGCCTTTTCAGTTGGTAGACTCTGCCCCCTTCTGTGAGTTTGTGGAATGTGCGGTTCCTCAGTGGCAGGTACCCAAACGCCACTTTTTCTCACGGAAGGCGATTCCGGCTCTCTACCAGCATGTGGAAGGCAATGTCCATGCCTCGCTGGACAGGGCGGTCAGCGGTAAGGTGCATATTACCGCTGACTCATGGTCCAGCAGGCATGGACAGGGACGTTACCTAAGTTTCACGGCGCATTGGGTGACTCTGCTGGCAGCTGGGAAGGATGCAGGACAAGGTGCAGTAGTGTTGGAGGTTGTTCCGCCACCACGCCTCCAAAATGCTAATGATTGTGACACACCTCTCTCCTCCACCCCTCCTCTTCTTCTTCCTCCATGGCCTCTTCCTCGGAACCAGCGGTGCTCCGTAGTCGTTCAAGGGGCTACGCAAGTACGCAGGCCAAAAGATGCCATGCGGTGCTTGAGCTGGTGTGCTTGGGGGACAGGAGCCACACTGGGGCAGAGGTTCTGTCAGCTCTGCAGGGGCAGGTTCAGAGGTGGTTGACGCCACGCCAACTTAAGGCAGGAATGGTGGTTTGCGACAATGGCACCAACCTCCTCTCTGCCCTCCGACAGGGACAAATGACCCATGTGCCCTGTTTGGCTCACGTCCTTAACTTGGTGGTGCAGCGGTTCTTGGGCAGGTACCCGGGCTTACAGGATGTCCTGAGGCAGGCCAGGAAAGTCTGTGTGCATTTCCGCCAGTCATATAATGCCAGTGCTCGGCTGACGGACCTCCAAAAGGAGTTTAACCTGCCCAAGAACCGCCTAATCTGTGACATGCCCACCAGGTGGAACTCAACGTTGGCCATGCTGCAGCGGCTGCACACGCAGCAGAGGGCCATCAATGAGTACCTGTGCGACTATGGCACCAGGACAGGGTCAGGGGAGCTTGGTTTTTTTTCCCCACGCCAGTGGGCCATGATCAGGGATGCATGCACTGTCCTGTCACCATTTGAGGAGGCCACGAGGATGGTGAGCAGTGACAGTGCATGCATCAGTGACACTGTCCCCCTTGTCCACCTGTTGGAGCACACGCTGCGTGGAATAATGGACAGGGCACTTGAGGCAGAACAGAGGCAGGAAGAGGAGGACTTCCTTAGCTCTCAAGGCCCCCTTTATCCAGACAGTGTTCCTGCGTGCCCGCCGATCACACAGGAAGAGGACGAGGAGGAAGAGGAGGAGGAGGAGGAGGAAGATTGTGTCAGTATGGAGGTGGAGCCTGGCACTCAGCATCAGCAGCAGTCTTTAAGGGATCAGTCCCAAGAAACACATGGACTTGTACGTGGCTGGGAGGAGGTGGCTGCGGACCATGTCGTCCTTAGTGACCCAGAGGACTCCGGACCGAATGCCTCAGCAAACCTACGCTGCATGGCCTCCCTGATCCTGCAAAGCCTGCGTAAGGATCCTCGTATTCGTGGTATCAAGGAGAAGGACCAATACTGGCTGGCAACCCTACTTGATCCACATTACAAGGGTAAGGTTGCGGACCTTATCTTGCCATCGCAGAGGGAGCAGAGGATGAAACATCTTCGGGAGGCCTTGCAGAAAGGTCTGTGCAACGCGTTCCCAGAGACTGGGAGGTTACAAACTCCTGTTTCTGGACAACGTGTTGCTGAGGCTTCGGTCAGTCAAAGAAGGAGCGGTGGAGAAGGTGGCCGTCTGACCGATGCGTTCAGACAATTTTTTGGTCCGCAGCCCCAAGGTATGATCGGTTCCAGCAACCATCGCCAGCGTCTGTTTTACATGGTGCAGGAATACCTAGGGGCAAGATCAGACTTGGACACCTTTCCCACCGAAAATCCTCTGGGTTACTGGGTCTTGAGGATGGATCACTGGCCAGAGCTTGCACAGTATGCAATTGAGCTACTGGCCTGTCCTGCATCCAGCGTTCTTTCAGAACGCACATTTAGTGCTGCTGGAGGCGTGGTAACCGATCACAGGGTGCGTCTGTCCACTGACTCGGTCGATCGACTGACCTTCATAAAATTGAATGAGTCTTGGATCACCACCAGCTACCAAGCACCTGATGCTGATGTAACCAAATAATTTTTTTTGAAATCTCAGATCCCTTCAAAGACTGCCTATGCTGATGCTGAGTGACTATCCCTGAGTAATTATCCTCTTCCTCCTCAATCATCACGCTGATAGCTTGTAAGAACATTTTTGGTTCTGGGTGCCACCACCAGTGCCTAAGGCACAATTTTTCAGCCCCTGTTTAACAGGGGCGTGTAATTACGATTTTTGATGTAATACTTTGCAGCAGGGCTCGTTCCTGCATTCCAACTAGAGTGTCTGTGAGGGGTTGCAGTGTTGTGGCACCAGCACCAGTGCCTAAGGCCCAATTTTTCAGCCCTTGTTTAACAGGGGCGTGTAATTACAATTTTTGATGCAATACTTTGCAGCAGGGCTCGTTCCTGCATTCCAACTAGAGTGTCTGTGAGGGGTTGCAGTGTTGTGGCACCAGCACCAGTGCCTAAGGCCTAATTTTTCAGCTCCTGTTCAACAGGGGCATGTAATTACAATTCTTGATCTAATATTTCACAGCAGAGCCCTGTGAGGGCTTACAGTGTTGTGGCCACAGCAACACCTAAGGCCCAAATTTCTGCTGAGTATATAGGGCAGGACCCTACTTTCAAACAACTAACTTACAAACGACTCCTACTTGCAAACGGAAGGAGACAACAGGAAGTGAGAATAAATCTACCCCTAGGAAGGGAAATTCTCTCCTGTAAGAGTTAATATGGGAAAAACATTTCTCCTTTCCACTGATGCTTTCCAATCCATTGGGACAAAAAGTGAGGTGAAATCTTCTGAAGAGGAGGAAAGACAGCAAAACAAATGTCACAGGGGTGATAACCCTTCCCTATGTTTTCCAAAAAGCTTAAAAAAGATTTTTTGGCTGGAGCTAAACACGTTAAAAATGTACCCGTTCAAAATTACAAAGAGATTCTACTTAACAACAAACCTACAGCCTGTATACTGCTGTTCAGAGTATATAGGGCCTGGTGGCCCCACACCTTTCCTTATTTTAATTTGGGTGCGGGGTTCCCCTTAATATCCATACAAGACCCAAAGGGCCTGGTAATGGACTGGGGGGTACCCATGCCGTTTGTCTCACTGATTTTCATCCATATTGCCAGGACCCGACATTACATTAAACCCGCAAGCAGTTTTAAATGAGATTTTTTCCTTTAAAAATGACATTTGGTGCAGGGACTGTTCTAAACACGGGAAACACGCGTCACTTTACAGGCATACTATAGACACCCCTCAGGTACGATATTTAAAGGAATATTTCACTTTTTTTTTTTTTACTTTAAGCATCATTAAAATCACTGCTCCCGAAAAAACGGCCATTTTTAAAAGTTTTTTTTGCATTGATACATGTCCCCTGGGGTAGGACCCGGGTCCCCAAACCCTTTTTAGGACAATACCATGCAAATTAGCCTTTAAAATGAGCACTTTTGATTTCAAACGTTCGAGTCCCATAGACGTCAATGGGGTTCTAACGTTCGTGCGAACTTTCGGTCCGTTCGCAGGTTCTGGTGCGAACCGAACCGGGGGTGTTCGGCTCATCCCTACTCTCCATCCAATCTGACAGAGCTTGAGCTATTTTGCAAAAAACAATGGGCAAAAAGGTCACTCTCTAGATGTGCAAAGCTGGTAGAGACATCTCCAAAAAGATTTGCAGCTGTAATTGCAGCGAAAAGTGGTTCTACAAAGTATTGACTCAGAGGGGCTGAGTACAGGAGGTGTGAACCCAGACTCAATCTTTATTGTAGAGAGTGTTGATATGCTAACAAATGTATTATTTCAAATTCATTTCTGTAGTATGTTGTAGTATAAAGACTCAATCTTTATTGTAGAGAGTGTTGATATGCTAACAAATGTATTATTTCAAATTCATTTCTGTAGTATGTTGTACTTGTAACAACTTACTACTCTTCTAAAGTGACAGTAATGGGGATTTGTCACCTTCATTTGCTATTAAAGGCTCCATTCACACCTGAACATAGCAATTTACTGGCATTTTTTTTAAGTGTTTTTACAGTTGTTTTTAAAGCGTTTTACAAGCATTTTACAGCTTCAGGCATTTTTGTTTAGCCAGTAGAAAGCTCTAGGGGGATGAGTAGAAGAGGAAATTAGGGGTGGAGAGCTGCTGTCTGAGCAGAAAACGAGCGGCAAAACACTTTTAAAACTCTCAAGTCAGTCATTTTTTATTGGAGTCTATGGGGCCAAAAATGCTTGAAATCTGCCAAAAAGAAGGTCATGTGCTTTTTTTGAGTAAAAGGCGTTTTGCTTCAGGTGACAGAATGCTCATATGTGAACTGGTGCCATTGAAATGATTAGGATTTGGTTTGTTGAGTGTTTTAGAGCTACAAGCATCAAGCTGAAAAATCGCTCTAAGTGACCTAAGAGATGACCGAGCCTTTTTTTGCCAACATTGTTTGGGTTCTTCTGGGCATCTAGCTGTCAGAAATACCCCTGATGTCCCTGTGTTTCAGTGATAGGCAAGCAGTAGGCAGCTTGCTAAAATTGTTTAACTACACATGTCTGTGCTGCTCTAAGCATCAAAAACTACCTCTACTTACTGATGCTTTCAGCACTTCGAGTAGCATGAGTTAGAGTGCCTGCCATTCACTTATCCACTAAGCAGAGTGCAAGGGATCTTTATAAAGATACCGGGGGACATTCCAAATAAAGATGACAGAAACAGACTGCTGTGGGAAGCCCGAAGAACTCCAGCAGAACATATTTTTCAGACATATTTTATACATTAAAAGAGAAAAAGAAAATGAAAGGTCTAAATTGTTAATAGAGTTTTTGGCTCAGTCAAATGGAGCAGATGGATCTTAATCACCATCACTTCAGAGGAGCAGCAAGTTTATGTACTGTATGTTATATAATCATTACAAATGACAGATATTAATTTAAAGAAACTCTGTCACTGGGGAGAAGTGGGTCAAACTCCTTCATGTATGCAGTGGAGGCATCTAGATGTACCTGTACATACCTACCAAACCTTCCTGTCATGTCTCAGGCCCTTGGGATAGGCAAAACATTGGTATCTCCTGATAGTACTAAGGCTTGCTGGCTCCTTCCAGTGCTGGGCCAATAGGAATGTCTGGGAGCTGGACTTAGCAGCAAGCTCCAACATTACACAAAAAAGTTGGAACCTTGCCTGTTAGAGTGGTGAGGCATTTGGCCATGACAGAAAAGTTTGGGAGACTACTACCGGTACGTGCAGGAACCGAGACATTTGCACTTCATACCTGCATCAGTTTGCCCCTCTTCACCACAGCCATGGCCCAACTCCAGCCAAAATGTATTTAATTTTATATAGAGTGGAAAAGGATTGGAGTATTGGAGCATCTGTCAGATTTGATTTTTAATGCCATGTGTCTAGGGTTGCCACCTCATCCCTTTATTTTTCATACAAATGTTTTTATTCAAGGATAGGAAAAGACAATACATATCAGACAATGAAAATAAAGCATACACCGGGATGCAACCCGGTGGATAAACACATACAGGGTAAGAGCTTTGTTTCCAAAGCACAAACATTAGTGTATAAACCGTAAGTTTTGGAATCTTATATCGGTGCATCCCTGTATTAATTTTCTTCATAGGAAAGTAAGACAAAGTCAGAGGAAAGGAAACAATAAAACCAATAAAAAAACAAAAACTCTGTAGAACAACTGTGTTATGCTGAGGTGAGAGGCCAAGGTGTGTCAGATGTTATAGCTGCAGCAATCAAATACTGGCTGGGCCTATGGTTGTCTCTGGGAGCCACAATATGATAGCATATGCCCCTTAGAGAGAAAAAGGTTGATACCAGTGCAGAAGGTCGTATATTATAGTGCATCACCATATGTAGACCATCTGGACCATTTGTTATGGAACACATTCAGGGTATCTCGTATAGTTTCATTAGTTTCATGGTTTCCATTCTCTGGAGCACCTGGGCCCAGAGTACCGTAGGGGAGCGCCAATTCAAGGCTATGGCCCACAGGATAGCACAGAGCAGTGTATTTATCAGTCTTTGGGTTCGTGGAGGCATATCTGTAATAGGTGTGAAAAGCAAACACATTGGTGCCGTCAGTGTGACCATGGTCCCAGATATCTATGCTACCCTGGAGGCCGCCTAGCTCCAAATGTGCTTCAACTGGGGACAGCTCCAGAATGTGTGGAGCAATGTTCCAGTGACCTGGCAGCCTCTACAGCAGGTGTCCGGGACTGCTGGGTAGAATTTATGTACTCTGTCCGGGGTGAGGTAGCATCTCGTATTTAATTTTACAACCTTCCTTCATGGCTATAGAGCGGGAACATTTGTGTATGTTTAATATCATGCAAGAGGGATTTGTGGGTGAGTAACTTACCATATCTGGGGGATTTGTTTTTCTAAATGAATTTGTTAATGGCTTTTTGGATTAATTCTATGGTTTGGCGAAACACGTAGAGGAGCAGGGCTCTAAAGAAGTACAACAGTTTTGGGAGGATGGACATTTTATTGGCCGTGACTCTTCCCAGAAAGGAGATAAGAAAAGTAGACCAAAGGTGTAGCCACTGTTTGGTTTTGATAAAGGCCTGTGGGTAGTTGGCGTTGTACATTGCTCGAAAAGAGGGAGCCAAGCACACTCCTAGGTATTGAAGGGTGTTATCTGTAAGGGCAATGCCAAATGAGTCCTTGAGGTTAGTGGTGATATGTGGTGGGATGTTGATGGGGAGAGCAGAGCATTTTGCTAGGTTCCCTCCCAGCCCAGAGAGGGTGTAGAATTTCTGTAGGGTAGACAATAGGTTCGGGAGAGATACTAATGGGTCTGGCAAGAACATGAGTACGTCGTTCGCATACAGACTCATTTTGAATTCTTCCTCCCCTTTCTAGTAACCTTTTATGTTTGGATTCGTGATGATCGCCTTGGCCAATAGTCCTATGGCCAGAGCAAAGATCAATGGTGACAGGGGGCAGCCCTGTCTTGTTCCCCTGCTGAGCAGGAAATATTCAGAGGAACATCCGGGAAGTTTGATTTGGGTGTGGGGGTTGTGGTATAAGGCTTTAAATCCATTTACAAATTCTCCAGAGAATTTCGTTAGGACTGTGTCGATATAGGGCCAGAGGACGCTATCAAAAGCTTTATGTATATCTAGGCCTAGAATTAGAGTTTTGTGGAAAAAGAGATTTGCATCTTGGATGATATTGGCTGCTAGGCGAATATTATCTGTAATCTGCCTTGTAGGGATAAAGCCAGTCTGTTCTGGGCCTATTAGTGTGGAGACAATGGGCACTAGCCCATCTGCCAGTACTCAAGCTAATATTTTAGTATCATTGTTAAGAACTGAGGTTGGTCTGTAATTTTGTGGTAAGGAATGATCTTTATTGGGTTTGTGAATAAGTGTCATGTTTGCGGTGAGCATGTCTTCAGGTAATTTATGGCCTTGCAGGATATGGTTAATAAATTTTGTAAGTTTAGGGGCTAATATGCCTGCAAACTTTTTGTAGTAAGAAGTGGTTTATCCATCTGGGCCTGGGGCTGTTGAGGTTTTTAAAGATTTTATGATGGACAGGATCTCTTGTTCTGTGCATGGGGCATTCAGGTTATGCATCTGCTCCTCCGATAATGATGAGAGGGATGTCAAGCCTAGCCAAGAATCCAGGTCGTTTGGGGAGGGTGCTTCAGGGGACGACAGTAGGGATCGATAGAAGGATGTGAAGATTTGTAGAACCTTCTTAGGGTGTGATATTAGTTGGCCCGACCTGTTTCACAACTTGTAAACATGAGTCGGCTGGAGGGATTGGTGAAGTTTGCGTGTAAACATGGCCGAGGCGGAGTTACTGTGAAGGAGGAACCGTGCCTTAGACCAGCGTATGGATTTTTCTGTTTGATCTGATAGGATCGTATCTAATTCCACTCTCTTTTGATTGAATTTTTAAAGTTTTCCACAGTATGCGGGGAGATATGTGTTCTATATCGTTTATTCTGAAATATTCAACTATTCTGAAATATTCAACTAGGTGATCCACTAATTGTGAGGTTATCTCGGGGTCTGTTAGCAGAGAGTCATTCAGTCTCCAGGAGGCTGTCATTGGGGATAGTCCATTGTGGGATGTTTGGAATGAGACCAGGTGGTGGTTTGACCAGGGGCATGTATGTATAGTGGCTGAGGATGAGTTAGTGAGTAGAATCAGGGAGCTAAATATGTAATCAAGCCTAGCATAACTGTCATGCGGGCACAAATAGTGGGTAAATTACCTCGCCCCCGCGTTTAGGGCTCTCCAGGTGTAGATTAGTTGGTGTGTTCTTAAAGATCCCAGTAAGGATTTGGGGAAGGCATTGGCCATGCTACCCACCTTAGTTCTGTCTAGGGTTGAGTGAGCTACTAAATTAAAGTCCCCCTCCTACTAGCATATGTGTAGAGGTATATCTATCCAACACTTGAAAGAATGATCTAAAGAAGGGGCTCTGTGAGTTATTGGGGGCGTACACATTTGCTACAGTTAGGGCATGCCCCTGTATCTCTCCCTGTAGTATTAAAAACCTGCTGGAGGGGTCTTTGTATATGTGTTTAATGTCAAAAAGTCATATTGTTTTTGATAAAAATAGTGACTCCCCTAGTCTTGGACTCAAAAGTTGTAAAATAATGTAGCTTATATGATTTATCAAAGAAATTAGGGTGAGAGGCAGAGGAGAAATGGGTCTCCTGCAGCAGCATGATGTCTGCCCCCAACTTTTTATAATAGTGAAAGGCCTTCCTCCGTTTTTGGGGGGAGTTAAAGCCTCTTACATTATGGGATATCACGTGCAAACCCATTTTAGGTGTATGACTTTTAGGGATAGTAAGAATGGTTGTACGCTAGATATCGAGGACCTGGAACATAATTTAACCTTAGTTGAGTCCAACACCATGGGGACCGCTAGAGAACCTGGCCTAGTGCTCTTGCGGCAACCATAACACCCATGTAACAGGTTCTTATCAGTGTAAGCGATCATCAGCATTAACATAGCAGCATGTATAAAACAGAGTAAACAAAAACTTAAACCATAAGTAATTAACCAAACTTTAAGGAGACAGGATGGGGAAGCCATCCTGACCTGCATACACAACTACAGCGGACCATCCAGCCCAATACTCCACGTGCTCTTAGGATCCCCCTGGAAAGGGGGGGGGAGGTTGCTGGGTAAGGAAAAGGGTAAGTCTGGTTTCTCTCCCTTCAAAAACAGAGCAGGAGAGAGATAGGGACTTGGTTGAGAACGGGTGCGGATGGGGGGCTGATCAAGTGGGTGAAAAGTGTCTCTTGACAGAGGGTGTGAGATCAAAGTGCTCTTATAAATGCCTAAGTAGTAGAAAAAGGTTAGGCGATGGATAAAAAAAATATTTTTCCAAAACAAATCTGAACTGCTATTCAAACCAGTCTCCATTAATGGTGAATGTGAAGAACGGATCTATCGATCTGGGTTCAAGTGAATAACTCTCTGGATCATTGGCGATTCCTTTGGTCCCGCTGGGGTGATGGGGTAGCCCAGATCAGTGTTGGGATGAGGAGTTGGTGGGTGCCTCAGGGGCTGATTGAGGATCCAGGAGGCCCAATTTCACCAGGATTTCCTTGCCCTCGGTGACCGTGGTGGCGGTATAAGTCATGCCATTGTGCGGGAGAGAGTCCAAGAGTTGGGAAGGCCCATCTGTAGCGAATTCTCGCCGATTGTAAGACAGCGATAACCTCCCTCATCCGTCTCCTTTTCTCCAAAGTTGCTGGGTATATTTGGATAGTGATCCGATCCAGTTGTATACAGGGGGTATTACGGGAAGATTGGAGGATTTCCTAGGAAAGTCCTTCAGGCACATAGCAAGTCCTTCAGGCACATCACAATGTCCCTAGGGGGCTTCTCAGGTGGTGGTTTGGGCCTCAATGCTCTATGGAGCCTGTCACACATGAACAAGGTCTCAGGTTGATCTGGAAGCAGTGAGCGGAATAGCCTCTTAATGGCATCAGAAAAATCAGTGACTGATTCTGGCACTCCACGCACCCTGATATTATTTCTCCTGTTACGGTTGTCCAGGTCCTCGAGATGGTTTTGTAACTGGAGAACCGTATCTGAGAGTATTTCATGGTCTTTGTAGAGGTCTACATATGCTAAGTGTAATTTGTCATGTTTGATTTCCAACATGTCTGTCTGCCCCCCTAGTGTTGCTATCTCCTGGGTCAGAGTGTTTGTAAATTTTTGCAGCTCTGTGTGCCAGTCTATCATACATCGTGGACAGACTGTCCTCTAGATCTGCCTTGGAGAGATGGGGCATGTACTCACTCTTTTCTCATGATGCCGTAGGAGAAGCCGCTGGATCCGGGTTGTCTGATATAGCATGCTTTGGATGGGTGCCATCTTGATCCATTGCGGTCTGCTCCCGTACCCGGACAAACAGTTCGTCAGGGACCACTGCGTGGATTTTGGTTTGTTTTTCTTAGCCATCGGCATGCACCACAGGTCCCACAAGGGAGTTGGAGCTGTCAGAGGCTAATTTGCGAGATTGAAAAGCCCCGGGGAGTGCTATAAGGTCTCCGGTACCCTCAGAGCTCCGGCTCTTAGCTTCCTGCCAGCTGCGCGCTGCGCATGCGCCCCCCACCTCATCCCTTTAAACCTTAACACATATGAATTACACAGGTTCTGGGGCTAATTTAATGCAAATAGTGCACCAAGTGAGTTTAATTACCACCTTAATCAGCCACAGAACTTGTGTAATAATTATGTGTTCGGTTTTAAAGAGATGAGGTGGCAACCCTATTTGTGTCCCTGTTGGGAGATTTTACTACATTTCCTGAAATCTTCCTGTAATCACAGACATTCCTATTTGCCCATCACTGGAAGGCACCAAGAAGCCTAGTAGGGATGGGCTGAATGACCCCCAGAACTTTCGAACATCGCAAAAGTTCAGAACCGAATAACGATCCCTATTGAAGTCTATGAGACTGAACTAGAAAAATTAAAAGTGCCCATTTTGAAGGCTTATATGCAAGTAATTGGGCATACAATGGTTATAAGGGTTCCAGTACTGCCCCGGGGGACCTGTATCAATGAAAAAAAAGTTTGTAAAAAATGTAATTTTTAAATGAGCAGTGATTTATTGATGCTTAAAGTGAAAGCATAAAAATGAAAAATTCCTTTCAATATAGTGCCTGGGGGGTCCCCTTAATCTACCTGTAAAGTGGCACATCTGTACTGTCTATAGAAGCTAGTGCAGCAATAATTGCATTTTTAAAAATTTTCCCTGTAAGCTTTCTTCATTTTGTAAGCAAAGGCTTGGGGAGCCAGTCTGCATGATGAGGCCACAACGTAATGCACTGGGAACAAGATTAGAGATTTTTTGTATAAATTCTGGTGTCTCTTCCACAGGCTTTGGATAGAAGTAACGGGTGCAGAAAAATTGGTCTTTGGGTGTCGGTGGCACCTTCACACCGTAACCCTATAGAGGTAATCTTCAGGAAAACAAAAATTGACCTTGGTGTAAAAAATTGCAATTATATGCACCTGTCAAACAGGTGTGGAAAAATTGGTCTTTGGGTGTTAATTGTACACCAAAAAAATTCTTCCAGATGGAATCAACACCCACAATGCTAGGCAACCAAAAGTCCTGCAGAGATTCCACATCCAAAAACACTTAATCAGCGACATCGGCATCAGGGGCTTCATAGCTGCTGGCAATCCATTACTGATTTATTTGGAAAAATGTCAGACGGTCCACAGAGTAACAAAACCTCCAGCAGCACTGAATACCCGTTCAGAAAGCACACTGGATGCAGGGCAGCCCAGCAGCTCAATTGCATACTGAGCAAGTTCTGGCCAGTGTTCTATTCTCATGACCCAGTAAGCCAGTGGATCTTCGACTGGAAAGCTCTCCACCTCTGTTTTCGCCCCTAGATAATCATCCACCATATGATGCAGATGCTGCCGATGGGATGTGGAAGCTGACAGCCCTGGACAGCGAGGACTAAAAAAATTGTGAAATTCATCATTTAGGCAACCGCTTTCTCCACCGCCCCTCTCTTGACCAGCAGAAGCCTCAAAACAACATTTTCCACAACACTGTAACCTACCAGAGTCAGGAAAAGCATTAGATAAACTCATCTTTAAGGTCTCCTCAAGAGATTTAATCTTCTGCACTCTCTGTGGGGATGGGATGAGTTCTGAGACTTTCCCCTTGTAACGGTGGTCAAAGAGGATTGCCAACCAATAGTGATCGTTCTCCTTTATGCCACATATTCTTGGGTCTTTTCGCAGGCTTTGAAGCATGAGGAAGCCCATGTACCGCAAATTTGCGGAGGCATGAGAAGCAGACTCCTTGGGGTCACTGAGGATTACAGTATCTGGAACTGCCTCCTCCCAGCCACATACTACTCCCAAGGATTCTGGGGATGAAAAAACATATCTTACTGTTTGATGTATGTCTTTCTCTGCTTCAATGCCTCCAAAACTGCCAGAATTCTCCTCTTCCCTTCCTCCTGTGTGTTCTGTGGTGTAGGAACAATGGTGTTTGCATAAAGTGGGCAGTGGGCTGCTCTGCCTTGAGTGCCCTGTCCATAATGCCACGCAGAGTCTGCTCCAGCAGAAACACAACAGGGATTGTGTCACTGATGCATGCATTGTCATGGCTCACCATCCTTGTGGCTTCCTGAAATGGGTACAGTACAGTGCATGCATCCTTTATGATGCATCTTTATGATGCATCCTTTATGATGCATCCGGCCTGAGCCTGTCATTGTTCCATACTCACACATGTACTTGTTGACGGCCCTCAGCTGCATGCGCAGCCGCTGCAGCATTGCCAAAGTCGAGTTCCACCTGGTGGGCCTGTCACAAATCAGGCGGTTTATGGGCAGGTGGAATTCCCGCTGAATTTCAGACAATCAACCACTGGCTGTGTATGACTGCCTAAAATGGCTACAGACTCTTCTGGACAAAATCATCCCGAACAGGAGGGGAAGAGAAAAAGCAAGGGCTTACAGAATGACAGAAAACACGTCACTAATAAAGTAAAGTATAAACACTTTATTCTTAAATATAAAACATAGTTAACTACCATGGTTACTAGTGCCAGACTTGCACATGAGTCTTAAAGCTAGTCACAATGGACTGGCCAAACATTTTCACATACATGTGGGAAATATACAACATAAAACATATATATTAAAAGACATCCAGATGCCAGGTATATTGGTACAGGTTGTACTTACTTGGACAATGCCGAGTACTCAGCAAATGCTGTAAGTAAAACAACCAAGCACCAACCCCCTGGAGGCTCGAGCCATGGGGAAAGATGGGTGAGGGGAGGGAAGGTAAGGGGCCGGAGGTGCCGGTCAATCCAGGATCCTACAGAGAAACTATAGTCTGACCAATGACAAGGAAGCAAGTAGTCAGTCGGGAAAACACCCAGCAAAGTCTATGGTATCAATTACTTGAATAAGGCTTGTTATGGAAATATCCTTATATGACAAACTCCAATATGGAGTTAACCTTGCAACAAGGTTAGTGAGCGCTTGATGGAAGTGCGTAAATAATGCAGAAATATCACATCAATCATAAGTTACCGCTCCGGTTGGAAACTCAGACTAGATCAATGTAGCTAGTCCTCTTCATGATAGCACGACTCGGAGTGATCCGTGTATCCTTGTGTCAAAAGGTTTTTTCCGATCGGGTGTCATCTGAAGGATCAGTGCTTAGATGCCTTTGTAGCCACCGCTCCTCTCCATATAGAGGTTGATGCAGATCTGTGGATATCAAGCCTTCACTACCTTCCCTCTATCCATCAAGTGGGAGGACTTCCCATCTATTTCCCGAGAGGTTCGCCAACACAGCGAGGGATGCCATTGTAGCATGGCGTCCAGGCGGAAATGACGTCAACGCGTTTCACAATGCTATTCGTAGCTTCGTCTGGGCATTAGAGCAGTGTACAAGGGTTCCTTTTAACATCATCCACCCCTCGAATGTGCCCGCCCCTACTGTAGAACAATCTTAAAGGAGATTCACATGTTGTAAAAAGTGATTGAATTTGTGTCTCTTGTTGAGCTCAAACATTCACTCAAACATTTTAACAATTTCTTTAAATGTTTTCTAGTCTCTGGGTACGTAGTGTCCGGTGGGTATTATCCGTCTGTCCATATCAATGTCAGATATTTAATTATTCAGGATACCTTATTGTTTCAGCATGAAAGGATATGGAAATTTGGATATATATACACAGGGAAATGAGATTATAATTTCACAAAGATACACAGGTCCCCACAGACCAAACACAAAACAGGACAAACATTAATCAAATAGGCAATGGAGATAATGCAAATCAATATTGAGATCCAGGAATCAGTATCCTAGGTCTCAAGAAAGGGTTGCAAATTCAATTCATTGTTAAGGCCCAAGGGCATAAGGGAACCTAATCTAAAAATCCACCATTTTTCTTTCTGGAGGAGGATCTGGTCAAAATCACCCCTCCTTGGTGGAAGGTTGAGTGAGCATATGCCCTTGACTTTCATGCCTATCAGGTTGCCTTTATGAAATTGGGCAAAGCCTCGCGTTACAGGTTTATCAGGGTTCTTTTCAATGATTTCCCTCATATATTCACCCAAACGTATTCTCAACTGGCGTTTTGTTTTCCCAGTGTAGATTTTGTTACAGGGACATGTTAACATGTAGATGACTTTAGTTGTAGTGCAGTTGATAAGATCCCTAATCTGGAAATTTTTTTCATTTGCAAGTCATGAAAAGTTGCCGTTCTATGAACATACGGACAAACCGGTTCCTGTATTACAGTTTTGGGTGGCTTCTTTAGGAGGTCAGAACGGTTCTGAATGGCTGCTTTTTGCTTTGCCCTTCTGAGTTGCTTGTGGGAGTAACCGCTCTCACGAAATCGCTTATAGAGTTCATCACTTTCCCGTCTATAATCCATCGTGCTCGAGCAATTGCGCTTGATGCGGAGGATCTGACCTGTCGGTATGCTGTCTTTAAGCCATTTGGGGTGGTGGCTATCCGCTCTTAGTAGTGTATTAGTAGTGATCGCTGTATAGTTGTCAATGGTCTCAAAGTAGTGTCAAAAGTGTCCAATCTGTCCGCCGCAATAACACAGTCCTGATAAAAATCGCAGATAGCCGCCATTACTAGTAAAAAAAAAAAATATAATAAAAATGCCATAAATCTATCCCCTATTTTGTAGGCGCTATAACTTTGCGCAAACCAATCAATATACGCTTAATGCAATTTTTTTTTTTTTTTTTTACAAAAACCTAAACTGAGGAAGAAATTTGTGTTTTTTTTTTTTTTTTTTAAATTGGGATATTTATTATAGCAAAAAGTAAAAAACATTGTGTTTTTTTTCAAAATTGTCTCTTTTTTTTTGTTTATAGCACAAAAAATAAAAACCGCAGAGGTGATCAAATACTACCAAAAGAAAGTTCTATTTCTGTGGAAAAAAATGATCAAAATTCCATATGGGTACATATGCTGAAAGCTGAAAATTGACCTGGGCAGGAAAGGGGTGAAAATGCCCTGTATTGAAGTGGTTAAATACATCAAGGGGGTGAATAAGGTTCAGGAAGGCAGTCTTTTCAATATGAAACCAAAATCAAGAACGCGGGGACATGACTTCAAACTAACTGGAGGAAAGTTCAAAACGAATCTTAGAAAGTATTATTTTACTGAAAGGGTGGTTGATGATTGGAATAAACTACCAACAGAGGTAGTTAGATAGTCAACAGTAAACGGCTTCAAACATGCTTATGATAAACATAAATCTATAGTCAGACAACGAGGTTAATGAAAAGACAAAAAAAAAAAAAGAAAAAGGCAAACTCGATGGACTACTCAGTCTTTTTCTGACATCACTTTTCTACGTTTCTATGTTTCTATCAATCCCTTCAATGGAAACACACAGCTCATTTTTAGCAGGCAAAGGCTAGAAACTCTAATGCCGTGTACACACGAGCGAACTTTACAGCAGACTTTGCTCGGCAGACTTTTCGCCGGACTTTGTCCGCCAGGTGCGCCGGACTTTAAAACGGACGGACTTGCCCACACACGACCGAACTTTCCGGCGGGCCAAGTCCGCCCTTCTTTCCGACGGACTTTCGCCGGAGTTACGGACAAGTCCGTTCATTTTGAACGGGACTCAGGTGCGACGGGACTAGAAAAGGAAGTCAATCTTGCCGCTTTTATCGGCGAGATTGACACCTTGCGAGCCCCGCCGTGGGTCATACCAGGCCCTTAGGTCTAGTATGGATTTTAAAGGGAAGCCCCCCTATGCCGAAAAAACGGCGTGGGGTCCCCCCTAAAATCCATACCAGACCCCGATCTGAGCATGCAGCCCGGCCGGTCAGGAAAGGGGGTGGGGATGAGCGAGCGCCCCCCCTCCTGAACCGTACCAGGCCGCATGCCCTCAACATGGGGGGGTGCCTTGGGGGAGGGGGGCCCCACCTCAAAGCACCTTGTCCCCATGTTGATGAGGACAAGGGCCTCTTCCCGACAACCCTGGCCGTTGGTTGTCGGGGTCTGTGGGTGGGGGGCTTATCGGACTCCGGGAGCCCCCTATAATAAGAGGGCCCCCAGATCCCGGCCCCCCACCCTATGTGAATGAGTATGGGGTACATGGTACCCCTACCCATTCACCTAGGGAAAAAGTGTCAATAAAACACACTACACAGGTTTTGAAAATAATTTATTAAACAGCTTCGGGGGGGGTCTTCCTCCGGCTTCGGGGGTCCCTACGGTTCCTCTTCTCCCGGTGTTCCAGTTCTTCGGCCGGGTCCTCCGCTGTCTTCAGGCCGCTCTCATGCCAGAGGAGGTCCGGACTTCTGGGCTTCTTGGCTTCTTGTCTTCTTCCCTCTTCTCTTCTCCAGATGTTGACACGACGCTCTCTCCGGCTGGACTGCTCTCTGAGGACTCCGTTGTGACTTATATAGGCGGAGACCCCGCCCCCTTATGATGTCACAGTCCCTGGGCATGCTGGGACTGTGACGTTTTAGGGGGTGTGGTCAACATCACCCAGTGACCATGCCCCCTAAAACGTCACAGTCCCAGCATGCCCAGGGACTGTGACATCATAAGGGGGCGGGGTCTCTGCCTATATAAGTCACAACGGAGCCCTCAGAGAGCAGTCCAGCCGGAGAGAGCGTCGTGTCAACATCTGGAGAAGAGAAGAGGGAAGAAGACAAGAAGCCAAGAAGCCCAGAAGTCCGGACCTCCGCTGGCAAGAGAGCGGCCTGAAGACAGCGGAGGAGCCGGCCGAAGAACTGGAACACCGGGAGAAGAGGAACCGTAGGGACTCCCGAAGCCGGAGGAAGACCCCCCTGGAGCTGTTTAATAAATTATTTTAAAAACCTGTGTAGTGTGTTTTATTGACGCTTTTTCCCTAGGTGAATGGGTAGGGGTACCATGTACCCCATACTCATTCACATAGGGTGGGGGGCCGGGATCTGGGGGCCCTCTTATTATAGGGGGCTCCGCGGGGCCCCCCCTCCCCCAAGGCACCCCCCCATGTTGAGGGCATGCGGCCTGGTATGGTTCAGGAGGGGGGGCGCTCGCTCGTCCCCACCCCCTTTTCTGACCGCCGGGCTGCGTGCTTGGATCGGGGTCTGGTATGGATCTTAGGGGGGACCCCACGACGTTTTTTCGGTGTAGGGGCTTCCCTTTATAATCCATACCAGACCTAAGGGCCTGGTATGCCCCGCATACACACGAGCAGGCTTTCCGTCGGACCAGCACACAGACGAGCGGACTTTCCGCCAGAAACTGAGTCCGACGGAAAGATTTAAAACTTGTTTCAAATCTAGGTCCGGCGGACTTTTGGGAAAAAGTCCGCCGGAAAAGTCCGCCTGAGCCTACACACGGTCGGATTGTTCGGCGGACTCTGGTCCGCCGGACCAAGTCTGCCATAAAGTTCGCTCGTGTGTACGCGGCACAAGGCTGGATTCACACCTATGCATTTTTAGTGCATTTTGCAGATTTGCACTACAGAACGTGTTCCATAGGAAACCATGTTAAATGGACTGTAGTGCAAATCTGCAAAATGCAAAAAGCACTAAAAATGCATAGGTGTGAATCCAGCCTTAGAAAGGGTTTTTGTTGCTGTCTTTGCCTTCCTCTTGCCTTAACCGCACCACCATTTTTTTGTGTGTAGATTTCAAAGAGAGAAGTGAGGGGGGATCGCTCAGATAAAATCCAACAAAAGTTAAAAGCCAAAGTTTAGGTAAAAATTTGAAAAAATAATCAGCACAAGGGACATTACTTACATTTAATGTATAGTTGTCCCTTGTGCTGGTGCCAGCTGTCATAGTGGAAATCCAAAGTTCTCTGCCTTCCTCCCATAACCCATAGCCATAATTTTCCAGTGCTGTGGGGTTTAATACCAGCACTGGACCTGTGACAGGTACTCATCAAGAGTGCCGATTATCCCACCTTTTCCAACCCCCTACCCCAATCATAAAAGCTTTGGTAAAGCTTCTGAAAGTGGATTCCCATCCTCCATGCATAAAGTGCTTTTCATTCATGTAAGCAATAGTACAGCTTCTATGAAGGGAGGAGGGGGCAGAAAAGGCAAGCATTGATGAGTGCTGGTATTAACCCCCACAGCACTGGAAGATTTCAGATGCAGGGTTTGGGAGGAGGCAGTGAACTTCAGATTTCCATTATGACAACTGATACCAGCACAAGACACGTGTTAAACTTATGCAACCTTCCTTGTGCTGTTTGTTTTTTTTGGTTTTTTTTTTGTTTTTTTAAGTTTTACTGAAACTTAGGCTTTAATGCCTCTCTGCCCCATCCCAAACGAAAAAATTTGCTGGAGTTAGACTGAACTGACACCATAAAAAAATAACAGCAACACATATAAGAAAAGTTTCCTATTGTAGGTCTTAATTTTAAAAACACTCTAAATGATAAAGTCTGAAATATGAATTGTGTTGCTTTTAACAACCGATCATATTCTTTTTTTAAAGCCTGCACTGGAGAATGAGGGCTGTAAACTGACTGGTTTGCAGTGAGGTAGTGCGGTCAGGCGCTGTAATAAATGAGGCCAATATGTATGATACTGTGCAAAGTGTTTTCCACAGAGAATAATACATCAAGCGGAATATGGTTTTACTGATCTATGGAATGTCATGATACTACTATGATTACTTATATTTTCCATTACAAATAAATATAATGGATGCACATGGTTTCTGTTCACAGGGGTCTGACTGGCCAGCGAATTCTGTCACTCACGTTCTATAGGGGACTGCATGTTCTTTATTAGGCATGTTATTCTTCACAATATTCGTATGGATCTGTGCTCTATTACCCTCTGTTACACATCAGTACACAGTAATCTAGAACAGCATGTGCCAAACATGTTCAAGTAAAAATTTCAGTATTCAGTTAGCATTTCCAATACTGGGAATGAAGACGCAGTTGTTGCTGCATTTTACTGTCAGGGAACTCATGCAGCTGTCTGTAACTTTCCTCTTTCTAAGGCAGGGACACAAACACAAAACTTAAAGTGCATCAAAGCAAAATGTATTTTATTAATTTAGGGAAGGATGGGGGGATCGGGGGTTGAAAGTTTTCGTCTTTCATTGTTTAATCAGATTTCTTTTCACTTCCTGTCCTGTTGACTCAACAAGACGTGAGAGAATACAATTCCAATGTGAGAGAAATCCCCTCTTATGCCCCGTACACACGAGCGGATTCTCCATCAGAAAAAATTTGGATGGTTTTTCCGATGGAATTCCGCTCAAGCTTGGCTTGCATACACACGGTCACACAAAAGTTCTCTGAACTTTCGACCGTCAAGAACGCGGTGACGTACAACACTACGACGAGCCGAGAAAATGAAGTTCAATGCTTCCGAGCATGCGTCGAGTTGTTTCCGAGCATGCGTCGAGTTGTTTCCGAGCATGCGGAGGAATTTTGCGCGTCGGAATTGCTACAGACGATCGGAATTTCCGATCAGAACTTTTTTCGACTGAAAAATAGGGAATCTGCTCTCAATCTTTTGCTGGCGGGAATTCCGCCAGCAAAAGTCTGATGGAGCATACACACGGTCAGAATTTCTGACCAAAAGCTCTTATCGGACTTTTGCTGGCGAAATTTCCGATCGTGTGTACGGGGCATTAGACAGTTGTCATGGGAGCAACTGAACCCATTGGAAGGATACCCCTCTATTCCTGTTCTGGAAGCAATTCAAAATCTTAGATTTATCCTCTCTTTAAGGGCCGGTTCACACTGCTGCGATGTCAGAGATCAGATGCGATTCACACCGCACTGCAGTGAAAATCACATGCGATCTCTGTGCAAAGCGATTTCAGCCATAAAGATCATATGGCTGAATTTGCATCAAACTCTCACATGACCCTTTTTTTTGTCCGCAGCAGAATCGGATCGCATGGGTGTTCACACCCATGCAATCTGATTCCTGTCCGAGTTTGCAGATCGCACTGCAATGTGCGAACTGATTTGGGGGTGTCATTAACTTTTACCTGACACTCCCAGCAGTTCGCATAGGGCAGTGTGAACTGCCGCCGGGAAAACTGCGATGCGGGAACCCGTAGTGGATTCGCAGGGTTCCCGCATCACAGCAGTGTGAACCGGCCCTAAGGCTACTTTCACACTGAGGCGCTTTACAGGCGCTACATCGCTAAAAATAGCGCCTGCATAGCACCTGTAAAGAGCCTCTCCTGTCTCTCCAGTGTGAAAACTCGAAGGGCTTTCACACAGGAGCTATGCGCAGCTCCTAAAGCGACCCTGCCCATTGAAATCAATGAGGCAGCACTGCCAAACCGCCGGCAAAGCACCGCTAAAAATAGCGGAGTTTTACCACCAATGCCTGCCCGCCCCAGTGTGAAAGTAGGCTAATTCCCAGTGACAGGACAATTAGGGGGCATCTCGCTAACGGGGACACAGACAGCAATATACTGTAAACTACACAATGGTTCCAAGGCCTCATTCACATATTAACCGCTTGCCGACCGCCGCACAAACATTTACATCGGCAGAATGGCACGGACAGGCAAATGGGCGTACAGGTACGTCCCTTTAAACCCGTGAGTGTGATCGCGGGTCCCGCGGACGCGATGTCCGCAGGGATACCTGTGATCGTCTCATGGAGAGGAAGAACGGGGAAATGCTGATGTAAACAAGCATTTCCCCGTTCTGCCTAATGACCAGGGGCGGACTGACCATCGGGCAATTCGGACAGGGACCGAGGGCCCGTGGCCAGTAGGGGGCCCCATGACAGCTTCCACTTCGATCTACCCGTCAATCACATCTAGCTGACGGGTAGATCGGGTCCCGAATCACTGCTCCCTGGTAAGAGACTGCTGCAGTGTAAGCGAACCTCTCATGATGTGCTCCTCCCCGCCGGCCCCTCCTTCCCTCCCGTCCATCCCAGGTGCTTGTATTTGTCATCACCTCGGACGGACGAGAAGAGAGGAGGGGCCGGCGGGGAGGAGCACATCATGGGAGGTATGTTTACAGCCGCTTCCCGCGCTACTCTGCATCTAGGAAGGAAAGTGCAGCAGCTGCTGCCCTGTCTCCCTCTATGTGCCCAGCATCCTGCTCTCTGCCCAAAAGCCCTGCTGTCTGCCCATACCCTGATGTCTGCCCATACCCTGCTATCTGCCCCATGCCCTGATGTCTGCCCATACCCTGCTATCTGCCCCATGCCCTGATGTCTGCCCATACCCTGCTATCTGCCCCATGCCCTGATGTCTGCCCATACCCTGCTATCTGCCCCATGCCCTGATGTCTGCCCATACCCTGCTATCTGCCCCATGCCCTGATGTCTGCCCATACCCTGCTATCTGCCCCATGCCCTGATGTCTGCCCATACCCTGCTATCTGCCCCATGCCCTGATGTCTGCCCATGCCCTACTCTTTGCTCCATGCCCTGCTGTCTGCCCATGCCCTGCTTTGTGCCCCTATTCCCTGATGTCTGCCCCATGCTCTAATGTTTACCCCATGTCATGCTCTGTGCCCCCTTGCCCTGCTCTGTGCCCCCATGCCCTGCTGTCTACCCTATGTCCTGCTCCGTGCCCCCATGCCCTGCTGTCTGCCACCATGCCCCGCTGTCTACCCCCATGCCCTGCTCTGTGCCCCATGCCCTGCTCTGTGCCCCATGCCCCGCTCTGTGCCCCCATGCCCCGCTCTGTGCCGCCATGCCCCGCTCTGTGCCCCCATGCCCTGCTCTTTGCCCCTATGCCCTGCTCTGTGCCCCCATGCCCTGCTGACTGCCCCATGCACTATAGTCTGCCAATACCGTGCTATCTGCCCCATGACCTGGTGTCTGCCCATGCCCTGCTCTGTGCCCCCATGCCCTGCTGTCTGCCCCCTCGCTTTGCTCTTTGCCCCATGCCCTGCTGTCTGCCCCATGCTCTGATGTCTACCCCATGTTGTGCTCTGTGCCCCCTTGCCCTGCTCTGTGCCCCATGCCCTGCTGTCTACCCTATGCCCCGCTCCGTGCCCCCATGCCCTGCTGTCTGCCCCCATGCCCTGCTCTGTGTCCCCATGCCCTGCTCTGTGCCCCCATGCCCTGATGTCTGCCCCATGCCCTATAGTCTGCCCATACCCTGCTATCTGCCCCATGCCCTGCTGTCTGCCCCATGCCCTGCTGTGTAACCCCATTCCCTGATGTCTGCGCCATGCTCTTATGTCTACCCCATGCCATGCTCCGTGCCCCCTTGCCCTGCTCCGTGCCCCCATGCCCCGCTGTCTGCCCCCATGCCCCACTCTGTGTCCCATGCCCTGCTCTGTACCCTGATGTCTGCCTCATGCCCTATAGTCTGCCCATACCCTGCTATCTGCCCCATGCCCTGCTCTGTGCCCCCATGCCTTGCTCTTTGCCCAATGCCCTGCTGTCTGCCCCATGCCCTGCTCTGTGCCCCCATTCCCTGATGTCTGCCCCATGCAGTGCTCTGTGCCCCCTTGCCCTGCTGTCTACCCTATGCCCTGCTCTGTGCCCCCATGCCCCGCTGTCTGCCTCCATGCCCCGCTGTGTGCCCCCATGCCCTGCTCTGTGCCCCCATGCCCTGCTCTGTGCCCCCATGCCCTGATGTCTGCCCCATGCTCTGATGTCTACCCCATGCCATGCTCTGTGCCCCCTTGCCCTGTGTCCCCATGCCCTACTGTCTACCCTATGCCCTGCTCCGTGCCCCCCTGCCCTGCTGTCTGCCCCCATGCCCTGCTTTGTGCCCCCATGCCTTGGTCTGTGCCCCCATGCCCTGATGCCTGCCCCACACACTGCTCGGTGCCCCATGGCCTGCTGTCTGCCCCATGCCCATGCTCTGATGTGTGCCCCCATGCCCTGCTGCCTGCCCCCATGCCCTGCTGCCTGCCCCCATTCCCTGTTGCCTGCCCCCATGACCTGCTGCCTGCCCCCATTATGTGCCCTGTGATGTGTCCCATGATCTACTGTGTGCCCTGTGATATGCCCTACTGTGTGCCCCATGATGTGCTCTACTGTGTGCCCTTGTGGTGTGCCCCATGTTGTGTCCTACTGTGTGCCCCACTCTGTGCCCAATTCCCTCTTGTGGGCCTTGTGATGTGCCCTGAGCCCTACTGTATGCCCCATGATGTGCCCTGTACCCTGCTGTGTGCCATATGATGTGCCCTGCTGTGTGCCCCTTGATGCATCATTCAGTGCCCCATAGTGTGCTTTTCTGTGTGCACCATACAGTGCCCTATATGTGCCCTTTTGCTTCATGCAATATACCCTGCTGTACCCCATAATGTATCCTCTTGCCCCCACGTAATATGTCCTGCTATGCCTCATAATGTGCCCTGCTGTGCCCCTTAATGTGCCCTCATGCCCCCATGTAATATGCCCTGCTGTGTCCTATTATGTGCCCTCTTGTCCCCATGTAATATGCCCTGATATGCCTCATAATGTGCCCTGCTGTGCCCCATAATATGAGAATGTATCCCTCCTAATGTGCTCTGTTGTGCCCCATAATGTGCCCTCATGCCTCTATGTAATATACTCTGCTGTACCCCATAATGTGCCCTCCTGCCCCATGTAATGTTCCATGCTGTGCCCCTCTGTCTCCCCATATGTAATGTGCCCTATAATGTTCCCTGCTGCCCCCCCCCCCCTGTAATGTGTCCTACTGTTCCTCCCCCACCTGTAATGTTCCCTGGTGTGCCCCATAATGTGCCCTGCTGCTATCCATGTAGTGTGCCCTCCTACCGTCCACACACACATATTGTGCCCTCCTGACCCCCTGTGCTGCTGACTATACTTTGCCATGGTTCCTCCATGCTCTACCCTGCTGCCCCCTGTGTACTGTGCTTGGTTGACATCCAATGCTCTGCCCTTCTGCCCCCTGTGCACTGTTTATCTCAGGTTCAACCCAGAATTGAGGCGTCCACGCAGTGCAAGATGGAGGGTGGGGCTTTGTGTGGGTGTGGCTTGAGTGTGGGCAGGGACACAGGGGGCCCCATGATCTCCTGTTGCCCGGGGGCCCCATGGCTTGTCAGTCCGCCCCTGCTAATGACACTAACACTTATCACAGCTCCCTGTAATCGGGAGCGATGATCAGTGTCATGTCACACGTAGCCCATCCCCCCACAGTTAGAATCACTTAACCCCTACAACGCCCCCTCCTGGTTAACCCCTTCACTTCCAGTCACATTTACACAGTAATCAATGCATTTTTATTCGCACTGATCGCTGTATAAATGTGAATGGTCCCAAAATAGCGGCAAAAGTGTCCGTTCTGTTCGCCATAATGTCGCAGTCACGATAATCGCCATTCGCCGCCATTACTAGTAAAAAAAAAAAAGATTCATAAAAATGCCATAAAACTATCCCCTATTTTGTAGACGCTATAACTTTTGCGCAAACCAATAAATAAACACTTATTGCGATTTTTTTTACCAAAAATATGTAGAAGAATACGTATCGGCCTAAAGTGAGGAAAAAAAAAATTTATATATTTTTTGGGGATATTTATTATTGCAAAAAGTTAAAAAAAATGTGTTTTTTTCAAAATTGTAGCTTTTTTTTGTTTTTAGCGCAAAAAATAAAAACCGCAAAGGTAATCAAATACCACCAAAAGAAAGCTCTGTTTGAGGGGGAAAATTTCAATTTTGTTTGGGAGCCACATCGCACGACTTCGCAATTGTCAGTTAAAGTGACGCAGTGCCGAATCGCAAAAAGTGCTCTGGTTTTTGGCCAGCCAAATGGTCCGGGGCTTAAGTGGTTAAAGCAGAACTCTGGACAAAATTTTGGGGCGGCTGTGCCCACACTGCATGGGTTAAGCATTACAGGACCTCCAACCGCACTTATACTGTGGCAGGGTGGCCCTGCAGTGCTGGATCACATACATGTACGTGATTTTGTAGTTCCAGGGAGGGGTCGCAAAGCAGGGAGTAAAAACCAGCACATTGCTTAGGAAAACAGCACACAGTACACACGGTAAACATTGTTAGGCACACAGTTAACCCCTTTAATTGCCCCTATATATTAACCCCTTCCAAACCAGTGTTATTAGTACAGTGACAGTGTATATTATTAGCACCAATCACTATATTAGTGTCACTGGTGGTCAGTGTCAGTTAGTCAGTCCCCCCCCCCCCAGCGTCAGTTAGTGTCAGATTGCTCACCACACTATCATAGTCCCACTATGTTGATTATCACCGCCATTACTAGTATAAAAAAAAATATATATATAAAAAATCTTAGTATATATATCATCATTTGTAGATGGTATAACTTTCACACAAAAAAATTAATATACACTTATTGTGATTTTGTTTTTACCAAAGATATGTAGCAGAATACATTTTGGCCTAAATTTGTGAAGATTTTTTTTTTTTTTACTGGATACATTTTATAGCAAAGTAAATTGAGTACTGTCCGTGATACTTTTTTTATTTGCACTAACATACAATTTTTCACGATGAGATTTCGGGGTATGTCCCCTTCTTCAAGGTCCAAGCAGTACTGATTGACAAATTTTTAAGCAGAATGTTAAAAAAAAAAAAAAACACATCTCTGAGGGAAAGGAGAGAGAAAGAAAAAAGAGAAAAACAAACACATACAAATCAATGGTGATAAAGATAGCAGCAGAGTTAGGCGCCTTTCACACGGACGGCTATTCTGCCGCAGTTAAAAGCATGTTTTTTTTCCTGTGGAGTTCAAGACTCCAGGCACTGCGATCAGCTGCATTTGCACAGTGCGGTTAGCTGCGGTCGTGTTTGGCTGCGGTTTGCCTTTTCCATGGCAACCCGACAGGGTGCCGACTCGCACTGTTTGGTATGAATCTTGAGGGGGAACTCCACGCCAAATTTTAAATAAAAAAATGGCGTGGGTTCCCCCCAGGGGCATACCGGGCCCTTCGGTCTGGTATGGATTTTAAGAGGAACCCCTGTGCCAAAAAAACGGCGTGGCCCCCCCCCCAAAAATCCATACCAGACCCTTATCCGAGCACGCAGCCCGGTTGGTCAGGAAAGGGGGTGGGGACGGGCGAGCGCCCCCCCTCCTGAGCCATACCAGGCCGCATGCCCTCAACATGGGGGGGTGGGTGCTTTGCGTGAGGGGGCGCCCTGCGGCCCTCCCACCCCAAAGCACCTTGTCCCCATGTTGATGAGGACAAGGGCCTCTTCCCGACAACCCTGGCCGTTGGTTGTCGGGGTCTGGGGGCGGAGGGCTTATTGGAATCCGGGAGCCCCCTTTAATAAGGGGGCCCCCTAGATCCCGGCCCCCCACCCTATGTGAATGAGTATGGGGTACATGGTACCCCTACCCATTCACCTAGGGAAAAAGTGTCAATAAAAAAAACACTACACAGATTTTTAAAGTAATTTATTAGACAGCTCCGGGGGTCTTCTTCCGGCTTCGGGGGTCCTCTTCCGACTTCGGGGGGTCTTCCTCCAGCTTCGGGGGTCTTCTTCTGACTTCGGGGGTCTCTCCGGTTCTTCTCCGCGCTCTCCGGGTCTTCTGTCGGGCTCCTCCACTATCTTCTGCTCTTTTGCCGCTCTTTTGCTAGCGGAGGAGCCGGTCTCAGAGTTGGGCTTATGGCATTCACTCGTATACACTCTCTAGCTTAAAGGTGAATATTGAAGCAAAAGCTGATTTTGGCATTGTAGCTTTTCATGCGCTATTCATATATATCCTCCTATTTGTGGCTGGAGTTCTTCATTAAATACACAACTTTAAACAAAAAGTTTTTAAACATATGTCTAGTAGCATTTCCATTTCTTCTGTAAATGCTTTGCTCATTTCTTTCACATTTTCTCCTTTTATTTGCAATTATTGCAGTGATCAAAAGCCATTCATTATTAAAGCATTTCGAAAATCTAATATTGGGAATGACACGTATTTCTCTGTAACAATAAATTAATAGTAACTGAGCACACAGTGGCTTAACAGTGTGCTGCCCCTCTAGATGATCTGGATTTCAAATATCAAACTAACCTGGAAAGCAAAAAATAAATGATCTTCAAGATAAATGTATTACTAGTTCTCTGAGACAATGCAGACCAAAATCTCAGTGGAACATTAATATTGCTTGCAGCACTTTTTAAAGCCAAAATCCAAGATAAGCAAATATCTAAATTCAAGAGGCATGTGTATTTTATTACTTTAATCTTAGTATGCCTTGTTTGTTTTTTTCCAGTGTGTAGATTTCCGATTTCCGATGGAAAACAGCCTCTGTGCAAAAGTTTCCTGATTTAAAACCAGTCACTGCTGCTCTCTCTCCTTGTGCAGGGTGACTGTTTTTGCATCTGCCCCCTCCCTTAGTTTACTTTAGGCATCCTGTAGTAGTTGGATATGATAGGTCCGTCCAACAGCTGCAATTTGTGCACAACTATGTGCAGCACAGTCATGATGTCATCACTACTTTTACTTGGGTTTGCAAAGGCCTTTTGTTTTGTTTGTGGCTATTGAGGAATACACAGTGCCTTGAAAAAGTATTCATACCCCTTGAAAATGTTCCACATTTTGTCAGGTTACAACCAAAAAGGTAAATGTTTATTGGAATTTTATGTGATAGACCAACACAAAGTGGTACATAATTGTGACGTGGAAGGAAAATGATAAATGGTTTTCAACATTTTTTACAAATAAATATCTGAAGTGTGGCGTCCATATGTATTCAGCCCCCTTTACTCTGATACCCCTAACTAAAATCTAGTGGAACCAATTGCGTCCACCTGTGTGTAATTTAATCTTAGTATAAATACAGATGTTCTGTGAGGCCCTCAGAGGTTTGTTAGAGAGCCTTAGTGAACAAACAGCATCATGAAGGCCAAGGAACACACCAGACAGGTCAGGGATAAGGTTGTGGGAAAGTTTAAAGCAGGGTTAGGTTGGAGAAAAATATTCCAAGCTTTGAAAATCTCACAGAGCACTGTTCAACCCATCATCCGAAATGTATGGCACAACTGCAAACCTAACAAGACATGGCCATCCAGCTAAACTGACAGGCCAGGCAAGGAGAGCATTAAAAGAGAGATATGTTTTTTTTTTTTTATTATTCATACTTACCTCGGTGGATATAGCTTTAGACTGATGCTGCAGCTGTCCTCCGCCATCTCTGCACTGAGCCACGAACATCGCAGATGGCTCGGTTCTCACAGATCCCCAAGAGGAAAGCTCCTGACTGTCAGTCAGCGTCTCTCCTCTCTGCTTCTCCACACTCACTGGAGCACTTAACTGTTGGGGGACGGGGAGAGGCTGTCTCAGCGGCTCACTGAGACGCTGAGACTGCCATCAATCAAGGCAGCTGGCGGATCAGGACTTGGAAGTCAGGATGACGCTCTGCCTGGACTGATGGTAGTGACATCAGCGGAGAGCGGATTTCAGACCCCTCTCCGCTGAAAACGGGTCACAGGAGTGCAAAACAAATTGCACTCCAGTGACCCACAGAAGAAGCCCAGCCTAAAAAACTCAGGCTGGACTTCTCCTTTAATCAGAGAAGCAGCCAAGAGATCCCATGGTAACTCTGGAGGAGCTGCAGAGATCCACAGCTCAGGTGGGAGAATCTGTCCACAGGACAACTATTAGTCATGCACTCCACAAATTTGGCCTTTATGGAAGAGTGGCAAGAAGAAAGCCATTGTTGAAAGAAAGCCATAAGCAGTCTCATTTGCAGTTTGCGAGAAGCCATGTGGAGGACACATGGAAGTTGGAAGGTGCTCTGGTCAGATGAGACCAAAATTGAACTTTTTGGCCTAAAAGCAAAATGCTATGTGTGGCAGAAAACTAACACTGCACATCACCCTAAACACACCATACCCACCGTGAAACATGGTGGTGGCAGCATCATGTTGTGGGGATGCTATTCTTTACCAGGCACAGGGAAGTTGGTTAGAGTTGATGGGAAGATGGATAAAAAACAAATACAGGGCAATCTTAGAAGAAAACAGGTTAGAGCCTGCAAAAGACTTGAGACGGGGTAGAGGTTCAGCTTCCAGCAGGACAATGACCCTAAACATACAGCCAGAACTACAATGGAATGGATTAGATCAAAGCATGTTCATGTGTTAGAATGGCCCAGTCAAAGTCCAGACCTAAATCCAATTGAGAATCTGTGGTAAAACTTTAAAACTGCTGTTCACAGGCGCTCTCCATACAATCTGACAGAGCTTGAGCTATTTTGCAAAGAAGAATGGGCAAACATTTCACTCTCTAGATGCGCAAAGCTGGTAGAGATACCCAAAAGACTTGCAGCTGTAATTGCAGCGAAAGGTGGTTCTACAAAGTATTGACTCAGGGGGGCTGAATACAAATATTTATTTGTAAAAAAAAATTGAAAACCATGTATCATTTTCCTTCCACTTCACAATTATGTGCCACTTTGTGTTGGTCTATCACATAAAATCCCAATAAAATACATTTACGTTTTTGGTTGTAACATGACAAAATGTGGAAAATGTTGAGGGGTGTGAATACTTTTTCAAGGCACTGCATTTAAAAAACAGTTTTATAATGCCCAGAAATCTTCTTTAAATAATGCTCATCTTAGAATATACTCTCCATTGCCATGTAATCTTTATTTAAATAAGGTCAGGACTTTTTGTCTCTGGTATGTCTGGGCTGCGGTGTGTTTTAGCTGAAAGACAAAGGAGCAGGGTCAAAAATGCATAGGTTCTCATAATCATCTTGCATTGGAGTAATTTAAGAAAACTAGATCAAAGAAAACTGGAGCAAAAGGGGAGCTGGTGACCATTGAAATCAATCAGGTTGTCTGTTTTATACAATTGTATTTGATTTGATGGATTTTTTGTTCTAGTTCTACTTTCTCCAGTTTTCAGAATTTAGACCTTGAGTCTCATTCTTCTGTCATTCATTCTGATCATAAAGCTATAAATGGAATCTGCCATTTTGCTCAATCAAGCAAAGTGACCAACCCAATTATACTTACCTTTGCAGTTCATAAAATTAAAATGCCAGCACGCTATGCACATTCAATGCAAATGTTTAATTGGCCACTTTCCAGGATACAAATTTACATCAATGCTGATGAGTTTTGGACAATTTTGGCACCATTCCAACATTCACAAAGTAAATTTCACAAGCATACAGGGTATCAAAAAAATACAACCTTTACACTTATGTGGATGATTTGCTCTTCTTTATCACCAGACCCAAATTCACGATCCCTAACCTTTTATATGAACAAGTATTCCAGACTCTCCAACTACAAGATCAGTCTAACCAAATCTGAAACTCCAAATGTTAATATTCCACCTGAACAGCTTCAAGTTATTTAAGACAATTTCACATTTAAATGAGCTGCAAGGAAGTTGAAATACCTGGGTATCTGGTTATCACGTACATTTCAAAAAAATGTCCCTCTGCTATTTCTAACTCTACACAGGGACCTTCAGAAGTGGCGCCGCTCTCTTACACCTGGTTCAGGAGAAACAGCATCCTTACAAATGAACTTTCTTCCTTGTTTACTTTACTTTTTGTAAACCCTGGCAATTTAACGCCCAACCCAGTGCTTCTTACATTCTCTCAGACAGGAATTCACCAAATTTCTATGGGCAGATAGTACACCTAGAATAAAGGCATAGACCTAACTTTCCAGAGATATGGACTTTCCAGATCCGCTCTATCATCAAGCGTTTCAGTGAGAATTTTGGATTGGTGCAAACATACTAAGACCAAGAGTTGGGTTGCCCTGGAACAATCAATGAGCCCTATACCTCATCAAGGTCTTCCATGGTTGTCTGGCCATTTCTGCCATCTATCAGAGACTACTCATTAAAAAAGAAAAAATTCTTTAGGTCCTTCTCCAATTGAAGCATTCAATACTTCATGTATCGCCTAATTCACCCATGGTTCCAATAATAGACAATCCAGCATTTCAGCTGGGCTCCCAAGACCTTATATTTTGCTCTTTTTTTTTACCTCCAACACCTTTCAGCTGATGGACTTTGGTGAAGAGGATGGCTTGAAATCCATCTATGTTAGACCCTCCTCTACCTAGATGGCAGGCTTACCAGCTTAGACATTTTTTCCTCTCACTTCCGCCACGGGGGATGGAGCCTTCTGGACTGTCTTTTTTAAAATTAAGCTACAGGGATCCATCTCCACTCCGACATGGCCTATCAATGACTCGTGAGGCACTTGTAGCCCCCCAGGGTATATGTGCCTTACTACCTGAAGGCATGGGAGAGAGACCTCCAAAGACAATTTACTCAAGCTCAAGGAGACTATATTCTCTTTTTGGCCCATAAGTCTCCTTTATCTTCCAGACTCCAGGAGTTGGGTTATAATGTTCTAACCAGATGGTACAGGGTCCAGACCAGGCTGTGACATAGAGAGTACAATTTTCATATATTCTGCACTTGTCCAAAAATCCACCTGTAGCCAGGTGATGTCTACATTCTCCACTGCAGGTGGTGTTCATTCGCAGTGGCAATGCAGATGGGGAGATAGTTTGATTTCCTAGGTCACTTGGGCAGTGATCTGGTTGATTGCACATGCCCAATGTGACCTTGGCAGCCATCTCAGGTCAGGCAGGTCAGGCAGAGTCCATTTAAAACTCTGGCCCCTGAGTTTGGAACTCTTTATGTGAGTAGACATGTTTCCCCATTTGACAGAGACAGTGGCAGTGATATTGAAAGGTTCCAGCGGAGTAAGGACAGAGCAGGGACTACGTTTACCTCTTCAGGAATCTTGCCATTTGGGTCAGACTGGCCAGTCTTCTGATCATTGTTTATTCGCTGCATGGTTGTAAGTGGCACTAGACATGTTTCAATACAATGTTTTTCTGCAAATTGGGACTCTGAGTGTTTAACGCCTACTGCACCTACATAACATGCTCCTTCTGGACTGAGTTGTGTCTAATTTAATGTAATCTGAGATCTCAATGATCTATCCTTAGAAAAAGACCCAGCTGCATGTCTCCTATTCCTCAGCACACACTCACTCAAAAGTGAGGAAATATCTGGTTATCCACTTACTCAACACTGCCTGGTCGTATATGCCCTCCAACTGGAAGTCTACACAGAGTACTTCGATCTGGCAATGGAAAAAAGGTGTAAATGACATTAGTACAATGGAAAAACCTCACAATGTTGCTACGTTACCAAGAGGAACAATGTATAAAGATCTGTTTCTACTGGACTCAGTTCCAATACTCCACAGCTTATGAGCACCTATTAGACACTGACTCTATTCCGTTTGCCCTTGTGCCTAACCCCTTCTCCCCCTCCCTATATGCCCACCCATCCAATTTTTTTCTTATCTTTTCTTTTTTCTTTTCTTACAGTCTTCTTAGACTTGCTAACATTTACAATTTATAAAACGTACACAGGGATTTTTTTCCCCCCAGCAGGCAAATCTAATTGTATAACTGGCCTCAGCCTCAGGGCAGTTTCTGTATACATCTTCAAGGAATGACTGAATTTTCTATACAATGGTATGTATTTCTTTTGCCGTGTCCGTTGAGGCCTTATACTCTGTGCTTGTTTTGTGACTATTATTTGTTGTTTTGCCAACAAAATAAAAGAATAAAAAAAAAATAAATGTACTTAAAACCACACAGTGCTCTCTCAGAGCCATTAACACAAATGTACATGTTTATCATATGTTGTAAGCTACATGATACATTTACACTGCCAAGTACAACACAGGCAGGCCAATCATATAAAAATATAGATCTACGTGTTATGCAGCAAGCTAGCTGATTCTTCAGCACCCCAACAGAAAATTAGTGTATGCTGGTTGCAAATTCTCTTTTTTTATGAATTACTGCACCTGATAAAATCACAGATCTTTCCACTATGTGTGGCTACTGTGGTTGAACGGAAGTCGATCTACCAACTGACTTCTGTTCAAATAGCCTGTTGCTCTATTCTCACTTGATCAGTGCTGCAGGCTCAGAATATGTATTCTGATGGTGGGGAAGCCTCCCTGCTGTCAGAATATAATGACACGTGGGGAGGATTCCCACATCCACAACGAGTGTGTGATTGGGAGAATCTGGTCATTTTTTTTTGTTTAACCTGCTGGTTGAAAGAAAAACAAAAACAAACAAACAACCCATGTATGGCCAGCCTTAGCAAAGTACCTTGCAATTGGTGAATGAAAATTCCCATTATATATAACCTATGTATTATCATATACTTTATCCTCTGCCATGGTTTTACCCAAACAAAATGCATTAATATTTGCATGTCAGCAAATAAACCACCCAAACTGTATTACAATTCATGAAGCGTTGGGGGTTATGCCTACCCCCATTGGTTAGCCTCACATCCCTTTCTGTTTAAGAACATTTAAAACAGATACATGATTAGGGATGGGCGAACGGATAGCCCGAGCATAAATTCGGGCCGAACTTTTGCTGTTCGGACGTTCGACGAACAGCCGAACAAACGGGTCGTTCGACCGTTTGTTCGCCCCCCAAACCGACCATAATGCATTGCGGCGCTGAACAGTGCATTGCAAGCCCTGATTGGCTGAAGCAGTGAAAGCTTCATCCAATCAGGGCAGAGAGCACTGTCAGAGTCATGATTGGACACTGTCATCATGACTTTATCCAATCATGGCTCATTGCCACCCCACAATATAAAAGTATTCTTTTAATGGCAGCCATTTTCAGTGTGATTTTGGCGTGGAGAGAGATAGAACAGGGCTCTGTTCAGTGCTATTAGTTAGTTAGTGTGCTATACTGTGCTATTTTGCGTCAATTGTCAGTGTAGAATATTAGTTTAGTGTCAGTCTAGGGATAGTGTGAGTGTAGTGAGGAGGACCATCATTCAGCTTTGCATAGTGTGCAGCTAGAGTAGGGACAGCTCAGATAGTTTCAGTGTAGTGAGACCGTGTCATTCATACATATATTAGTGTAGATTGGGGACAGCTCATATAGTTTCAGTGTAGTGTAGTGAGACCGTGTCAGTAATCTTTACATTAGAGTATAGCTAGAGTAAGGACAGTTCAGATAGCGTCAGTGTAGTGATGGTTGAACACCATCTATTTGATTGCGTTACTGCCAGTTTAACGCCATTTACTTCTGTGTGTGTTACTGCCAGTTTAAATGCCATATAGTTTTGTGCGTTACTGCCAGTTTAACACCATTTACTTCTGTGTGCATTACTGCCAGTTAAATGACATTTACTTCTGTGTGCGTTACTGCCAGTTTAATGCCATTTACTTGTGTATGCGTTACTGCCAGTTTAACGCCATATAGTTCTGTGTGTGTTACTGTCAGTTTAACGCCATATAGTTCTGTGTACATTACTGCCAGTTTAACGCCATACAGTTTTGTGTACGTTACTGCCAGTTTAACGCCATATAGTTCTGTGTGCGTCACTGTACGTTTGGCACATTATATTGCAGTATATTATAGTGTATCCGTGGTGTGTGTCTGTGTAGTGTGAGTAATCAAATTAAAGTGCACCAAACCCCCCTTTACATTGATTAAAGTGCATCTACGTACAGATTTTAACTTCTTCTTTACATGTGCTTATAAGCACCGCCCCCTCCCTCCCAATAACGTCTGGGAGGACAACAAGGAGAGGCAGACATTCCCTTGGCACTGTAAGGGGGCCAGCAACAAATGTGTCCACAGGCAAAGGTGGACGTGGTGGTCAGTCCTCAGGCAGGGCATCATTTCCTCTGTTTAGCAAGTTTGCCCCTGCTATCCAGCCACAGCATGCAGAGGAGGTGGTGGGCTGGCTTATTAAACCTTCCTCATCCTCCTCATCCTCTGTCATGCAAGCAGAGACAAGTGCGCAGTCCCCTGCAGTTGCCAGAGTGGATAAACCTGCCTCCTTGTCCACATCTATTCCTGCCATAGCCCCAACATCAGCCATTGAGGAGTCAGCTGAATTATTTGACCACAGCGTCAGCCACTCCTTGATGATGCCCAGCCATTACTGGATTCAGATGCTGGTTCTGAGGTTGAGGATGACAGGAACACGAGCCTAGAGAGAGGAAGGAACACTGGTAGACAAATTGGTATTCATGTTCCCCAAGCCACAGCGTATTGCCAAGTTGTCTCCAGTGGTAATAATGAAGATGGAGGAGATGGAGATGATGATGATTAGGTCACTGATGCGACTTGGGTGCCAGATAGAACAGAGGAGGAAACTGAATGTGAGGCGGCACAACCCCAAGGAGGCCGACATCAAGAAACAGTAGAGAGCAGCCACCCTATTCCATCACATTCTGCAGCTGTTATCTCCCGGCCCACTCCCCAAAGCTCAGCTGTCTGGGCCTTTTTTCAGCACATCTGCAGCAGATCGCACTGTTGCGATCTGCAAACTATGTCTCAGGCACATCAAATGTGGCAAAAAACACCAACCATATGCATATCATTGCAATTTTTTTTTGCCTTCATCAAGAGCACCTCTATAGGGTTACAGTGGGAAGGTGCCCCCACCCAAAGAGTAATTTTTCTGCACCTGGTTGACAGGTACATATCATTGCAATTTTTTACAGCAAGGCCAATTCTTGCTTTCATGAATAGTATCTCTATAGGGTTACAGTGGGAAGGCGCCCCCCACACCCAAAGAGTAATTTTTCTGCACCTGTTTGACAGGTTCATATCATTGCAATTTTTTACAGCAAGGCCAATTCTTGCTTTCATCAAGAGTACCTCTATAGGGTTACAGTGGGAAGGCGCCACCGGCACCCAAAGACCAATTTTTACGCACCCGTTACTTCTATACAAAGTCAAAGTGATACCAGAATGTATCCAAAATAATCTTTAAACTTCTTCCCAGTGCACTACATTGTGGCCTCATCATACACACTGGCTCCCCAGCTGTTGCTGAGCAAAATAAAGGCAGCTTGCAGGGAAAATGTTTTTTTTTTTGGCTTTATAAAGGCAATTATTGCTGCAGCAGATTCTATACATGGTTCAGATCTGCCACTTTACAGGTAGACCCCCCAGGCACTATATTGGAAGGAATTTTTCATTTTTAGGCCTTCACTTTAAAAATCAAAAAATCACTGTTCATTTAAAAATGAAGTTTTTTACAAACTTTTTTTTATTGATGTCCCCCAGGGCAGGACCCGGACCCCTATAACTATTGTATGCCCAATTACTTGCATATAAGCCTTCAAAATGGGCACTTTTGGGTTTTGCCATTCGAGTCCCATTGACTTTAATGGAGTTCGTTATTCGGGTCCAAACTTTTGCGGTGTTCGAAAGTTCCGGTGCAAACTGAACAGGGGTCCATGCGGCCCATCCCTACACATGATCCACATTGAAATGTTCCTTGTGAACACACAATTCCTCAGTAAGGCTCTTCTATTTTGAAATATTCAAAATAAATACTGACATATTCTCAAGAATTATGCAACAATCTATAAATTTATCAATAAGGGCCCAAATATACTTTATCGGAAGGGATACTCTCTATCCAGTAGACTTGGCATCCCATGTGTAGGGGGAACTTTTTAGATTTTTTTTTGTTCAGTGTAGTATATGCCACCTTTGTTTCTCTTCTACCTCTTTCCCTCCTTCTCTCTCTAGTTTTGTCAGAATTTTAAGCATTTTATAGTCCTGTGGGGGGAATCACTCCAGTTCTTCAATAAGCAAGATGTCCTTCTTGTTCAATATGTCCTTCTTGTTTTTACCCTTCATGTAAACATTTAGGATTACTTTTTCTGGCAAATAAAAGTAGATTTTTCACCAGATCACAATTATGAAAATCTTGGGGGGGGGCAAATCCCAACCAAGTGTAAAATCTCCCTTTCCATCTCAGATAATGTGAAAATCATAAGATTAATAATTGTAAAAGCCTTAGTTAAATGTGTTACATTCATTTCTTTTTTATCATATAGTGATCTAAGCTCACCACCCTCTTCAAGATAGGATTCATTTGTGCCATGAATTACTTGTTGGGCTGGTGCATTTTTACCCCTAAAAAGTATTTTGATGACTGAAACGACTTGGGAATCACCCCATTACTGTGAGTTGCGAAATGACCTCTGTAGAGCTCGCTTCACCTTGTGGCTCACCCTGTGCAATCCTTTATTGCCTCTTTTTTTTCAGTATTTGGGAATAAACACCATGAAAGATATAAAACCATTCAACGCGGTTACAGTACAAGGACAGTAGCACAACAGAGTAGCAGTGGAGCATGGGGAAAGAGAGTATAAGTTGGTCAGGGCGTGGACTTAACAGTGACTTTGTCACTTGCAAAGTGACATTATCTCCTTGGAGTAGAAGCAACACGCAAGGCAAACATACTGTGGTTTTGGCAGGCAAATTTTCCTGATCCACCTAGGATCACCCAAGTCAAAAGTTTGTATTTCTGAATATCAAGATTCTTAGTGGATAGGGTAAATTTGCAAGCATATATTCAGAAGGATAAAAAGATATCTACAGAAAAAAATCACTTACTTATTTTAGCACCTGTATGCCTTAAACTTTGCCTAGGACTGTGCTTCCTCCAATTTTACACATGCAAATGTTTCAGATCTTCGAATATATCTGGTATTCATTTTTTGGCTAAGCATTTTTGTCTTCCCTCTGTTCTAACAACAAATCCCCAAAAGTCTAATCTTCTCACTGTGATTTCAATGACCTGTGTTCAAATGTCCCATTGTCTGTATGTTGCCCTAATTTCCATATTCGTTTTCTGTTTCTGCTCTCCATCTTAGGGCTATATACACTCCATGAATTATTTCTTACACTGGTAGCAGCTGAATTTGTGTATTTTCAAACTCTATTTTTCTGCTGAGTAGGTTGACACTGATTTTATCACCCTTCTGTGTATAGTAACCTACATTGTTCTGTGTCCGGATTTTGATTGTGATATATTACATTGTGAATAATAACTGCAAATTGCTGCAGCTAGTCTAACTTGCATTCCTGTCTGCATTTCATTATATTTTTTATTAGTATTCCTATATATTTAAAAGGCTGAGTTCTTTGGAAGGTTCTAAACGGAGTCTTTAGGTCATTAATGTTTGTCTATCTCTTGTCTTCTTTTAAAAGGCTAACATAATGTATATTTAGGGGTGTAATTACAGATTATGGGAGCCCTCCCACCTCATCCACTGCTATAGCAAGTGCTGAAAGAAATGGTCTTGTAGTAAAAATAAATAAATAAATCAATAACAAGAGTTGTAGCAGCAGTAATAGTTACCATCACAATATTTTAGAAAAAAGGCAAAATGGATGGCAGTCGTGCACATGATTACTCTGTAACCTTTTCTAATTTTTAAACTGTGGCTTTAAGAAAAAAACTACAAATAGCTATCAGTTTTTACCTGTAGAGACACTATGGGATTTTTTTCTACAACCCAAACAAGACTTTGAAAAAGAATAGAGAGTATTCCTGTGCTATCGTGAAACGGGGGAAGAAAGGAGAAACCCAAATATATGTAAAGTAAGGAAAAGCAGCCTACACCGGGTAGGGTACAGCCTGCCCCTGGCTATAGTAAAGATGGATAAGAATGTGGTGTTGCGCTAATCCTTTAAGTAAACAATGACTCTGTATGTGATACCACAGTGATGGTGGGTGTCTCTAAAATATAAGCATATGATAATAAAACATCAGTGCCTAAATGTGACTCTGTAATAAAAAATAGTGATAGTGTGACTTCTAGCGAAGAGTATAGCTATATACCTATCATAAAGGTAATCTGCTAGATATGACAGTCAAACACACAAATACATGAAAAGTGACTAGTGCTTATAAACAAGTCCTTGTACACAAAATATATAAAAATAGCAACTAACTTTAGCATTACTGGTCTCTGACTGGACTGGTATGCACCTGGTGTAGCTCAACACACACCCAGGTGTATATATACAATGTGAATAGTGCTCATAGTGCATAACATAAAGTGACAGTCTCAATAGAACTGAGTGATATAAAGTTCATTAATATACATGCAAAACACATGCAAAATAACAGTGCTCCACTTGAAAATAATCATCTATTCAAAGTCCACAAAGTATATATATAAGTGATCCACTTGGTGCCAAGTATACGTGACAGTGGTGATTATTCTTCATGCAACACGGCACACACTGGTGGGCAGCGGCCCCTTACCTGAAGGTAATGGGGTACTCGCATTTAGCCACTTTTAGGCATGGCAACCTTTTGTTGTAAAAACCATGGAATCAACCAGCTGTGGGGGATGGTAGTGATGCAATCCTATCCTGGTTTATCTCCTTTAAGGGCGTATATTCCTCCAAGTAGTGTCCCGGGGTCACCCAGATAAATCAGAAAAGGAAGATCCCACAATGGTATAATATTGTTTGGCAAACGTACAAATCTTTATTAAAACTCACATGTACTCACATTAAAATCAACAGTACTGGGCGGAGATCCGACGAGCAGCGAGCTCGTGATGCAAAACAAACTTAGAGTGCCTGTCCCGTCCCTACGCGTGACGTCACGGTCATGTGACTTCTTCAGGGGATCCCCTGAAGAAGTCACGTGACTGTGACGTCACGCGTAGGGACGGGACAGGCACTCTATGTTTGTTTTGCATCACAAGCTCGCTGCTTGTCGGATCTCCGCCCAGTACTGTTGATTTTAATGTGAGTACATGTGAGTTTTAATAAAGATTTGTACGTTTGCCAAACAATATTATACCATTGTGGGATCTTCCTTTTCTGATTTATCTGGGTGACCCCGGGACACTACTTGGAGGTATATACGCCCTTAAAGGAGATAAACCAGGATAGGATTGCATCACTACCATCCCCCACAGCTGGTTGATTCCATGGGTTTTACAACGAAAAGGTTGCCATGCCTAAAAGTGGCTAAATGCGAGTACCCCATTACCTTCAGGTAAGGGGCCACTGCCCACCAGTGTGTGCCGTGTTGCATGAAGAATAATCACCACTGTCACGTATACTTGGCACCAAGTGGATCACTTATATATATACTTTGTGGACTTTGAATAGCTGATTATTTTCAAGTGGAGCACTGTCATTTTGCATGTGTTTTGCATGTATATTAATGAACTTTATATCACTCAGTTCTATTGAGACTGTCACTTTATGTTATGCACTATGAGCACTATTCACGTTGTATATATACACCTGGGTGTGTGTTGAGCTACACTAGGTGCATACCAGTCCAGTCAGAGACCAGTAATGCTAAAGTTAGTTGCTATTTTTATATATTTTGTGTACAAGGACTTGTTTATAAGCACTAGTCACTTTTCATGTATTTGTGTGTTTGACTGTCATATCTAGCGGATTACCTTTATGATAGGTATATAGCTATACTCTTCGCTAGAAGTCACACTATCACTATTTTTTATTACAGTCACATTTAGGCAGTGATGTTTTATTGTCATATGCTTATATTTTATAGACACCCACCATCACTGTGGTATCACATACAGAGTCATTGTTTACTTAAAGGATTAGCGCAACACCACATTCTTATCCATCCAAACAAGACTTTGTTAGGCATATAAGACAAATTTCAGTGCTGGTTGGGATTAGAATTCTCCTAACCAGAAGTGGCATCTGCAACTAGTGATAGTTATTATCAATGAGCTGGCATATTAGAGGTCACTTTTTCAGTAAGTATTCGATATGGTTTATCTCTTAAAGCCTACCATCTGCACCAATCCTGGCGGTGTAGTCTATTTTTATTTAGCCCCTACCTGTGTATGAATATATGTTATGGGTGTGTTTTTGTATGACTCTAGACATACTGGACTATGTGATCTGGCCAACTTCCTTACCTTTGCTGGTCGCTCTCTACACCTAACCACAGCCTAGGAAGATGTGACTATTTTTCTGCACATATATTGTATGTGGTTTTTGTAAGTATATGGTATATTGAGCTGGGAATTTTTCTTTGTTGTTCTTTGACATTCATCCCTCTTCCATGTTCTCCTTGCTGTTAAGGCCCATCATAGGTTGGGGCAGTTGCCATTTGTTTGTACCTTTATGGTATGTTGTGTTTTTTTTTCTCCCCCCCCCCCTTTCTCCTCTTATTGGTATTAGTTATTATTTTCTTTTTGGTCAAATCATTAATTTGTATATTTTAGATATATACCTTTGCATTTATTGTATCCCCCCCCCCCCTTTTTTTAATTATAGATGTAAGATGTCCAGCTGTGTTTGATTATACTGATTGGACTTGATTAGGAAAGCCACACACCTGTCTATATAAGATCTTACAGCCCACAGTGCATGTCAGAGCAAATGAGAATCATGAGGTCAAAGGAACTGCCTGAAGAGCTCAGAGACAGAATTGTTGCAAGGCACAGATCTGGCCAAAGTTACAAAAAAATTCTGCTGCACTTAAGGTTCCTAAGAGCACAGTGGCCTCCATAATCCTTAAATGGAAGACATTTGGGACGACCAGAACCCTTCCTAGAGCTGGCTGTCCGGCGAAACTGAGCTATCAGGGGAGAAGCGCCTTGGTGAGAGAGGTAAAGAAGAACCCAAAGATCACTGTGGCTGAGCTCCAGAGATGCAGTCGGGAGATGGGAGAAAGTTGTAGAAAGTCAACCATCACTGCAGCCCTCTACCAGTCGGGGCTTTATGGCAGAGTGGCCCGACGGAAGCCTCTCCTCAGTGCAAGACACATGAAAGCCTGCATGGAGTTTGCTAAAAAAACACCTGAAGGACTCCAAGATGGTGAGAAATAAGATTCGTTGGTCTGATGAGACCAAGATAGAACTTTTTGGCCTTAATTCTAAGCGGTATGTGTGGAGAAAACCAGGCACTGCTCATCACCTGTCCAATACAGTCCCAACAGTGAAGCATGGTGGTGGTAGCATCATGCTGTGGAGGTGTTTTTCAGCTGCAGGGACAGGACAATGTGGCCAAGTACACCTTCTCCAGAGTGCTCAGGACATCAGACTGGGCTGAAGGTTTACCTTCCAACAAGACAATAACCCTAAGCACACAGCTAAAATAACGAAGGAGTGGCTTCACAACAACTCCGTGACTGCTCTTGAAGGACCCAGCCAGAGCCCTGACTTAAACCCAATTGAGCATCTCTGGAGACACCTAAAAATGGCTGTCCGCCAACGTTTACCATCCAACCTGACAGAACTGGAGAGGATCTGCAAGGAGGAATGGCAGAGGATCCCCAAATCCAGGTGTGAAAAACTTGTTGCATCTTTCCCAAAAAGACTCATGGCTGTATTAGATCAAAAGGGTGCTTCTACTAAATACTGAGCAAAGGGTCTGAATACTTAGGACCATGTGATATTTCAGTTTTTCTGTTTTTAATAAATCTGCAAAAATGTCAACAACTCTGTGTTTTTCTATCAATATGGGGTGCTGTGTGTACATTAATGAGGAAAAAAATGAACTTAAATGATTTTAGCAAATGGCTGCAATATAACAAAGAGTGAAAAATTTAAGGGGGTCTGAATACTTTCCGTCCCCACTGTATATACATACACACACACACACTCACCGGCCACTTTATTAGGTACAGCTGTTCAGTTGCTCGGTAACAAAAATTGATAATCAGGGCGTGGCCTGACCTCGGGAGAAGATGGCAGCTTAAATCTTTTGCTCCCGCTGACAGAGAGGATCTTCTAGCTAAAACGGAGGTTACTTGCCTGCCTTTACGAGAAGAAACCATGGGAACTTCATCCCGCAGCTCCTCTGCATCCAGATCAAGGTCCCCTCGCGACTTGACTGGCAGGAATGGCCATATTATACCAGAAATGTTCCGCTCCCATTCTGGCAACATGGCGCCCACAACAACAGGCCCAACGGATGGAAATGGAGCTGTGATTCTAACGCCGAACTCCCAACCCAGCCTCCAGGACCTACACTCCGTAGCGCAGGATATAAAAAACACCCTCACGGCAGCTCTGACAGCGGCAATCACGGATCTCAAGATCGACATTCAAGCGATTGCAGGCAGAGTCCAGGAAGTGGAGAAGACGACAACGACCCATGCCACTGTGCTCCGCCGTACGTGCCAGGCCCTGGATACATACACCCTACAACTGCGAGATATGAATAGACACATGGAGGATTTGGACAATCGCGGTAGGCGCCACAATTTGCGGGTGAGAGGCCTGCGGGAATCGATTGATGCTGACAGGCTCCAAGCAGAGGTATCCAGCTTCTTTAACAGCCTCCTGGATAAACCCCCGGCCACCCCCATAGGTATGGAACGCATACACCGAGCCCTACGCCCACGGGGGAGAGATGCTGATCCGCCTAGGGATGTGATATGTCATATTATTGACTACCATCTGAAAGAAGAACTGCTTCGTAAAGCCCGCATGGCTACAAAGCTTTCACACAATGGCGCTGACATACGCATTTTTCAAGATCTTTCCACCATTACACTACAACGCCGGAGAGAACTGCGCCCCCTGCTGGAAGTCCTACGTTCCAAGGACATTCCATACAGGTGGAAATTTCCCTTCGGCTTGTCAGCATCCTATCAGGGTCGCACTGCACTACTCAGAGTGCCGGAAGATTTGCGCTATTTCTGTGAAACCCTAGACTTACCGTTCACGGATGCTCCCGAATGGTATGCGGAATTCCGCCCTCCGGCCTCCAGAAAACTCCCGCCTGACAGTGAGCCAATGGATACTCAGCCGCACCGCTACAGACGGCAGCGATCTCCATCCGAAGCAAGACAACGTCTCCATGGGCCTGGTACAGTTAGGGGCCCCAGCCCGCTAGACACACCGCAGACCAGAAGAGCACGCCGGGATCGATGATCAGCGACGCCGGATCGTATGACGCACGGAGACTCGATTTGCTCACTGCCTTTAGTTTCATTGGTTCCAGTGAGTTTTGTTCCAGTTTTTTTTTCTTTTTTTTGCTGTTGGTTCTCTTTCTCTGGTTTATATCACGCTCTGTTCACACCGCCGCTAGCCGCCAATTCCCTGTAGTCCTAACTGTCTGCTCCGGACTTAACCATTCCGCTTGAGACATCACACTACGAGTGATGAAACCGAAACCACACGGATTGCTGATGTAGAGAAGAAGCAGGAACCCCGGATTAACACTGTCTTCAACATAGGAAGAAACCAAGATTACGCAAGACATGACTTTGCAGCTCACACGGCTTTGATCACTCTTGCCAGCTATATGCCCACAGCCACAGTATCCTTTCCCCCTCTGATCCCTCTCTCACACACACTTTAAGTGGAGACTGAGGGAGACAGGGTGGCTCTAATACTCAAATGATACGTTATAGCTCTCGTGCTGTCACTAACCTTTTATTGTTTCAAGTTAGCCTTTATTTCTTAAGATCTCTAATATAGAATTGACTAGACAAGGATGGGGGAGGTGATGATTCGCGGGAATGATTTAAGTGCTCTCCTACATGGTATTACCAAAATTGAACAATGCAAGATCGTGGCTCTGTACACAACTCTATGTGCAATGTAGTACAGGCTTGCTCAGAGTGAGCTTGGTTATTGCCCGACACATAGCACAATGTTATCTAGAACGCCGATTACACTAACACACCTCAATGGGACAGTATCCCGGTTACTCCACTTGCTGCATTTAGGTGGGGGAGATACGATTCCCACGGGTCATCACCTCCCATGCTGAATGAATGATGCTTGGAATATATACAATTAAAGGCTTAGGTTCTAATACCAACTCTTTTAAGCGATGGGCTCATGAATGGTCGATCAGTATGCACATAAATTAATCCTAGGCTCACGGGTGGAGGGGAGGGCCCAGGATGCATCACGCATCATGTTACCAACACCATCCAATAATATACTGCTTTGTTCAAGTAGCGCAGCAGGTTACACCCATCTGGATTAGCCCTGGTTACATTAAAACGTTATAAACAACGCTCTGATTAACAGGGAAAATATCACCACAAAAGGTAAATCGTCACAGATGGCTGAGAGGCTTACTGTCCTCAGTGATCCATCTCATCATACCCAGCACAGGGTATACTCAATGACGCATGCACTATTAACCTGTGACGTGGAGGCATGATGTATCTGCAGGCCCCTATTATACACAAAGCCACGTGGGATTTGAGACTCCACCCAGTAGATAAAAGTTCTGGACGGTACTGCACATCTAGATGTACCCTAGGCACGTTTGAAGAGAGGCCCACGTTCTCTCCTGCTTCAAATTCTCGGTCCCCTGCCCTCCAGCAGGGGACGCGGTAGTTTGTCGCGACGTGTCATAGATGACGCGCACGTCTTACTGATCCTTGTTAAGACAAGACACAGAGCTTGACCATATACGCCCAGCATAAAGGGCAGTAGCCAATGCAATACACAATTGTTAGACCCAGGCTGACAGCAGGATATGTTGGGGTTCCCACAGTTATGAGCTTTATTTAGCTTTAATTTATTACCGATTGTCATTTTTTAGAAGTGTCTAGGATTCTTTCCGACGTGTGGTAATCAAAACCTATGTAACACTTACAATACATACACTGGTTTACTCTTGCCTAGACGGTGCCCTGAATAGAGAGTATCACGGACCAGGGACACACGGATTAAAAACTCAGACGGCACTCTCCCTCAGACATACAGGTACCTCCACACAAATATTTGGCATGCCTTTGTAATTGAACGAGCAACTCTGCTCCCAACATTTATTATTCCTCATACCTATTCATACAATACCCAGGTTCACCCTTTACACTAGTTTACCATAATTTTACACCTCCCCCATAGGCTTGTTCCTCCTCCCTGTCAAGCGGGTAGCCTCTCCTCGTCGAAAACACACCCCTTCATTCCGATGTCAGTCGCTCCTCACCTCAGTGGCGCCCATAAGCACTTCAGCTGATATATATCTCAGATCTCACTACACGCCGCAGACTCACTCCGGTTCTACCTAAACATAGGTAGTTACTCCCTACGGATCAGCGAGCAGGATTTCGCTGATCACCGGAAATAACTACGCCCATAAGCGAAGATACCCGACTATTTACTCTCACTTACACATCGCGCTCGAGCATAAAAGTATTGCATTCTTAGTCCCCCCATACACCTTCTCAAACCCCTGATAGTTATCGAAACCCCCTCCAAAGACACAAATTCTCTGATACCTCGGTCTAATCCCCCCTACAACCCCCTCCTCGTCCTCCTCCGACAGAGACGCTCAGGTATAAGGAATCTCCACGCCATCCTTTGCCACCTCACCCAAATTTAAAACTCACCAGCAATATGCCGCACACACCACCAGCCAACAACAGATCAATCAAGATAATATCTCTAAATACAAGGGGACTTAACATCCCTGAAAAACGCTCTCAGTTGCTACTCTCCCTACATAAAAACAAAGCGGACATTGTCTTTCTCCAGGAGACACACTTCAGAACAAACTCCATTCCCAAACTCTTCAACTACCGATTCCCAACTTCCATACACGCAACTAACAACTCAACAAAATCGAAAGGAGTCTCCGTCCTGTTTGCTAAAAATTGCCCATTTCACGTCACAGAAACATGCATAGACTCGGAAGCGCGATATCTTTTTGTCAAGGGCACACTTCATGGCAAAAAAATAACCCTAGCCAACATATATGCACCCAACACGAAACAAGTACCCTTCTTCAGGTCCACCTTACGAAAACTCACTTTGTTCCAAGACGGCATTCTTATACTAGGAGGAGACTTCAACGTCCCTCTAAACCCACTACACGATACCTCGACCGGTTCATCCAGCTTACCATATAGCGCGCTGCGTGCGATTAAAACGCAATTGACGGAATTATCACTACACGACTCCTGGCGCACTCTCCACCCGAACGAGAAAGATTTCACTTTTTTCTCGACTCCCCACAACAGATACTCCCGATTGGACTATCTATTCATTTCACAAAGGGACCTGCCAATGCTAACGACGACCACCATAGACCCCATGTATCTTTCAGATCACCACCCAATCTCCATGACACTAGCTTTTTCACACACTCAGCCCAGACACCATATTTGGCGTCTAGATCCCTCGCTTCTCACGGACATCGCAACCATGACAGCCATACAAAAACGCCTCTTGCTTTACTTTAAGGAAAATGACTCCCCGGAGATCTCACCTATGATGAGATGGGAAGCACATAAAAGCACCATTCGAGGAGAACTAATTGCACTCTCAGCCAAACGTAGAAAGAACAGACAGGAACACATAAATACCTTGACTTCACGGATACAATCCTTAGAAACAGCACACAAAACCTCCCTGGCAGTGACGTCTCTCCCGGAATTGCTCAAAGCTAGATCTGAGCTTTTAGAGGCTCTCAATAAGCAAACAAAACGCAATTATATACTTTCCCAAAAAATATTCTATGAGTATGGCAACAAATCAGGCAAAATCTTGGCCAGAGCTCTGCATGCCAAAAAAGCAAAAACAACGATCCACTCAATAACAGATCCTACTGGGAAAAGACTAGTTTCCAATGACCAAATAGCCGAACAATTTGTTAACTATTATTCCCAGCTCTATAACCTGCATCCCCACGACACACAGAAGGTAGGCTACCACAGAACGAAAGCCATCCAGGATTTTCTCACAAAATACTGCCCTAAGCACATACCTACTGATGAAGCAACTGATCTAGAAAGACCCATATCCCCAGCTGAATTGGACGTGGTTCTAAAACAATTGAAGCCTGGGAAGAGCCCTGGCCCAGACGGTCTAACGACCGGATATTACCAAACCTACATTGAAACACTCAAACCACATTTCCTGCAGGCTTTCAATTCCCTTTCCTCGGATAATCCCCCACCTAGAGACCTACTTGCGGCACATACCTAAGGTATGTGATACCTAAGCCCAATAAAGATGCATCTACGGTATCGAATTACCGACCTATATCCTTATTGAATGTTGACCTAAAAATATACGCCAAGATATTAGCCAATCGTCTCTTACCTCTCCTGCCCAACCTCATCTCTCTGGACCAGGTGGGATTCATACCTGGCAGAGAGGCTAGAGACAACACTATTAAGGCCATCAATATACACAAATGGTTAACTTCACAACAACAGCGGGGATTCTTCTTGTCGCTGGACGCGGAGAAGGCATTCGATAGGGTGGCGTGGGACTATATGGAGGAAGTACTTAAAAAGATCGGTATACGAGATCGTATGCTACAATTTATAATGGCCCTCTATGCTTCCCCCACCGCACAGGTCCGTGTTAATGGACACCTATCGAATGCCTTCTCCATGTCAAACGGGACACGTCAGGGATGCCCACTTTCCCCGTTAATATTCATCCTTACCTTAGAGCCACTCCTTCAACGCCTTAGATCCAACCCTGACATCAAAGGAGTATCCATATCAGGGACTACATACAAGCTATCTGCTTTCGCAGATGACATTCTCTTGTTTCTGACTGAACCCCACATTACACTACCTAATTTACTTAAAGACCTCAATATGTTCAACCTTCTGACCAACCTACAAATTAACTTCAAAAAATCCGAAGCCCTGAACGTTTCCCTACAAACAGAAACCCTTGAAGCATGTCAGTCTAACTTCCCCTTCAAATGGACTCGTGAAGCGATTACCTACCTAGGAATCCGCTTACCAACACGCCTTTCTGACCTGTATCTTAAAAACTACTTACCAATTCTCCAACAAATTCAAAAAGACCTTAAGTCCTGGTCAACGGGACTCTTTTCCTGGTTTGGGAGAACAGCAATAATTAAAATGAACATTCTCCCAAGAATACTATATGTTATGCAAACAGTCCCCATACGATTACCGCAAGCCTTCTTTGCTTCATACCGCAGGGCCTGTAACGAGTTTATTTGGGGAACAAACCGCCCTAGGCTTAGTTTCGAAAGACTCTCCCTGCCCAAGTTAAAAGGAGGACTAGCCCTCCCAGACATTGCGAAATACCACCAAGCATGCCAATTGTCCAGAATAGTTGACTGGTCTGTACACTCCCACACTAAAGCCTGGACGCAAATTGAAAATGAATTCTCACCGATTCCCGTTAAATCACTACCTTGGACGCCCACAAGACAGATCCCACAGACATGCTCACAACACCCTTTGATTTCCCCCACACTTCACTCATTCAAATCAATGTGCCAAAAACACCACATTTCCTCCAACCCAAGCCCCTTAACACCAATCCGAAACAATGCAGACTTTCCACCGGGTTTATTCACCACATTTCTTAAGGGATACTGGCCCCAAGACGATATATACGCACAAAACACTTCTTTTCAGGAAATACCTTCCAAGCAATCACAAACTTACCCGCACACGTGTCTGGAAAACCCTTCCTTGGATATATAATCAATTACGACACTTCCTTGACCATCCCCCCAAAAATACAGATTATTCCAGACAGCTTACCCCTTTTGAAGTGCTTTGCTCCAAGACAGAACCGCAGAGACATGTAATCTCAGAATTATATGCTCTCCTTTTCTCGGATCACACCCCTAAATCCAACATAGCCACGCGTGCTTGGGAAAGAGACTTAGACTTAGATCTGTCAAACCAAGAATGGGAAAACATATACTCCTATATACACAAAGGTACGATTAATGTGTCAGCACAAGAAAACGGATTTAAGATCTTTTCTAAGTGGTACAAAACCCCCCTTAAACTACACAAAATGTCCCCCTCCATACCTCCAACATGCTGGAGATGCTCAACTGCAGAGGGCTCCATGGTCCATTTATGGTGGTCATGCCCACTTATTCAACCCTTCTGGAAAGAAGTACAACGTATCACAACTAATATAACCACCTATCAGATTGAATTTACCCCTGCCCAAATGTTATTACACCACTCCTCTATACCAAAAAAAGACTACCATCGCTCACTCGCACTACATATGATAAATGCAGCAAAAATGTGCATCCCGACTCTCTGGAAATCTACTAAACCCCCTACTATTGCAGATTGGCTCAAGCGTATATCTAAAATAGCCGAAATGGAGGAATTGATCCACCAAGCCAAAGATACATCCCCCAAATTCAGAACTATTTGGTCTTGCTGGCAACATTTCCAAAGGACTACTGAATATAAAGATCTCCTGTCCTAAGAACTTATAACATTGCCTGGGACTCTGTCGGAGGAGGACTCAAAACACTCATATTCACTACACTCAAGATATTCTCCTTTCGCTCTTACCCTTCATTCACTTATATGCTCCCCCTCATCTTACACTCCACCCTACTTCATGTCTCCTCGTTAAACACTTAGGACCTTTCTTACAGACCACTGAACCATATGGAATACCCTTATCTTACCCTAACCCTTCCTCACCTACTTCATACTCCGAATCTCCCAATCACCCCTTCCCCTCATGATAGGAAGATCATCCCAACCTACCCAACTAAGATTAGGATTGCTTGTGGTCCGGTGACTGCAATCCTACCACAAGTCAAAAACCCAGAGGCAAATTACACGATAAAGTAACACTTAACACGAAAATGTACCCAGGACGCCACTTTAAAAATTGACAATTTAAAAACAAGAAGGAGCGGACCCATGAATATCTTCGTACACTCTTGACAGCACTAAGCCTTTATCCACGCCCTTCTTAAGATTCCGATCTGAGATAAGAGATAACTTACATGCTACCCGCTGGATTCAATTACACATTGCTCAGGTCCGTCACTCGATTCACAAAAGGACTTCTCAAGGTCCCCCCAAAAGACCACATATTCAAAGATATGCCTCTGGGCGCAGACCCGCCTGTTCCATTGTTTAGGACTGATGTTTGGTTGTTCAAGGTCATACCATACATAAAAAATTTTCTGTTTCATTCTTTCTGTTTATGTGCACAAAGCTGAATTGGATGTATTGTTTTGAATGAGATGTTTACTGTATCACATCTTGTACAGCAACACAATCTTATGTATATTCATGATGTTATGCTTCTGTATAACTTGACTTTTTCATGACAATAAAGACTTTTCTTGGAAAAAAAAAAAAAAATTGATAATCAGCCAATCACATGGCAGCAACTCAATGCATTTAGACATCTGGATGTGGTGAAGATGACTTGAAGTTCATACTGAGCATCAGAATGGGGAAGAAACCGGATTTAAGTGACTTTGAACATGACATGGTCGTTGGTGCCAGATAGGCTGGTCTGTGTATTTCAAAAACTGCTGATCTACAGGGATTTTCACGCACAACCATCTCTAGGGTTTACAGAGAATGTCAGAAAAAGAGAAAATATCTAGTAAGTGGAAGTTGTGTAGCTGAAAATGCCTTGTTGATGTCAGAGGTCAGAGGAAAATGGGCAGACTGGTTTGAGATGATATAAAGGCAACAGTAACTCAAAAAAACACTCGTTACAACCAAGGTATGCAGAATACCATCTCCGAATGCACAACACATTGACCCTTGAAGCAGATGGGTTACAGCAGAAGACCACACCGGGTGCCACTCCTGTCAGCTAAGAACAGGAAACCGAGGCTACAATTTGCACAGGCTCACCAAAATTGGACACTATAATATTGGAAAAATGTTGATTGGTCTGATGAGTCTCGAATTCAGCTGCAACATTCAGATGGTAGGGTCAGTATTTGGCATAAACAACATGAAAGAATGAAAGTGGGCACAAATAAAGGGCCCGCAACATGGGATTGTGGCCGCCACGTGTGGCAAGAAACATTTTATATTTTTTTTTAAAAAGAGTGGGCTTGTCACGAGGCAGCAGAGCGGGAAAAACCTGTGCCACAGGTGTGGAGAGGCTATATAAACCCCTGTGTGAAAGACCCGCTCACAGTGGCCCTGAATGGCTTGGCTGAACTCCGCTAGAATATTTAGCTTACTGAAGCCGTGACAAGAAATTAAGTCCCTGGTCCATAGAGTCTTGGAGCGGGCAGAAGCGGAGGGCAGAAACGAATGGCTCCAGCGGTGTCTGGCATTCATGGAGGAGGACGCAACAGTGGTAACAGCGCCGGCTGAACAGCGGCCTCCTCAGAGAATAATAGAGTCAGCTGACGGTACCCGGCCAGTCGCTAATGCCGCAACCCAGCGCTCACCATCTCGCAGAATACAGAGAAGCTTACCAGTTGAACGTTCTGTTCCAGAGCCGGCTTCAGTGAGTGGGAATAGGTCTCTCTCCACAGGAGAACAAGAGGATACCTTACCGAGAGTTCAGCACACAAGTTGAAGCAGCAAGAGGAGTGGGCGGGTCTATCCGCAGTGGAGGAGGTAGAGGTCTGGCTCGCCACTTGTTCATATCCCTGAGTCATATCCCACACATGGCAGAGATGACACCGCGCAGTCCAGTGGATGCTCCGCCTACCTCACTGCCTTCGAGTCTCGTGCCGTCCAGAGCAGGGATGTCTCCGCATCATTCTGGGTCTCATCCCAGGCAGGTATCACAGGTCAGAGCTCCGGCATCGCCGGCATCTAGGCCACCCAGGCTGGATGCCGTGAGGGCCCCTTTGTCTTCTTCATCCTATACAGGTCCTGATGTCAACCATATCGCAACAGTAGGAGCCCAAATCCTGGTTGTATGTAATCCTCCAGAAACTAATCTGGCTGGTGAGTCTACTCATACTGATTTAATCAACCAACTACTGGCTTCTTTATCCAGATTTAATGATCATTTATCTGTTAATCAATCATCATCTGTATCTCCTTCGCCTGCTAATGTCTGGTTTGCTCATTCTGTAGCTAATATTAACCCTGTCTCTACATGTACTAACATTCATATTAGTGTGTCTACTGCTGTCCCTGTGACATGTTTTAAAGAAGTAATTCCTTGCGAAATGTCTCCTTTAGGTTTTCATTTGCCAATAGCTATTAAAGAGAAAATATGGAAAGGTGAATTTTTAGACTTATAATCCCTGTTACCGATTTCAAAAGATTTTCTTACTAAATCAGATATAAGATCTGATGACAACGCTGATGACAATAGACGCTGTCCTGTTTCTAGGTCCTTTTTTAAAGCGGGGGTTCACCCACACCGCCAAAAAAAAAAAAATATTAAAAGCCAGCAGCAACAAATACTGCAGCTGCTGACTTTTAATACATGGCCACTTACCTGTCCCAGGGTCCAGCGATATCGGCAGGGGAAGCCGAGAACCCGCTCGGTTCTCGGCAGCTGCCGCCGCCATCCTAGGTGTGGGAATCAGGAAGGGAAGCATTGCGGCTTCACTTCCCGGTTCCCTACTGTGCATGTGCGAGTCGCGCTGCGCGTCCCAAATGGTCCCCGCTCTCTCCTGGGAGCTGTGTGTTCCCAGGAGACAGCGCGGTGGGGACGGGAAGAGGCGTAGACTCCCATGGGAGTCTATGCCGGAAGTGGGTGCAAATACCTGTCTTAGACAGGTATCTGCACCCCCCTCCCCCCTGAAAGGTGCCAAATGTGACACCGGAGGGGGGGAGGGTTCCGAAAAGCGGAAGTTCAATTTTTGTGTGGAACTCCGCTTTAATTGGTTGCAGGCTTTCTGCATCTTTTCTGCAGTAATGGGTGAGAGGCATCCGGGAAAATGCGCCGGGCTGTTTCAGCACCTGGAACATATCCTTGAAGCGGCATGGGTTGGTTTAACTATGATGAATCCTTTTGCCTAAAAATTGCAATTTATCCTAACCTTAAATGGGGTAATAAAGATGTTGGATTATGGTTGAACCTTATTATTCCTCATAAGCCTGTTTTCACAAGACCACAACCACAGCTAACACTGAATGCTCCAAATTCAGCTTATAAGAAAGGCACATGTTATGTCTATAATGAAACTCAATGCAAATGGTTGCGTTCATGCCGTTATTGACATGAATGTTCTTTTTGCTTCCTAACCATCCAGTCTCAAAGTGTTTTAAAAGATTTTCCAGCAATCAAGTCCACAGGGATCGTTTAAAAAGCCTGCATGCCAGTGAGGCTGTCCGCAATGCATCCATGGTTAATATTATACCCCGACAGGGAGAAAGCACAGCTTTTAATTGATGGCTTTTCTTTAGGTTTTAAACTTCCTATATTTTCAGGTTTAGGTTGCCAGTGGTCAGATAATTTGAAATCCATTTCTCTTCATACTGATATAGTTAGGGACAAATTAAAGAAAGAAATTTCAGCCAATAGGATTGCTGGTCCATTTATTTCCCCTCCATTTAAGAATTTTCGCGTTTCTCCTTTGGGTTTAGTTCCTAAAAAAGAGCCTAATTCTTACCGTCTTATTCATCATCTTTCTTTCCCCTCGGGAAATTCTCTGAATGATGAGATTGACCCATTATCTGCTTCTGTTAGATATGCTACTTTTGATGATGCAATTCAAATTATTAAAACTTTTGGTCGAGCTGCATTATTAGCAAAGGCAGATATTCAATCAGCTTTCAGATTATTGCCCATAGCTTCAGAATCTCACAATTCATTAGGTTTCTGCTTTGAGGGTTATTTCTTTTATGACAAATGCCTTCCGATGGGTTGTTCATTGTCATGTTACTATTTTGAAATTTTTGCCTCATTTCTTCAGCGGGTAGTTATTTTTGAATCTGATCATTCTGGGATAATTCATTATGTAGATGACTTCCTTTTTATTGGCCCTTCTAATTCTTCAGTTTGTTCCTTAACTCTCAGGTTATTTTTTCTTATATTCGAATACTTCGGGATTCCCCTAGCACTTGAAAAGACTTCTTTTCCATCTTCAATTATTTAATTTTTGGGTATAGAAATGAACACTTTATTATTTCAGTTTAAACTCCCTGCTGTTAAAATTGGTAGGCTTCAATCACAAATTTTGTTCTTTCTGTGTCGGAAAAAGATTTTACTGAAAGAGCTTCAATCCTTTCTGGGTCTTTTGGCTTTTGCTACACGCATTATGCCTATGGGTAGAATTTTTTTCCAGAAGGTTATCTTTGGCCATGTCCGGCTTTAAATCTCCTTTTTCTCACATTAGGTTGAATTGTGACATGAAGGATGATTTGTTGGTATGGTCTCAATTTTTGCAAGATTATAATTGTAGATCTTTTTCAGGATGAATTTGTTTTTGCGGCAGATATAGAGCTGTTTACGGACGCAGCTGGTTCTCATGGATTTGTTGCTATTTTCCGCTCTTATTGGTGTTCAGGTTCATGGACCCCCTTTTGGATTTCCAGCAAGACTACTAAGAACATAGTTTTGTTGGAACTCTTTCCAGTTATTGTTGCTTTAGAAATTTGGGGAAAGCAGTTTGCAAACAAATGGATCATTATTAATACAGATAATAAGGGCGTAATTTTTGCTTTAAACTGCCTTTCTTCAAAATCTCTGTCCACTATAAAACTTTTATGTTATTTAGTGCTTTTATGTCTAAAATTAAATATTTAGATTAAAGCAAAATCTGTGCCAGGTAAGCTCAATGTCATCGCCAATGCCTTATCTTGATTCCAGATGGCTCGTTTTAGACAGCTCTTACCCCATGCAGATATGGTTTGTTACAGTTGCCCGAGTCATCTTTGGGATCTGATCTAAATCCAGTCTTTTTAGCTATTAAAAATTCGATCGCTCCAAAAACATGGACTGACTACTCAGTTGCATTGGAAAAATGGCTGTCTTTTAATGCTGGGTTAGATTCTTTTGGATTACCGCCTACAGAGAGTTCCATTTTAGCCTTTCTTTGCTCATTGAAGTTAAATTTTTCTTTTGATCATATTAATAAGATTTTAACAGGAGTTTCTTTTTTCTTTAAACTAAAAAACTTCCCGGCCTGTAATAGTTTCTTTTCAGTTCGACAGGCTTTAAAGGGATTGAAAAAGGTAAGGTTGGTTCCGGATATGCGCAGACCAATTACGCTAGATATCTTATCCAGGCTGTGTTTGGTTACTCCTATTGTTTGCATTTCAGATTATGAGGCTGTATTATTTCATGCAGCATTTGTTTTAATGTTCTTTGCAGCTTTGCGTATCTCGGAAATGTTACCAAGTAACAAGCACAGTTTGAATGGTTTATTATCATCAGAAGTTTCTATTTTAGAGAAAAAGGTTCTCATTTTTGTTAAAAAATAAAAAACGGATAAAACTGGCAAAGGCCGGTGGCTCAATTTATTTGCCTGTGGTGACTCCATCCTCTGTCCTGTTCTAATTCTCCGAAAATATTTTTCTATTAGACCTGTTTTGGGAAATCAATTTTTAGTTCATTTAGATTCTTCTCCTATGACAACATTTCAATTTTTCGGCAGTTCTCAAGCGCTGTTTTCATCACTTAGGTCTTTCTCCATTTAAATTCACTACTCATTCATTCAGGATTGGAGCCGCTACGGAAGCTGCTAGATTGGGTTTGAGTGAGTCAGTTATTATGAAATTGGGTAGATGGGAACTTAGCAGATTCAATATTTACATTCACCCTAACTTATCGCTTTAATCTTACATATGGATAGTTGGTCATTCATATATACATTGGGCTCATAAAAGAGCTTCACAGCATTGCTACAGTTCCAATCTATCTTTACCTTCAGATAAGTTTCAAATTCTCTGGAAGGGCATTCAAGGTCTACAATGGACTGATCTCATCGTTCATCTCTCTACCTTGTTTCATTCTTGGCCTTATCCATCTATTTTATTTCTGCACCCTGGAGGTAATGATGTTGGGAACTTTAGATTTGATGTTTTTAATAAAACAAGATTTGCATTGTTTAAAATTTTCTTTTCCACATACATGTATTGTTTTTTCTGAAATGATTTCTCGTTTACCTTGGTTATATTCGGCAGGCGGTAAACCACTTGAAAAGAACAACGAAGAATTAATCACTCTATTGAGAAATTCTTGCCATTGCTTGGGGGGTTCTCTTTCCGTCATGTTGATTTGGAAGGAGGTTTCCCCGGTTTATATAGACAAGATGGTGTTCATCTTTTGATGTCGGTTTAGACATCTTTAATTTAGGTCTACAAACTTGCATTGAGCAGGCTGCGGTGCTGGGGTAGCCGTGTTTGTTTGTAACAAACTCGGCTGGTGGGGACTTTGGTTTTATAATTTGATTCATTTATAGCTCGAGCTCTATGATTGAGGGAGTTTAAAATTGTTTTTTTAATAAAATATTTTTAAATAGAATTTATTTATTCATTTATTGATTTCTATTGAATAAAGTTATTAATTTATTTATTATACCAATAAAGGTGCCGCGGCCATTTAAAACACCAATTTGGTTGTATTGGGTTTTTCTTTTGTTAAGAGTAATAGAATGTGCGACCTACAATCCCATAAAAGTGGGCACAAATAAAGGGCCCACGACATGGGATTGTGGCTGATACGTGTGGCAAGAATTTTTATTTTTTTTTAAATATGAAAAAAAAAAAAAGGCTTGTCACGAGGCAGCAGAGCGGGAAAAACGTGTGCCACAGGTATGGAGAGGCTATATAAACCCCTGTGTGACAGACCCGCTCACAGTTGCCCTGAGTGGCCTGGCTGACCTCCCCTTCCCTCCCACCCTTGTCGCAGGCACCATTATGTGGTTATGTCACCCTTGAATCAAGGGGGGACTTTGGTTTTATGATTTGATTCATTTATAGCTCGAGTTCTATGACTGAGCGAGTTTAGAATTGTTTTTTTTTAATAAAATATTTTTAAATAGAATTTATTTATTCATTTATTGATTTCTATTGAATAAAGTTATTTATTTATTTATTATACCAATCAAGGTGCCGCGGCCATTTAAAACACCAATTTGGTTCAGGCTGGTGGTGGGATTTTTTTTTTACACACTTTAGGACCCTTAGTACCAATTGAGCATCGTTTAAACGCCATGTCCTACCTGAGTATTGTTGCTGACAATGTCCATCCCTTTATGACTACAGTGTGCCCATCTTCTGATGGCTACTTCTAGCAGCATAATGCACCATGTCACAAAATTTAAATCATCTCAAACTGTTTTTTTGAACATGACAATGAGTTCACTGTACTCCAATGCCCTCCACAGTCACCACAGTCACCAAATCTCAATCCAATAGAACGCCTTTGGGATGTGCTGGAGCGAGAGCTTTCCATCATGGATGTGCAGCTGACAAATATGCAGCAACTGTCAATATGGACCAAAATCTCTGAGGAATGTTTCCAACACCTTGTTCAATCAATGCCACAAAGAATTAAGGCAGTTCTGAAGGCAAAAGGGGGTCCAACCCAGTACTAGCAAGGGTTTATATAGCGCCAACAGTTTGCGCTTTACAACATGGGGGCAAACAGTACAGTTACAATATAATTCAATACAGGAGGGATCAGAGGGCCCTGCTCGTGTATATGTAATTGTTCTAATGTGTAACTTGAAAACCGGTGGGTGACCATAGAACACCCTCTCCTTTTTTACTTTTTCTGTTGCAATTTTTGGGGTTGGTTACTTCCTGGTAAAAAGCTGTTTTAGCTATTAATTAATGACACTTACAGCTGCTACTCTATGTCAGTCCCACATTACTTACAACTATTGATATGGTTATTGACAATGCTGGATTTTTTTTGTTCACATATACAGTGGGGATGGAAAGTATTTAGACCCCCTTACATTTTTCACTCTTTTTTATATTGCAGCCATTTGGTAAAATCATTTAAGTTCATTTTTTTCCTCGTTAATGTACACACAGCACCCCATATTAACAGAAAAACATAGAATTGTTGACATTTTTGCAGATTTATTCAAAAAGAAAAACTGAAATATCACATGGTCCTAAGTATTCAGACCCTTTGCTGTGACGCTTATATATTTGACTCAGGTGCTGTCCATTTCTTCTGATCATCCTTCAGATGGTTCTACACCTTCATTGGAGTCCAGCTGTGTTTGATTATACTGATTGGACTTGATTAGGAAAGCCACACACCTGTCTATATAAGACCTTACAGCTCACAGTGCATGTCAGAGAAAATGAGAATCATGAGGTCAAAGGTACTGCCTGAAGAGCTCAGAGACAGAATTGTGGCAGGGCACAGATCTGGCCAAGGTTACAAAAATATTTCTGCTGCACTTAAGGTTCCTAAGAGCACAGTGGCCTCCATAATCCTTAAATGGAAGACGTTTGGGGTGACCAGAACCCTTCCTAGAGCTGGCCGTCTGGCCAAACTGAGCTATTGGGGGAGAAAAGCCTTGGTGAGAGAGGTAAAGAAGAACCCAAAGATCACTGTGGCTAAGCTCCAGAGATGCAGTCGGGAGATGGGAGAAAGTTGTTGACTCGGTTAAATTGATGATAGGCAACTCCTATCCTCATATTGATTAGTGGTTCCAAATTAATAATAACTACTGCAGTAGGGAACAGACACAAAAGATACGCTCAGCATCTTTCCAAATTACTGTTCTGCTTTATTATGACGCAATTGAAGGTTTTTATGCACATGATTACGTAGGTATCACATTAATATTACAATTGTACGTTTATGGTAACAAGGGGCGTTACATAGGCAGGCTTATTCTAATCAGGACTCGAAAGAATGTAAACATTTACTTATTATTAGTGCTGTGTGCACAGTGAAGGCAATGTGCAATACATACAAAATACAATACAATTATATACAGAACTTACAAATTTCCATTACAGTCTCCCCTCTTTTGATCAATATTTTGATCACTAACCATACCTGCTATCACCTTTAACCTGGAACCTCCACACGCTTAGGTGGAGGTAGTCCTGGCCAAAGAAGCAAAAACTCCATTGTGGAGAAAATAATAGCTGAGCAACTTTTTCATTACCAAAATGACTTTTCATTGTGAAAAACAAATGATTGATAAGACATATTTACAGAGTACTGGCTGTACACTCCTGTGGCCAGAATGGCCTTCTAGCTGAATTGTTGGCATGCTGACTTATCAGCATATGTAAACACAGACAATTCTACATAAAATGGAAGACATACAAAAGACAAATATGACTTCAACTTGGCTGAACTACTATAAAAAAATTACCCTAGACTGTGATCACAAGAGGGAAACAAATCAAACACAGAGATTTCTTTAATTTAGTCATTTTTGCAGTGTCTGGTGTGGATCCAGGTGACTTTTCCTTCAAGTTTTGCAAAAACTGTACATGAAATAGATGCTGTATTGAGTCTCCAAACATTTCCTTATATATAAATGTCTCTTAACAATCCACAAGTCACTTGGCTTTAGTTTTAGATCCTTCCAAACTTTTAGGATCTGGAATTGGGGAGAAAACACATAAATGAGTTTGTCAAAAAACCTTAAAAGATCAGCAACATTCTCTGTGAGATCCGAAAGGAGGCCTTCAGCTGCTGAGACAAAATATAAGCAAGTGAGTAACACCCTCCCAAACCAAATCCCATAGGGAGAGAGTACAACATCCCCCTTAGGGGCTTCATAAAATATAAGAAAACATTCAGGCAAAAGTTTTCTAGTTTCTTACTCTACTTTGTCCGCTACATTGTAGAGAGTAAGGGGTGTCAAAATAAAACCTCAAAACTTCTATTAAGGACTCTCCTATAAAAAATGATTTCCTCTGTTACTCTCTGTACTTTCTGCACTCTGTACTTACAAACTACTTCTGATAACACTTTTTACTGTGGCCTTTGCAGTAGCATTTGCCACTGGACATCCAAAAAACATGTCCATACAGACAAAATGCATACTCGTAAGATCCTGACTTGGGCATCTGGATATATGTTTTTGTAATCTCTGGAAGGGATGCTCAGCTTTTGGTAACACCTTTGGTAACAGGTAAAACAAGAAGTGGTATGTTATAAAAACAACTGTGGAGAACCCTGGCTCTATCCCACGCTCATTTACTAAGGCAGCCATAACTTCTTGTGACTGATGACACGGTCCATGTGTCAAGCTGGAGGGAAAAGAGTGGCTGGCAGACATAAATGATCACCTTTTCCAAAGTCCTGTTTCATAAGAAGTTGCCCCCTGTGGACCACTTGTTCTTCTCGTTCTGGGGTCCTTAAAGTTGAATTATTAATCCCAGCTATACTGGGCCAGAACTAGGGTGGAATCTGTGAGTTGCACAGACCCATCAAGTGTCCGGGGCTGAAAATGCAGCATCCTTAGTCACCTGGTCTGCTTCCATGTGTGAAAGTTAATATGGCTACCTCAGCAAGAACCTGGAAGGCTAAAAACAGCCGATCAAATTAACTTGGCATGCTTGGTTGGTTTACCTGCCGAAGTAAAAACAAACTTCTGGCCCTTTAAATGGAACCAAAAGCTCTCTATATCTCGACTAGCTATATAAATATACACTCTTTTTATAGCTCACAGGCTTTGCTAAAACATGGAGCTCTGCTTCTTGAGCTGGGCAAAAAGGATCCAATGACTTTGAATACAGAGTATCCTTCTGGGTGGTAAACTGCATACTCAAATCTACAAAAAATGTAATATCTGGGTCTTCAGGGAGTGTGTCCTGCACTGGGCTCACAGCAGCTGATTTCTACACCATCAATTTAACACATGTGTCTTTTCCTTTCTTTTGAATAAATGTACGCATTTTTAATTGTTAGATTTGTACATAAACAAACTCATATTTTAAACCTTTCATTAGACAGACATTTAGTTAGCTGTATATTTGCTGCGCAGAATGTCGGACCATTAAAAATTAAATGTTTGACCAAAACAATATCTAACTTTGTCTAATAGCACCTTTGCATAAAAGCTACAGCTCTGATATATTGGGGTGAACCCTTCATTACTGGGTCCAGCTTGCATAAATATATTACAATAGCTTGTTTTCTATCACACTGTTTGTGTAAGAACTCCAGTTTCATGTTTCAAAACACAACTTTTTCCTGGCAATATTATAATAAATGATAACAATACCCTGCGGTCATGCAGAGATGCCCATAAATCCAAAATATTCTTCTGCTTATACCACTGTACTTACAAGAAAAAGGGGCACATCATTTCACAATCCACACATTCTGCTTTGGATTTCAAAAATAAAAATAAATAAAACAAAAGGATCAACAATCTGTATGATGGACCAGAAAGCATCAAAAACTATAAAACAACTGGCTGCAGGTGGCATCTATCCTATCATGGTGTGTGGACTTGATGTGATGGGTCTGTTATATTTAAATTTGTATTTATTATAACTCTCACATCATGGACCGCACATCAAGTTATTATCAAAAACCTTAAAATTTCATTTTTGTAGAAGAACTTCTTATGTATCCCATCCATCTTGGCTTTGTTAAATATTATGGCAGCTTTATTCAAAATAACAACCTCATCTTAATCTTTTTTTTTCTCTCAATAAGGGCTTATTGTATAAATGTAAAATTACAAAATTGTTATCTTAATCTAAACTAATCTCATTCATCACAAATTTCCCCATTAACCTGAATTTCATTTCCAACCAAAGGTTGTCTAAACCAGTTTCAATATATCTATATTATTAATAAAATTGTTAAACTCATATTAGAAATGAATACTCATTATTACTTAATTTTACTTAATTTCCCTTTTTTACATGCAGTGTTTCCACTATCAAAGGATATTCAATTTGTGCAATACACAGTTAAATGTAACCTTCATTTTACCATGTTTGGAAAACAGATTCAAAATAATTGTGATCACATTGTTTACCATTAGATTCGTTAACCCGGCACATGTTTTGTCTAAAAAACTGGAATTGGCATGGTGTCCTGCCAGCTTATCACTGACCTCTCAGGGACATTCTTTCAGGAGAGCACAAAGGAGGGGGTCACATCTGCATACATGACACACACAAGCAATAGAACTAAAAGTCCCAGCATTCGCACACACACACACCAATATCTCTCTAAAATCGCTTACATTTTCCCATTTGTACACAACACATGCATATCATTCTCTCACTTTCTTTTAACTCTTTAATATTTCCCTGCATAAATTCTGCATTCCTTATTTTGTTCAGATATCTTTTATATCTAGCTTCTGTGATCAGATGGGCAGCCAGAGTGCTCATCCCATCTTCCCTCTCTGACAACATATAAAGTATTCTGTTTTAATTCTCATTTCTCTGTTTCTGACTTTTACTAGTTGTAGTGCCTGACCCCAAATTCATACCACAACTTAACATGAAAATGTCCCTTTCTGTCTAGTGTTAATGTCACCCTTGATCCATCCTGCTCACATAGTTAGCTGTTTCTCTAGCTGTTTACTCTGCATGATTCTTAGTCCCTGTGGACCTTGGTAACCCAGTTACCCATTGTGGATCCCTGTCCACTCTAACCATTAATCTAGGGGCTCAGTATAGGCGGAACCGCACCTTTGGTTCATATATAGCGCTCCTCTTGCGCTGGGCATTTTTGAGGGTCTCTTACCCTTCATTCCCTTACTTAATGCAATGCCTATAATGACTGGCCAGTCTTCTCTCTTCTCTACGTGTGCCTATACCCTCTTGCCTCTAAACTACTTTATCTAGCAGATTTACTACATATACCTGTGAACAGCACTATTCTTCCCTTTCTTATCTATAACACTCCGATGGACAATAGACAGGGACAACATAACATATAACCACCAATCAATACAGTTCGATTAAGGGGAGTAAAATAGGTACCCTTTGTCCCGAAAATGCCTTACCGATCAAGGAAGTCTGATAACTCAAATGTAAGCAAAAGGCTTACCTCAGCCGGCTGATTATCAGAAATTCCCGGATCGTCTCAAGCTCCTCGTTTCGGATACTCAGGGTCACCTGGAATCCCCTCCTGGCTGGCTCGCCATGCTGACTCGGTTAAATTGATGATAGGCAACTCCTATCCTCATATTGATTAGTGGTTCCAAATTAATAATAACTACTGCAGTAGGGAACAGACACAAAAGATACGCTCAGCATCTTTCCAAATTACTGTTCTGCTTTATTATGACGCAATTGAAGGTTTTTATGCACATGATTACGTAGGTATCACATTAATATTACAATTGTACGTTTATGGTAACAAGGGGCGTTACATAGGCAGGCTTATTCTAATCAGGACTCGAAAGAATGTAAACATTTACTGAAAACATTATTAGTGCTGTGTGCACAGTGAAGGCAATGTGCAATACATACAAAATACAATACAATTATATACAGAACTTACAAATTTCCATTACATTGTAGAAAGTCAACCATCACTGCAGCCCTCCACCAGTCGGGGCTTTATGGCAGAGTGGCCCGATGGAAGCCTCTCCTCAGTGCAAGACACATGAAAGCCCGCATGGAGTTTGCTAAAAAAAACACCTGAAGGACTCCAAGATGGTGAGAGATAAGATTCTCTGGTCTGATGAGACCAGGATAGAACATTTTGGCCTTAATTCTAAGCAGTATGTGTGGAGAAAACCAGGCACAACTCATCACCTGTCCAATACAGTCCTAACAGTGAAGCATGGTGGTGGCAGCATCATGCTGTGGGGGTGTTTTTGAGCTGCAGGGACAGGATGACTGGTTGCAATCGAGGGAAAGATGAATGCGGCCAAGTACAGGGATATCCTGGATGAAAACCTTCTCCAGAGGGCTCAGGACCTCAGACTGGGCTGAAGGTTTACCTTCCAACAAGACAATGACCCTAAGCACACAGCTAAAATAGCGAAGGAGTGGCTTCACAACAACTCCGTGACTGTTCTTGAATGGCCCAGCCAGAGCCCTGACTTAAACCCAATTGAGCATCTCTGGAGAGATCTAAAAATGGCTGTCCACCAACGTTTACCATCCAACCTGACAGAACTGGAGAGGATCTGCAAGGAGGAATGGCAGAGGATCCCCAAATCCAGGTGTGAAAAACTTGTTGCATCTTTCCCAAAAAGACTCATGGCTGTATTAGATCAAAAGGGAGCTTCTACTAAATACTGAGCAAAGGGCCTGAATACTTAGGACCATGTGATATTTCAGTTTTTCTTTTTGAATAAATCTGCAAAAATGTCAACAATTCTGTGTTCTGTGTTTTTCTGTCAATATGGGGTGCTGTGTGTATATTAATGAGGAAAAAAATTAACTTAAATGATTTTAGCAAATGGCTGCAATATAACAAAGAGTGAAAAATTTAAAGGGGTCTGAATACTTTCCGTCCCCACTGTATTACATACTGTATATTGCAATACATGTTCAAATTGGGCCAACTGCCTCAAAGTGATCCCTCTCGGGCCACTCCTTACTCTCCTATACAAAATGTCCAATACTTACTTATGTATAGCATGCTTTAATGGAAATATAGTGCCAGTACGTATGCAGTAGAGAGATACAGTTGGGGGAGAGCTACAGACAGCTTTTGTTATTGACCTGCACTATGCAATAGTTTTGAAGGAATATCTGGGCTCAAATCCAAATAGCTTACATATATACAGTATAACATAAGAGGTGCACACTGCTAAACACCCTCACATTTTCACATTTCCCAGCAAATTTTGCATAAAAACAGGGATTCTTTGTTCACATACTGTATAGTATATTGCAATAGATGTTCAAGCTGGCCAAATGCGTCAAAGTGAATCCATCTCTGGCCAGTGCCTACTCTGCTGTAAAATATGCTAGATACTTACTTGTTTACATCTTGCTTTAACTCCTTGCCGACCAGCTCACGGCGATATAAGTCGGCAGAAGGGAACGTACAGTCATATTAACGTGTCATGTCACACATAGCCCTTACCCCCCACAGTTATAATCACTCCCTATGACACACTTAACCCCTGCAGTGCCCCCTACTGGTTAACACCTTCACTGCCAGTCACATTTACACAGTAATCAGTGCATTTTTAAACGCACTGATTGCTGTGTAAATGTGAAGGGTCCCAAAATCACGCCAAAAGTGTCTGATCTGTCCGCTATAATGTCGCAGTCACAATAAAAATTGCAGATCGCCGCCATTACTAGTAAAAAAAATATTAATAAAAATACCATAAAACAATCCCCTATTTTGTAGACGCTATACCTTTTGCGCAAACCAATCAATAAACGCTTATTACGAAATTTTTTACCAAAAATATGTAGAAGAATTTGTATTGGCCTAAACTAAGGAAAAAAAATGTTTTTTTTTATATATTTTTGGGGGATATTTATTATAGCAAAAAGTAAAAAATATTGCATTTTTTTCAAGATTGTCGCTCTTTTTTTGTTTATAGCGCAAAAAATAAAAACCGCAGAGGTGACCGAATACCACCAAAAGAAAGCTCTATTTGTGGGAAAAAAGCACGTCAATCTTGTTTGGGAGCCACGTTGCACTACTGCGCAATTGTCAGTTAAAGCAACGCAATGTCGGATCGCAAAAAACGCTCTGGTCTTTGGCCAGCCAAATGGTCCAGGGCTGAAGTGGTTAATGTACATAATATAGTGCCCATATGGAGCAGACACAGTTAAAGTAGATCTAAAGTCTACATTTAAAAAAAAAATCGAGGCAGGCTCTGAATTGCTACTAAGAAACGCAATGTCTCTTTTGCAATAAAATAAATTTACTTGCCTGATTCTCTTTAAAGTGTACACAAAGCCGTGCATGCCGAGGACTGGCAGAATTTGGGGAGAAGATGCCTAGTCAAGCCAGGGACCTTGTGAACTTAAGCCCACCTTCACATGTCAAATTGTATGCCAAATTGCCGGCTATTGCCGGCAATAGCACCGTCTGAATCAGTGCGGCACTGACTTTGCGATTCCCAAAAGTAGTTCCTGTACTACTTTTGGTGGCTTTGGGTGCAATTTCAATAGACATCTGTGCATGAACCCACAGAGATGTCTGTCAAATCGCCCCCCGAAGTCGGACTACATTGCTGCTTTGAATCGTGCGAGCTCTGCTGAACTTGCAGGATTTCAAAACCTGCAGCAGTGTGAACCTAGGCTTAGTTCTGCTTTAAGAGAGAGCTATAGACTGAATCTGGTTACTGACCTGCACCTGCACCTAGAATAGAAATGGAGATATAGCTATGCCTAAAGGGTAACTCCACTTTCGTGGGGAAAAAAATAGCAAATAAAGAAAAAATAATATAGCGTATACAATTGCGACACAAGTCATATTGTAAATGAACATTATTAAAAATTAACTTTCATTTTCAATCTGCAGCTCTGCAATTTTCTGTAAAATGCAATGCAATATGGCTACCTGGAGGTGTTCTCTACACAGAATGTGTACATAACGCCCCAAAAACATAATTTTCTACACATGATTGGCTCACTGATTTTCCCAGAAGTCTACACTAAGATACAAGTTATATTTCAGGCATCCCCTGCAGCAAAAAATGTCATTCTTTGTGAATTACTCCCAATAGGAAATCACGTCTAAAGGGATGCCGACCCCGCAGCCTTCTTTATTAGTGCCCTGCAGGTGCAGCAGTTGGTTGATAATTTTGAAACTACTCCCATTAGATTCACTTTCCCACATGACACAGACAAACACACAGGGATTTCTTCAGAATAACAAAAAGGTAGGAATCTGCAACAAAGCTTGTTAACCCCTTCCTGCCGAGCGTACGCAGATGTGCGTACTCGGCTTTCGGGGGTTATACTGGGATGATGCCCGCAGCTGCAGGCATCATCCCGGTACTGTTTTTTAGAGCCAGCGATCGGCTTTCCAGGGATAACAGCCGAGTGGCTAAAACCCGCTCGGCTGTTATACCGGAGGAGCGGGAGGGGCCGTCTCCCCCTTCCACCGCCTCCCGCCGCTCTTACCGGGCCCGATCAGCAATCCGCCTCCTCCGACAGATAGTGACAGTCTGGAACAAAGCCGTAAGTGGCTTTGTTCCAGTATCCTGCGTGTAGACACGGAATGACGTCACTTCCCGTTTACTCTGCTGCCAATGGCGCCGGTTTTTAAAAAATATACAGTATTCAGAATCGCTGAAAACGGCGATCTGAATACTTTGAAGTGCAAAGGAGGGATCGGGGGGTCTAAAAGACCCCCGATCTCTCCATAAAGAGTACCTGTCACCACCTATTACTGTCACAAGGGATGTTTACATCATTACATTGTGACAGCAATAAAGGTGATCAATTTTTTTTTAACACAATTTATTAATATAAAAATAAATAAAATAAATAAGAAAAAACATTTTTTAAAGCGCCCCTGTCCCCGCGAGCTCGCACAGCAAAGAAAACGCATACGGAAGTCGCGCCCGCATATGTAAACGGTGTTTAAATCACACATGTGAGGTATCGCCGCGATCGTCAGAGCAAGAGCAATAACTCTAGCACTAGACCTCCTCTGTAACTCTAACCTGGTAACCGTAAAAAAAATTTAAAGTGTCTCCTATGGAGATTTTTAGGTACCGTAGTTTGTCGCCATTCCACAAGTGCGTGCAATTCTAAAGCGTGACATGTTTGGTATCTATTTACTTGGTGTAACATCATCTTTCACATTATAGAAAAAGAATTGGGCTAACTTTACTGTTTGTTTTTTTTTTTTAATTCATGAAAATGTCTCTTTTCCCAAAAAGTTGTGTTTAAAACACAGCTGCACAAATACCGTGTGACATAAAATATTGCAACAATTGCCATTTTATTCTGTAGATTCTCTGCTAATATATATATATATATATATATATATATATAATGTTTGATGTTTGGGGGCTCTAAGTAATTTTCTAGCAAAAAATACGGATTTTAACTTGTAAACACCAAATGTCAAAAATAGGCTCAGTCATGAAAGGGTTAAAATCCTTGCAATGTACATAGATCACCCAGAGGGGAATACTTTTTTCTCAACAAAAGTGGAGTTACTCTTTAAATCCAAGTAGCTTACTTACATATACTGTATATAACACATGTCACATCTATAGAGTCACAAAGTGATGTTCTCACTCTAGGCCCATGATTTTATCAAAGAAATCTGGAGTTCAGAAGCAGTAGATAAGCTACTGCAAAATGTGCTGTGCAAAAAAAGTTATGTGACTGTGATGACTTATATATTGTACACAGTGGAAACATTAGACATAAGAAAACATTACAGTAGCTAGAAATAGTCTCCACAGCAGCTAAATTGGTATCGTATAAAAAAAGGCACTGAATATGACAGACAGTGGCAGTTAATTATGATGAAGGAAAGGTTAGGTGAGCAGTTTATTACATATGGGATCTATTATAATCAGACAATGCAGAGAGAAATTACAGTAGGTGTTCCTTAAAATAGAACAGAAATACATAGCACAATTGAATATGGGTGAAAAAGAAAGTTTTATATGAGGCTGAAATAACAGGGTTTTAAAGAGGGTTGCTAGCATCTTACCGGCTATAATAGTCTCAGCCATTTAACCTACTTACATTTAATTGCACACAGCTGAATAAGGCATACCATTATTATCCAGTGTATACAAATTTATCTACTATTATACAAAGTTATTAAAACATGAAAGAATCCTAAGTGCAGCACACCATTAGGACACACATGCAATTATATAGCACTTCAAACCTTATTCAAGTGATTGGTTAAGTGATTTGTAAAGCCAGCAGTAAAATGTACTGACAACAAGTATGTAGCTCATGGGAAAAATGTTAACCTTACCCTTGCATGACCTCTGTCAGTGGAAAGCCCAAGCCCAGTTGTGAAAGACCCTTACCCCCCCCCCCTCTCCTTTTGCCCAGTCTGGTCATGTGACAAGCAGGGACAATTTCCTCCTCTTTTGTTATTTAGCAAAGGTCAGTCCTAAATGTGTCAGAATATGGCACTCGAGCTGAGACATCAGTACTATTTTCTACTCCAAGTGCTGGGCCCAATGTTCACACCCCTAGGGAGCGAGTCTCTAATGCCCTGAGCTCATAGGAAGTGGACTAGTACTGGAACAGCTCCATTAAAAATGAAACTGTAAATTGGCTTTAACATTATCCTAGATTGTAAGCTCTAACGAGCAGGGCCCTCTGATTCCTCCTGTATTGAATTGTATTGTACTTGTACTGTCTGCCCTAATGTTGTTGTAAAGCGCTGCGTAAACTGTCGGCGCTATATAAATCCTGTATAATAATAATAATAATAATAATTATCCAAAAAGTGTTATAGTAAGTAGTTTATAAGGTTGAAAAAAGACACAGGTCCATCCAGTTCAACCAACAGTATGTGTGTGTATGTGATTTATTTTCTCTAACAATTCCCATAGTCCTGTATATTCTGCCTCCTGCACTTATTTACTATTTTAGATCCGTTTCTTAAAAAAAAATAATCATATTTATCAATTTCTAAAACCTTTCCTAAAAGAAACATATACTGAGAGAAGTACACAGGTGCCATTTCTGACCTTACGATAAAGCTGAGAAATTGAATAGATTGCAATGCCCTTAGGTGGCAATCAAACACCTAATAATATTGTGCCACATCCTAAATAATCTAAATACGTTGGAAATGGGAATAATGGACTTTATAGGCACGTATAAAAATAGTATCAAACTTTAATAGTTCACATAAAAAATTCACAACATATATAAACAATAATATATAAAAAGTACATAGGGCAAAGTGGATTCCCTGGAGGATATACTGGGATATACTTCCTGTGTGGCAATGCTGAGGGTATCGACAATATGTCCACACTAGTATGTGTATATTCCTCTCAACTGGTTCCCACATGTCCTCATGGAATAAAAAGTTGTGCTCTACATGTTTCGCGACCTTTTTTTTCGATATTTTTGCGCCAGGGATATGTTTGAATAGCAACCATGAATTAGCACATGTGTCAGGATGTGGGGACATACAAGGTAAATTGCAATAGGTATATATCCCCTAGTGCTGAATCCAAACTATGCCGGGCTATTGATTATCCTAATTCTTCACTGATCGGGAATAGGAGGATTCAGTCACAGCAGTGCCTGCATAGGCATTCCGAGTTTGTATGAAATGCTATTAAGGGGGCATGGTCTGACCTCGGACGAGCTTGACTGCCTAAACCCAGAGCTCTGGCTGACAGCGGGACATCTGAGGAGCTTTACCGGAGACCCTGCACTAACCCAACATGGGGAGAAATTCCCGGAGCAGCTCTGCCTCCCGCTCTCACTCCCCGCGGAATCAGAACACCCAGGGCACGCAGCTGAGCCACCAGACTCCGGTGATATTTCAGACACAGACGTCCAACATGGCGGCGTCTTCTCCCCCGAGCATACAGGGAGATACACAGACAGCACCCACACCACAGCAACGTGCCGCTGACACGGGGAGAGATACCAGCCTGCAACCTAACACAGCTCAAAAGGTACCTCCCAGTCTGCATGATCTGCATAGTGTAGCAGCAGACATAAAGGAATCACTGACAGCGCTGTATGACAGCGCTGCCTGATGATCCTCCATTCTGATAAATTGTGCCATTAACATTGGTGATGTGACAGGGCGCGGGAGGTAGCCAGATACCGCTGTATCATACACTAGGAACTGATGAGCTGTAGTCCCTAATAGCGGGGGTTTGCGCTCACGGGGACACTTCTACAGCGCAAGCGCGGAACGAACAGATGATGCATGCGCACTGAGACATCCTCTGTAAATTGGGGAGGGGAGGAGATATAAGGAGTGACTGGCGTTTAGAGCGGCCTATCCCATGATTAAGTCACAGGCGTGACGAAACATGTCGGGGGCGTGGCTGAGCTAAGGAGAACACCACGTACTAGTGACAGAAGGAAGCGAGCGCTGTGGTATACCTACTGGGGGAGACAGCTGAGTCATCTGACAGGCAGGCGAGGAGAGGGTGAGAGACACTTCATACACGCCTGCTGTGGTAGGGTCCGCCGTGACTGCATACCCCCTAGGAGGTTTATCCAAGCTGCTGTGTTGTTACTGCGTTAACAGATTGCTGTGGATTTTGCTGTGCTTTTTAATTCTTTACACAATGTGAGTGGAACTTTTGGAGTGTGATTTGCAGTGTGTGCTAATAAATTTGTTACGTTATCACACTATTGGGAGTCTTTTTTAATTTGCATATGGAACGGATTTCCGGATGGAAAAATGTTTAACCCTTTCCAGTTGACTTGGACATCTATGCTTTAAAGCCTCATACGAAAGTGGAGGCATGAGGAGCTGGTGAGTGGATTTTCACTGGGAGAGGATTCACTGAACACGCAGGTGTGGTGGAAGGACCTGACAGAAGACAATTACACCCCTGGAATTAAAAAGGACTTGCTGTGGCACAATTTGATGTCTTTTTGAGCACGATCACAGACACTCTTGATATTTGTATGGATTTTTCACATAGTTTTTGTTATAGTCACATAGGGATTGTGTGACACATAGGGAGTGTTACAAGCATTGATGGTTTGTATTTTTTTGTGTTGTCACTACACAAGGATTGATGTATATAAACTACAAGAGCAGTATTGGCACTTAGTCACTTTATGTACCCTGTTTTTGTTGTTTATTATTTATATTGTATATTTATATATATAATTTAAAATTTTTTTAGGATACACCTGTATAGAGGTGTTCACTAGATTAGGTAGTTCACTGTAAGAGGTGGGAAGAGTTTTGCAGGTAGCGCCACGGTTTATTTCTTCACGTGGGGTGTATTTCACCAGAGACACGTCACAGATTTAAATACTTATGTTTAACTGTAACAAACTAAGTGGCAGCTAGAGTCAGGCTATACCAACCAGTGATAGTCAATATCAAGGTTGACTCTCCGAGGCGCAGTGGTGGGGAACTAAGTATAGGGTGGGGATTATACTTAGGAGAACCGTTCATTAGTAATAAAGGGATCACTGTCTGCTGCTTTCACAACGGCTATTTCTGACCTCAAACAAGATATCCACGCTATAGCTAACAGAGTACAAGAGGTAGAAACTGTCACATCTTATCATGAGACACAGATCCAGCAGCTACACTCAGTGCAAGACACCCATACACTCTATCTGAGAGAGCTACACAGGCACATGGAGGATCTTGATAATTGACGTCACAGAAACAACTTCAGAGTCCAAGGCATCCCTGACTCTGTGGAACAAGACCAAATACAACACGCGGTCTCTGCCATAATTAATGATCTCCTAGACAGACCTCTGGCCACAGTGATTGAAATGAAGAGAATCCATGGAGTATTACACCCGAGGGGTAGAGACACTGATCCACCCAGGGGCATTGTATGCTGCCTCACCAGCTTTCGTCTTAAAAAAGACATCCTTAGAAAAGCCTGTAAAAGGATCCAGATCTCCTATTGGGGCGCCGATATAAAAATCATTCAAGATTTATCCAATATCACCCTACAGCATCAAAAGGATCTCCACCCCCTCCTAGAGGTCCTAAGAGCCCAAGGTGCTCACTACAGATGGAAATTTCCTTTTTGCCTTTCCGCATCCCTACCTGGCAAGACTGCCTTGCTGAATGTCCCTGAGGACCTCACCAACCTCTGTGAAAGCCTGGGCATCCCACTGGTGGCGGTTCCAGATTGGAACGGAACTTTTTAGGCATCACAGGTTGCAGGAAGACATCTTCAGGATGACCAAATGGACACCCAGTCCTGCAGACACAGACGTAGCAGATCTCCACATCATGCCCAGCACACTCTGAGAGGATGTGGACCACTTTTCGGTCCAAGCCCTACCTCCTCTCCAGCCCATCGAGAATCCAGACAGGACTTCTAAGCATTTAGTTTGCACATGGTCCAATGACACAGCTAAGTTTACTTGTTATCAGTTAAAAAACTTTTTTTGCATTCTCCCACCTTTGTGCATTTAAAGCACTCACATGCAATGGAGCAGTTGTCTCATTTATATACAAGGTTTTTGAAAAATGAACACCATCCATAATGCAGTGTACCTCACCCTTTGGCTAAAAGACATAACGTTATACCACTTACCTCTCACACCATTGCTATAAACCACAGTTTCTCCAGCCTGAACCTGAGACATAGTATGACTCAATTAACTTTTTCAAGTATTTGCTTAATGTGGGGGTTCCCCTTTTTGTTTTGTTTTTTTGTTTTTACCCCTGCAACCTTTGATATTTAACTGGGGCTCTCCAATCAGTCATATCTATGATACCATTAATGGCACTAACGCAGAGTCTTTCCTGCACCAGTTTGTTACCATGATATGTCTCTGCAGCCCATTGAACATTGGCTGTGATATGTGAAACTGCTCCAGTAGATCACTTAGAAAAGATGTCATGACTCTTTGTATATATTGCGTAGTATATTGATCCCACAGAAAGGAACAAGGTACAGTGGCCTTCTGCTTTAACTAAACAGTCGACGCGATGGCGGTGATTTTAGTTTAACTACTATGATCATCATCTGCGAGTTCAGCGATTTTCTCTAAAAAAAATCGCATGTCACACATGTCAAACTGACTCATCTGTTTCAGGACGGGGTCCTTTTGAAATTCTAAGGAGCTTGCCACTGTTCCTGGTTCCTCCTAGAGGCATATCATTATTACGCCTCTCCTTCAATTTTGCCTCAGCCAGTTAGGCTGATACTGGTTCGATACTGCTCAAAGTTCTTATTATTGATATTTTAACACATGTTAGAGTTGTCTTTTGAATACAATGTGATTGACCTACAACATTCTACCCTCACCTCTAACTGGTAGGGCGTTAATGTTTAATCTTATGACGTAATAGATACGGACCCCAATCAGAGTCTCATTACTTCTTTTACCTACACATATAGACTCCCACCTAGACAATTACCACTAAATCTTGATCTTACTTTGCTCCAGCTATATAGTCTCCTTCCAAACTCACACTGTCCCCCTGACAGCCACAGCTATCATTGATTTCTATATACAGATCATGCACTCCCGCAGCGGATAGCACTACCACACTAATACCTTGTAAGTAGCTATACCCTTAACCACTGACTTTATCCGGAATTGCTTTGAGTCTCCTTCTAACAGGCTAACAGGTTCTTACCTGTGCCTGGAATTTTTTGTCCTGACGTTCTCCCCCACCCTCTTATAGCCTCCCAGGCCTACCTTCTCTCCCCCCCCCTTTTTTTTCTTTTCTCTCCTTACTCCCTTCCTCCCTGAAAACCCATTGGTTCCGTCATTTTTCTCAAAGAATATCTGAACATACTGTGTGCCTCACTGATCAGACCCCACCATTGCGTTCCTAATGGATACCAGATGACCTAAAGGTATACCTAAAACCCCGAAGTTGGTATTGATCAACGCTCAGGGACTGAATATCCCAGAAAGCGCTCTCAACTGCTACTACTAATGAAAAAGATGAAAGCCAATATTGTGCTTATGCAAGAAACCCATTTTCGATCCAACCAAATTCCCAAATTGATCAACCATCATTTCCTGATAGCTCATCATGCTACCAACAGCAAGACAAAACTAAAGGGGTGTCCATCCTTATCTCCAAACACTCCCTGATATTGATCTCTGGCATTGAATGCCAGAGAGGATTCAAGACCGATAATCCGTATACGTGTTGCGCTCATTGGTTCTGTTATATTTATCTAAAGGACCTCCCATCAGAAAGTTGCTGGGAATTATTTTCACAGTGTAATGAAAGTCAGGGCAAATATTGATTGCTTAGACTGCAATGTATGCTATGTATTTTCATTCTGGGTCAGTCATGAATAGATGAAATTAGTCTTTATAAATGCAATTACTATATCTCAAATGAAATCAAGTTATTCAAAAATATGGTCAAGTGAATATGTTTCCTGCATCCCATATCCTCTCTGATAATAACTCATTACAATATAACAAAAAAATTCAATCAGATTTTTTAAGGAAGGTTTTCTTATAAAGAGTGCAAAGAAAAAAACCTCTAAGTAGACAGAAAATGTTGGCCCTCATACAGCTGTACATAGGTGAACACACAGCTCATTACCAGATATGAAACATGGTTGACACATATTTGCAAGTGAGTTACATAGTACAGCGCAAGACATAACATTTTTTCTCATACCAACAGGAAAATATCAGGTCAAATTTGCGTGTTTTGTTATGGAGTAAATAGGTATGTGTTTCAAAAGCAATACAGTTCATGCATCCACTTGTCTAGAGTGGTGGGTTGGAGATATCCATTTTATAGCTAGCATCCTATGAGGGAGAACAATATTGGTAATTATCGTCACTGTAAGCTATTTTTGAGAGTCATTATCCTAATCAATTCCATGTACTGAGCACCTTCAGTAATCATACATTTGTGCCTTCATCCATTCAGTCCTCCCAGTAACAACTTTTCCAAGATGTTTTGAAATTTGAATGCCGTCTGTATACAACCACCACCGGGGTAAGGTTCCAGACTGTAATTATATTTCACTTACCAGAGCCACTAGGCCTTGGGTTCCTTCTAGTAGTCTCTACATTGTTTATCAGTAAGTGGCTGTAAAGGGATCTCTCCTGCTGTATAGGGTCAGGAGCTGCTACCTGCCTTTAAACAGTTGCCTACGTGAGCAGATTCCATATTCAATTTTAATCCCACTATTTTACAGTTTAGTTCACTTACCCTTTTCTTTTACATAACAATATCATTATTAGGCTAGGACAAGGCAAAACTTCAGTACTCATAATGGAAGATGATGGATGACGTAAACATTTGAAGCTTTATCATGGGGTGTTACAATTCGATACAAGTTGGAAATTACTGTTTTATAAAACAGTAATTTCACCCCCAGGGTTATTTTTGCTTTTGACCCTTTCTCATCTGGTTTGTTGGAAGATCCTGAATTCAGCAGCGAATTCCAGGGTGACCCACCACTCAGTTGCCATGCTCTAGGGTTGATTTATTAACACTGGAGAGTACAAAATCTGGTGCAGCTCTGCATAGACACCAATCAGCTTACAGGTTTTATTGTCAAAGCTTAACTGAGCAAGCTGAAGTTTGAAGTTGATTGGTTACCATGCACAGCTGCCGAAGTTGATTGGTTACCATGCACAGCTGCACCAGATTTTGCACTCTGCAGTTTTAGTAAATCAACCCCTCTGGGTCTTACACTGTCATCTTATTTCTTGACATCATTCAGAACCAGCTGTCTCTTTTGGGTTCAGGCAGCCTGGAACATTTATGATGTGTTACTGGGTTTGCCCCCCTCCAACCACAGAGTGTAAATCAATGCCTCTCAGGATATCTGACGAGGGCTGACATAATTCTCTAAAAATAATAAACACCAGCCCTTGCATATTATCAAATTGAATGAACTCCCATAGACCACTCACCCGTTAGGGTGTTGTCACGATAACCAAACATATAGTATACTACAAAACCTTGGTAATAGGCTACAGGGGGAACTAACTGGGTTACTTAAGTGACAACAGAGTCATAATAGGGTTAAATAGCAAAAAATATGAACTTTATTAATGGCTTGGTATCAAAAATTATTACAGCATCCACTGACTCCCAGCATCATAGAGTCACTCAGATCAACCACAGCACCAACAATTAGAGTGCATTCAAGAAAGACAAGCATAAAACACTGATGTAATTCTCGCCTAGGTGAGAATGGAGGGAGTGGGCCCTATCAAAGTAAAAAGATATGATGATCTTTTTATGAAGATTTTTATGAAGATAAGATGCAATCTGATATTTGGAATTAAAGGTTCAATTTAAGTACAGTTTGTTAGTTATAGATAAACAGTGATACACGTTGAATATTTTTAAGCTTATTCTCCCAATGACTCCCACTACTACTCTGACAATCTGACTTAATAATATATGGCCAGATTGTCAGAATAGTAGTGGTCCTTATATCTCTTTTGAAGAGTAGGCATAACCCCTTCATTTGAACCCTTTACAACCTAAGTTTGAACATCAAATAGATATCACTAATGGGTAGGCAAATATCCTTTACCAAGCCATTTGTAATGTCAACCTAATGACAAGAGATTCAAAACACGTCTCTTAATAGGTAGTTACAGCTATTGGTTACAGTAAATGATAGTTATTCCTGAGTGATGATCTTTCATTTCTAACACAAAATAAAGAATTAGAGAGTATTGCATTAATTCAGTAGACTGTAGTGGCTTACCAGAAACAAGTTTGTGATTTATATTCCTTGTGATGTGTACTGCACAAAAATTAAATGTGCCTTATTTCATTTAATTACTTGCATTCATAAAACATACATTTCAGACATCTCTCTTGGCTGTGGTGCTGGTACAGAAAGAAGAAAATTCTAAGAGTAGTGTTTCTAGTGTAATTGTTATAGCCAATCTGCTTATTGTGTGATTACTGGGTCTTCTTTTTACATACAGATACAACTAACTATGTTGCACACTGTATCCTGTTATAATTTGTGGGAACTTTATGATGTAAAATAAGATTAAAATGTTTGTGTTAAAGTGTAACTGTAGCCAAACATTAAAAAATGACAAATCTCTGTCAATAGCATTAAAAAATATTTTTGGGGGCGTGGCCTAGCACCGAACCATGATGGCAGTATAGCTTGTGTGCTCTGACTGCTAAAGCTGCAACTTAAGCTATAATAAGTGTACTGGCTTCGCTGACTGAGAAGGGAGATGGCTGGGAGAAGCTCCTCAACCACCTGCTCGCACGCTGACCCGACCATGCAGCTCAACCGCACTATTCCGGCGATATTCTGGACCGAGCAAGCTGAGTCGCATCCCTTAGGAAGGGCTCAGACGGCGCTGCTGCAAGTCACTCGAGCACACTGGATTCCGTGGAACATCCAAGCGCCGCCTCTCATAGTCCCCAGCCTTCACCACTCCTCAGCCTAGCTGATCTTCAACTGGTAGCAATAGACATTAAAAACATGCTTACAGCGGCGATCTCGGACCTCAGAGCTGTGGCCTCCCACCTTGAACATGTGGAATCGGTGACCATGACACATGGGGCTGCTATACAGCAAGTACAGCAAGTGACCAGCGTCCATGCCCAGCACCTGATTGACATGCATGGCCACATTGAAGATCTTGGGGTCGCAGGCACAATCTAAGATTCAGGGGATCCCGGAATCAGTGGAAGGACCTCAGCTATAGCAGGTAGTATGGGCACTCTGCAACACCTTGCTGGGCAGACCACCAGATTCCCCCATAGAAATGGAGAGCTGTCAAGGGCGCTAAGACCTAGAGGCCGTGACACTGACCCACCTAGGGATACAGTATGTTGCCTTGTCAGCTTTACCCAGAAGGAGGATATATTTCACCATGCATGCAACCAGGGATAGCTACAACATGATGGCCACCCCATACAGATCTTTCAGGACTTGTTGGCTATCACACTACAGCACAGAAGAGCTCCCTGCACATACCAATGGAGCTACAAGCTTTTTGTGACACCTTGGGCACCCCTGAGGTATCCGTTCCAGAATGGTTTAGCTCATTTCTGCAACCAGAACCATCCATCCCCACTCAGCAAGAGATGACCCCGCGATCCCGGCATCATAGGCAGAGACGTCGCAGGTCTTCTTCCGAATCTTCCCAGAGAGGCCCAGATGCGATGATCATCGACTGGGATCCCAGATCCTCGCTATCATCTACTCGTTGGAAGACAGATTGCAAAATCCAGCACAGCATACTTCATACCATACCCTCTCGCTCAGCCTTATGTTCGCATTTAGACAGCTTTGTCATTTCCACCTGTTGCCACCTTGTACCCAGGGCTATTGTGTAGCTCTGGAATCGGATCACCAAAGCCCCCTCTTGCTTTGCCACCCCCTGGATGATAGGACACGAACATACAGATGCTGTTGCTCATGTGCCTGATTGTGTTATTATATCATTTGCTATTATAGGCACAATATGTGCCTGGTACGGGCACTTTCTCCTTGTACAGGCCCAGCATCTTTAGGCTCCTGTATTGGAACAGCATTTTTGTCATCGGGTGGCCTTTAAATTCTTGACAGAATGCTGACTGCTACACCACTCTAACTCCTAAGGCCTTAAGAAGTGCCCAGAACCTAGTGGTGCCTTTTTTTTTTTTGCGTTTCCATAACATTTTATTAAGGATATTCAAGGTATGTATACAGAGACGGGTGGGTGTACAATACCAGAATTTACATGGGCCCAGCGGCCTGAAGGTATACACGCAAACCAAAACTGTAACAGTGGTTTATCGCTCAATCCAAATATAACGACAAAAAGTTGTATAACAATGTTATAGTGCACTCAAGGAAATACAGCGGCGTAGTATAGGTTATATGGTGAATCCGTATTGGTGTTGACTGTGTTGTGAATTAGGCTGGCTTCTTGAGATAAGTGAGATTGGTTGGGGGAGTCTCTGTGTAGAGGTGGATGAGAATAGTCTACGGAGTGATAGGTTACATGGAGTGGTATTTATATGAGTTTGGGGGGGTTTCCATGGTTGGCAGGGTTAGCTATATTAGTTGTTTGGGGTGGTAATGATGTGTGGTAAGGAGGGTGGTGGAACAGGAGAGGGTAGAGAAGGGATTGGAAAGGGGGTGGGGAGTGGGGGAGAGGATGAGTGTAAGAGTGGCAGGGGATATGGGCGGGGTAGACCGAAACAGGGGGGGGCATATGCTTCCTATCTGACCCTGGGTTACGATCTATCCGTCCTCAACTATCCCCGGGGCTTTATGTAGGGTAGTTTAGTGTTAGGTCACCCAGAGAAGAAAAAAAAAAAGGGTAAGCCCCGGATAGTTTCCCTCTTCATTAAGGTTTGGAGTCCATTGTTTGAAAATATTCAGAGGTGGATCTGAACTGCAACCAACAAGACCAGGAAGTAGTGTGAGATGTTTTTAGTTGTGTGGAAGTTTTGAGATGTTGTCATGGGAGATGGCTGTGAGCTCTTCCATTTTGGCAATTTTGTCAATTCTCTGAAACCACTCTTTGATTGAGGGGGAGTGGGTTTTGCCCCACAAGGTTGGAACACAAAGCTTAGCAGCGTTCAGCATGTGCATAGCAAGAGATTTGAAGTAAGAATGTCTGGGTATAGTGGTATGGTGTAAGAGAAATTGGGAAGGAGAGAATTCTAATGTGAAGGTAGATATCCTAGAGATTATGTTGTGGACTTCGCTCCAGAACTTTTGAATGATGGGGCACGACATTTATTGGTGCCCTTTATGCATATCAGGATACATCTCTTTTTTTTTTTTGTCTTTTTAGGCTGCCCTTCCGCTGCACCAGGTTCATGAACAATCGCCATCACCACGCCATCAACTGGGGGCCCTGATCGTTTTTCCTGTATGCCTTTCCTTTGGCGTATGGGCGATAAGTATCCTCAACATGGTGACGATGTCTATGCTGAATATCTATGAGACTAGAAATTACATTATTGTTGGTATTATGCTTGGGTACATGCTCGATGGCCCTTATATTTGGGTCAGAGACTCTGCAGGAAACTAGCAGCTCCATGACACCTGAAGGTGTCAGCAGGTTTCCAATGCAGACTTGCAGTGCCTCATAGGGGTCCTGGGTCGACTACCGGGGCTTCTCTTACGGACTGAGGTCAGTCCTGCTCTCATGATAGGTGACCTTAGGCGTCACTAGCTTTGGAGCACCACTCTCCAATTTGGAGGGTTGGGACTGTAAATGAGGGAGCCCTGTTGCTTGATCTAGAGGCTTTTACACAGGACCCACGGGTCCATCCCTCTCTATCTGCTTCTCCTTGATTACAGCATATGAGCGGAAACTGAAAATATAGCTTTTCAGATGCATATGGTTAATCTTTATGGTGCTGAGGTTTGCACTAATGTTTGCTATCTCTGTGTGTACTGGTCTGGGTTGCTGGGGACATGCTCCTATGATACCATAGGCCCTTTGGTCTTTAGACCCCGATTATCTGACATCCTCCAGGGGGGCAGGCTCCCAGGCAGCCCAGGCAGTTTGGTCTGCTTTTCAGACAGCTCCCTTTTATAACATTACAACGCAAGGGGTGGATCAAGATCGGAGCCTCCTCGTCCTGGAGGCGGCCTCTCTCTGCTTCTTCCAGTTCCAGAGTGCTGAAGCCTTTCCTCAAAATCACTGTTCTAATGTATTGCCTTAGTTGGTTAATGTTATTTGGTTTCCTACTGTTAGACCTCTCTCTCAACTCAGAGTGGCAGGTTTCCCTTTAAACATATCCAGCACCCCTGCCCCTTTCCCTATGGGGCCCTCTTCCTTTCCAACTAGGTGGGTCAGCAGGTCTGCTCACACCTCCGGTAGTTGATTTGTGTGAACCTTCTACAGCTAGTTTTCCCCTCGCCTTATAGAAGAGGCTTAGGTTAAACTCTCAGCCCCAAATCTAAATTTTTTTCCCCCTTTTTTTTTTCCTCAACTCATCACGCTCAGCTCCTCTTTCTCTTAAAGTTTAATCACTTAATGCTAAATGACTAAATGTCCCAGAAAAATGCAGCAGTATCCTTGCAGAAGCACACAGACAAAGGGCACAGGTCCTTTTCTTCCAAGAAACGCACGTTAAATTAGGATCAGTTCCTCGTTTTCATAACGACCGCTTTCCCACAGCATTCCATGTCACATGTCCTGAATCCAAATCCAAAGGTGTCTCAATCCTGCTTTCCAAATCCTTCTATCTTGACATCATTGATCAGATACTTGACCCAGCGGGGAGATTTTTGTTCCTGAAGGGCACATGGAACAACAAGCCAATTACACTAGCTAATATGTACTACCCCAACGTAAAACAGGTTGCCTTTTTACGAGAGGTAATAACGAATCTCACACTTTTCCAGTCGGGGCTCCTGATATTGTGAGGAGATTTGAATGTCCCCTTGGACCCACTGTTAGACACCTCTACGGGGACCTCCTCCCTTCCCTTTTCTGCCCTCCGCCAAATCAAGCTCCAGTTAGCCTCCCTTACCTTTCATGACACTTTGAGAACCCTCTATCCCAGGGACTACACATTTTTTTTCCCCACCTCACAATCAATATACGAGAAGAGATTACCTCTTCTCTCCCAATCGGACCTGTCTTATTTCCATGATGTTTCTATTGAGAGCATGGTTCTATCGGATCACCACCCTATCAAACTCACCTTGGTATTTCCAGTTATGGCTCCTCCCCCAAGCTCTGGAGGTTGGATGCGTCTCTTCTCGCGTATCCTGGAGGTTCTGCTATGCTGAGACAGGAGCTTAGAGATTATTTCCTCTGTAACAATACCCCCAATGTCTCCCCCATGACACAATTGGAGGCCCACAAGTGTGTCATCAGAGGCCAGTTACTATCTATCTCGGCATGGAGGAAAAGGGAACATCAAGCATTGATCCTTGCACTCTCCACCAAGATACACTCCTTGGAAGTGCAACACAAATGTTCGTTAGCAATCGAAACATCACAGGAATTACAGGAACTGCGCTCACAGTTAGCAGAAGGACTATTTAAAAGGGCGCGCCATCATAATGTCTTATTCCAAAGGCTGTTCTATGAACAGGGGAACAAATCAGGCAGACTACTTTCTAGGGCTACTCAGCAACGTAAACTTAACTCCAGGATCCATCATACAGTAGATGCCTCAGGCCAGACCCACTGCAAGAATGATGATATTGCTCGCCAGTTCCAAGGCTCCTATAACAACTTATACAATCTCCAAGCAGGGAACTCAGACTCCATTTTGCCTTCCACGCGAGCTACTCTGATACAAGAATTTCTGAGCTCATATAGCCCCTCTGCCTTATCAGTCACTGATTCCCAGGCCTTAGAGGCCCCATTGTCATCAGAGGGATTTCTGGTGGCACTGAAAGCCACAAATCCGGGCAAGAGCCCGGGCCCTGATAACTTCACGGCTCAATACTATAAGAGCTTCTCGGACCTACTAGCACCAAGCTTCCTTAAGGCATTCAACTCGCTCTCCACTATTCCCTGTGGATCGGAGAGGTTGCTAGAATCTTATATTTCTGTGATCCCCAAAGATGGGAAGGATACCACGAATGTCGCTAGCTACTGCCCAATCTCGCTTCTTAACATGGATGTTAAGATTTTTGCCAAAATTCTGGCAACCCGATTTTCCCTTCATGTACCTGCCTGGGTGGGTTTAGACTAAGTGGGGTTTGTCCCTGGTAGAAAGGCCAGGGACAACACTATTAAAGCTCTGAACCTACACCACTGGCTCACGTCTACCCAGCAGGAGGGCTTTTTTCTGGCAACGGACGCGGAGAAGGAGTTCAACAGAGTGGCATGGGACTATATGGACACAGTTCTGGGCTTCTTGGGGCTCAGGCCATGTATGTGAGCCTTCATTATGTCCCTATATGCTAACCCTAGCGCAAAAGTCAAGGTCAAGGGGCGCTTGTCGGACGCCTTCTCCATCCATAATAGAACCAGACACGGTTGCACTCTCTCCCCTTTGCTTTATATCCTGACACTTGAACCCCTTCTCCGGTGCATCCGAGTTAATAGGGATATTAGGGGCATACATGTACGGGATCGTGAATTCAAGATAGAGGCTTTTGCGGACGATGTTCTCCTTTTCCTTTCCGCGTCGTTAATGACTTTACCCAACCTCCTGGAAGTTCTTGAATGCTTCAGAATCCTGTCCAATCAGAAAATTAATTACTCCAAATCTTTTGCTTTAAATGTTTCCGTTAGATCTGGCAAAGCAATTCCAGCAGAATTTTCCCTTTCAGTGGAAGGAGGATGCCATCATGTACTTAGGTATCCAGCTCCCTGCTAATCTATCTGAGCTATACAGTAGAAACATCCTGGCTGAGCTGCAAACTATACGTCAGGATCTCCAGAGATGGGACAGGTCCACAATCTCTTGGTTTGGGGAAATTAAACACTTCCTTGATCCTCCGTCCCATAGAGAGAGTTTTACCAAGCCCACTACGACATTGGAATCACTTTGCTCCCGCTCGTCTGCCCAGAGCCATGTCATATTGACTGTCTACGCCTCACCTTTTGGAGACCCCTACACACGTCTATTACCCAGACCATACTTACTGGAAATCCGCTTTGGGAACAGAGATAGATGAGGATGGCTGGGACCGTATAAATCTCTATATCCACAAGGGGTCCTTGAATGTCTCCGTGCAGGAAAACAGCTATAAACTGCAAACGCGCTGGTACCCCCGACCTGATTCACACATTTTCCCTCTCAGTTTCCGATCGGTGCTGATGATGTGGAAGGAAGACAGGCACGTTCCTCCATATTTGGTGGAGCTGCCCATCACTCCAGCCATTTTGGCATAAGGTACATGATGTAATCACTACGGTATCCTCTCTCCCACTGGAGTTTTCTCCAGCGCAGTATCTATTACACCTGTCTAAAATCTCAAAAAAACTATACTACAAATCGATTGCGATGCATATGGTCAACGCTGCAAGGATGTGTACCAGTTCACTGGTGGTCGACATCCCCGCCTTCAATGACAGAATGGTTTCAGCGAATCAACCATGTGGCAGAGATGGAGGAGCTGATCTACATGGGAACCATGGACGGCCTTTAAAAGCTCTTGATCATTCAAGGAGCTTACATGTGGCGCAACGTGACTTACATGAGGACTACTTAATCATTGACTCGGAAGGCCACCCCTGTGTTACACTGATGGTGTGACATTTCCTCATTTCCTACTGATTTGACTTCTAGACAATGGAGAGGGCAGTTGGTGATGTCCTTACCCCTCTCCCTTACCTGCTCCTGTCCTTCTTCACAACTCACCCCATCCACCAAAAATAACTGTTACTCCGCGTACACACGATTTCGGCCCGCAAAAGACCGATGAGATTTTTTCATCGGAAAATGCGACCGTGTGTATGCTCCATCGGTCTTTTGGTGGCAGAATTCCAGCCAGCAAAAGATTGAGAGCATGCTCTCAATTTTTCGGTCGGGAAAAGTTCCTATCTGAAAATGCGATCATCTGTGGCAATTCCGAAGTGCAAAATCCCTACGCATGCTTGGAAACAATTCAACGCATGCTCGGAAGCATTGAACTTCATTTTCTCGGCTCGTCATAGTGTTGTATGTCACTGCGCAATTGACGGACATAATTTCAGCAAACTTTTGCATGACCGCGTGTATGCAAGGCAAACTTGAACGGAATCCTGTCGGAAAAGCCGTCATATCTTTTTCCGACGAGAAATCCGCTGATGTGTATGCGGCATTATACTTGATACAGTCTATATAACACTACAACACAGTAACTTTGCAGCTGCCTAAGGATGAAGGAGGCTTGGCTGTCCCTAATGCCAGGTCTTATTATCTGGCATCCCATCTTCAGCAATTAAATGTATGGAATACTATAGATTGTGAGGATCCCATACAACAAATCATATTCTCCCAATTGCCAATAGATCCACTAGTGCAGTCAATAGTTTCTTACCATTTTTATAATAAACTTAGATATCCTACACTCTATTTGATACATAGGATCTGGACCACTGTTCAACAAGATACTCAGTACGAGGGTTATAAACAATATATGCCTATATGGAATAATCCACAACTGCCTGAAGTGGCGAAACTTAAAAGTTTTGATTTGTGGATAAAGGCAGGTATTCAGTTTCTTAGCCAAACTTTATGATAATGATGTTTTGCAATCATTTAATAAATTGTCAGCGAAATATCATTTGTCCAATAACAAACGAACACACCTTATGACCTAATAGGAATTGTATGCTGATACAAGCTACAGGAAATGATGTAATCTGAAAATCCATTCCAAGATACAACAAGACTGACAAGATTCTAAATATCATGAGAATGAGGTTCTGAAAGACAAAGCAAAGTCATCTGTGGCTGCCCAAGAACAGATCTTTCTCTTAATTTCTGCACAGGAGGATCCACCACACTAGGGGCTATCAAATCCCTCAAGCCGTGCTGGTACCCCTTTCTCCACCATTTGTTGATGACATCTGACAAGACGCACTTCTCAGAACCAGTGGTTACTAAGCCTTTCTGACTTGTCTGGCGTACGCCATTTCAGGTCAGGCACTGATGTACAACCTATGCACACTTGTGGTTTTCTTTCTACCCACTCGCCAGATCTGGTGTAATCATCCATCTGTGAATTTGGGAGTTTCTTTCCACCATCTGGCCATTCATCACCCCCATAGAACTCTGCTGACGTTCTCTTCACTATTTTTCTACACATTTTTATATATTCAATATGGACTGTTATGCTTTATGATTTTTTATTTGTTTGATGTTTGGTTTATGGAACCAGCACGAGTTTCTACTAATCACTGGCACATCTGACAACTAAGTTTTATTATTGTTTATTTTATTTTTCATGTGATCAACACTGTTTAATTATTTGGCATTATCCATATTATGGTCATACATGTCTTGGTAGTATTCACTATTTTTATATGCACTTATGTATTGTGATACACACGTTTGTGTATGTGTAATATAGCGCTACACTTTTATTTTTTATGTATTCCTTTGCCTTGAGTCTATAGGTGTGTTGGCTGCTATTTTATCTTTTTTTGGTTTAAACGCAGCGCTGTACTTAATTTTTATTTTTGCTTTCTAAATATTTACAGTTATGGCATGCCTTGCAGAGCCAAGCAAAGACTTTTTTATTAAAATATAATCCTTCATCATTTTAGCTTTGGCAGTTACCAAAAGACATGCTAAACAGGGACTAATGGGAAAGATATATTCCTCTATTCAAAAGATAACTAGAATCAATTCACAAGAGGGTAGTTTCGGACGGTGACGTAGAGACTTATGCCCTGTACACGGTCGGATTTTCCGACGGAAAATGTGCGATCGGAGCTTGTTGTTGGAAATTCCGACCGTGTGTGGGCTCCATCGGACTTTTTCCATCAGAATTTCTGACACACAAAGTTTGAGAGCAGGCTATAAAATTTTCCGACAACAAAATGCGTTCGTGTCCCGTGTGTGGACAATTCCGACGCACAAAGTGCCAGGCATTCTCAGAATAAATTCTGAGACGGAACTGCTCGGTCTGGTAAAAATAGCGCTCATAATGGATAGAGCACTTTCGTCACGCTGCAATGTTTTAAATAGTTTAATGCAGCAAACTCTCTTCTTCTTTATAATGCTAGAAGAATGAAGTTGTTTTGCTGCTCATATTCACACAGAGTTCTCACAAACTTCTTTCTTTATTATTTCTCGTGATTTCATGAATATAATATTTTTATTTGTCATATCTCCAGAAAAGAATTACATTTTTTGATGTTTTTAGAATTTTTGTTTTTATTTTTTGAAATCCTGATCTCCTGTTATTTTTTGTATATTTTTTTTTTCCAGAATAGTTTTGGGTGTGTTTTGTGTGTCAAGTTACCACAACACGTTTATTATCTTGTATTATTTAATCTCAAGGAGGTTTCTTGGTGTTGGTGTCTCTTGTTAATTTCAAATTGTATTTTTGAAATGTACATGCCTACTCACAAATTGTCCTTTTTGAAGGAAAACACACATAGGCGAGTATAATAAAACAAACCAAAAATTTATTAAGGGGTCATAACCAAAGAAAGAGGGAGGCAACGCTGGAGAAACAGCAGACATTGGCGAAGCCTTTGGCCCCCACGGCACACATCAACTATTTTACTGCAAAATTGGTGGCCTGAGGAGTCCATACGTAAGGGAGTACAATCTGGTCCAGAAGTACAAGAGATCATGAACAGCAGCAGATGACATACATGTCCCCAGGGTGTGGTCATACAAGAGCCTGCATCTTTTGCCAGACCAGACTGAACCCAGGCCATCACTTTCTTGTCTTCCTTCCACTCTTCCTTCCACGCTGTGTCTGTGGTGTTGGAGTTGTGGCAGGAGGAGGATGATGCAACTCACACAGGTGGGTATTGGGTGTGATTTCACCCCTCACCCCCTTAGTTAATGTTTTATAAAGGATGTCCTCACACATGAGGCGTTGGCCCTCCTGCATGTCCTGCAGTTTTGTGGCAGCCATACAGGTAAAGGCCTCTTCACGAGTGGGGGTGGCTCTGAGGGATGCAGAAGCCTCCTGAATCAGCCTGAGTGCTGAATCCTCCACGTTACTCCCCTTCCTGGGTCTTTTGTTTGGAAGGCGGAGGGGAGGGACCTGGGATTCTGTGAGGCTCCTAATGGGCCTGGCCACCTTCTGGCTGACACTAACCCCCGCCTCCTCCTGGCTGCCACTAACCCCCGCCTCCTCCTGGCTGCCACATTCCACAGCCTCCTCCTGTGTGCCACATTCCACAGCCTCCTCCTGGCTGAGGTCTTCCTGTGTATGAAAAAGGGACATAGTTTTTTCTTCATCAATCACACACAATTTTCAGCTCATGGCTGTTGCAAATTGAATGTTAACAAATATAAAAGACTATCATTCTGAGCCCAGCATTTTTCTTTCTTGTCCCAATTATTTTTGCCCACTACTGTCTATTGATATGTAAAACACTTTATTAAATCAGCAATTAGTGATCAATAATAAAATCTAGTAAACGTCATTTATTTATTGACCAGAAATCTGTAGAACAATGCTATACCTGGCTCAAGCTGGGCTCCTTCACTTCTTCCTGGCTGGAAGTCCCAGGTTGGACATTGGAAGCCTCAGCTGGGGTGGAAGATAGGGTGGAAGGAAGAGTGGAAGGAAGGGTTGAGAGGGATTCCCTGACTTCAGTCTGGTCTGACAGAAATCGTAGTCTCTCATAGTAGCACAGCCTGGGGATATAAATGTCATCTGCTGCAGCTCCTGATCTCTGGGAATCCTGGACCTTCTTGATACCTCCCTAAGATAAGTGCTCCTCAGGTCACCAATTTTGGCTTTTAAATAGGGGATGGTTGCTGTGGGGACCACCGGCTTCACCAACTCCAGCAGTTTCTCCAGCGCTGCCTGCCTCTTTTGTTTATGATTATATTGTGGGTGTTTCACCTGCCACAGACAGGGCAGCTCCCTGTACTTGTCTATGAACAAGGGGAGGAAGTTGTGGTCATTGAAGCCATCCATTTTATCTGCAATACACAAGACAAACCCTAATGTCAGGCTAAAGTTTCCTAATCTTGGCCCAATATAGGCCTCAATCTATAAGCAGTATATACTCCTTCCTCCGCTCACAGATTGTACGTACGATGCACGCGTGTTACTCTTTATATACACTGCGCATGCATAAAACTCCGCTCGCCCCTGACGTTCTTTCTAGTCAATTCCCTGCCCCATCTCATTCGGCGCAGTGGGGAAGAGCACATGGCGGAGACACAACAAGTGCGTGCTAATAGCAGCAACGAGGAGGAGGAGGAAAGCCCGGAGCCAGAAACGTCACGATTCCGGAGGAGATTTAAGGCATCAAATATGGCCTTTGTTGAGATGGTGGAGATGGTCGACATATTGAAGAGGGCCAACTATGATGGGAAGTATGGACCTTACCCAAACCCAAATGTCAGAAAGACCAAGATCATGGTGAAAGTTGTGAAGAGTCTGCGCCAGAATTTTGGGGTACGACGATCCAAGGATCAACTGAGGAAGCGGTGGTCGGACCTCAAATTAAGGGAGCACGATCAGTATAGAAGGATCAGGAGAGTGCTGCAAAAAAGTAAGTAGCTGTCCTGTGTTCCTATTCTTTATTTTTATTACGTTTGTGCTGCTCCATGTGCTTTTCTTTACTGTTGTACAGTTTAAAATGGCAACTTTCATGTTCATGGACACATTATTCGTTCGTAGGAAACATTGTTCGTTCAGCTAATAAAACACCATGTTTTGTCCAGATGCAGTTCAATACATTTTTTCTGGCCTACTTCTCTTAAAATAAGTTTGTTGTCTAGATGGGTTAGTAACTAGAATGAAATGTAAAATAGATTCTGTGTAAGGAGAGGACACTCAGCAGCTGTTTACACATCTGGACGCTGGAGCACTAGTGTGGGACACAAGAACACCCTTTTTATTACTGGGCCCCACACAGGTGCTCCAGTGTATACTATAGGGGGGACTCCATCTGTGAAGCTTGTACAAAACAGGTAAGTATTCAAGCTTGACAAAGGACACAAATATTTCTTTATCTTGCAACTCAAAAAGAGACAATTGTACCCCACTTCCAAGCAATGTTTCATATTTCTATTTCTGCCATCAAATATCTGTGCTAAGTATACCAATTTTTTTAACATAGGGGAGAAGAGACTCGGAGTACACCACTCATCAGAGTAGACCACAGACACCCCCACCTCAGGAAGAAGGGGAAATCCCCCAAACCCAACCAGAGGAGGAGGGAGACGTTGTGGAAATTGTCACCACAACAGGTGAGTGTCTGCGACCACAGCTTAAGGTAAGAGATGGATGCCTGCATATTTATAATACATGGTGGGTTTTTTTTTATATTTTAGGTGATCGTGATGTTGTGGAAGAAGAATGTCACTTCACCAGTGAAAGTGCCCAGATCCTTATCGGGGAGATAATGGGGTGTAATAGAGATTTGGAAAACATCAAGCAAAACATCAATGATGTTCAAAACAAAATGAAGAACACCATTGATGTTTTAGGGAGCATTTAAAACACTCAGAAATACCTAAATTATTGCAGCTTTATTATTTTTATATTTATGACAATTTTTTGACATATTATAGAAAAGCTAAATTTTGAAGATGCACGCAGTGTGTCAACATGTGCTATCTGCCATCACGGAGATCAATGTACACGTTTTGTGGGTGCAACCCCTTCCTCAATAATAAAGTAGCTGAGAGGAAGGGGTTGCACCCACAAAACACGTCCATTGATCCCCCATGATGGCAGCTAGCACATGTTGATATTAGGCAATTTGTGTGCATCTTCAAAATTTGGCTTTTCCAGGGGTGACTTCACCCCATCTGCTGAACGCAATGTCAAACACAGTTTATAAATACTCATGTCTGATATTGCCTTTCCTTTCTATAAAAGTTGAACTTTGTAAGTTCCAGAGTTGTGAATTTTTTTTAGGGTTTTAAACATGCCAGTTTTACCTTAAAAGGACATTTCTAAATATTTTAATGTGACCCAAAAAATTGTTATACAACAAACATGTTGTTTTGTTCAAAAAACCTTTTAGAAATGCACATGTGATTGTGCTTTGATTAGAAAGATTGATAATCAACAATGTGTGGCTTCTTCTTTCAATGCTCAAAAGCATTTTTTGGAGTGAAGTCGGTGTTTTTAGTGACAATGGGGGTTATTTACTAAAGGCAAATGCACTTTGCACTACAAGTGCCATTTCAGTGCAGTCTTAAGAGCACTTGTAGTGCAAAGTGTATTTTCCTTTAGTAAATAAAACATCCAACAGTGCTTTCTAATTTTACACAATCATGCCATTTTCAGGACTCCACAAAATTTAGGGCATGGTGTTGAAAATTATTATTATTTTTGTCAGTAATGCATTACATACATTCACAAAAAAAAACAAGGTGTGTGTGTAGCAGACCCACAACATAATAATTAATAGTTAGCCGAAGAAGAGATTGTCACCTCATGTGTCAACGAAATGTTGTTTGCACTGTTGAAGAAAGAGGCCAAAAAATTAGACCATTGATAAAAGATAGCCGAGAAGACAGCTAAAAGAAAGCCAAGCAGGAAATTAAAGCAAATATTTGTTCAGTTTAAAATATATTTTTATTTAAAAAATGTCTCAGACATTGGCATATCTATGGCCCCCCTACCTGCAAAGTATTCCATGTATCTTAGACGGACCTCGCTGGCACTCTGGGGGGGACAAGCCAGGATGGCCAACTTCAAGCGCCATCAGGTTTGGTTCATTAATATTAATTCCGGCCTCAGGCCCAACTGAGCCAGCATAGATCCAAGAATTTCTCCTTAAAAAGTTGTGAGAACACAGCAAGCCAGGATGATGTGATTTAGTTTATATTCCGCCATGTGTATTGGTGTAAGAAATAGGCGGAACCGGATGGCCATTATTCCACCACTCTTCTGGCTCTGGCCAGCCGGTAATTAAAGCGGAGTTCCACACAAAAATGGAACTTCCGCTTTTCGGAACCCTCCCCCCCTCCAGTGTCACATTTGGCACCTTTCAGGGGGGAGGGGGGTGCAGATACCTGTCTAAGACAGGTATTTGCACCCACTTCCGGCATAAACTCCCATGGGAGTCTATGCCTCTTCCTGTCCCTCCGCACTGTCTCCTGGGAAACACACAGCTCCCAGGAGAGAGCGGGGACCACTTGGGACGTGCAGCGCGACTCGCGCATGCGCAGTAGGGAACCGGGAAGTGAAGCCGCAACGCTTCACTTCCTGATTTCCTCACCTAGGATGGCTGCCAAGAACCGAGCGGGTTCTCGGTGTCTCCTGCCGACATCGCTGGACCCTGGGACAGGTAAGTGGCCATGTATTAAAAGTGAGCAGCTGCAGTATTTGTAGCTGCTGGCTTTTAATATTTTTTTTTTAGCTGATGTAGGTGGACCTCCGCTATAAAAACCCTCTGGTGCGGGGTGAGGGTCTTCATAGGGAATGGCCACATAAGATGGTCCCCCAGTGCAAACGCTTCATCCGCAACGCAGACGAATGGGAGTCCTTCCGCATTGTCTTCTGGAGGTGGCAAGCCCAAGCTGCCATTCTGAAGATGCCTGTAGAACTCCCTGTGGGCGATGACTTCACCATCTGACATCCGGCCATTCTTCCCCACGTCCACATACAGGAACTCGTAAGTAATCGACACCACTGCCAACATCACAATACTATTGAACCCCTTGTAGTTGTAATAGTATGACCCCGAGTTGGGTGGTGGGACTATGTGGATGTGTTTCCCATCAATTACCCCTACGCAGTTAGGAAAGTCCCACCGCTGGGCAAAGTGGGAGTCTGCCATTACTGTGGTGTGGAAGGAAACTGTGGAGTCAAACAAGAACCAAAAATTAATCATTTTGCACATAAACATTGAAAGCAAATTAGACACAAACATTCTTGGCCAACATCAGTATAACATTTATTTTAGGGAGTATTTAAAGACAAAGGTATAAGGTCCACCTATCAGATCCCCCCCCCCCATGGGCCATTTTAAAAATCTTAGGGGGGGATGTTTTGGACAGGTAACCCTCTCCACTTCATTGAGAGATGAATGCCTAAGTAATGTGTGTTACTTTGGCCAGCCCCTCCTTACTTTACACTGTTGGCAGCCCACTGGACAGGTAAGAAGTATCATAATACAAAGATATAAATACACACTGTACACATTTTAGCACATTTTTACATTCTGCTATTACCTATCAAGATAATAATAGGATACAAAAACTTTGAACATTACCATTTGAAAGTATTCAGGCAGGCCCTTGCACTACATGCTTTGGGGAATTCATCCATAAATCTGACCACAAAAGAGGTAGGTATTGTGTGTATGGGTTTGGCAAAGTCAGCAGATAGAGGATTGGTGTCAGCTGAGTTAGCAGTTGGGGGGGAGGGAGGGTTCCAAATGATTTTGGGACCCAAAAAAAGCCTCTGGCACTCTGCCTGAATTTAAAGGGGCCACCCGGTGACCCCGCCCCCCTCTGACGCACGGGACATGACGGGACTTCCCTGTGGCATTCCCCGTGACGTCACAGGGAAGTCCCGTCAAGTCACCGTGCGTCAGAGGGGGGCGGGGTCACCGGGTGGCCCCACCCCCCGTTATTTAAGAACCGCCAGACGAGGAGACGCCGTCACACAGCGGGAGCCTCCCTCCATGCCAGCATGGATGCGGAGCGGCCCGGAGAAGAAAATGAAGAAGAGAAGAAGAGAAGAAGGAAGAAGAGAAGAAAACGAAGAGAAGAGCGGGAGCCTCCCCCCATGCCATGGGTGCGGAGCGGCCCGAGGAGAAGAAGATAGAAGACGCCGCGGAGGAGATGCTGGACGAGAACGCCGGAGGAAGAACCAGAAGAGCCAGAAGAACCAGAAGAAGAAGATGAAGGAAGATAGAAGAAAGAAGAAGTATTTAAATAAAGGAATTGTCAAAAACTGTCTCTTGTAATTTTTAACATTTTTGACAGTTTTTCAGTGAAATGGTAGGGGTAAGTACCCCCTTACCATTTCACACGGGGGGGGGGCCGAGATCTGGGGGTCCCCTTGTTAAAGGGGGCTTCCAGATTCCGATAAGCCCCCCGCCCGCAGACCCCCACAACCACTGGCCAAGGTTGTGGGGATGAGGCCCTTGTCCTCATCAACATGGGAACAAGGTGTTTTGGGGGGCTACCCCAAAGCACCCTCCCAATGTTGAGGGCATGTGGCCTGGTATGGTTCAGGAGGGGGGGCGCACTCTCGTCCCCCCCTCTTTTCCTGCGGCCTGCCAGGTTGCGTGCTCGGATAAGGGTCTGGTATGGATTTTTGGGGGGACCCCATGCCGTTTTTTTTTTTTTTTTTTTGGCGCAGGGTTCCCCTTAAAATCCAAACCAGACCTGAAGGGTCTGGTATGGAATTTAGGGGGAACCCCACGTCATTTTTTTTTTAAATTTTGGCCGGGGTTCCCCTTAATATCCATGCCAGACCTGAAGGGCCTGGTATGGAATTTAGGGGGACCCCCCATGTCATTTTTTTTTTTTTAATTTTGGTTCGGGGTTCCCCTGTGGGGAATTCCCATGCCGTTTTTATCAATGAACTTCTATGTGTATTGTCGGCAATGCAATAGCCGCGAGTAGTTTTAAATGGGTTTTTTCCTTCGAAATGTCATTTTGCTGTCAGACTGTTCTAAACACGGGAAACATTCGCCCCTTTACAGGCATACTATAGACACCCCCCAGCTACGAAATTTAAAGGGATATTACACTTTTATTGTTTGACTTTAAGCATTATTAAAATCACTCCTTCTGAAAAAACGTCCGTTTTTAAAAAATTTTTTTGCATTGATCCATGTCCTCTGGGGCAGGACCCAGGTCCCCAAACACTTTTTATGACAATAATTTGCATATAAGCCTTTAAAATTAGCACTTTTGATTATTCATGTTCGTGTCCCATAGACTTTAACGGTGTTCGCGTGTTTGAACAAACTTTTTTCCTGTTCGCATGTTCTGGTGCGAACCGAACAGGGGGGTGTTCGGCTTATCCCTACTATGCAGTTTTTTTCAATGAATACAAGGCATTCTCTGATTGGACAAGGTGGGGATTGTGACATCACAGCCTTTTCTCTCCACCTTGTCCAACCAGTTAATGCCTTGTATCTATTGAAAAAAAAAATTACAAGCTTTATGGTAATAATCAAGTAAACCCTCACAGCTGCTGTTCAATGGGGTGTCTGCCCGCATAGAACTATTTCCAGCTTTCCCAGCAGACTGGTGCTGTTATTCAGCTTTAGCTTTTTCTGCATGTACATTTATTGCAGGAACAATACTGCATTAGATGCATACAGACCACTAAAGTTAATTGTAGAAAAAAACAATTGAAAGTTACATAGCTAAATTATTTATAAGGTTGAAAAAGGCACAGTTCCATCCAGTGCAACCAGTGTAGTGTGTGTGTGAGTGTGACTTTTATTCTCTAATACTTCCTCTAGCCCTGTATAATCTGCTTCCTGCTGAAAATTTACAGTATAAAGGTTTTTTGAAGCTGTTGACACTCAGCTTTTAAAACTACAAGTAAAAAAAAAAAAAAAGGCATATGCTTTGCAGAGGGCAACACAGTGGACATGCACAGAAGTGTGACCATTTGCAGGATTTCTTGTGCTGGCTGCTGCTTGCAAATGCATGTTGTATTAGGAAATGCCAATACGTATGTAGACAATTAGTAGGCTTGGACGGCCTGGTTATTCATGCTGGGAGAATTGTTAAATATTTGAGGCACTTCCTGTTCTGCCGCTTCCTTCATGGGTATCTGCCCTGTGAGGATGTAACTGGTGAAGATCTGTCTCTCTCCCCAGGCCTTTAGGCCTATGGTTTGGAAAAAAGCTGAGATCTCCCTTCCTGGGAGGTGTTCCCGAAAATGTGGGCAGCTGAAGTCGAGTGCCTTACCTAGAGGGAGTAAACTATGACTCTCATCCACAAAAGAGATGTGGTGAGTGACTGGTTGAGTGGGAAGTATACGCATGAACCTTTCTTTTCATTTTGTCCTGCCTTAGAACATAAATATTGAGATACCACTGGAACCTCAATTGCCAAGGAACCAATGTTCTGTCCAGCTAACATAGCCTGTGTTCAGAAGCTACAGAGAGATACTTTGTCAGAGATGATACGTTAATAAGGAATTCGATATTAAGCTGGTCATACTGTTGATGAGTACATTTTCTTTTTGTTCAGCTAGCGGGCTGAATGAAAAAATTAGCAGATTACTCCATGCAAACAAATAAGGTGGATGGAGGAATACCCCTAATGCCACGTACACACGGTCGGACTTTACGGCAGACTTTGCCCTGCGGACTTTTCGACGTACTTTACGATGGACTATCTGAATGAACGGACTTGCCTACACACAATCCACCAAAGTCTGTCGAATTCGTGATGACGTATGACCGGACTAAAACAAGGAAGTTCATAGCCAGTAGCCAATAGCTGCCCTAGCGTGGCTTTTTGTCCGTCGAACTAGCATACAGACGAGCGGACTTTTCGACCGGACTCGATTTCGACGGATTAATTTAAAACATGTTTCAAATCTAAGTCCGTCCAACTTTAGAGAAAACAAAGTCCGCTGGAGCCCACACACGATCGAATTGTCTGACGAAATCCAGTCCGCCGGGCAAAGTCTGCCGTAAAGTCCACTCGTGTGTACGCGGCATTACTGAGCCATTGTATTCTCACAGCGGGACCCGACACTGTCATAATACACTGATCAGTGGCTGCAGCCAATTGGCTGTAGCCACTGATTGACAAAAGCTTTTCAAACTTTTCTTTCAAATGTTTTTATTGATATATTGATTTTTTTATATGAGTACAATAGAGATAGAGTAGCAATATTATGCATGAACTCTACATACAAAACCATGTAAAGTCGATGACAGCATTTAGTGAACCATCATTTAAACATTAAACATGTGAACGTTTAACAGAACATGGGTCAGATATGCCTCTATATCTTTAATAATGGGATCAAACTGCGAGTGGGATAGCCAATTTCAGGATACAGAAACATAACACATTGTTCTAAGGCTGGATTCTGTAATGTGAGTATAAAGGTGAAAATATAAATGTATGGAGCACTAACAACAAAATCTGAACAAAGGGAGGGAAAAAAGAAATAAGAAAAAAAAAAAAAGTGTTACTAATGCTTCACCCAAGTATAACAGTATTCAGTATATGAGTTGTGGTACCAATATGTAGCTGTAACTACTGTAGTATTAAGGTGTTAGGTCTTTAGCTGCTTCTGGGTGACGTAACTAAGCTTGCCATTTTATTTTAAATTGGGGTGATTTAAGTTTTTTGAATGCCAGTAATTTTTCGTATTGACATTGTATACTGATCCTCATGCATATTTCTCTTCTAGTTGGTAGGTCAGAAGTTTTTCATTTACTCGCTAAAGCCGTATTGGCTGCGAATAATACATGGGCAATCGCTATTTTAACTGTGAAAGGGTAGGAATCTAGACCTATGTTCAATAGTGCTAGCTCCGGGGTGAGTGATTTGTACTGGCCTGTGATTTCGCTGATGATTCTAGCTATAATTTCCTAGAAGGAAACTATGTGAGGGCAGTTCGGTAGAACATGGTATATGTTCCCTATATAGTTACAATTTCTCCAACAATATTTCGAGGAATCCTTAAATATTTTTGACAGTTTGTACGGTCTCAAATACCACCTATGATATATTTTTTGAAAATGTTCCCAATGCTCCACACAAGCAGTCATACTAAAGCTCATTTTAATAGCTTTCAGCCATTGTTGTAGGGAGAATTCTTTTTGCATATCTTTTTCCCATTTGTACATGTCCGGAGTTTTATTCACTAATAAGGGGCCTGATAGAGAGTTGTAGAAGAAAGAAATTCCACGTATCGATTTGTTCAACTTCCCTTGGAGAAAATCCCAAATAGAGCTTGGAATTTTTATGCATTCCATACATTTGGTAGTTGAGTAATAGTGTCTAATCTGCATTGAGCTATAGGTATCAGTAGGTAGGCTGCTGAGGTGTAAAGTATTTGTGAAGTTTATACCTCGTTTAAGGCAGTCTCTTGCAGCAAATTCTTTAATTAGCCATTCGTATGTTTTAACCGGGATATTTAGTTTGTATGTATTTTCTGTGTACTTTTTGCGGGAGAGTAAAGTACGCCATGCTTTTAAAGTGGCTACAATTGTGGGGTGGCGAACAAAAGAGAGTACTTGGGGGGACATAAGAGAAGTTGATAAAACTGCAAGGGCGTCCTGATGTTTCATAAAGCTTAATTCCATGTCAACCCATAGTATGTCCTCAGTTGGTTTTAGACAATTTTTAGCTTGGTCTAGTAAGGTAAGGTTTAGTAAGTATAGTAGCCCTGCAAATCTGGTAAACCAATACCACCGTTCGCTCTCATCAATTGTAGTGATGAGAGGGCAACTCTCAGATTTTTACCTTGCCAAATAAAGTTCCGTAAGATGGAGTTCATTTTGTGAAGAATGGGATAGGAATAGGGATTGGGAGTGTTCTAAACAGGTAGAGTATCTTGGGGAGTACCTGCATTTTAAAGGCAGCTGTTCTTCCCACCCAAGACAATTGAGACTTACTCAACCATTTCATATTGTCAGAGATGTTGGACAATAGAGGATTAAAGTTGGTTTCATAGAGCAGGCCAATGGGATAAGTAAGCTGGATGCCTAAATATGTGATTGAATTAGCTCCCCATGTATATGAGAACTCACTTTTTATTTGATTTTTTTGGCATTGAGCCAATCCCATGTCCAGTATTTGACACTTATTAGAATTGATCTTGTAATAGGAGGCTTTCCCAAATTCCTCAATTAGTTGGTAGGGAGTTGAGGGGATTTGCAAGAGACAAAATGATATCGTCTGCGAACAGGCCTATTTTGTGTTCATTGCAGCCCACTCGCAGGCCCTCAATCAGAGGATCACTCCTGATGGCTTCAGCAAAGGGTTCGATGGCAAGGGAGAATATAATTGGAGAGAGGGGGCACCCCTGCCTTGTTCCATTCGAAAGATCGAATGATCCAGACGGGGTACCGTTGACATATACTCTCGCTGAAGGGTTTTTATACAATCTCATAATAGCGGAAAATATGGATCCAGACAGCCCGAATTTAGTTAGCACTTGCGACAGATATTCCCAATGTACTCTGTCGAATGCCTTCTCCGCATCCAAAGCAAGGAGAAGAGAAGGCACTCAACAAGTCTCAGCATGGTGTATTAGGTTGATCATTCTTCGTGTACCATCTGGAGCTTGCCTCCCTCTCACAAACCCTACTTGCTCCGGCCCTAGTAGGAGTGGAGTTAAATCCAAGAGTCTGTTAGCAAGCAGTTTGGAATATATTTTTAAATCAGAATTTAGAAGCGATATGGGCCTGAAATTTTGTGGGTGATCTGGCTCTTTTCCAGGTTTGGGGAGAGGCACAATAACAGCTTCTAACATTTCTTTTGGGAAATTACCTGTGAGGACAGCTTGGTTGTATAGTTCAACCAAATAAGAGTTTAAAATTGGATTAAGGGCTAGTATTCTGAGGAAAGTCCATCCATTTCTGGTGATTTACCCAGCGGAAGAGATGTAATAACATTTATAATTTCTTGCCTTTCTATAGGGCGGTTAAGATGGTTCAGTGAGGCATCATCAAGTACAGGTAAATGTATTTTTTTTAGGAACTTGGATATTACCTCAGTATTGGGTTGGGGGGTGTCACGATCTTCTTTTAGATTGTACAATCCTGCATAATAATCCCTCAATGTTTAGGCTATAACTTTAGGGTCAAGGGTGTATTTACCTGTTTTGTGGTGACACAGTCAGGTAATTTTTTCCCTAGCTCTCTTTTGTTTTAATTTCTGGCCCATTCTTTTCCCTGCTTTATTATTTTGTGAGTAGGCTGTGAGTTTGAGGCCCTTGATATATTTATCATGTTCAGATATCAAAACCATTCTAAGCTCCTCTCTAAGGATTACAAGGTGGGACAGTAATGTATGATGGGGAGATTGTTTGTGTTGAGCTTCCACAGAGGCTATATCAGCCGGTAGATTGGAAATTTGTAAATTCCTCTTTTTCCTTTCCCTGGAGGCCATCTGAATTAGCACTCCCCTAACAAAGACCTTATGCGTACACCAGAGATTAAAGATACTACTAGAGGATTCTGAGTTGAATAAGAATTCCTCCAATTGTGTCCCCGAATCCCTAACACATTCTGGGTGAGACAATATGTAAGTGTTATTTCTCCATAGCGGCATACGTGTACCAGTGACCTTTTCTGCGATTTCTAGTGAAATAGGGGCATGGTCGGACCATGTGATGTTGTAAATATGTGTCCCTGTTACCTTACTGAGAAGAGTTCTATCTGTAATAAAGCAGTCAATTCTCGAGTATGTGTTATGGGGATGGAAGAAAAAGGTGTAGTCTCTTTCTGTGATATGATGATAGCGCCACGGGTCATGTAGGTCCTCCTGCATCAGGAATTGTTTAAGTCCGGGTTTCCTTGCCGAATTTCTGGTGGTAGTGTCCATGTCGGGGTCCATGGGAATGTTGAAATCACTGCAAAGTAAAAGGTGGCCTCTTTGGATTAAGCAAGCTTTGGCCAAGATCCGTCTGATGAATTGGTGCTTGTTGGGAGCGTAGATATTGACAAGGGTGTATAGCCCTCCATTGAATTCTGCAAAGAGAATTATATATCTACCTTCTTCATCTGACACCAAAGTTTGTAACTTGAAAGATAGTGAATCTTTCACTGCTATCATAACTCCTCTTTTCTTTTTCTTGAAATTAGCTTGGTAAACATGAGGGAAGTGCTTGTGGTTGCAGCTGGGAGGTTTTGTAGACAGGAAGTGAGATTCTTGTACACATAATATATCGCAGTGATGACGTTCTGCTTCCTTCCAAAGTGCTCGTCTCTTGTAAGGGCTATTAAGACCTTTCATGTTCAATGATAATAACTTAAGTACCATTGAAGATAGGTGAAATGCAGGCGAACGATTTTTCTTCTGTATGCATATGTTGCAGGCATGAGGTAAAGCAAACGTGGTAACATGAACTTAAAATAAACAAAACGAGAAAAAGGAATTGGAAACTTGTAATGTTGTAGTCCCATACTCTAAGATGAGAGGGAGTATGTTGGGTACAGAGATCTCCTGTACACATATCCAAAGGGGGTTCAGCCGAGCAGGATCTTAGTATGCAATATGATGGCAGGTAATCAGGGGCTGCTGTTGTGCGGAAAGCAGATTAGCACTAATCTGAACATTCAAGAATGCGTCGCTGGGTCCGAGATGTCATCTTCATCTTGTGGAAGGAGACCCCAAGATTTCACCAACTCCAGACCTTCAGCTAGGGTGGTTACTAGCCAGGTTTTGTTATTCTTTTCAATGGACAGCTTTGTCGGGAATTTCCATTTATAGATAATATTGTTATTCCTCAAGATTTTGGTAATGGTGAGGTGATTTTTGCTGGCTTGAATAGTTGCCTGTGATAGATCTATAAATAGCTATATTCCAGAATAAGGTTCCGGTAAGGAGTCACGTTTGCGGCAGAAGTACATGAGCTGGTCCTTAATATGGAAATAATGGATCCTAGCTATCACATCTCTTGGTACGCGGTCAGGTAGGTAGGATTGCTTTGGCAGGCGGTGAGCCCTATCTATTAACAATTCGTGGGATTTAGTCGCTGGGAGCAGTTCTGCTATCATTTTCTGTAGATAGGGATGGAGCTCCCCTGGGGGGACTGATTCCGGAATGCCTCTAAATTTCACATTGTTCCGGCGGGAACGGTCTTCGATGTCCACCATTTTGATTTTCAGGGTACGAATTTCTTCTGCTAGATCTTCATGGGCATCAACTACTTCATTGTGTGCTAGGGCATAGTCACTCATTTTGTTCTCCAATTGATCCACTCTATCCCCAATAGCTGCTATGTCCCTGTTTGTGTGCCTCATAAAATTAGCCATATCATGCTGCATGCAGTGCTCCGCAGAGGGTAATTAGCATGTCTTTCAAGGCAGAGTCCAAGATAGGCTGGCCCAGTGTGGGGAAAGCATCCAGCTTCTCACTGAAGCCATTACTGTCATCCTGAGTGACCTTATCTAGGGAGGCATTATTCACTGTGTCTCCCTTCTCTGTCAGCTTCCTTGTCTGCTTTACAGGGCTGTTAAACATGGATTGGGGAGAGCGGCTTCCAGTGTCAGCAGATGAAGGATCATGCTGATATGAGGTAATCCGCGCTGCTTCTTCTGTCCCCATTCTGCTCTGTGAGAGAGCCGGCGCGCCGGCGCCATGTTGTGGGATACGAGCGCCTACTAGACTGTAGAAATCCGTTAGCCTATGGGGTCCCGCACGTTCCTTCCTCTTCCCCCTCATGCCTCCCCTACCTCTCTGGCTTTTCATTTGGTGCCGGGTGGCTATTTTAGGGTCTCGCCATTGCCGTATGTTGCCTGTCAAATCCTGTGAAGCCGGAGCTTGTTAACAGTGCGGCCATCTCCTCAGGCTGCCGGCCACGCCCCCCCGCTTTTCAAACTTTTCAAACTTCCAACAGAGACTGTGCACACTGTCCCCGCTGAACCATCAAATTTGTATCCGTCTATGGCAAGCTTTAGTTTGGTGTTTAAGACCATCCATGTTTTAGTTCCTTAGTCCCACCTCTATCCATATATCCATATTGCAATTTGCAATAAGCCAGTTTTTGTTTTGATCTCACTAAAGTGACTGTTACCTATCCTTTTTTTTCCCTGAGAAAAGAACCATGTTTGAGACTAAGGGCCCATTCACACTGGGAACTGCGTGTGAATCACACAGGAATGCTGTGTGGTTCCTGTGCGATTCACATGCAGTTCTGTGCAGTGCAATTTCAGCCCATTCATTTTGAATGGGCTGAAATTGCACCACACAGCACCAAAAATAGTGCATGCGCTATTTTTTGAAACACACAGCACCTGAATCACATGGTACTTTTGTACTATGCAATCAGATGCGGCCCGGTGTGGGCAAACACACTGTATTTGCAACCTGCATTTGGGGTGTCATTAATGGAACACGGCTCTCCCGCACTGTGGTCTAGTGTGAATGGGCCCTTAATTTGTCTAGGATGTTATTGCCATCCAAGAGTGCTTAGGACATTTGCAACATAGCTGTTGGTCATCTAGAGGTCAAATTTTATTGAAAATAAGTACTAACAGAGCTACAGGTACTATATATTTTTTTTTTCTCTGTTTTTCAGAATCCTAACACATTCACACTACTTATTTAACTTAAAAACAACATTATTTTGCTGTTCAGAGTACATTGAAATCACGGACCACAAACTAGATATGAGTGTACACTTCAGAACTCAGGACATAAGGGTTCATGTTTACTCATGCGAACTCACAACACCAACATATTAATTATCTTCATAACAATTTTTTCTTGCTCCTGTGCATTTCCTCTTAGAAAACCGGGTCCATTATGTGATCTACAGTGAAAGTAATGGACAAGGTTCACCTAATAGCCAGGTGCGGTTACTAAGAGGTCATCACGCAGAACTTACACTGCATAGTTACACCACATAAAAGTGTACACTAATGTGATGTCTTGTAATATGTCATTTTGCAAACATTAAAAATGAACCCCTGTTCAACTACAAAAAGCAACTGACTATTAAATAAAGCCGGATGAATGTGAAAGCTGTTTTTATTATCATTAGTAGTATCACATTCTATTTACCAAAGATGTACACCAAATAAATATGAAAGGAAATTATATTTCAGATCATATCCCAGTACAAAATTGCAGAATGTTATTAAGAAATATAAATATGATTGAGGAAGTTTTTTTATATTCAGTGAAAATAAATCACATTGGTATTACAGAAATGTAATATCAATGCAAACAAAATCAGAAATTTTAAAATGATTAAATGAATAATGACTGAAAAATATAAAAAGAGACAAGTCTCTATTAGAAAAAACATTAGCGATATAATAATAGATTTAAAACCTTGATTATAGATATTAAAATAATAAAAAAAAACTGAGGAAAGAGCAACCAACTTGATTCTAAAAATTAGGGGGTATAGATAAGGAATGAATAAAAAGCCAAAGAATAAACAATGCTTATTAACCACTTGAGCCCCGGACCATTATGCTGCCTAAGGACCAGAGGTCTTTTTCCAATTTGGCACTGCGTCGCTTTAACTGCTAATTGCGCGGTCATGCAATGCTGTACCCAAACGAAATTTGCGTCCTTTTCTTCCCACAAATAGAGCTTTCTTTTGATGGTATTTGATCACCTCTGCGGTTTTTATTTTTTGCGCTATAAACGGAAAAAGACCGAAAATTTTGAAAAAAAATGATATTTTCTACTTTTTGTTATAAAAAAAATCCAATAAACTCAATTTTAGTCATACATTTAGGCCAAAATGTATTCGGCCACATGTCTTTGGTAAAAAAATGTCAATAAGCGTATATTTATTGGTTTGCGCAAAAGTTATAGCGTCTACAAACTAGGGTACATTTTCTGGAATTTACACAGCTTTTAGTTTATGACTGCCTATGTCATTTCTTGAGGTGCTAAAATGGCAGGGCAGTACAAAACCCCCACAAATGACCCCATTTTGGAAAGTAGACACCCCAAGGAAATTGCTGAGAGGCATGTTGAACCCATTGAATATTTATTTTTTTTGTCCTAAGTGATTGAATAATGACAAAAAAAAAAAAAAATATTTACAAAAAGTTGTCACTAAATGATATATTGGAAGAAAATATTACAGCGCACACATGCAAAAAAGACATTTACCTCAAGCAAGGCTAGTTTAAAACACCTAAGCATTTCTAGAAAAACATTTTCAAAAATATGGGGATTTGGTCACACCATATTGCTATATGGTGCTAAGCCCACTTACTGCGACAAAGTACCCCATAATCAGTGGGTCCTACACTATCCATGGAGTGGAGCTTAGGTGTTTTAAACTAGCCTTGCTTGAGGTAAATGTCTTTTTTGCATGTGTGCTCTGTAATATTTTCTTCTACTATATGGTCTTATGGCTGCACCATCTTTAATGCATTTTTTAGAGTGTGCCCCCCAAATATCTTGTTTGTATATTGTATGGATTCTGATCAAATCCTTTTGGGTGCGGAGTACCTCACTACATAACATAAGTACCTTTAATTAGTGTCCACTTGTGTCATGGGTGGAGACCTTATGATTCTCCCATTTAGAAGAGTGCAATGCTCTCATGGTTCAGAGATGCAGGTTCTCCCACTCCATGGATAGTGTAGGACCCACTGATTATGGGGTACTTTGTCGCAGTAAGTGGGCTTAGCACCATATAGCAATATGGTGTGACCAAATCCCCATATTTTTGAAAATGTTTTTCTAGAAATGCTTAGGTGTTTTAAACTAGCCTTGCTTGAGGTAAATGTCTTTTTTGCATGTGTGCGCTGTAATATGTTCTTCTACTGTATGGTCTTATGGCTGCACCATCTTTAATGCATTTTTTAGAGTGTGCCCCCCAAATATCTTGTTTTTAAATGATATATTGCTCACACAGGCCATGGGCCTATGCGGAATTGCACCCCAAAATACATTCAGCTTCTTCTCCTGAGTATGGGGATACCACATGTGTGGGACTTTTTGGGAGCCTAGCCGCGTACGGGGCCCCGAAAACCAATCACCGCCTTCAGGATTTCTAAGGGCATACATTTTTGATTTCACTCCTCACTACCTATCACAGTTTTGAAGGCCATAAAATGCCCAGATGGCAGAAAACCCCCCCAAATGACCCCATTTTGGAAAGTAGACACCCCAAGCTATTTGCTGAGAGGCATGTTGAGTCCATGGAATATTTTATTTTTTGACACAAGTTGCGGGAAAGTGACAATTTTTTTTTTTTTTTGCACAAAGTTGTCACTAAATGATATATTGCTCACACAGGCCATGGGCATATGTGGAATTGCACCCCAAAATACATTTAGCTGCTTCTCCTGAGTATGGGGATACCACATGTGTGGGACTTTTTGGGAGCCTAGCCGCGTACGGGGCCCCGAAAACCAAGCACCTCCTTCATGATTTCTAAGGGCGTACATTTTTGATTTCACTCCTCACTACCTATCACAGTTTTGAAGGCCATAAAATGCCAAGATGGCACAAAACCCCCCCAAATGACCCCATTTTGGAAAGTAGACACCCCAAGCTATTTGCTGAGAGGCATGTTGAGTCCATGGAATATTTTATATTTTGACACAAGTTGCGGGAAAGTAACACTTTTTTTTTTTTTTTGCACAAAGTTGTCACTAAATGATATATTGCTCAAACATGCCATGGGCATATGTGGAATTACACCCCAAAATACATTCTGCTGCTTCTCCTGAGTATGGGGATACCACATGTTTAGGACTTTTTGGGAGCCTAGCTTCATACGGGGCCCCGAAATCCAATCACCGTCTTCAGGATTTCTAGGGGCGTAAATTTTTGATTTCACTCCTCACTACCTATCACAGTTTCGAAGGCTATAAAATGCCAAGACAGCACAAAACCCCCCAAAATGACCCCATTTTGGAAAGTAGATACCCCAAGCTATTTGCTGAGAGGCATGGTGAGTATTTTGCAGCTCTCATTTGTTTTTGAAAATGAAGAAAGACAAGAAAAATGTATTTTTTTTTTCTTTTTTCAATTTTCAAAAGTTTGTGACAAAAAGTGAGGTCTGCAAAATACTCACTATACCTCTCAGCAAATAGCTTGGGGTGTCTATTTTCCAAAATGGGGTCATTTGGGGGGGGGGGGGTTGTGCCATCTGGGAATTCCATGGCCTCCGAAACTGTGATAGGCAGTGAAGAGTGAAATCAAAAATTTACGCCCTTAGAAAGCCTGAAGGCGGTGCTTGGTTTTCGGGGTCCCGTGCGCGGCTAGGCTCCCAAAAAGTCCCACACATGTGGTATCCCCATACTCAGGAGAAGCAACAGAATGTATTTTGGGGTGTAATTTCACATATTCCCATGGCATGTTTGAGCAATATATCATTTAGTGACAACTTTGTGCAAAAAAAAAAAAAAAAATTTACTTTCCCGCAACTTGTGTCACAATATAAAATATTCCATGGACTCGACATGCCTCTCAGCAAATAGCTTGGGGTGTCTACTTTCCAAAATGGGGTCATTTGGGGGGGATTTGAACTGTCCTGGCATTTTATGCACAACATTTAGAAGCTTATGTCACACATCACCCACTCTTCTAACCACTTGAAGACAAAGCCCTTTCTGACACTTTTTGATTACATGAAAAAATTATTTTTTTTTTGCAAGAAAATTACTTTGAACCCCCAAACATTATATATTTTTTTAAAGCAAATGCCCTATAGATTAATATGGTGGGTGTTTCATTTTTTTTTTTCACACAGTATTTGCGCAGCGATTTTTCAAACGCATTTTTTGGGGAAAAAACACACTTTTTTACATTTTAATGCACTAAAACACACTATATTGCCCAAATGTTTGATGAAATAAAAAAGATGATCTTAGGCCGAGTACATGGATACCAAACATGACATGCTTTAAAATTGCGCACAAACGTGCAGTGGCGACAAAATAAATACATTTTTAAAAGCCTTTAAAAGCCTTTACAGGTTACCATTTTAGATTTACAGAGGAGGTCTACTGCTAAAATGACTGCCCTCGATCTGACCTTCGTGGTGATACCTCACATGCATGGTGCAATTGCTGTTTACATTTGACGCCAGACCGACGCTTGCATTCGCTTTTGCGCGAGAGCAGGGGGGAACAGGGGTGCTTTTTTTTTTTTTTTTTCTTTATTATTTTTTTGCTTTTTTATCTTATTTTTAAACTGTTTAAACTATTTTTTTAAATTAATTTTATTGTTATCTCAGGGAATGTAAATATCCCCTATGATAGCAATAGGTAGTGACAGGTACTCTTTTTTTAAAAAATTAGGGTCTATTAGACCCTAGATCTCTCCTCTGCCCTCAAAGCATCTTACCACACCAAGATCGGTGTGATAAAATGCTTTCCCAATTTCCCAGTGGCGCTGTTTACATCCGGCGAAATCTAAGTCATGAAATGCTCGTAGCTTCCGATTTCTTAGGCCATAGAGATGTTTGGAGCCATTCTGGTCTCTGATCAGCTCTATGGTCAGCTGGCTGAATCGCCGGCTGCATTTTCAGGTTCCCTGTTGGGACAGGAGAGCCAGAGAAAAACATGGAAGACAGGGGGGGGGGCATTCCCTCCCACTGCTTGCAAAAGCAGTCTAGAGGCTAATTAGCCACTAGGATTGCTTTTACATGAAAGGCGACCGCTGAAAAGAATGATACCAAGATGATACCTAAACCTGCAGGCATCATTCTGGTATAAGCACTCAAAGTCCAGCAACATACCAGTACGTTGCTGGTCCTTGTTGGGCATATATTGTAAACTTTTTTTTCATGCAGCCTGTGGGCTGAACAAAAAAAAGATATTGATTGGTGGGTATGCCCACCATTAGAATACCTCCCTTCATCCACCCACTTCTAATGATGGGCATACATGCACCATTTATATATGCCGAAGCATGGGGGCATCCTCCCGCAAAAGGCAGGAGCAAATCGCTCCTCCACCCACTGCTGCCCCCACGCTTCGGCATATATGCTGAAGTATGTAACTGTGGTGGTGAAATCACCTCCGACAGCGCTGGAGTCACGGCTTTATATATCGTGGGAGCAAACGCTGTTGCTGTCAAGATAAATAAATCCGCGCTGCAACTGAATGGCGTACCTGCTAAGCAAATGATGGTTAACAATAAAACAAAGTAACATTACAGTATAACAGTAAGACTTACCATACCTGCAAAGCAAATACAAAAAAAAACATAGTAAAAAATAAAACATTTAACGCAACCTGTGCCTAAAATATATATATGCCGAAGCATGGGGGCATCCTCCCGCAAAAGGCAGGAGCAAATCGCTCCTCCACCCACTGCTGCCCCCACGCTTCGGCATATATGCTGAAGTATGTAACTGTGGTGGTGAAATCACCTCCGACAGCGCTGGAGTCACGGCTTTATATATCGTGGGAGCAAACGCTGTTGCTGTCAAGATAAATAAATCTGCGCTGCAACTGAATGGCGTACCTGCTAAGCAAATGATGGTTAACAATAAAACAAAGTAACATTACAGTATAACAGTAAGACTTACCATACCTGCAAAGCAAATACAAAAAAAAACATAGTAAAAAATAAAACATTTAACGCAACCTGTGCCTAAAATATATATATATGCTGAAGCATGGGGGCATCCTCCCGCAAAAGGCAAGAGCAAATCGCTCCTCCACCCACTACTGCCCCCACGCTTCGGCATATATGCTGAAGTATGTAACTGTGGTGGTGAAATCACCTCCGACAGCGCTGGAGTCACGGCTTTATATATCGTGGGAGCAAACGCTGTTGCTGTCAAGATAAATAAATCTGCGCTGCAACTGAATGGCATACCTGCTAAGCAAATGATGGTTAACAATAAAACAAAGTAGCATTACAGTATAACAGTAAGACTTACCATACCTGCAAAGCAAATACAAAAAAAAAAAACATAGTAAAAAATAAAACATTTAACGCAACCTGTGCCTAAAATATATATATGCCGAAGCATGGGGGCATCCTCCCGCAAAAGGCAGGAGCAAATCGCTCCTCCACCCACTGCTGCCCCCACGCTTCGGCATATATGCTGAAGTATGTAACTGTGGTGGTGAAATCACCTCCGACAGCGCTGGAGTCACGGCTTTATATATCGTGGGAGCAAACGCTGTTGCTGTCAAGATAAATAAATCCGCACTGCAACTGAATGGCGTACCTGAAAACAATAAAATGGTTACCAACAAAACACAGTAAACAGTAAAGTATAAAAAAATTGCATATCTGAAAAGAAAACATGGTAAAACATAATAACAATAAAACATTGCAGAATAGAATAGAGTAAAAAAGAGCAGAACAAGAGAGAATAGAGAGAGAGAGAACAATAAAACAACAACTATTTTTGGTTTTTTTATTTTATATTTTTTTTGTGTTTTTATTTTTTTTTATTTTTTACACTTTTTTTAGTAACTTTTAACTTTTGTAACTGGTTCCAGGTTTGGGTCTCTCAAAATGCAATGGCATCTTGGGAGACCCTGTGAAAGTGTGTCCTAGTCTGTGAAGTGCTGAACCCTACGCTAATACTCAACTAGTGTATGGTAGCGTTCAAAACATTCACCCATGCAAAGACCAGGATTGCCAGGACAGGAGGGACAATAACACCGGGTGTCACGCCTAAATCCGCGCTTGCTGCAGACATGACATCTTTTTTGGGGGGCTCGTTGGGTAGGGGTACTCGGGATGGCATAAGGAAAATGCCTCTCATGCAGCCGGCCTACTGCATTTGGTTGGGGAAGGTGAGGTAGAGCACCGTCTGGAAACAGAAGGGCTCTGACGATCTCTTCCTGGAATTTAAGGAAGGATCCAGTCCGTCCTGAAGCTCTGTATAGCACATGAGCGTTCAGCAAAGCCAATTGAAATAAATAAACAGACACTTTTTTGTACCAGCGTCTGGCCTTACGGGCAACTAGGTACGGCGCCAATAACTGGTCGTTGAGGTCCACCCCTCCCATATTAAGGTTATATTCGTGGACACAGAGGGGTTTCTCCACAACACCAGTCGCCGTAGTAATTTGGGTCGTCGTGTCTGCATGAAGGGAGGTGAGAACGAAAACATTCTTCTTATCCCTCCACTTCATAGCGAGCAAATTATTATACTTCAAGCAGGCTCTCTCCCCCAGCCTAAGACGGGAATCTACAAGCCGCTGGGGAAAGCCCCGGCGATTAGGTCGCACGGTGCCACATGCTCCAATTTGATGATCAAACAAGTGACTAAAAAGTGGCACGCTCATATAATAATTGTCCATGTACAAGTGGTACCCCTTTCCGAATAAGGGTGACACCAAGTCCCACACTATCTTGCCAGCGCTTCCTATGTAGTCAGGACAGTTTGTCGGCTCTACGTGACTATCTTTGCCCTCGTAAACCATAAAACTACATGTATAGCCTGTGGCCCTGTCACAGAGCTTATACATCTTGACCCCGTATCTGGCACGCTTGCTGGGAAGGTACTGTTTGAATGACAAGCGGCCAGAAAATTTAATCAGGGACTCATCAACGCAGACAACTTGATGGGGGGGTAAACAAGTCTGCAAAACGTTGGTTGAAGTGGTTTACGAGGGGCCGAATTTTGTAGAGCCGATCGTATGCAGGGTCTCCACGAGGACGAGTTCATTGTCGTTGAAGTGCATGAACCGCAAAATCTGCTCGTATCGTGCCCTGGCCATGGAAGCAGAGAACAAGGGCGAATGGTAAATTGGGTCAGTGGACCACTATGACCGCAACTTACTCTTTTTATTCAAGCCCATGAGGAGGGAAAGGCCCAGAAAGGTCTTAAATTCGGAGACCGTAATTGGTCTCCAATCTCTGGCAAGGGAGGACTGGGGATTAGCGGCGATGTGTTGACCAGCGTATAAATTGCTTTGGTCCACAATAGATCTATAGAGATCTTCGGTGAAAAACAGTGAATAAAAATCCAGTGGCATAAAGTCAACTGTTTCCACCTGAATTCCGGGTTGGCCAGTGAAAGGGGGAAGTACGGGTGCTGCAGAAGTGGTGGGTTCCCAATTCGGATTGGCGAATGCAGCAGGAAGGGCACTATGGGCACGACGGGCCTGTCTTTGTCTCCTTGGTGGCAGCGGGACACTACTAGTGCTTGCCACCTCACCAGCTTGAACTGCACTTATGGGACTCGCCACGTCACCAAGTGTTACTGCAGTGCTGGATGTACGACCAGGGTGTACTAGGCCGCTGGTGCTTGCCAGTTCACCAGAAGGAATAGCGGCGCTAGTACTTCTCTGCTCCATACGAGAGCCCTGCGGTTCTTGCACTTCAAGGACAGAAGAAGTTCGGGGTCTGGTACGCCTGACCCTAGCAGGGACCACAACTCTGTCGTCAGAGCTATCTGTAATGGAGCCGCTGTCCTTTACAGGATCGTATTCTGAGCCTGAACTTGACAGATGAGTGACTTCCTCCTCACTATCTGTCATGCTCAGAAACGTGTAGGCCTCTTCACTAGTGTACCTTCGATTTGCCATTTTGGGCTCTAAATTTAGGGGTACACTAGTGAGACTCACAGGCAAAAAAGCTCCTGACTGTCAGCGACTGTATCAAAACACTACCAAAAAACTGTTAGCGATTGCAGGGATCAGGCCTGACTCTGCGAACGCTGCAGTTATGTGTGCTTAGTGTTTTGTAAGTGTCAGTTATCGATCGATACTGCACTTGGGTGGGCTGGGCAGGGCTAGGCCGAGGGGCAAAATGCAGGTGCTAGCAGGTATCTGGGCTGATTCCGCTAACACTGTGTTTATGGGAACCCTAAACTGCTGGGGAGTATAGATCTGATCGGATCAGATATCGATCCGCTCAGATACTATAGCACTAAGGGAGGTGTATGCTGCGTGCGTGGGTTTTAGCGGTACTGGCGCTAACCTGACGCTGCCTGGGGCGACGCGGACCTTATCTGACCCTAAAAACGTAATTTATATCACCGCCGGGCAATTAGGGGGTTAAACCTTTATAAGGTAATAAACGGCGGGTGCCCTAAAACTATAATAAACTGTAATAAACTATAATAAACTACAAAAAACAAACTAGCTAACCAGCGTCACCCGTAACACTTATACGGTGATCGCTGGTGAAAGGGTTAACTAGGGGCCAATCAGGGGGTTAAAACCTTTAGCAGGTAGTATATGGGGGTCCCTGTCGCTATAAAACACTGACAGCGAACCTATATACTTACCTCCCTAACTAGCGTCACCTGTGTCACTAATACAGCGATCAGAAAAACGATCGCTTAGCGACACTGGTGACGGGGGGTGATCACGAGGTTAACCTTTATTAGTGGGGGGTTAGGGGGGTACCCTGGACCTAAGGGGGGGTACCCTAGACCTAAAGGGGGCTAACCTAACTGCCCTAACACTTATAACTGTCACAAACTGACACCAATGCAAAAAAAAAAAAACTGCTATTGGTGTCAGTGTAAAAGGGGGTACAGGGGGGTGATCGGGGGGTGATCGGGGGGTGAAGGGGGGTGACAAGTGTGCCTGGCGAGTTCTACTGTTAGTGTAGTGTTGTGCAGACTTACTTGATGTCTTCTCTCCTCGGCGCCGGATCGAAAAGATCGGCTCAAGGAGGGATGACATCACTTCCTTTCCCTCTGTTTACATTACAGAGGGAAAGGAAGCGTTTTCATTCGCCGGGAGCAATCGGGAGGGGGTGGCCAACAATTAATGGCCTCCCCCTGACCTCTCATCGCCCGGGAAGAAATGGCGACCGCCTCGGGCACCGGGTGGGGGTCCGGTTGGACCCCCCACCCGCGGAAGGCAAATCACGTATATGTACGTGATTTTGCCTGTCCGTGCCACCTTGCCGACGTACATCGGCATGAGGCAGTCGTCAAGTGGTTAAAATGGAGAAATAAGAGGGGGAAAGGGGGTGAAGTTGTTATATAGAACGATGGAGTTGCTATCTGGGTCCATGAGGGGGCAGCGGTCCCTCAGGTGACTGGATGATACGACAGTAAAGGACCATGGGGGTATTTTTATTGTAAGAAACTTCTACATGGTTTGTATAGTGATGGGCAAGGTGTATATATATATATAATGAGAAAGTGAAGAATGAATGTATGATTGGAGAGGGGAAGGGGGGGGAAGTAAACTACAACAAAGAATGTGTTTCTAATTCTTCATTGAGTCCCCCTGGTGAGAGAGTACCCAATGAATATATCCAGTAGGCCTCCTGCTGACACAGGCGTTTAAAACGTTCTGCAGCAGGAAGACCTCTGGGCATGACCTCGATGACCCAGACTCTGAGGCCCATGGTAGATTTTTGGTGTTTCTTCAAAAAATGAAGAGGGACACTGTGTTTGACCCAGCCCTTTTCTATGAAACGTCTGTGTTCGCCAAAACATTGGCGTAGGGGGCGTATGGTCCTGCCCACATAAAAGAGACCACATGGGCAGGTCAGGCAGTACACCATGTATTCACTGGAGCAATTATAAAAGTCTTTTATGGTGTATGTTTTGTCTTTGACAGTGAAGTTTTTTTGTCCATGGTCAACAAATTTGCACGTTAGGCATAATTTTTTCCGGCATTGGTACATTAGGGGGATGTGTGAGGCTGGAGTGAGTGGGACTTTACGGATTTTACTGGGTGCTATCCTACTTTTAATATTAATATTTTTTGCTCTACGATATGAAACCTTGGGTAGTTGGGTGAGGGAAGAACCTAGAAAGGGGTCTCCAAGCAAGATGCACCAATGTTTGGCTAAGATGTTCTCCATCTTCTTGTGACAATCATGAAACTGGGTAGTGAAACGTGTTGGTTGTGGATTATCTGAAGTTTTGAGTTTGGGTGGAAGTTTCTTTGCCTGTTGGAGGAAGGCCTTTTGTACCAGATGTGGTGGGTATCCTTTGTCTTGAAATTTATTGGAAAGGAGTTTACCCTGTATGTGGTAATCTTCGTCCTTGGTGCAATTCCGCCGAATTCTATGGAATTGGCTCTTCGGTATGTTGTTGATCCATGTTGGATGGTGACAGCTCTGGTAGTGAATATAGGAATTTCCAGCGGTGGGTTTGACAAAGTTTGTAGCATGTATTTCAGATTCACTATGAAAAAGTTCTAAGTCCAAGAAGATTAGTTTTTTAGGGTCTATGACATGGGGGAAGGATAGCCCTAGGGAGTTGCAGTTGCAATGCTCGACAAAGGACTCTATACTCTCTGATGTGCCCTCCCAGATCAGAATGATATCATCGATGTAGCGCCCATAATATATGATATGGGCGGCAAAAGGGTTGTTATGTGAGACGTATTGTAGTTCCCAGTAGCCCATAGTCAGGTTGGCGTAGCTTGGGGCAAAATTGGCACCCATGGCAGTGCCTTGAGTTTGTAGATAGAAGGTGTGGTCAAACTCAAAGTAGTTGTGTTCTAAACAGAATTGTGTAGCCTCCAGGATGTACTGTGCCTGTCTGGGATTGATGAGGGGGTCCTCAGAGAGAAAATATTCTACTGCTCTGAGGCCTACTGCGTGGGGGATGGAAGTGTATAGAGATGTAACGTCCAAGGATACCCACTGGTAAGTGGATTCCCAGGTGTAGAAGGAAAGCATCTCCAATAGGTGGGTACTATCTCTAATATAAGATGGGAGGTGTTGCACAAGGGGTTGAAGGAAATAGTCTATGTACATAGAAAACCCGCTGGTTATGCTCTCCATAGCAGCTACTATGGGACGGCCTGGTGGGTTGGACTGGTCTTTATGGATTTTTGGTAAATGGTAAAAATAGGGAGTTTTACGAAAACCTTTGATGAGAAATGACAGTTCAGCTTTGGAAATAATACCATCTTCTAGGGCTCTGTGGGCTAATTTTGTGGCTTTCTGGGTGAATTCTGGTAAGGGATCATGAGTGAGTTTGGAATAAGTGTTGGTGTCGGATAATAGTATGAGTGATTCCGCCATGTAGTCTGAACTGTTCTGTATTACAATGCCGCCTCCCTTGTCTGCTGCCTTTATGATGATATTATGGTTGTTGGTTAACTCATCCAGGGCCTTCTGTTCTGCTTTAGAGAGGTTAGGTTGGCAAAAACCAACAAAAACAAAAAACTCATAACCCCCAGTCAAAAACAATGCTCACACCAGTCAACAATGCTCATGCGGATCCAGATCCATCACCAGATACACCTCCAAACCCAGCGGTTGAACCAAACTCCACTACACTTTGCCCAAGTACTCCTTCTTTTAACACCAGGGTTATAACAAATACACAGTCCAACCTAGTCACCCCCCTTTTTCCTACTTCATCCTATAGCCCCACAGTGACCAACAACACAGAAACAACCAAGGATGATGATTTTTTAGGGTCAGCCCCCCCACTCGGCACCTTCAAAAGAAAGTACGCAAGAGAGGAGGAAGGGGGGGCAGAGGAAAACTTAAAAGGAAAAATACGGAAAGTATAAAGATTTTCAACTTATCCACCCATATATTATCTATGGAAGAGACCTCACTCTTGAGCAAAGGTCTCACCTTTGCACCTACCATCCGCCCAAACCCATTCATGTTATTCAAAGACCTTAATAAATTTATATGAGACTTGACAGTGAACAGATTCTTCAATATCCAATCCTCTCTGAAACCCCCACCCTCGCAAGAACCCATTGAAACCATTAACCATGATGTCCTCCCAATAGATACAGACACAGATTCCTCCCTCATCTTGGACCCAGATGAACTCCATACAGAATATCCCTTTGCAGATATGGAATTGTACACTCAACACTACCAAACATCCCCTCCCATTCAACATACAAAATTCAAACCCAAGTCCATCTTCAACCCAGTACATAAAAAAGGCCCCTATCTATAGACATTCTATCAAGTCATGTATACCGACCTTGTCCAAATGTGTAAATTGGCTCCCAAGAAAAGAGCTAACCTCTCTAAAGCAGAACAGAAGGCCCTGGATGAGTTAACCAACAACCATAATATCATCATAAAGGCAGCAGACAAGGGAGGCGGCATTGTAATACAGAACAGTTCAGACTACATGGCGGAATCACTCAGACTATTATCCGACACCAACACTTATTCCAAACTCACTCATGATCCCTTACCAGAATTCACCCAGAAAGCCACAAAATTAGCCCACAGAGCCCTAGAAGATGGTATTATTTCCAAAGCTGAACTGTCATTTCTCATCAAAGGTTTTCGTAAAACTCCCTATTTTTACCATTTACCAAAAATCCATAAAGACCAGTCCAACCCACCAGGCCGTCCCATAGTAGCTGCTATGGAGAGCATCACCAGCGGGTTTTCTATGTACATAGACCATTTCCTTCAACCCCTTGCGCAACACCTCCCATCTTATATTAGAGATATTACCCACCTATTGGAGATGCTTTCTTTCTACACCTGGGAACCCACTTACCAGTGGGTATCCTTGGACGTTACATCTCTATACACTTCCATCCCCCACACAGTAGGCCTCAGAGCAGTAGAATATTTTCTCTCTGAGGACCCCCTCATCAATCCCAGACAGGCACAGTACATCCTGGAGGCTACACAATTCTGTCTAGAACACAACTACTTTAAGTTTGACCACACCTTCTATCTACAAACTCAAGGCATTGCCATGGGTGCCAATTTTGCCCCAAGCTACGCCAACCTGACTATGGGCTACTGGGAACTACAATACGTCTCACATAACAACCCTTTTGCCGCCCATATCATATATTATGGGCGCTACATCGATGATATCATTCTGATCTGGGAGGGCACATCAGAGAGTATAGAGTCCTTTGTCGAGCATTGCAACTGCAACTCCCTAGGGCTATCCTTCCCCCATGTCATAGACCCTGAAAAACTAATCTTCTTGGACTTAGAACTTTTTCATAGTGAATCTGAAATACATGCTACAAACTTTGTCAAACCCACCGCTGGAAATTCCTATATTCACTGCCAGAGCTGTCACCATCCAACATGGATCAACAACATACCGAAGAGCCAATTCCATAGAATTCGGCGGAATTGCACCAAGGACGAAGATTACCACATACAGTGTAAACTCCTTTCCAATAAATTTCAAGACAAAGTATACCCACCACATCTGGTACAAAAGGCCTTCCTCCAACAGGCAAAGAAACCTCCACCCAAACTCAAAACTTCAGATAATCCACAACCAACACGTTTCACTATCCAGTTTCATGATTGTCACAAGAAGATGGAGAACATCTTAGCCAAACATTGGTGCATCTTGCTTGGAGACTCCTTTCTAGGTTCTTCCCTCACCCAACTACCCAAGGTTTCATATCGTAGAGCAAAAAATATTAAAAGTAGGATAGCACCCAGTAAAATCCGTAAAGTCCCACTCACTCCAGCCTCACACATCCCCCTAATTCCATTAGTGGGAATGTACCAATGCCGGAAAAAATTATGCCTAACGTGCAAATTTGTTGACCATGGACAAAAAAACTTCACTGTTAAAGACAAAACATACACCATAAAAGACTTTTATAATTGCTCCAGTGAATACGTGGTGTACTGCCTGACCTGCCCATGTGGTCTCTTTTATGTGGGCAGGACCATACGCCCCCTACGCCAACGTTTTGGCGAACACAGACGTTTCATAGAAAAGGGCTGGGACAAACACAGTGTCCCTCTTCATTTTTTGAAGGAACACCAAAAATCTACCATAGGCCTCAGAGTCTGGGTCATCGAGGCCATGCCCAGAGGTCTTCCTGCTGCAGGCCTACTGGATATATTCATTGGGTACTCTCTCGCCAGGGGGACTCAATGAAGAATTAGAAACACATTCTTTGTTGTAGTTTACTTCCCCCCCCCCCTCCCCTCTCCAATCATACATTCATTCTTCACTTTCTCATTATATATATATATACACCTTGCCCATCACTATACAAACCATGTAGAAGTTTCTTACAACATCAAAATACCCCCATGGTCCTTTGCTGTCGTATCATCCAGTCACCTGAGGGACCACTGTCCCCTCATGGACCCAGATAGCAACTCCATCGTTCTATATAACAACTTCACCCCTTTTCCCCCCACCCCCCCCCTTCCCTCATGTCCCCCTGAGCTCATCCTCATAATGTGTATCCCAGTGCTTTTTAATCTCATTTTTTATTTTTTATTTTAATTTTACATTTATTTTTATTTTTATACTTATTTTTATTTATTTTTTTTTATTTATTTTATTTATTTATTTTATTTCTATTTTTCATTGTTTTTTTCCCATTTTTATTTTTATTTTTCATATTTTATATATAGTTTATATTTATTTTTATTTCTTTTTTTTTTTTTCCACATTTTTTCATCTTCTAAATAAATGCTTTAACTCTAATTCCACTTACTATTATTATCCTTATATTTATTAAACTTACCCCCAATTCATCATATTTTTAATTCTTCATACTTTACTTTCAACTTTTTTGTGCTTTTTGGAAGATTGTGGGTCTGCTGGCTGTTGTGGTTCCACAGCCACAGACCTCCAGCCCATACACCTTAACCCAATTAACCTAATTAACCTAATTGCCTCCACTATATATTCAAGCTGCTCTCCTCCAGGGAGCAAAAAGGCCAGTAGAAGGAGCTGTGAGCCCCGAGCGCGTAGCCTGTACTATCCCTGCATTATCCCCAACACCAGCCTGGACGTTTGCCGTGCATCAGTGACGTCATTTCCTCTTCTGCACTCCAGAGTGGTCAGCGTGGAGCTTTCCATGCACTGGATGCAGTGGTTCAGCCTGTGTACAGACTCCACACCCAGACGCCTGAAGGAAAGAAATCCGAGCCGGAAACAAGATCACAGCACATCCCAGGACACTTTTAAATCTCAAAGAAACACCTCCATCCTGCGAACCAGTAAGTGTAATTGTTACACTAACTTTTATTTTTGCATAAACAAGCTACCACAGTTGGCGCCTCCACACCCCTCCTTTTTTCAACATTGATTATCAACAGAGGTAATGGACACCCTCTGAGGATGGCTGCCTCCTCATTCTAGAATTTACCTGCCTTATTTTAATGTGCTATTATAGCTACCATTGTACTATTTACCTTAGACATCACATGTTGCGGAGCGCCGGAAAACCCCCCCTTTTGTTTCTCTGCTGATTACTTTAGTTTATGAATGCCTAGGTCATTTCTTGAGGTGCTAAAATGGCAGGGCAGTACAAAACCCCCCCAAATGACCCCATTTTGGAAAGTAGACACCCCAAGGAAATTGCTGAGAGGCATGTTGAGCCCATTAAATATTAATTTTTTTGTCCCAAGTGATTGAATAATGACAAAAAAAAAAAAAAATTACAAAAAGTTGTCACTAAATGATATATTGCTCACATATTGCTTCTCCTGAGTATGGGGATACCACATGTGTGGGACGTTTTGGGAGCCTAGCCGCGTACGGGGCCCCGAAAACCAATCACCGCCTTCAGGATTTCTAAGGGCGTAAATTTTTGATTTCATTCCTCACTACCTATCACAGTTTTGAAGGCCATAAAATGCCCAGATGGCACAAACCCCCCTCAAATGACTCCATTTTGGAAAGTAGACACCCCAAGCTATTTTCTGAGAGGTATGTTGAGTCCATGGAATATTTTATATTTTGACACAAGTTGCGGGAAAGTGACAATTTTTTTTTTTTTTTTTGCACAAAGTTGTCACTAAATGATATATTGCTCACACAGGCCATGGGCATATGTGGAATTGCACCTCAAAATACATTTAGCTGCTTCTCCTGAGTATGGGGATACCACATGTGTGGGACTTTTTGGGAGCCTAACCACGTACGGGGCCCCGAAAACCAATCACTGCCTTCAGGATTTCTAAGGGTGTACATTTTTGATTTCACTCTTCACTGCCTATCACAGTTTCGGAGGCCATGGAATGCCCAGGTGGCACAAACCCCCCCCAAATGACCCCATTTTGGAAAGTAGACACCCCAAGCTATTTGCTGAGAGGCATGGTGAGTATTTTGCAGCTCTCATTTGTTTTTGAAAATGAAGACAGACAAGAAAAAACATTTTTTTTTTCTTTTTTCAATTTTCAAAACTTTGTGACAAAAAGTGAGGTCTGCAAAATACTCACTATACCTCTCAGCAAATAGCTTGGGGTGTCTACTTTCCAAAATAGGGTCATTTGGGGGGGGGGGGTTGTGCCACCTGGGCATTCCATGGCCTCTGAAACTGTGATAGGCAGTGAAGAGTGAAATCAAAAATTTACGCCCCTAGAAAGCCTGAAGGCGGTGCTTGGATTTCGGGGTCCCGTACGCGGCTAGGCTCCCAAAAAGTCTCACACATGTGGTATCCCCGTACTCAGGAGAAGCAACAGAATGTATTTTGGGGTGTAATTTCACATTGTCCCATGGCATGTTTGAGCAATATATCATTTAGTAACAACTTTGTGCAAAAAAAATTCTCTTTTTCCCGCAACTTGTGTCACAATATAAAATATTCCATGGACTCGACATGCCTCTCAGCAAATAGCTTGGGGTGTCTACTTTTCAAAATGGGGTCATTTTGGGGGGTTTTGAACTGTCCTGGCATTTTATGCACAACATTTAGAAGCTTATGTCACACATCACCCACTCTTCTAACCACTTGAAGACAAAGCCCTTTCTGACACTTTTTGTTTACATTAAAAAATAATTTTTTTTTGCAAGAAAATTACTTTGAACCCCCAAACATTATATATTTTTTTAAAGCAAATGCCCTACAGATTAAAATGTTGGGTGTTTCATTTTTTTTTTTTACGCAGTATTTGCGCAGCGATTTTTCAAACGCATTTTTTGGGGAAAAAACACACTTTTTAAAATTTTAATGCACTAAAACACACTATATTGCCCAAATGTTTGATGAAATAAAAAAGATGATCTTAGACCGAGTACATGGATACCAAACATGACATGCTTTCAAATTGCGCACAAACGTGCAGTGGCAACAAAATAAATACATTTTTAAAAGCCTTTAAAATCCTTTACAGGTTACCACTTTAGATTTACAGAGGAGGTCTACTGCTAAAATGACTGCCCTCGATCTGACCTTCGCGGTGATACCTCACATGCATGGTGCAATTGCTGTTTACATTTGATGCCAGACCGACGCTTGCGTTCGCCTTAGCGCGAGAGCAGGGGGGGACAGGGGTGCTTTTTTTTATTATTTTTTTTTTGCTTTTTTTATCTTATTTTTAAACTGTTCCTTTCATTTTTTTTTTTTTAAATCATTTTTATTGTTATCTCAGGGAATGTAAATATCCCCTATGATAGCAATAGGTAGTGACAGGTGCTCTTTTTTGAAAAAATTGGGGTCTATTAGACCCTAGATCTCTCCTCTGCCCTCAAAGCATCTGACCACACCAAGATCGGTGTGATAAAATGCTTTCCCAATTTCCCAATGGCGCTGTTTACATCCGGCGAAATCTAAGTCATGAAATGCTCGTAGCTTCCGGTTTCTTAGACCATAGAGATGTTTGGAGCCACTCTGGTCTCTGATCAGCTCTATGGTCAGCTGGCTGAATCACCGGCTACATTCTCAGGTTCCCTGTTGAGACAGGAGAGCCAGAGAAAAACACGGAAAACGGTGGGGGGGGCATTCCCTCCCACTGCTTGTAAAAGCAGTCTAAAGGCTAATTAGCTGCTAGGATTGCTTTTACATGAAAGCCGACCGCTGGCTGAAAAGAATGATACCAAGATGATACCTAAACCTGCAGGCATCATTCTGGTATAACCACTCAAAGTCGTGAATGGCGTACCTGAAGACAAAAAAATGGTTAGCAATAAAACACAGTAAACGGTAAAGTATAAAAAATTGCATACCTGAAAAGCAAACGTGATAAAACATAATAACAATAAAACATTGCAGAATAGAATACAGTAAAAAAGAGCAGAACAATAGAGAGAGAATAGAGAGAGAGAGAACAATGAAACGACAACTATTATTTTTTATTTTATATATATTTTTTTTTTTTACACTTTTTTTTTAACTAACTTTTATAACTGTAACCGGTTCCAGGTTCGGGTCTCTCAAAATGCGATGGCATCTTGGGAGACCCTGTGAAAGTGTGCCTAGTCTGTGCAATGCTGTACCCTGCGCTAATACTCAACTAGTGTATGGTAGCGTTCAAAACATTCACCAATGCAAAGACCAGGATTGTCAGGACAGGAGGGACAATAATAGCGGGTGTCACGCCTATATCTGCGCTTGCTGCAGACACTAAATCTTTTTTGGGGGGGTTCGATGGGTAGGGGTACTCGGGGGGACATAAAGAAAATGCCTCTCATGCAGCTGACTGCACTTGGTTGGGGATGTGAATGGGGGAAGTACGGGTGCTGCAGAAGCAGTGGGTTCCCAATTAGGATTGGCGAATTCAGCAGGAAGGGCACTATGGGCATGACAGGCCTGTGTTTGTCTTCTTCTTGGTGGCAGCGGGACACTACTTGTGCTTGTCACCTCACCAGCTTGAACTGCACTTATGGGACTCGCCACGTCACCAAGTGTTACTGCAGTGCTGGTTTGACTACGACCGGGGTGTACTAGGCCGCTGGTGCTTGCCAGTTCACCAAAATGCTACCAAAAAAACTGTTAGTGATCGCAGGGATTAGGCCTGACTCTGCGAACGCTGCAGTTATGCGTTTAGTGTTTTGTAAGTGACAGTGATCGATCGATACTGCACTTGGGTGGGCTGGGCTGGGCTGGGCCGGGCGGAGGGGCAAAACGCAGGTGCTAGCAGGTATCTGGGCTGATCCTGCTAACACTGCGTTTTTGGGAACCCTAAACTGCTGGGGACGCTAGTATAAATCTGATCGGATCAGATATTGATCCGTTCAGATACTATACCACTAAGGGAGGTGTACGGTGCATGCGTGGGTGTTAGTGGTACTGGCGCTAACCTGACGCTGCCTGGGGCTGGTGCTTGGCAGTTCACCAAAATGCTACCAAAAAAACTGTTAGCGATCGCAGGGATCAGGCCTGACTCTGCGAACGCTGCAGTTATGCGTTTAGTGTTTTGTAAGTGACAGTGATCTATCGATACTGCACTTGAGTGGGCTGGGCTGGGCCAGGCGGAGGAGCAAAACGCAGGTGCTAGCAGGTATCTGGGCTGATCCCGCTAACACTGCGTTTTTGGGAACCCTAAACTGCTGGGGACGCTAGTATAGATCTGATCGGATCAGATATTGATCCGTTCAGATACTATACCACTAAGGGAGACGTATGCTGCGTGCGTGGGTGTTAGCGGTATTGGCGCTAATCTGACGCTGCCTGGGGCGACGCATATCACCGCCGGGCGATCAGGGGGCTAAACCTTTATTTGGTAATAAACGGCGGGTGCCCTGACACTATAAAAAGTAAACGAACTAACCAGCGTCACCCGTAACACTTATACGGTGATCAGTGGTGAAAGGGTTAACTAGGGGGCAATCAAGGGGTTAAAACCTTTATTAGATAGTATATGGGGGTCCCTGACGCTATAAAACGTTGACGGTGAACCTAAATACTTACCTCCCTAACTAGCGTCACCAGTGACACTAATACAGCAATCAAAAAAATGATCGCTTAGTGACACTGGCGACGGAGGTGATCAAGGGGTTAAAACTTTATTAGGGGGGGTTAGGGGGGTATCCTAGACCTAAAGGGGCTAACACTAACTGCCCTACCACACTAACTGTCACAAATTGACACCATGCAGTAACCAGAAAAAAAAAAAAAACTGCTTGGTGTCACTGTGACAGGGGGGGGGGAGGGGTGATGGGGCTGATCGGAGGGGCGATTGGGGGGGGTCGGGGGTGTAATGTGTGCCTGGCATGTTCTACTGAGTGTGTGTGTGTTTTACACCCACAGTGATGTCTTCTCTCCTCGGCGCCGGAACGGAAAATACCGAGCCGGGGAGAGATGACATAATTTCCTTTGCTGCTGTTTAGCATACAGCAGCAAAGGAAGATTCTCATTGGCTGGGAGCAATCGCGAGGGGGGGCCACGAACGGATGGTCTCCCCCTCACCTCTCATCGCTCCCAGACCAAAGCCGACCGCCTCGGGCACCGGGGGGGGTCTGATCGGACCCCTCGCCTGCGGGAGGCAGATCACATACAGGTACGTGATTCTGCCTGCCCGTGCCATTCTGCCAACGTATATCGTCGTGAGGCGGTCGGCAAGTGGTTAATAATGTTCAAAGTGAAATAATAAAAATGAAAAATTCCTTTAAATATTGTGCCTAGGGGGTGCCCTTAGTCTGCCTGTAAAGTGGCCGATGTGTATAACAGTGCCACAGCAAAATTACATTTCTAAAGGAAAAAATTTCATTTAACCACTTGACCACTGGGCACTTAAACCCCCTTCCTAACCAGACCAATTTTCAGCTTTCGGTGCTCTCACATTTTGAATGACAATTACTCAGTCATACAACACTGTACCCATATGAAATTTTTGTCCTTTTTTTCACACAAATAGAGCTTTCTTTTGGTGGTACTTAATCACTGTTGGGTTTTTTATTTTTTGCGCTATAAAAGAAAAAAGACTGAAAATTTGTTAAAAAAATGTATTTTTCTTTGTTTCTGTTATAAAATTTAGAAAATTAGTAATTTTTCGTCGTAAATTTTGGCCAAAATTTATACTGCTACATATCTTTGGTAAAAATAAGTACAAATTGGTGTATATTATTTGGTCTTTGTGAAAGTTATAGCTGTGGTGTCAATATCTGAAAATTGATCACACCTGAAGTACTGACAGCCTAATTTCTTCAGACCCTAACATGCCAGAAAAGTACAAATACCCCCCAAATGACCCCTTTTTGGAAAGAAGACATTCCAAGGTATTTAGAAAGATGCATGGTGAGTTTTTTTGAAGTTGTAATTTTTTCCCACAATTCTTTGCAAAATCAAGATTTTTTTTTCTTTTTTTTTTCACTAAATTGTCATATTAGCAGGTTATTTCTCACACACAGCATATGCATACCACAAATTACACCCAAAAACACATTCTGCTATTACTCCCGAGTATGGCGATACCACATGTGTGAGACTTTTACACAGCGTGGCCACATACAGAGGCCCAACATGCAGGGAGCACCTTCAGGCGTTCTGGAGCACCCAGGCCAATTCTGACATTTCTCTCCTACATTTAAAAATCATCATTTATTTGCTAGAAAATTACATAGAACCCCAAAACATGATATATGTTTTTTTAGGAAAGACCCTAGCAAATACAATGGCAGTTGTTGCAACTTGTTATCTCGCATAGTATTTGCGCAGCAATTTTTCGAACACGTTTTTTTGGGGGGAAAAAAACAGTTTTGTGCTTTAAAAAAAAACAAAACAGTAAAGTTAGCCCATTGTTTGTGTATAATGTGAAAGATGATGTTACGCCAAGTAAATAGATACCTAACATGTCACCCTTTAAAATTGCACACGCTCGTGGAATGGCGCCAAACTTCGCTACTTAAAAATCCTCAGAGGCAACGCTTTAAAATTTTTTACTGCTTACATGTTTTGAGTTACAAAGGAGGTCTAGGGCCAAAATTACTACTCTTGCTCTAACGTTCACAGCGATATCTCACATGTGTGGTTTGAACACCGTTTTCATATGTGGGCGGGACTTACGTATGCATTCCCTTCTGCATGCGAGCACACGGACAGTGGAGCTTTAATTTTTTTTTTTTTTTTTTTATTGTTCATTTTACTTTATTTATTTTAGTTTGACACTTTTTTCCAAAAAAAAATGTTTTTGATCACTTTTATTCCTATTACAAGGGATGTAAACATCCCTTGTAATAGCAATATGGCATGACAGGTCCTCTTTACAGTGAGATATGGGGTCAATAAGACCCCACATCTCACCTCTAGGCTGGGAAGCCTGAAATAAAATAAAAAATCGATCCTGGCTTCGATCGTAGCGGTGAGTCGGTAGAAGCACCGGAGGGCGGCGAGAAGGAGGGGACGTCCCCTCTCGCCTCCCATAAGAACGATCAAGCAGTGGAACAGCTGCTATGATCATTCTTATGGTGTAGGGAATCACTGGCTGAAAAAGCTGATATCTGAATGATGCCTGTAGCACAAATTCCAGGGTGTCATATGGCGGCCGGCGGGAAGTGGTTAAAACGCATTTTTTTATTACACAAAGTTGTCCATTTATACAATATTTCTAACACATAGCATGTACATACCAAAAATGACACCCCAAGATAGATTCTCCTACTCCTCCTGAGTACGGCGATACCACATGTGTGAGACTTCCACAGCCTGGCCACATATAGAGGCCGAGTACAGCCGAGTATGGTTGAGCATGGCAGAGTATGGCTGAGCATGGCAGGGTATTGCAGGGTATCGCCGAGTATGACTGGGTATGGCAGAGTATGGCTGGGTATCACCGAGTATTGCAGAGTATGGCTGGGTATTGCAGAGTATGGTTGGGTATTGCAGAGTATTGCAGAGTATGGCTGGGTATGGCTGGGTATGGCAGGATATTGCAGAGTATGGCAGAGTATGGCAGTGTATTGCAGTGTATTGCAGTGTATGGCAGAGTGTTGCGGGGTATTGCGGGGTATTGCGGGGTATTGCGGGGTATTGCGGGGTATTGCGGGGTATTGTGGAGTATTGCAGAGTATTGCGGAGTATTGCAGAGTATTGCAGAGTATTGCGGGGTATTGCAGAGTATTGCGGGGTATTGCAGAGTATTGCGGGGTATTGCAGAGTATTGCGGGGTATTGCAGAGTATTGCGGAGTATTGCAGGGTATTGCGGGGTATTGCGGGGTTTCGCGGGGTATTGCGGAGTATTGCGGAGTAGTGCATGGTATTGCAGAGTAGTGCATGGTATTGCAGAGTAGTGCAGGGTATTGCAGAGTATTGCAGGGCATTGCAGGGTATTAGAGTATGGAGGGATGGCTGAGCATGGATGGATGGATGGCTGGATATGACTGCATTTGTCACAGAGCAGTGCTGTGGCAGTGCCCCTGTTGTCCCCCGCTGTGTGGCATCTCTTACATAGCCATGGTGGTTATGTAAGAGACGCCACACAGCGGGGGACAACACAGCAGAGGAAGACAGCCACAGAAGAAGAGCGGCTTTTTTTTATTAGCGGGTAACCAGTGGAGCGGAAGAACACAACAGTAGGAGAAGACGGTGGCGGCAGAAGTGAGAGGGCTCGGGGAGAAGACGGCGGATGGAGAAAACAGCGGCAGGAGAGACGGCTCAGGGAAGAAGACGGCTCGGAGCTGTTTTACAACAAAGAACTTGCCAAAAACCGGCTATTGTTTTCTTTTACATTTCACATTTTTTGGTGAATGGGTAGGGGTACTATGTACCGACACCCATTCACATAGGTGGGGAGCAGGATCTGGGGGCCCCCCTATTAAAGGGGGCTTCCAGATTCTGATAAGCCTCCCACCCGCAGACCCCGACAACCCCCAGCCAGGGTTGTTCGGAAGAGGCCCTTGTCCCCATCAACATATCCTATTCTCTTTGTATTGTTTCCTTTGTGTGAGATCCCTGGTGTTCCTGCCAGTCCCTCTGCTTTCCTATTAAAAACTGACCACACTAAACAGGAGAGCACACTGTGGTTAGTACTCTAGCTGTGCTGGGAACTCTCCTTCAATGATCAGACTTGTCCTGACACGCCTCCCCCTGCACAGTCATTCACAGGAAAGCTCAATGTGCTGCTGCTTCTCCTCCCCGAGCTTTTCTGCAGCTGAGAATAGAGGAATGTGATCAGTTATGAAAAGGGTAAAAAGTATTTTTTTTTATATCTATATACAAATGTTTTGCCTTTCATTTCTATTTTAAATGTAAAGGTTTGTTTTACAAGGTGATAGTTTACAATCACTTTAAGTACTTAACACGCCTAAACACATCTAAATGAGTTTACATGCATTTACAAGTGTCAAGTGTTTATTCTGCCAGGAGGAAAGGGTTATAGGAGAGGTAGACAAATGGCCTGTGTGTATGAGGCCTAAGGACTAAATTGATTGGCCAAGCTGGGCATCTTTATGATGAAAGATTATCATAATCTTGACATACTGTACACCAGCTGTGTATTTCAGCATAAATAGTGAATGCCAATAAAATATAACAAATTAACTGGCCATTTTGTCTTCACCTTAGTGACCTTGCTGTTTCCATAATATTCTCCTTTGAATTAGCCATAATTAATCATCATAGATCACTGTAATTTTGCCATAGGAAAACGTACCAAATCCATGAGTCCAGAAAATTACATTTGGAATACATGATAGATTTAATGTAATTTGTGCGCTGGAGAACAGATTTTATTATTGGTTTATTGATTTCTCTGAAAATCAGTCAATAAAAAAATATACAGAAAAAAAAAAGCCCAGGGTGGTAGCAATTACCACACATCTAAGATGGTTTCCTGATTAAAAAGTAAATGGTAGATCCAGTCCATTAGACTGAAGTCTTGTGTGTTTTAAACAGTCGGCATTAACCTTCTATTGAAGTCTGTTAAGTATGTGATGCCATATGCCTCGGAGGAGAGTGTGAATGCTGTTTAGGCAGGGGAACTCTTATAATCAGAAGCTGTCTGTGATCTAATTGATTTTTGTTTCCTCTCTGCTTGAGGGACTGATTGAACTGAATTATGGATCATTCCCATAATAAGCCGGGTTACATTGTGACTTGTATATTGCTTGACTTATTGTTATTCTCCCCCTCTCCTATAAAGCCTCTCTTTTGCAGCCTTAGCCAGCTGGAATGGGTATATAATAAGTACACATAATCACTGATTGTACCTCTGTGTTCAGAGCTTATCTCAAAGTTTATTATTATGGTAAAACACTTTATAAATCAAGGTTATCCATATACTGGTAGCAAGAACCTGACTGCTAGGTTTCTTATTTTACGTTATGGTGTTCTCATTGATTTTTTTTCAGTGTCCAAGTGCTGCGAGCGCACTGTATTCGAATGTTTTAATCACATACAGATAATGAGCAATAGGTTCTGCCAATGGCTCAGTGATATCGCCTTGCAGGCTAGAGAAATAAAACATGGCTTAAGGAGATTCGTCAGGCAAGGAACTCTCAGTCCATTTAAGTGCTGCAGATGAACAGAGAAAGTGAAATAGATTTTGGTAGATTGATAGAGCATTAGTGGTGAAGCAAGTCAGAAATGCAGTCAATGCCATTTAAAGGAAAACTGTTTAACTATAATTCTATTTGAGCTTAAGCTCATAAAGCAGCTCTGCTCTCCATGAGGCCTCTTACTGAAGTCTAATTAGAAGCACAGTCACATCTGCTCATGCCACATATTGGATTTGTGTGGAGCACATTTTATTGTGTGGGTGCACCAGCCACATGTTACATGCCAAATGAAGAGTAGTTGCATGAAAAAAAAAAATGCCTAGTAACTAAAGGGGTTGTAAAGGCAGAAGGTTTTTTTTTTTTTTTATCTTAATGCATTCCATGCATTAAGATAAAAGACTTCTGTGTGCAACAGCCCCCTCAGCCCCCCTAATACTTACTTGAGGTCCATTTCTATCCAGCGATGTCCACGATTCCCTCGGCCATCCGGCACTCTCCTTCCTGATTGGCTGAGACACAGCAGTGGCACCATTGGCTCCCGCTGCTGTCAATCAAAGTCAGTTAGCCAATCAGGAAAGAGAGGGGATGGGGCCAAACCACAGCTCCGTGTCTGAAAGGACACACGGAGCTGTGACTCGGCACGGGTGCCCTCATAGCAAGCTGCTTGCTGTGGGGGCACTCAACAGGAGGGGGGGGCAGGGAGCAAAGAAGAGGGAGAAGAGGAAGATCCAGGCTGCCCTATGCAAATCCACTGGTAAGTATAACATGTTTGTTATTAAAAAAAAACAAAACAAGACTTTACAATCACTTTAAAGCTGGACCTCAGGGACACAGCTAAAACACAGATGAAATACGTATATGGGAGCTGTTTTACCTCCCTAACGATTTGTATTTCTGTCTATCCAATCCTGTGATTTAGGCTTTATGTACACACAGCTACTTTGACCGCCGGTCGTGGGAAAAAACAAAATGCAGCGTGATTCTACAGGTTTTTGCTGTGGTTTCCGTTTTCCAGTGGCTGATGGTCAAAACATTTCTATCCTGAACACGATTCTTCCGTATTTAGGAGAGGGGGGTTGAAGCACCCCTAACCGCAGCAGCTCCTAAACTCTGGTAAAAGCCTTTGTGTACATTGGAGTTGGGGTATTTTGGAGTACATATGGAGTTGGGTTTAGGAGCTTTGGCAAACAAACGCCAACAGCTACTAAACTCATGTTTAGGAGCTGTAATGTACATGAAGCCTAAGGGCAGTTGAAAACTTTTCTGAATGCTGGAAACCTGACAGCTGGAAATCAACGGTGAAAGACGTCTGTTTTACAGCTTTCACATACTGAATTAATGCGCGTTTAGCATCGGTTATGAGCGTTTGAGGTTAGAAGCGTTTTTTAAAGATACAACAGGAGGCTGATGAAAGAGGCCTAGCCTTGCCCCTGAAATGTGTTCCAATTGGCCAGCACAGTGGTAGGCGGCACCTAGGTCTAACAGCTCTGGAATACTCCGATACCGAGAGATCCTGCCAGCGTTTCCCTGAGTCTCTGCCTCGTGGCTTCAGCTGACACACGGTGCCCGTGGCTGACATCCAATTCTCCCTCTTTCCTATACTGTTCACCTGACAAGCCTTACTCACTGAGCACCATGTGAGTGCATTCATTATTTTATATTTTTGCAACTTGTTCAATAAACGATACTGCACTAGAAGTGGCTTGGCCCTTCTCTTCCCCCCTGCCCCTTCTTTTGTTTTCACCATCATTGTGTTCCCAGCCTGTCCTGAAAGCAGCCTCGCCACCACTAGCATTCTCGCATAAGAGGCTTTTCATGTGTAACTGAGCTCTAAAATTTCCATTGGGATTATTCTAGACTTACCACCTGGACTGATTTATTACAAATAATCAGCATTATTTATATGCTATATACATTACCCTTAGCCAGCAGGTCCTAGCGCTGAGCTCTACACTTTATGTGTATTAACTCCATTTTTTAAAGATAACCAGGAGACTCAAATGCCCATAATACATGAAAAACAAGTAAATTATTAATTATTTCAGCCATTCTGTGAGAGAAATAAAAGCAGCAGAGAGAGCAGTGTGCTTGTAGATAGCGGTCTTATTTTTTGTCTTTTTCACTATAGATCCAATCATGAGCATATGTGAGGAAATGCTTCAGATGTTGCTGAGGCTCTGAAGACATAGAAAATTGTGTGAGATGACCAGAGATCATCGCTACTAGACTCATCCATTGATGCAGGCAACAGCATGTGATGAAATTTGTGTTTTTTTCAACATTTTTATATGTTCAAAAATGATCAGAAATTTTTTCCCCTTTAAAATTGCTTATAAACGCAAATGCGCATAAACACGGTTTACCGTGGTTACACGTGGTTACAAACATTTGCCACTTGAAATGCTGGCAAACTACAGTCCTGAATGCAATTTTTCTGCTTTTAAAAATGCCTGTAACCTCAACTGCCTCTAAACTACTATAAACGACACGTGTGTGTACATGTAGACGGGTGGGATTGACATTACCCACGCCCATCTCCTCATGCTCACTCTATGTGGTTTTATGTGACAGAATGCTTTTTTGCTGGCACTTAATGGTAGTGCCTTGTATGTAAGTGTGATTCTTAATTTTTATTATCATATTAAATACATGCCAACAGAGAGCACTAGATATGGCTTGTTTTATTTGCATATATTGGAATATTGGGACACGGATGATCTTATCCTGCAATCCCCTGTATATGAGCTGATGTGGTGATCCATGGGCTATGCACTCTGAAGAGGTTTACTCTCCAGGATTTTGCCTGTAAGGGAAAGCCTTTTCGACCCTTTGTGTACTCAGGGGGGTTATTGAGGTGAGCGGCAAAGAGTGTCTTATGGTGCAGATCACACTTCTGGCACAGATTTTCAGTCTTCATTGATGCACATTGCCACTTTTTGGAATCCTGATTTTTATATGAACTTTTTATGATTTTTTCCTTTCCAATAACTATATCTTTCATGTATTAATTTATTGGACGAGGAGATGTATTAATTGTGCTATGTAGCGCTGCAATATTCCTTTATATTGGCTTTTGAAATTTTAAAATGTAGCAATTTAGAAATTGGATGAAAGGATCAGCACTGTGAAACACTTTTTGAAAGATAAATAGTGCATTTTTTATACAACTATATTGATCAGACCAAAATGAGGGACATATGAGGAGGAAAGAGGGACAGAGGGACATTGTAACAATCAGGGACAGTCCCTTTAAACCAGGGACAGTTGGGAGCTAAGGATTTGTGTAATTTGTGTGGGCTATAAGGATGTGGAACGCTCTTCCACAATTGGTGGTGGCAGCGGGGAGTATGGATATTTTTTAAAGACTCTTGGATGTACATCTTAAAGATCGCAACATACAGAGATATGGGAAATAATTACAGACACTGACACACGTACATCTACACAGGTTAAACTGGATGGACTATTGTCTTTCTTCAACCTTACCTACTATGTAACTATCACCTCTAGACCATCTCTTTGTAATTAACTGCTTGCCAACCGGCTCAAGCCGATATACGTCGTCAAAATGGCACTCCTGCACAAACTGACGTACCTGTACATCAGTCCGCAAAAGCAGGATAGCAGGCGCGGACTCGATGTCCGCCAGTGGCCCGCAAACATGGCGAGGAGAGCAGCTATGTAAACAAGGCATTTCCCTGTTCTGCCTAGTAACATGACAGAGATCTTCTGTTCCCTGTCATCGGGAACATCGATCTCAGTCACGTCAGTTGTAGCCCACGCCCCTCACAGTTAGAACAGGCTGAGGGAACACACTTAACCCCTTGATCGCCCCCTAGTGATTAACCCTTTCCCTGATTTATACAGTAAACAGTGGCTAATAATAATAATAATAAAAATGCCATAAATCTATCCCCTATTTTGTAGACACTATAACTTTTGCGCAAACCAATCAATATACACTTATTGCATTTTTTTTACCAAAAATATGTAGAAGAATACATATCGGCCTAAACTGAATTTTATTTATTATAGCAGAAAGTAAAAAAAGTTTTGTTTTTTTTTCAAAATTATCGGTCTTTTAAAAACTGCAGAGGTGATCAAATACCACCAAACGAAAGCTCTATTTGTGCAAATTTCGTTTGGGTACAGTGTCGCACGACCGCACAATTGTCAGTTAAAGAGACACAGTGCCAAATTGTAAAAAGTGCTCTGGTCAGGAAGAGGGTAAAATCTTTCGGGGCTGAAGTGGTTAAAGTGTAACTAAAATCTAAATAAAAAAAAGTTGCCATGCATCTCTTCTGCTTGCAGTCTTCTTTAAAATATACACTAAGCTACGCATGTACAGCTCATGACTAAGGCATACCAGAGGTAGTGTCAAATGTGCTCCCATAGACTGCTGCAGCCCCGTGAACCCCACTTCCCACTTATACAACTAAAATGTTATGACAGACACACTTTTGGAGTGAAAATAGGCCATAGTGGCCATTTATTAACAATAAACTACATATCAACATTCCTTAGAACAGAGATATATAACAATAACGACCCCAGGTCCTTCGAGTCACTACCGAACCAACACAAAATTTGTATCTGCAGAACCACTTAAAGGTCCTCAGCTGCAGAACACCGTCTCAAGGACAATACTAAATTTCACGCTGACACCTTCATTTACACAAATTCCCGTTAACCCATCTTTAACTGGGATTAACCAGAGGACGCCATATATAGACGGGTCCTTACTCTGATATTACACAGAAAATTTGGACCCCTCAATGGTCCCCAACCACCATACCATTACAACCACCAACAAGTCCACCATCTGCAGGGCAGGACAGTGGGACGTTTCTTTGTTGTCCGTTGTCTCGAACTGTCCCTCAGACTTTACGATCCCACCTCCACACAGTTGTTGCCCCTCCCTAGCATTACTTCCACCAATCAATGCCTATGCCCCTTCTACTAACTCCTGACCATGTTTTTATTTAACCCTCTACCTGCTGGACTACTCTACTAGCCTAGTCATGCCCGCCGTTTGCCTATTTTTTTTTTTGCTTCGGGCCTCTCTGTTCCCACAACACTTAAGCCTGTATGCTGGGTTGATTGAACTCCTGTATATGTGTCAGCCGATCAAGATGGTAAAAGACCCTGCACCCAAAAGAAGCTGAGACAAAGGACCTTGTGGGCATCAGGCTGTTGCAGCAGAAGTAATTATTGCTGCCTTTAGTTCTACTTTAAATATGTTGCACAATAAAATAAGCTAAAGTTAAGTATGCCATGCATAAGGCTGGCTTTATACAAATGCATGAATTAATTAATATGTTAATGTGCACATGACAGCAACACACAGATACATAAATTTATTTACAAGGGGATTTCCCAATAGTCCCTATAGTTTCTTAAGCTAATTTTATTCTCTCAGTCAGGTGAGTTTTTTCCTAAGGCTCCATTCACATTTATATATTATGTCTTAGGTGTATTTTGTATGCATTTTAGGAGTGTCACCACTGAACTCAATATAACATGCTTATTTTGTTGAAAGTGCATCAAAGATGAAACAAGTAGTATTTTTTTAAAAACTCACCACAATTAAAATACACAGGTGTAAATGGAGTCTGACTGATTTCAGTTCCACTTGAGTGTGTCTGCTCCCCACATTGGGATACACAGGTATTCCAGGCATCGCCATGCAGGTGGTCTCATTGATGTGAATCTGGACATAATGGCTGTGCAGACACAGCCGCTGCTCCCAGTTTGACATACATGTGGGTGCGGGTGCATGTCCATGAATGCACACTGTGTGCACAGAACACCTTTGCATCCCTGTCTGGCTTACACAACCCTACACAGACATACACTTTATTATGCCACTTGTGAACAAGGCCTAAGGCCTCATGTACACTGCTGCTGATAAACGGACGTTCAGGAGTAGTTGGGCATTTTTTTTCAACTGCTCCTGAACTCTCATTTATGTTATCTTATCAGTACCTGTACACAGGTTCGTTTATAGTTGTTTCTAGGCAGTTGTGTTCAGAAGCTGTGTTTAGATGCATTTCAAATGCCAAACGTGGCCAAACGCAGCTAAACGTGACTAAACGTGGCTATCCGTCTTTAGGCACGTTTAGGTATAGTAGCGTTTTTAAAGGGAAACATTTTATTTATTACTTTTGAGCCTGGAAAATGCTAAAAACACACCAAAAACTCAATTATCACTGTATGCAAGCTTGATATACCATGTGATATTCCCCTCATCAGCCAATTATGCTGTACAATACACAACTTGCATTACTTGACGCTGAAGCTGAATTTCACTCACCTGCCAACCATTGGGAATTTAACCTGATGACTCCCACATTGAGCTTGAGACCCTAATGTCTGGCTGTTTGCATTTCTAGATTAGACGGGGTCTAACCTTTTCCAAGAGAACGTCAAAGGTGGCAATTGACATGCGTGTAAAATTAAAAAACGTCTCTGGATAATTACGCAGCTGAACATACATATTAGAAAAGTATCCTGTGGACATGCGTTGAGCCATCAATGGATGTGACCAGTAGTGACGAACTCTGGTCCTCTCACGCAATTTTCTACGTCTTTGGAGCATCAGCAAAAGCAACATCAGGAGCATTTCCTTACACATGCTCATCATGGGATCCATATTAACAAACCAACCAGAAAATAACAGCTAGCTACAAGCATGCCGCTTTCTCAGCTGCTACTCACACTGTTGTGAATGCATGAAATTGTTAATAAATACTTGTTTTTAGTGCTTTCTAATCATTTGGGAGGGTCTCCTGAGGTTATCTTTAGTAAACGTGGCTAAACGCGACATGTAAACGCTGCTAAACACACGTTTTTGAATGTGGATTACTAGCTGTGATGTTCCAGCGTTCAGGAGAGGTTGAGAAATGTCCCGTGTTAATGAAGCGTTTCTGCCACATAGGCTGCTCTGTTATTGTTTTCCTCTCTGTTTCAAAAGCCTTTTCTTTCAAATTGTTTTTATTGGTATTTTTCACAAAGCACAAATAATTGCATACATACAATATGAAATAAGGTAACTAGGTACTTCCTTGCATTTGCAATTATTAGATGGATAATGAACAGGGTGAGATAAAACTGTTACAATCAGCTTATAATTCGAAAACAAGGTAGTACATAACTTTGTCCTGTAATTGCACCCAACTAAATATTGTGATATATATTTCAAGTCCAATTAATTATCCATGAACATTGGATATGGAGGTGCCATCTATACATACATAAAATGTTTAATTTTTGATGTGTCTGGTGTCTTCTGCTTTCCCCTAACTTTCTAATAGCCAGGGGGGGGCGAAGAGCATGTGCTGCCCAAGTGAATCAGAGGAAATCAGTTGAGGGCTATTTCAGAAGTGGGTTAGGTTAAACTTCTGGCCCGCTATGTATTTTTCACAAATGCAGTTTACATTTACTTTAAGGATAACTTCAGAGATGTTGGGAATTGTTGGCTGTTTCCATTAATTCATTATTGACATTCGGGCTGCTATTAGGATATGTGAGACTATTGTTAAGAACTGTTTGGGAAAACGGTCTAGTCGCATTCCAAAGAGGGCCATTGTTTGGCATGGCTCAGTGCTCATTCTAGTAATGTGTGAAATTAAGGCGAACACTGATTTCCAGAAATTTCTTATGTCCTTGCATGACCATAGAATGTGGAGTAAATCGCCTTTTTGTCCACATTGGCGCCAGCATACCGAAGGGGTATCTGGGAATATACGGTTACATTTGACTGGTGTCATATACCAGTTATAGGTTATTTTTATAGCATTCTCCTAATGAGAGGTGCAGTTGGAAGAGCTCAGGGTTATATTGAGTTCTTTATTCCATTCTATGAGGGAGTATTCTGTTTGTATAATTTTTTTTCCCATCTAGTAATTTGGGGAGGTTTAGATGTAGTCTTTTGGTTGTTTAGGTATTTATAGAACCACGATATTCCTTTCTTGGATGACGATATATTGATATAGTATGACCAAATTGCATTATGCACTTTTACAAAGGAATTAGGGTAATTTCTATGGAAATGTTTTATTTGGGCTGCTTTATATAGAGTTTTCATATTTTGGGACTTTTGCATCTCTTCTAGGGACATTTGACCTGTATTGGTTCTGGAGTCTACTGAAAATGAGGCTATGAGGTATTCATAGGCAGTTGCAGGGATGGCTCTTAGGGAGTCATTGTAGGGAAGATCTTGGAGGGGGGAGTTCCAAGCTTCCACAGCTGCCAGGATAGAGGCTGCATTGCCTATTTATACTTTCTGGTGTGTGGCACTTGCGATCAATAAGGAGGTTAGGTCTCTATTTAGTAAGATACATTTTTCTATATTGACCCAAGGTTTGGTAGATGTAGGTTCAAACCATGCTTTGAGTTGGTCTAGTATAGTTGCCTTATGATAAAGTTGAATATTGGGAAGGTTTACTCTGCCTTGTTGTTTTGATGTATGGAGGATGTTACATGCTATTCTTGGCTTACCTGTGTTCCAGACATATGCATTAATATATTTATTTACTGTGGTGAAGAACCTGGTTGGGATTTTGATAGGTATAGTTCGAAAAAGGTAGAGTATTTTAGGTAGAGACAGCATTTTAAATGCCGCTATGTGGCCTATCCAGGAAATTTCAGTTTTTCTGTAATTAAGCAAGTCCTGTTTGATGTTTTGTAGTAGTGGAGTGAAGTTTGCTTCGTATAGTATGGATATGGGCAAAGTTAGTTTAATGCCCAAGTAATCAATTTTGTTGTTATGCCACAAGTAAGGGAACTTTCTTTTTAAGAATTTAATGGCCTGTTTAATGATATTAATGGGGAGTATTGAAGATTGCGTTATATACACTTTATAATGAGATCATTCCAAATTTCTCAATTTCATCTTGTACCGACCTCAGGGAAGGCTCCACAATAGTCAGGGTTAGAAGGACGTCATCCGCAAATAGTCCAATTTTGTGGGCATATTCTGCTGTATTAATTTCTTGAATTTGGGGATTTTGTCGGATAGTTTTGGCAAATGGTTCCTTTATAAGGGTGAAGATTATGGGGGACAAAGGGCACCCTTGTCTAGTCCCATTGGTTATCTTAAATGGATCTGACATTGTATTGGATGTATATACTTGAGCCGAGGGACAGGAGTATGGTGCTAAGATTGCCTTAGATATGGGGCCTTGAATCCCAAACTTACTGAGAGTGGCCTTAAGATATCCCAGATGGACCCAATCAAAGGCCTTCTCAGCATCTAACGTTAAGAAGGCTGGCGGTTCCTTCTTAGATTCCAGTATTGTGAGGAGGTTGATCATTCTCCTAGTACCATCTGAGGCCTGGCGGTCTTTTAAAAATCCTACTTGATCCATATTTCTGCCAATCTATTTGCTATAATTTTTGAGTAGATCTATGTTTAGGAGAGAAATTAGGCAGAAGTTTTGCGGCTAAGTTGGCTCCTTCCCTGGTTTAGGCAAAGTGACAATAATGTCTTTGAGCCTTTCCTCAGGGAATGATCCGGAGGTTGCAGTTTTTGAATAGTTTGAATAGTGTTTGCAAGTGTGGGGTGAGAGTGGTCTGGAAGGTCTTGTAATATTCTGATTTAAAAGCCTTTTCTTTTGCATTATAGTTTTGCTTGACAAGGTTCATTATATTCAGCAGACTCAGAGGGTCATTTAAACTGGAATGCTATGACTTTATCCCACCTGAGTGTGGGCTGTGTAAAACAGCTTATAATAACTGCTGCGTTTAAGAGTGCTATGAGAGGCTGCATGCCAAGCCTTATGCCAGAACTACAAACTGAAGTCGCTTATTTCTAGTATGACTGCAGGCAGCAGTTGTGTTTAGCTTCATGTATTATGCCTTGTGCTATGCATGGGAAATCAGAATGTACAGAATTGAATACACATAAGATTAATATGGTTTTGGCTAAGACCTCTTGTTCTGTTCCGGCCTTGTCTTTTATCGCTTGCCGTCCGCCCACCGTCAAATGACGGAGGGGCAGTGAGGCTCTCATTCTGGGACAACATCATAAAACTTTGTCCCAGAATGGCCACTTTGTGCACCCACGAGGGTGTGCAGCATCGTGGCCGCGCTTTGTTGCTAGGACACAGCGCAACCCTGATCTCTGTAAAGAGCCACGGCCGTGACTCTTTAGCCATGTGATCGGCTGTGTCCAATAGAATGTAAACACGGAGATGCCAGTAATCAGCTCTCATCGCCTCACACTGACAGAGTTTGTGGAAAGGAGAGCCAATCAGCGGCCCTCCACAAGTGTTATTGTGAAGGCCCTTCGCGCTACCTATTGGATCAATGTGAAAAATAAAATGTTAAAAAAACGTGACAATGAATGGTTGTAACCAATTGTAAAATCTATAGTGTTCACAACACACATAAATAATAGTACGTAAATAAATGAAAAGTGATCTCACGCAGTAATCAACTGTCACATACAATAAAATACGTGCAAAGGTGATGCACCAAAATAAAGTTCAAATGATGTGCAAAAATATTCTTGATGATTAAACTATCTCTAATAAATAATATTCATTCAGTGTCTTCACACAACTGTAATGTGCTCCCAGAACTCTCACCTTCAAACAATGTATATCCAGCCTCAAAGATATGGGAATATCCAGCATCCAGGCTCCAAGCTATAGGATACAATGTATCGCCACAGGTGATGTGTTATCAGCGTCTCAAGGCACATATAGTAACTAGGGATGGGCGAACGGTTCTGCCCAAGCATAAGTTCAGGCCGAGCTTTCATTGTTCGGCCATTCGGTGAACAGCCGAACAGACGGGTCGTCCCCAAACCGACCACAATGCATTGCAGCTCTGAACAGTGCATTGCAAGCCCTGATTGGCTGAAGCAGTGAACACTTCAGCCAATTAGGGCACAGAGCACTGCCAGAGTCATGATTGGACACTGTCATCATGACTTTATCCAGTCATGGCTCATTCCCGCCCCACAGTATGAAAGTATTCCTTCAATGGCAGCCATTTTCAGTGTGATTTTGGCGTGGATAGAGATAGAACAGGGCTCTGTTCAGTGCTATTAGTTAGTTAGTGTGCTATACTGTGCTATTTTGCTTCAATTGTCAGTGCAGAATATTAGTTTAGTGTCAGTCTAGGGATAGTGTGAGTGTAGTGAGGAAGACCATCATTCAGCTTTGCATAGTGTCCAGCTAGAGTAGGCACAGCTCAGATAGTCTCACTGTAGTGTAGTGAGACCGTGTCATTCATACATACATTAGTGTAGATTAGGGACAGCTCATATAGTTTCTGTGTAGTGTAGTGAGACTGTGTCAGTAATCTTGATATTAGTGTATAGCTAGAGTAGGGACAGTTCAGATAGCGTCACTTTAGTGACGGTTGAACACCGTCTATTTGATTGCGTTACTGCCAGTTTAACGCCATTTACTTCTGTGTGCGTTACTGCCAGTTTAACGTCATATCGTTTTGCGTGCGTTACTGCCAGTTTAATGCCATATAGTTTTGCGTGCGTTACTGTCAGTTTAAAGCCATATCGTTTTGTGTGCATTACTGTCAGTTTAACGACATATGGTTTTGTTACTGACAGTTTAACGCCATATATTTCTGTGTGCATTACTGCCAGTTTAACGCCATATAGTTCTATCACTGCCAGTCTAACGCCATATAGTTCTGTGTGCGTTATTGCTAGTTTAACGCCATATAGTTTTTTGCGTTACTGCCAGTTTAACGCCATATAGTTTTATGTGCGTTACTGCCAGTTTAATGCCATATAGTTTTGTGCGTTACTGCCAGTTTAACTCCATATAGTTCTGTGTGCGTTACTGCCAGTTTAACTCCATATCGTTTCATGTGCATTACTGCCAGTTGAATGCCATATAGTTCTGTGTGCGTTACTGCCAGTTTAACGCCATATCGCTTTGTGTGCGTTACTGCCAGTTTAACGCCATATAGTTCTATTCTATAGTTCTAGTTCTATAGTTCTTTAGGAGGCCAGCAACAAATGTGTCCACAGGCAAAGGTGGACGTGGTGGTAAGTCCTTAGGCAGGGCATCATTTCCTCTGTTTTGTGAGTTTGCCCATGCTAAACCTTCATCATCCTCCTCATCCTCTGTCACGCAAGCCAAGACAAGTGTGCAGTCCCCTGCAGTTGCCAGAGTGGATAAACCTGCCTCCTTGTCCACATATATTCCTGCCATAGCCCCAACATCAGCCATTGAGGAGTCAACTGAGTTATTTGACCACAGTGTCAGCAACTTGCTCCTTGATGTTGCCCAGCCATTACTGGATTCAGATGTTGGTTCTGAGGTTGAGGTTGATGGGAAAATGAGCCTATAGAGAGGGAGGAACACTGGTAGACAAATTGGCATTCATGTTCCCCAAGCTGCAGCATATTGCCAAGTTGTCTCCAGTGGTAATGATGAAGATGAAGGAGATGGAGATGATGATGATGATGATGAGGTCACTGATGCAACTTGGGTGCCAGATAGAGCAGAGGAGGAAACTGAAGGTGAGATGGCACAACCCCAAGGAGGCTGACATCAAGAAAGGGTAAAGAGCAGCCACCCTATTCCATCACACTCTGCAGCTGTTATCTCCCGGCCCACTCCCCAAAGCTCAGCTGTCTGGGCCTTTTTCAGCACATCTGCAGCATATCGCACTGTTGCTATCTGCAAACTGTGTCTCAGGCACATCAAACGTTGGCAAAAACACCAATCATTTGGGTACCACATGCCTAATGAGGCATTTAACGTCCAACCACCCGTTGGCAAAAGCACCTAAAAGCCACAGAAAAGGGGCACAAATCTGTCCCTCCTCCTTTTCCTTACCCACTTCAGTCTGCCCCTGTGATACTGAGTCATTACCTTTCAGCAGCCTCCACTGACAGGGATGATGGTATAGCACAGGGTGTCCCAGGTCCTAGCAGCACATCTACCAGCAGCACACCACCAGCTGTAGACTGTAGCCGTCAAATTTCTCTGCCCCATCTGCTACAGCGGAAAAAAAAAATACTGTCCCTGCCACCCACATGCCCAGCGTCTGAATGCAAGCTTGTCAAAGCCATTGGCTCTCCAACTTTTTTTCAGGGATGGGCTTAGCCCTTCCTTCTCTGAGCTGCCTGCCCATCTCTCTCCACAGTTACTCAGCTGTTGATATCCTGCTCGTCAATCCTGCCTACTTAAGCCGTCCAGTCCAGAGGAGCTCTGCCTTCGCCTTGGTCAACATCACAGAAACTATCTCCTGCGATCCTGTTCAAGACTTGCTTTGCTGACATCCCTTCTGGCTCAAGATCCTGCTTGCTGTTCCACTACATTGATCCCTGACTTCTGGCTTGGCTGACTATCCATTTCGGTTACTGAACTTTGGCTATGTTTTGACTATGTTTGTTCTTTTTACTTTTATTATTAAACAAGTGTTATTTAACTGTACTTCTGTCTTGGCCTGATTTCATGGTTTCTGACAGTAGGCGAAGCCCATGAATTCAGAAGATGCAGTCAATCCACTTTTTGGTAATATTTTTTCCAGATTGGATGAACTGGATCACTGCATGGATCAGTTTGCCATGGCGTTACAAACGCCTTTGAGTTGCACGGCTTACCTGGAATCTCCCACTGTGGCTGCCCTGATACAACCTATGTTGCAGGCCGACCCTGCTGCTGCTCCAGTCTCTGTGCAGGCACCAGCCTTGAGTTTTACCTCTATAAGAGGTATGTCTGGTTCCGCTCCACTTCCCCTGCGATTTGGGGGCAATCCAGTCCAATGCAGACGTTTTCTCAACCAGGTTGAGATATACTTTGAGATGCTGCCCCAGGTGTTTCCCACGGACAGAAGTAAAGTAGGTTTTGTATTATCTTTGCTTTCTGAGAGAGCCTTGGCCTGGGCAAACCCTCTATGGGAGACACAAAAACCTGTTGTCTTAAGTTACCCTGAGTTTGTGGCTTTGTTTAAAAGGGGAATTTGATGTTCCCGCACGCTCCGCTTCTGCTGCCAAGTGCCTCATGTCTATGAACAGAGTACGAGAACTGTTGCCGACTACGCCATTGAATTCCGTACTCTGGCAGCAGAGGTTGCGTGGAACAATGAGGCCCTCATGGGCTCTCGGATATCATCAAGAGTGAGATAGCAGACCGAGATATACCCACTGAGCTGGAGAAGTTGATCACGTTTGCCATCCTCATGAACTCCAGACTCGGAGAAAGAATATCTTTTAAGGCGCACTTGCAGAAGCCTAGGGAACGCCTGAACCTTGAGGTCCTGTCACGGACAGACCTTATGTGGCATTGCTCTTGGGTCTCATCCTCGGACGTACATGCCCCTGTCCTCCTCCGTAATCTCCATAGACATTTTCCCCTCAAGCCTGGTGGTCCTCCTAGGGGGAGAGGTCATTGAGGAGGGGGTACTCTCAGGGCTGGGCTCAGCCCTTCCTTCTCTGAGCTGGCTGCTCAGCTGTCGGCTAATTGCCAGCTCCTATCTCTCTACAGTTACTCAGCTGTTGTTGATATCCTGCTCGTCAGTCCTGCCTACTCCTGCGATCCTGTTCAAGACTTGCTTTGCTGACATCCCTTCTGGTTCCAGTTCCTGCTTGCTGTTCCACTACATTGATCCCTGACTTCTGGCTTGGCTGACTATCTGTTCCGGATACTGAACTTTGGCTTTGTTTTGACTACGTTTGTTCTTTTTACTTTTATCATTAAACAAGTGTGATTTAACTATACTTCTGTCTCGGCCTGATTTCATGGTTTCTGACAATAGGCCAGTGTTTATCAACTCCAGTCCTCAAGGTGCCCCAACAGGTCATGTTTTCAGGCTTGTTGGGACGCCTTGAAGACTGGAGTTGAGAAACACTGCTATAGGCAACTGTATGCAGCTCCTGACAGTATTTACATTGTACATGGCCTTATACGTCCATGTGCATGAGGCCTTTCGGTATAAGGACTGTGGCATCTGGTACTATGTATGCTCAATCTTTAAGCCCCTCCTACTCTCAGAACAGTTTTAGCAGACCTATAATTCACTGCAGTGCTCACAGTGCACTGCATTATTGTTCCCCTCTGGGTGCCCAAGGTTAACCCCCTTCTCCAGGAAAAAAAAAGCTAGGGCCCTGCATGCATGCATGAATACATGCTGTTGTTTTAATGGAAGTGGTATGATCTTCAGATTAGGCTACAACACAACTGCGGTCTCAGGCTTTGTGTATGTAATGCACTGGCAATATTGCAGCAGTGATTTTTAGAAGATACAGAATTGCTCTCCCTAGTATTTATGTTGCCAGCAAATGTATTGTAGTCAATAAAAGGTCTGTGTTGCAGAAATTCTGTGATCTGTAGCTCAATCATGGATTGACTGACTGGAGCTAGCAGACAGAATTGTCTGCTTCAGTGACTGCTCCTGTTATCCAATGCACCTGTTGTTAGCCATGGCATACCAGCGATTTGTAGCTGTTTGGATAAGGATTTGTAGTGACAAGGAAAACTACCTATTATGTTATTTATGGCTGATAAAGGGCTCTGCTGCACAGAGGCGTATCTAGTTAAAATTGCGCATATGGCAAGCACTGAAACTGCACCCCTGTCATAACATTTGAAACCCATCTTTCAGATAACCTTACCAAAAAAAAAACCTGATGCCTGTAATAATAAGACCTCTCACAGCACACTGCTTCCCGCCAGCCCCTCTTCTCTTCTCGTCCATCCCGAGTGATGTAATATACAGTACAAGCACCTGGGGTGGATGGGAGGGAAGGAGTGGCCGTGGGGAGTAGCGTGCCATGAAGGGTCTTATTGCAGTCGCTGCCCGTGCTAGACTGTATGTGTTGCAGTCTTGCAGAGCCTCTTATGGGGACCCCTAATGGCCCCAGGCCCTCAGGCAGTGCCCGAGTGCTGATGGGTCAGTCCGCCCCTGCTCATTAAACAGTCCACATTCAGTGAAAGTTCATGTACAGCGAAGTTTGTGGACTGTTTAATGAGCTGGTTGCACAAATCACTTTATTACACTTTATTTATGATATCTATTTATTTAATCCATATTGAGCACTATATTTGCTTGGCTGTTTCTGCTTGGCACAAACGCACAATCGCACATGATGATGAGTTTTTAAGTCATCATCGTGTGCGATTGTGCGTGTGCCAGGCCCAAGCAGAAGCAATCAGCCAATCAAATATAGTGCTCAATATGGATTAAATAAATATGCATAGCCATAGATATGTTAAATAAAGTGTAATAAAGTGATTTGTGGAACAGCAGGTACTACTTTTAAGTAGTACCTGCTGTTCCACAAATCACTTTATTACACTTTATTTATCATATCTATGGCTATGCATATTTATTTAATCCATATTGAGCACTATATTTGATTGGCTGCTTGCTTCTGCTTGGCAGTGGTACACACACACACAACCTCAGACTATGATGATCAAGATCATGACTTAAGTAGTACCTGCTAGGCTGCTAATCCTTGCTGCTGCCTGGGGGTTCCCCGTCATCCATTTTTTCTCTCTCGTGACTCTTCTCTACTCCTCCTCACATCACAAACCCCCCCCCCCGCTCTGGGGAGAAGATGATGCTGTGCAGCATCAGGCTCTGCCCCGCCAGTTATGTGGACCCGGTCTGGCCAGTCATTGGCCATCATGGGGGCACCTGTCGCTCCACTCCCCAGGCCAAGTAACTATTAGCAAGTGCAGTGCCGGCGTTGCGCTCCTGCAGGCCGGCCACGGTGATGGGGGCTATATTAGTGCGGGAGGTGGCCATAAGAGCCGAGAGGCGGCCGCCGGAGGTGGGGGGTTTTTTTTGTGCGGTGCACTTGCCATGGCTGCCCTACCTTAGATACGCCATTGCATCTTTGGTATCTGTAAAACTCTAACTGAATACATAACTGAAATGCACACATTTTATACCAGAATGGTTTGTTCATGAATATGTACACTTTATGATTACAGTTGAAGAAATACCAATAATTCTAAATGTGGTATTTGCGTTTGTGTTTTCTATGCAAATGATAAATTACTACTTGTAACCCATACACCGAAAGACTTTTGTGTATTGACCTCACTAGGTGTAGAGTTTGGTTCATGCCAGTAGCCATGTGCAGAACGGGAAAATTTGTTTAATTTCATTCTGGATAGATTCGTTATGTTACTAATTTTGTTTTGTTAACCAAACTAAACTATTCGTTTAGTTTGGTTTCACAATTCGTTTAGTTTAGTTTTCGTTAAATTTCATTTCATTTTCATAAAAATTTGTTTCATTTAATAATTTTCTAACGAATTCCAACATTTCAGAACGATTAGAATTCAGATCGGTCAAAAACGATTGACTGTTTTGAATTCTGTGTGAAGAAATTACTGGTTGTTAAGCAGCAAGCAAGCCAGCGGCCCGCATCCTTGACACAAAAAAAGGGTGTAGCCCCCCCCCCCCCCCCCCAGTCCATACAAGGCTTTTCAGGTCTGGTATGGATTTTAAGAGGAACCCCATGCCAAAATTTAAAAAAACCCAGCGTGGGGTTCTCCCCAAAATCTATACCAGACCCTTATCCGAGCATGCAGCCCGGCAGGTTAGGCAAAGGGGGGGACACAAATGAGTGCCCCCCAAACCATACCAGGCCACATGCCCTCAACATGGGGGGTCGATGCTTTGGCAAAAGGGGGGACTCTGCCCCCCACCCCAAAGCACCTTGTCCCCATATTGACGGGGAGAAGGGCCTCATCCTGACAACCCTGGGCTGTGGTTGTTGGGGTCTGCAGACAGTAGGGCTTATTGGAATCTGGAACTCCAGTGGCTGCCCACTCATCAACAACCTAATTCATACCAAGCCCTTCAAATCTGGTATGGATTTTAAGAGGAACCCTATGCCAAAAAAAATTGCGTGGGCCCCCCCCAAAATCCCAAAAGACATCCTGATGTCATGGACCGATGCATGCCGGGTATGTCAAGAACTGTCAATGTGTTTTTATCACTTTTTTTGTCCACAGAGCCCTACAACCACATCCCAGGGTTGTAGGGAAGAGGCCCCTGTAACCATCAACATAAGGGTCTGGAATGGATTTTGGGGGGCCCCACGCAATTTTTCTATTGTGGCATAGGGTTCCCCTTAAAATCCATACCAGATTTGAAGGGCCTGGTATGGATTAGGTTGTTTATGAGCGGGTGGTCGCTCGCGTCCTTAACAACCATAACTCATCTGCTGTCAGTGGAATTCCACAGCGTGGGGGTCCCCTCCAATCCATACCAGGCCCTTAGGGTCTGGTATGGATTTTAAGGGGAACCCCACGCCAACATTTAAAAAAAAAATTGCATTGGGTCATCCCCCCAAATCCATACCAGTCCCTTATACGAGCATGCAGCCCTCCTGAACCATAACAGGCCACATGCCCTTAACATGGGGGGTGCTTTTGCGGCGGGAGGCTCTGCCCCTCCCACCACAAAGCACCTTGTCCCCATTTTGACGGGGACAAGGGCCTCTTCCTTACAACCTTGCTGGTGGTGGGGGTCTTCAGGTGGGGGGCTTTTTAGAACCTAGAAGCCCCCATTAAAAAGACAGCCCTCTGATCCTGGCCCCTCCCAGGCCTGGTTTTGTGGGGGGGCCTACGCTGTTTTTTTCAAAAATTTTCATTGCTGGCATTCTTTTGTTTACATTTCAGCTGTCAGTGGGGATGCCCACTGACAGCTGATTATTCATCGGTTATTAACCACTTCCCGCCTGCCATATAGCAAAATGACGGTCGAAAAATGGTTCTGTTATCCTGACTGGGCGTCATATGACGTCCAGCAGGATAAGCTGTGATCACGTGCCCGCAGGGACATGCAGCGTGGCGATTGGTTGTGTGGTGTGTCAATCTAATACACCGCATCTCGGATCTAGGTAAAGAGCCTCTAACATAGGCTCTTTACCACGTCATCAGCTGTGTCCAATCACAGCTGATCACATTGTAAACAGGAAAAGCTGTGTATCAGCTTTTCCTCGCACTGACAGGTGCAAGTAGAGGAGAGCCGATCAGCTGCTCTCCTGACAGGGGGGGTCTACGCTGATAATCAGTATACTGATTATCAGTGCAGACTCATCGAGGATGCCCACCCCTAAACCACCAGGGATGCCCACCCATGGCCACCAGGTAAGCCCACTAGAGCCCACCAGGGATGCCAATCAGTGCCCATTAAGGATGGCACTCTGTGCCCATCAGTGATACCTGCCAGTGCCTCCTGATCAGTGCTGCCTATCAGTGCCATCTATCAGTGCCACCCATCAGTGCCACCTATGAGTGCCCATCAGTGCCACCTATCAGTGCTGAATATTAGTGCCACCTATCAGTGCCCATCAGTGCTGCTTATCAGTGCTGCCTATTAGTGCCTATCAGTGCTGATTATAAGTGCCTCATCATCAGTGCCACCTCATTAGTGCCCGTCAGTGCAGCCTCATCAGTGCTCATCAGTCAAGGAGAAAAATTACCTATTTACAAAGTTTTGTAACAGAAACAAAGAAAAACTTTTTTTCAAGATTTTTGGTCTTTTTTTATTTGTAGCACAGATTTTTTTATTTGTAGCCCAGAAGCGATTAAATACCACCAGAAGAAAGCTCTATTTGTGAGAAAAAAATATAAAAATTTTGTTTGGGCACAGCGTTGTATGACCGCGCAATTGTCATTCAAATTGTGGTAGCGATGAAAGCTGAACATTGGCCTGGGCAGGAAGGTGGGAAGTGCCTTGTATTGAAGTGGTTAAGGATGTGGCGGATGGCTTCCCGGCCCGCTCCTTAACAACTAGCTTTTCTTCACACAAAATTTGAATCTGTCAATCATTTTTGGACTGATCCGAGTTTAAATCGTTCTGAAAATTCATTAGAAAACTAATATATGAAATTAAATTAAACGAATTTCAACTAAATTCGTTACTACTTCAATTGGAGATCCGGATACATCCAAATCACCGAATAACCAAAAATGTGTCCGAATTTACATTCAGATCGAAACGAATTACACATGTCTATTGCTGGTTAAGATGGATCCTCTGTTTATAGGCTCGACCTTCTTAAGAGTCTCAGCCCCTCTGACACACCAGGTTGAGATGATACAAGCAAACACAATGAAACACAGAAAATAATTCCTGTTACCCAGAGCTAGAGTTTTCTTGAAAATCAGGCACCAAACAGTAGATAACATTAAACTTGGATAATTCTACAAGAAGCTGATAATCACGCTAGTACAAGCAAAGTCCAGTACACAGAATGGCTAATGCCCCGTACACACGGTCGGATTTTCCGATGGAAAATGTGTGATAGGACCTTGTTGTCGGAAATTCCGACCGTGTGTAGGCTCCATCACACATTTTCCATCGGATTTTCCGACACACAAAGTTTGAGAGCAGGATATAAAATTTTCCGACAACAAAATCCGTTGTCGGAAATTCCGATCGTGTGTACACAAATCCGACAGACAAAGTGCCACGCATGCTCAGAATAAATAAAGAGATGAAAGCTATTGGCCACTGCCCCGTTTATAGTCCCGACGTACGTGTTTTACGTCACCGCGTTCAGAATGATCGGATTTTCCGACAACTTTGTGTGACCGTGTGTATGCAAGACAAGTTTGAGCCAACATCCATCGGAAAAAATCCTAGGATTTTGTTGTCGGAATGTCCGAACAAAGTCCGACCGTGTGTACGGGGCATAACAGTGAGACCTAGGCATGAAAGGGACAGGACATCCAGGTCAACATAAACAGGAGCAAGGCCATCCCAGGATGCAATAACAGGCAGCAATAGACTTTAAACTAACAATAATAGGACTTTACCGCCAGTAGGCACTAATGGTGGCTATGCTAGGCCTAGACTCACTGGGAAACTCAGTCAGAATGAAACATAAACAGTGTAGGAGAATTAGGGAAACTTGTAAAATTCATGTTAGGGGCAGTTACTAAGGTTAGTCTTCTGCTTACTAATGTTAGAGCCCTTTAGATGAGCGTTGATGCACTTGAGGTAGTGCAATGAAGTCTGTGGTAGGGGAAGCAAATTGAGGCAGAGGTAGTGATGATGAACTACAGCCGCAGTTCATAACTAGTAAAGGAATTCCCAGCTGACAGCTGAATAGGCCAAATGGAGATGGCTCACTGGTTGAAAGGACACCAGAAACTAGGGGCTCCCTTACAACCAGAAAGCCTAAGCAGGACACTGTCACATTTAGCTATGGTACTAAATATACTAATATTCTAAAGAGTTATGCTAAATGTATCACTAGCTGCTGCAATAGGAGATTTGGCTTGGCCAAGCACCCATTTAATTCAGCCATTCACTGGACCTCTAAATGAGCAAAATTCGGTCTGAACTTCGGTTCATACTGAACCGTGAGCTCATTCCTAGTGGTAACAACTCTCTTTTTGAGTACATTTCCCTAGGGGAATTCTTTACATTTACAGATCTATATGGATATATGCATTATAAATAAATATCTAACACCTTTTTTTTTCAGATGTAATGGAAATTTGTCATTGGATCTTTTTTTCCCCAGCTCAAGAAGCAGAGCTCCATGTTTTAGCAAAGTCTGTGAGCTATAAAAAGAATGTATATTTATTAGGATAGTAGAGATATAGAGAGCTTTTGGTTCCATTTGAAGGGTCAGAAGTTTGTTTTTACTTCGGCAGGTAAACCAATCAAGCATGCCAAGTTAATTTGATTGGCTGTTTTCAGCCTTCCAGCTTCTTGCTGAGGTAGCCATATTAACTTTCACACATAGAAGCAGACCAGGTGACTAAGGATGCTGCATTTACAGCCCCGGACACTTGATAGGTCTGTGCAACTCACAGATTCCACCCTAGTTCTGGCCCAGTATAGCTGGGATTAATAATTCAAATTTAAGGACTCCAGAACGAGAAGAACAAGTGGTCCACAGGGGGCAACTTCTTATGAAACAGGACTTTGGAAAAGGTGATCATTTATGTCTGCCAACCACTCTTTTCCCTCCAGCTTGACACATGGACCGTGTCATCAGTCACAAGCAGTTATGGCTGCCTTAGTAAATGAGCGTGGGATAGAGCCAGGGTTCACCACAATTTTTTTATAACATACCACTTCTTGTTTTACCTGTTACCAAAGGTGTATATCCAGATACCCAAGTTAGGATCTTACAAGTATGCATTTTGTCTGTATGGACATGTTTTTTGGATGTCCAGTGGCAAATGCTACTGCAAAGGCCACAGTAAAAAGTGTTATCAGAAGTAGTTTGTAAATATAGAGAGCAGAAAGTACAGAGAGTAACAGAGGAAATCATTTTTATAGGAGAGTCCTTACTAGAAGTTTTGAGGTTTTATTTTTACACTCCCTACTGTCTACAATGTAGCGGACAAAGTAGAGTAAGAAACTAGAAAACTTTTGCCTGAATGCTTTCTTATATTTTATGAAGCCCCTAAAGGGGATATTGGACTCTCTCCCTATGGGATTTGGTTTGGGAGTGTGTTACTCACTTGCTTATATTTTCCTTGTCAAAAGAAGTTTATTGAGTATACAATGTTATAAAGATACATAAAGTAAGTTTACAAGGATCTATAAAGTAAGCTCATTGTTTTACAGTAGGGTTTATATAGGTAAATATCATGAAATTTCAAATATTAAACATTGGGTTTACATAAACCTAAATTAAAGATATATATCATTTCCTTAGTTACTTTTGTAGGTATTTAAATGATTTATACCTACTATACATATTGTTTACAAGTAGAGTGTATATAGGTAAAATAAATTCTGATAATGAGCTTTAATCGTAAGGTGGAGAAAAGGAAAGAGAAAGAAGAAAAAGGGTTGAAAGGTAGAGGTATGGTCCACAAGGTTGTCCCGCTCGTCAGTTTATTATTCTTTTTAGTTCTCTTTGAAGCCTTAGAATGGGTGTCTCTGTAAGTCATTTAATCTGTTACCATGGCAACAGGACAGAGTCATTGAAGTTTGACAGGAACTGTTGTTTTATCCAAGGATGCCAAACTTTCAAAACTTTGGAATTTGATTTTGATCGATGGCTACCATCTTAGCATGGGACATTGTATTATTCATTCTGTGAATTGTTTCTGCTAGTACCAATGTAGGAGATTTCCATGCCTTGGCCACTGTTTGTTTTGCAGCCGTTATTAGTTGGATCATAAGTTTGAATTGAGAGAGTGTTAACCATTCCGGTTTTAGATTAAGTAAAGTTAAATATGGATCTGGTTGTATTATTTTTTTAAATATTTTAGATGCAATCACGAAGACTTCCTTCCAGAAGGTTTGGATTACTGGGCACGTCCACCATATGTGTAAATATGTGCCTATTTCTGGGCATCCTCGAAAACAAAAAGCTGAGGTATTAGGTGAATATTTTGCCACTCTAGCGGGTACAAGGTACCAGCGAGTTAGGACTTTATAATTTGTCTCCAGTGCTAAGATGTTGGGTGAAGATGACTTAGATGTGAGCCATATGTTAGACCAGTCCGTGTCTTCTAAAGTTCGTCCCAGGTCCTCCTCCCACCTCTGAACGTAAGAGGGTCTATTAAGATTTGCTACTCCATATAATTGATTATAAAGTGATGAAATTGTACCTTTAGCAAATGGATCTTTTGTACAGATTGATTTAAAAATGGATAATTGGGATAATGGTGTATCCCCTTTAGGAATGGTGTATAGAAATTTTTGATTTGGAGATATCTAAATATCTCAGAGTTTGGTAGATCATATTTTTCTCTAAGCGATGGGAATGAAAGGAATGATTTAGATGCTATGAAGTCATTTAGTGTCTGAATGCCTGATGTTGTCCAAGCTTTAAAAGAATTTGGGTAGATCCATGCCGGATAAAAGGCCGGATTTCTGATAAAAGAAAGGAGAGGATTGTGTGGAGATTGTAACTGATATTTGGTTTTTAGTTTATCCCAGAGAGATAAGAAGTGTTTAGTTATGGGATTATGAATTTTAAAGCGGTCTTTAGGATCAAGCCATAATAAATTTGATATTAATAGAGGGTCATTTTCTGAAGCCTCTATAAATACCCATAATGGGATTTCCTGTTTTGCATGGTATTTGGACAGACTGGCCAAATGTGCTGCTCTGTAGTAGTTAGTAAAATTAGGGTATCCCAGGCCTCCTTTATTTTTGGGAAGATGTAGTGTGTGTATAGGTATATGTGGTTTAGAAGAGCCCCATATAAACGAAGTTGCTCTTTTTTGTACTATTCTCAAAAAATAGGAAGGAATTGGAATAGGGAGGACTCTGAATAGATAAAGCAATTTGGGTAGAATAGTCATTTTTATTGCATTAATCTTCCCTATCCAGGATAAAGGAAGTTGCGACCATTGTTTTATTAGATTTGTGATCTGTCTTAATACAGGAGGATAATTGGTTGAGAATAAGTCAGAATGAGATGCTGTTAAATGAATTCCAAGATATGGGATTGATTTTTCTGCCCATGTGAATGGGAGTGCAGCCCTAGCCGGGATCAATTCCATGTTTGTGAGTGAAATATTAAGCACTAGGCATTTCTTAGGATTAATCATAAGGCCGGATAGGGCTGCAAATCCATCAAGAGCTGGTATTAAGTTAGGACCAGAGACCTGTGGTGATGATAGAAAAAGTAATATGGCGTGGCCTGGACATGGCGGAGTAAGGACGCTTAGTGCTCGAGCTCCGGACTCCAGACCCACTACAACGGCAGTTATGCTACAAAATCAACACTTTCTTTTTCGGCCATGAGCTTTAGGAAGAGAGGCAAGCACAGGGGATCTTCCAGGACAAACCAGGCGTCACAGATCGATCGCTTTCTTAGAGAAAAGCTCAAAGAAAACCCGGAGGCCTACCCAGATTCAACACGCGGCGGGACTCGTTCATCCTCCTCCACAGGCGATATGGCAACCTCCCAGCAGCCGAGCCAGCAGCCCCTGACGGGGATCCCAGCCTTATTAAATCCCTCCTTGAACAGTCAGCCTGATATCAGCACCATTACAAGGGTCACAGGAGATGAATCGGACATACGAGCCCTGCTGAGGGCTCTCCCGACCAAGGCAGACATGGAGGCCCTCCCCACCAAGGCTGACATGGAGGCGCTGGTAATGAGAGTGGAGGAGCAGCACCGTAGAGACCTACAGGAAATCCGTGCGGAGGTGCAGGGGATCGATGACAGACTGACCAGAGAGGAGGCCTCGGTAGGATCCTTAGAGATCAGGGTGTCTCAGCTGGAGAGAGCCCAGCAGAGGCACCAGGAACAACTTGCAGAAGTGCAACTACATGCCGAAGACCTCGAAAACCGCAGCCGCAGGCAGAATCTAAGGCTCCGCGGCATCCCAGAAGCAACAGGCCAGGAGAACCTAATGGCAACGGTGAGAGCCATAATACATACCATCCTGGATGGGGACGTTCCAGCCTCCCTAGAATTCGACAGAGTCCACAGGGCGCTTGGACCTAGAATGGCGGACGCTGATAGACCACGCGATGTGTTATGCCGGCTACACCGCTATAGTCACAAGGAACAGATCATGCGGGCGGCCCGTCTAAAAGGCTCTGTAGATTTTGATGGCGCACAAATATCAATCTACCCAGATATATCCAGAGCTACCTTGTGGAGAAGAGCGATGCTAAAACCCCTGCTAGAGAGATTAAACAGAGCAGATTTGACATACCGATGGGGATTCCCGGTACAACTGACCATTCGTAAAGGCGCGGAATACTTTACCCTCCGGCGCCACACGGAGCTTCCTGATCTCTTCGCTTTTCTAAACATGGATCCGATCCCATTGAGGAATTGGCTGGGACCTCTGCCAAAAAGTGATCCTCGGCCTGCTTCACAGATCCCCCAGGGGGGGCTTCCCCGTCGTTCCGCAAGGAGACGTCAGAGAGAACCCACTCCCCTGGGAAGGGGAGAGCCGGAACCGTAAGAACCATTACTACTCTCAAGTAAGTGACAGAACATCTGACCTCTTGGCGCTATGGCACTGTGTCGTAACTTAACCAGCCAGAGGTTAATAGATCTGATAGTGGAGCCGTCTCCTTCCCCTCCTCTTGGTTTACTTAATATTACGTTTTGTCCCCTGGTTTGCTCTCCCCCCTCGGCCCCCCACTAGGCACCCTCCATGTATAACCTCCATCCGTTCCCGGACACCCAAACCTAGATGATATACGTTCTTCAACGGGTAGATTTACTGAGGCCTACATTTCCTGTCTAACATGGGGTAACAGACTCCAGCAGAGACTAACCTATTACTGTCCAGGGTATTAACGGCCCGCACCGTCTATACACACGGACGTACAAGGAACCCAATGCTGCACACTACGGGCGAAACTTTCCAGGACCTTCAACTAATCTACCTTAACCCTTGTTTATTTTGGTGGTTTTTCTTTCTGATGCTTCCAGGTTTTTCTCTTCAATATGTGAGAAGATACAGCCCGGACTATGCCTCAGGAACTGAGTTGCAGAACGGGACTTGGTTTAGGGCCTTGTTGGGGGGGGAGGGGGCTTTGTCTTAGGGAGATGGTTCTACAGGATCCGGGGGAATGGTGGTCTATCTCGGCAATTTGCCACCCGAGCAGCAGAGGGAAGGTCTTGCATAACCCGGACATGATTAGCTCTGAGTCTTGACCCCCGCTGACGCTCGGGGAGAGGGCCACCCACCTTCGGATCGGAAGTTTGTTCTGGTTGGTATGAGGTGACATTACAAAGAGCCTGAGCTCCTGGCGCCAAGCCAACCTCCTAGATAGGACAAATGTTGCATAGCATGGTTATGTATAATATTTTTACTTAATCAGGGCCTCTGACACAACATGTCCGCCCCCTAGACAGCTATCAGAGTTATTCCGAAAAGACCCACTGGGAGGTGGCCATCCACTCAGCGAGGGTGATGTTGATATTGGTCAGGGGCGCTGGTTCACGCTGAGTGGGGGGCTTATCTCACTCAAAGCTTCACGATGCATAGAACGTGGTGTCTTTTCTATTGTCGCTTCTACCTTTGTTCTACAGTTTCTTATATTGTGTTGTTTTGTTCTTTAAGTTTTTACACTATTTCAATGTTGGGTCTGGAGGGGGAGCTCTCGATCCCGTCTAGTGCAGTCACAACCCCACATAGGTTTACACCCCTCTGGAGCCCCATCGGGTAGCTTCACGGGTGCATTGAGACTTAGTCTCTCACGCGCTTTAAGCGCATTAGATTTTCGAGCACACTGACTAAGCAGCTCGTCCCTTTAGCTATCTTCTTCTCTGTCCTACCATCTCTTCTATTCTCACTTTTTTTCCGCCTCTTCTTCTTCCTCCTCTTTCCCTTTTTTTTTTTTTTTTTTTTTTTTTCTCTTTAGATCCCCCCCCTCGCCCCTCTGGCTCTCCCTTGCCACCACCCCGGATTAGTTCGGTCTATGAGTGCAATGGAGTCTGTTAGGCTAATGTCCATCAACGTGAAGGGGCTTAACACCCCCGAGAAAAGATCCGTAGCTCTTTCTAGTATACGACATGCTAAAGCCCACATATGTTTCCTCCAAGAAACCCATTTCCGAGCCAATAGTATCCCAAAATTCCAAAACAGATATTTCCCAACTGCCTATCACGGGTGTTCCGTTGACTCCAAGTCCAGGGGAGTCAGTATACTGATACGCTCCACGGCACCGTGGATACTACGCGACACTTGGAATGACAAAGAGGGAAGGGCCATCTTTGTCAAAGGGGTGTTGGGTGGCTCCCTGGTGACCTTAGTAAACCTGTATCTCCCCAACGCAGGCCAGATCAATTTCTTTGAACCCATTATGACCAAACTATCTGACTTCGCGGAGGGTGAAGTAATCATGGGAGGCGACTTCAACTTCTCCATGGACCCCTTCCTAGACACTTCTAAGCAATCTTCCCAACTCTCATATGCAGCACTCAAACGCCTCAAAAATAATTTTCATGCCTTCCACCTGGTTGACGTCTGGAGGATATTACATCCGACCCAGAAGGACTTTACCTTTTACTCACACCCAAACGACTCATACACCAGAATCGATATGATCCTGGTGCCCCAGTCGCTTCTATCTAGGGTTCGATCCGCATCAATAGGATCTATTACTTTTTCTGACCACGCCCCCGTGTTTGTAGACATAGATTTACTACCCCATAGATCCAAACAATGGCAGTGGAAGCTTAATGATTCACTGATTCAGTCTCCAGAGGTGATCGAGGAAGTGGCGAGAGAGTTAAGGAATTTTTTCTCGACAAACGCAGAGGGTGAGTGCGCTCCCTTGCTGGTTTGGGAGGCCCACAAGTGCACCATTAGAGGGACCCTGATAAAAATCGGCACACGAATAAAAAAAGAGAGAGCCCAACAAATCCTTGACCTTTTAGGAAAGATCAGGAGCCTGGAATCTACCCACAAACAATCTCTAGCCACCCAGACGCTACGGGAGCTTACGACCCTCAGGGGTCAACTGAGATCTCTGGCACTAGACAGGGCGAAGGCAGTCATAGCAAAGTGCAAACGCACTTTCTATGAACACAGCAATAAGTGTGGTAGGCTGTTAGCTAGGGCCCTGAAAGCCCAAAGGGCACAAGCCTTTATCCCTGAATTAAAAGGAGATGATGGCACTAAAGTATACACCACCGAGGATATATTGGAACAGTTTCGTAAATATTACACCGCGCTATACAACATTGAAAGTCCGTCCCCGGAAGTTGATAAACTCCGCAAACAGGAAGCCATAAAGGCTTACATACAGAAATCAGGTCTCCCTAGGCTATCTGAAGAGGTCTTAAAGACCTTGGAAGAACCGCTGTCAGGTGATGAGGTAAAAAAGGCCATGGCGTGTATGCAGCTGGGCAAAGCCCCGGGCCCCGATGGATACACGCTAACGTATTTCAAGACCTTCAGCGACATTCTGACACCGCATTTTTTAGCGGCCTACAATGACGCTGGAGAGGGGGCACTACCCCCAGAAGACTCCCTCCGAGCCTTCATTTCTGTAATCCCCAAAGAGGGCAAGGATCCCTTATTGTGTCAAAACTATAGACCAATTTCACTCCTCAACACTGATTTAAAGATTTTCACTAAGATACTCTCCATGAGGCTAACAAAATCAATCCCCTCGCTGATACATTTAGATCAGGTTGGCTTTGTACCCTCCAGAGAGGCGAGGGATAACACCACAAAGGCAATTAATATCATCCACGCAGCCAAGACTCGTAAAATTCCCCTGTTACTTCTATCTACTGATGCCGAAAAGGCATTCGATAGAGTGAGTTGGCCCTTTTTAAATGAGACGCTACGACAGATAGGCTTTGGCGTTCGGATGATGAACTGGATTCAAGCCATTTACTCCAAGCCCACAGCGAAAGTAAAAGTTAATGGCCAGCTTTCCTCCCCATTTGACATTTCCAATGGCACAAGACAGGGCTGCCCCCTGTCCCCACTAATTTTTATTTTATCCCTAGAACCCTTTCTCCGCATAGTAAGAGACAATCCAAATATAACGGGAGTACATCTAAACGAGTCCCTAGCTCCTAAAACAGCGGCCTTTGCAGATGACCTACTTTTCTTCATAACAAACCCCTTGATCTCTATACCAAATTTAATGTCAGAATTACAGACCTATGGCACCTTATCTGCTTTCAAAGTAAATTTTCAAAAATCGGAAGCATTAAACATTTCCCTACCAGACTCCCTGCTTAACCTTCTAAGGTTAGACTTTCCCTTCAAATGGGCAGGATCATATATCAAGTATTTGGGAATCCGCCTACCGAGTAGGGTGGAAGATATTTTCACAATTAATTTTCCCCCCCTTCTTTCAGACATCAAGAAGGACCTACTGAAATGGAACTCAGGAATGTTCTCTTGGTTCGGAAGGTGTAGCATAATAAAAATGAACATCATGCCACGTATATTATATTACCTCCAGACCCTCCCCATTAAGATCCCGAATGCCTTCTTGCGGGCCACAAACCGAGCCATAGGTGGGTTCATCTGGGCCCAGAAATCCCCGAGGCTAGCACAGGCTACTCTAAGGTTACCCAAATCGTCGGGAGGCATTGGCCTTCCAGATGTAAGTCTATACCACGATGCGTGTCACTTAACAAGAATCATAGACTGGTGCAAACACGAAAAGCTAAAACAATGGATACAAATAGAGCAAGTATTTTCGGGGTTGGAACTAAAAGGACTACCCTGGTGTCAGAGGAACCTACCAGATCACATAGTAAATCACCCTACGATAGGAGAGACTTGGCGAGTAACACAAAAAATTAACAGAGAACACTCGATCGCACCTGCCCCCTCCCCACTCACCCCGATAATAGGGAACCCGGATTTCAGGCCGGGTTGGCAGGATTCCGGCTTTCAAGAGCTGAAAAGCAGTGACAGGAATCAACTTAGACACTTCATAATAAATGGCCACTGGATGTCCAGGGAAGCGATTATGGATGATCCACTTTTGGCCGGCCTTTCCTTCTGGCAAAAACTACAACTAGCTCACTTCATTAAGGCTCAAACTACACCGACACCGTATTTAAGGCCCCTGACGCCATTCGAGCAAATTAGCCTAGAACAAGAACCAATGCGACACACCATCTCGCTCACCTACCAAATACTGCTTTCATCCCCCAAAGGCCATAAACCCCCATATTTAGTCAGATGGGAACGTGATCTGGGCATACAGCTCAACGAAAAGCAAGTGGAAAGAATATTTCTTTTCACTTTCAAAACCTCAATTTGCGCTAACCAGCAGGAAGCAGGATTTAAAATACTATCTCAATGGTATTATACCCCAGCTAAGCTCCATAAGATGTTCCCTCAGAGCTCTAATCTCTGTTGGAGATGCGGAGAGGAGGTGGGCACCCTTCTTCATATCTTTTGGTCATGTAAACATCTGACATCCTTCTGGTCTGAGGTCCATAGAATCACACAAAAGTTCACAGACAGGGAGTTGCCCAAGAGCCCCGAATTCTTTTTATTACATCACCATGCAATCCCTAGCAAAGCCTACAGGAAGTCGATTCTTCCCCTGTTGAGCACAGCAGCGAAAAGCTGTATCCCATTGCTTTGGAGGCAGGCGGAGCCCCCGACTGTGGCGTTGTGGTTAAAGAAAATAGCCGATATCTATAACATGGAGGACTTAATCGCAACAGAAAAAGGAAACAGTGAAAAATTTCTTAAGAAATGGTACTATTGGCGTGAATTTTTCTATTCGGAGGAACATGCTGGACTGCTAGTTTAAACTCTGAGTAAACACTGGAATTTTTTTTTTTTTTTTTTTTTTTTTTTTTTTTTTTTTTTTTTTTGGGCTAAGAATTGGCAGACAGACAACACGTACTCTAGCTGGGGGTGGCCGGGGAGCCGAGGGGCAAGGAAAAGAGACCTTGTTGGTCCCCTTGGCTTCTCACTTCCCTTCACCATGCCCCCCATTCCCTGTCCCCTCCCTTCCTCCCCCCTTTTCACAACAATTTATTTTTTTTTCACGGCATTTCTCCTACCCCCCTCTTCCTTCTCTAGCCTTATCTGTTGTTTCTTCTTTTACTCTTCAATTATTCTCAGGACCGCCAGGTTCTTCACAATCTATAAAGGAAAATGCTGAACGCATGATCAACCCCTACAGGTTACTAGTCTCATACATATAAGAATCCAACCATACATGGGAATCAGAGAGCTCCCTAGCCTTGAAACTAGCTACTCTAAAAAGGAAGATTTGATTATATTATTAAGAAGTGCTTTCAGGGTTGGAGGGTTATGTTCAGACTTACTGAATTGTTCTATGCAGAAAGTAAGATACTACTGATCCCAATGTCTTATTACTTTTACCGGACTACGCTTGTATGTTTTTCATTTCAACGTGTATAGTACAAATAAAGAATTTATAAAAAAAAAAAAAAAAAGAAAAAGTAATATATCGTCTGCAAATATACATAATTTGTGTGTAATACCTCCTACTTCAATGCCAGTTATAGTTTGGTTTGTTCTGATGTATTGGGCCATGGGTTCGAGTATAAGGGCAAATAATAAGGGAGATAATGGGCAACCCTGTCGAGTACCTCTTTCGATATCAAAGGCTTCAGATTTGTATCCAGCATATTTTATATAGGCTTTGGGTTTATTATATAATGCTTTGATCCATGTTAAAAAGTGGGGTCCAAAACCCCATTTTTGTAATGAATATTGCATATATTGCCAGGATACTGTGTCAAATGCCCTCTTAATATCGAGAGATAGAAAACATAAAGGGATTTTCCGTTTTTTAGCAATATGTGCCAATAACACTGCCCTGCGTATATTATCGCCTGCCTGTCTATTTGGCATGAAGCCTACTTGATCTCTATGTATTAATTTTCCTATAATGCTATTGAGGCGTTTTGCTATTATTTTTGCTAATAATTTAGTATCGAGGTTTAACAGAGAGATAGGCCGATAATTCACACAGGAAGTATCATCAGAAAGGGGTTTTGGGATCATACAAACAATTGCCATTAGTGTTTCTTGCCGAAAAGAATGTCCATCTAGAAGTTTGTTAAAAGTTTCAGTGAGAATGGGAGAGAGTATTTCTGAGAATGTTTTATAGTATAAAGCCGAGTAGCCGTCTGGGCCTGGTCTTTTGTTAAGTTTTAGGTCTTTTATGGCGTTAGCAACTTCATCTATAGTTATAGGCTCATCCAAACTGCTTTTTTGATTCTGAGATAACTCAGGTAAGGTTATTTTTGAGAAGAAGGATTCAGCCTCTGTAGGATTAAATTCATTGTTTATCTTGTATAAAGTTGCGAGATGTGAGTGAAATTTATGGACTATTTTAACTGGATTACAAGTGTAAACATTTTTTGATAATTTCAAACGTATTGGTTTGAAAGATTTGTTAGTTGAATTTAATGCCCGAGCCAAATATGTACCTGGTTTGTTTGTATTCATGTAGAAATTGTGTTTGGAGCGTTTGAGGGATTTATCAACTGACTCAGTGAGAAATAGATCGTATTCCAATCTAGATTTTTCCAGATGAGATTTTGTACTCTGAGATGGATTATCTTGAAATGATATGTAGGCTGCATTAAAATTGAGTTCTAGTTTTTTTGCTAGATTTTTGCGTTCCCGTTTAAATAGTGCCATTTGTCTTTGTATTGTACCACGCAAGACAGGCTTATGAGCTTCCCACAATGTTATTGGGGAGATGTCTGTTGTATTATTAATTGATATGTATTCCTTTAAAGCTTGTTCAATGGCCATCTGATGTAGTGGGTGTTTGAGCATTATGTCCGGTAAGTACCACGTTGGGTCATGCGCTTTTGGTATGGTTGAGGCTATAGTAGTGTATACTGCATTATGGTCAGACCACGGAATCGGAATTATATCTGATGCAATAATTTCTGGTATCATTCCTATTGTTAGAAAAATATGATCTATTCTGGTGAAGGTTTGATGAGGGTGCGAGAAATAAGTGAATTTCTTTTTCATTGGGTTACTTTCTCTCCACGAATCTACCAGATTGTATCTGGAAAGAAGTTGAGAAAAAGGTAATCTAGAGGTTATTTTGGATGGTGTAAAAGGTGATTTATCTAGAAATGGGAGGAGGACCTGGTTCGAATCCCCACACATTATCACTGTTCCTATTTTGTGTGTATTAATCACTTGTAATATATGTGAGAGGAATGGTGTAGGTTGTTTGTTAGGAGCGTAGTAGGAAATCACCGTGATTGCTGTATCCATTATATAACCCATGAGTATCAGGTATCTACCTTCTGGGTCTTTAATTTCTGATGATAAGGTGAATGGTGTGGATCGGTGAAATGCAATTAGAGTTCCCCTTTGCTTGGTACAGGCAGAAGCCGTGTAAATTTGTTGATAAAAAGGAGAAATATATTTTGGAGTAGAATCTTTGGTGAAGTGTGTTTCTTGGAGGCATACTATGTGAGCCTTCTTGTTATGGAAAGTACGGAAGGCTTTGGTCCTTTTTTAAGGGACATTTATTCCCTGAACATTCAGGGAAAGTATATTCAGTGGTGCCATGGCAACAGATCAAATAGTTTTGACTTACTTTTTGTTATGCAGAGCTGACTGCGCAGATCAACCTGTGTGGACTGAAGAGATGAATAGATAGAAAAGAAACCAGTGAATTCTGGAGTAAAGAGTAAACAAAAAACATATGAGATTAGATGATACATTGTATAAATTATTTTTTGCAAGTAATCACAATTTACCCGTGAACGAGAATAAATATCTCTCTCAGGGGATTAAGTGCCTTCGTCACACTCCCACATAATATGGTTGGTAGAATGAGGAGGGCTAATGGGGGTACACGGATCTTCCGCTTACAGGAGAGAAGTGCTATGTCAAAAGACATCAAAATGATGTTTCATTAATTGGAGTGCAGAATATAGTTTTTGTTGAAATTATTTATTCCAGGGTGGTTGTATATGGTTAGTCTTGCCCTAGGCTAAATAATTCAGTTAGAAAGGTACTGTTAATAACTTTGGTATTGATGAAGATAGTTTGAATTATTTTGGGATTTTAACCCTTTTAGAGTAAACAATTACATATTTTATTCATATGTAACTGTTTAGATATGTTAACTCATAAAATTGAGGTTGTATTGCTTCAGATTAGAATAAACAAAAACATAATTCTAGGAACTAGTTAGGTAATAATATATTTGTTTTAAGAAAAGAAAGAAAAAGCTTCCATTACTTCTGGATTATTGAACATATTTGTCCTAAAAAGTAATAAATCTATTGTTATTACCTGATAATATATAACTGAACAAGAATTTCCTTATTTCACTTATATATTCTAAGGCTATATGAATCAGAAGTAATAAGAAATATAACTGGAATGTAACATGATCCCACACAGTGTGTGACTATCAGAATGCAGTTACATTCAGTTATAAATACAGGTTTTTTATAGAGAACCATCTCTTAGTATAATAAATGAAGAGATATCAGGAATTAGGATGTCAGTCCATTGAATCTTCTTGGTCCATGGATGATGTGGCATAACGGCCTCTTTTGTGAGAATGATGATTCCCATTTTGTTTTGAAATTTTCTGAGTGCTGCCTGAAGGTGAAGATGATGCCATTCTTCTGCGTGTGGGAGAGTTGCTGCTTGTGGGTTCTGTCAGATTTAATTTTAAAAGGGTTTGTTGTAGTTCATCTGCTGATCTGCTTCTGTAAATTGTACCTTGGTAGTTAAATCTGACTGAAAAGGGGAAGCCCCATTGATACATAATGTTGTGGCGTTGCAGTTCCATTAGTTGGGGTTTCATGGATCGTCTTTTAGTAATAGTAAGTTGGGATAGATCAGCAAAAATTTGATAATTGTGTCCTAGAAAATTAAGTTCCTTTTTTTCTCTTGCAGCAATTAGTATTTGTTCTTTCGTTCTGTAATAATGAAATTTTGTGATTATATCACGTTGGGGGTCCATCTTTCTTTTTAGCTGTGAGGGCTCTGTGTACTCTGTCCAGTTCTAAACGTTCAATAGGGATATCTGGCTTTAGTTCTTGTAATAGAGCAGTAATAGTAGATTGCAGGTCTGTCACAGTTTCAGGTATTCCCCTTATGCGCAAGTTTGAACGTCTGGCTCTATTTTCGTAATCTTCGAGCTTAGTTTGAAGTATTAAATTCTCTTCTTTTAATTGTTCCAATTCTGTTATATTTACTTGGGTTGTAATTTCAATTTCATCCATTTTTATTTCTAAGGCTGCGGTGCGGTTTCCCAGCTCTCTTATTTCTTTGGTTAGGCTTTTTGTTATTTGGTCTGAGGGTTGTTTTAAAGCCTTATGAAGCATCTTTTCAAATTGTAATAATATTACTGGGGATGCTGAGGAGGCTTGTGGAGAAGTTTGTGAGAGGATTTGTTCTGTATCTGACTCAAATGGAGAGTCTTGCTGTGACATTTTCTGTCTGTGAGAGCGCCCTGATGCTGTATCTTGTGAGGTGACTGGAGCTGCTTTAGTTGCAGTGAGTGCCTGTGAGCTCTTTGTGAGGTGATTTTTATCTATGCCACGGTTTCCTCCCAGTACCATATTTCCTGCCCAAACTTTCACAGTTTGTTCCCTGGGGCAAAAAGGTTCAAATGGATACCTTTTGAGCCTGCAGGCTCCGCTTTGTCCTTCTCTTCTCTCCTCAGCGGTGCGGAGCTCTAACAATGCATGTCTGCTCTGCTAGGCTCCGCCCATCTCCCTCCACTTGCTTATATTTTATCTCAGCAGCTGAAGTCCTCCATTCAGATCTCACAGAGAATGTTGCTGATCTTTTAAGGTTTTTTACAAACTCATTTTTGTGTTTTCTCCCCAATTCCAGATCCCAAAAGTTTGGAAGGATCTAAAACTAAAGCCAGGTGACTTGTGGATTGTTAAGAGACATTTATATATAAGGAAATGTTTGGAGGCTCAATACAGCATCTATTTCATGTACAGTTTTTGCAAAACTTGAAGGAAAAGTCACCTGGATCCATACCAGACACTGCAAAAATGACTAAATTAAAGAAATCTCTGTGTTTGATTTGTTTCCCTCTTGTGATCACAGTCTAGGGTACTTTTTGATTCAATTACTTTAATTGTAAGGGATATATATATTTGAAAAGTAGTTTAGCCATGTTGAAGTCATATTTTGTTTTTTTTACGTTTTCCATTTTATGTAGAATTGTCTGTGTTTACATATGCTGATAAGTCAGCATGCCCACAATTCAGCTAGAAGGCCATTCTGGACACAGGAGTGTACAGCTAGTACTCTGTAAATATGTCTTATCAATCATTTGTTTTTCACAATGAAAAGTCATTTTGTAATGAAAAAGTTACTCAGCTATTATTTTCTCCACAATAGAGTTTTTTGCCTCTTTGGCCAGGACTACTTCCACCTAAGTGTGTGGAGGTTCCAGGTTAAAGGTTATAGCAGGTGTGGTTAGTGATCAAAATATTGACCAAAAGAGGGGAGACTGTAATGGAAATTTGTAAGTTCTGTATACAATTGTATTGTATTTTGTATGTATTGCACTCTGCCCTCACTGTGCACACGGCACTAATAATGTTTTCAGTAAATGTTTACATTCTTTCGAGTCCTGATTAGAATTAGCCTGCCTATGTAATGCCCCTTTTTACCACAAACGTACAATTGTAATATAAATGTGATACCTACGTAATTGTGTGCATAAAAACCTTCAATTGCGTCATAATAAAGCAGAACAGTCATTTGGAAAGATGCTGAGCGTATCTTTTGTGTCTGTTCCCTACTGCAGTAGTTATTATTAATTTGGAACCACTAATCAATATGAGGATAGGGGTTGCCTATCATTAATTTAACCGAGTCACAGACATGAAAACTTGCAGTATATTAGATCAGCTTAAGTATATGCATGCCAGTTACACATCTCCCTATGCATGGTTCCTAGCCTGTTGACTTTGCACCTGTGGTTCTTAATTTTTGTGTGTTTTTTGCATCCTTGCTATCTTTTTATGTTGTCCTGGTATCCGTCTTACCAGATGGGGAGTGTCAGATGTACTAACAGATTTAAATACACTAACAAATTGAAGCCAAACTCCAGCTAATACTTTATAATCAGTTAAAGCAAAGAGGTTTTTTTCCTTTTGGGATAAAGATTTTACATAAATAAATAAAAGCTGATCATTGTAGGCACCCCTGCCAGCATTAAATGTTTTGTTTAATCCCCCTAATTGCAAGACAGCTTGTTCTTTTCAAAAACAACAGATTTACTTGCTGGATCCCCAGATGAAAACAGAAAAAAGAAAGCCTAAAAAAGAAAATGAATGCTGCCATCACATCTAAAAAATGGTAAGTTGCATTATATTAAATATTTTCTTTTTGGGTTAAAACTGATTTAATTTTCATTGTTGGGTGTTTGGGCAAGCAATACTTTTGTTTAGTTTTTTTTGTTCTGATTTTTGGGGGCTTTTCTTTTTTGTGTTTGATTTGAGGTCAGTGGTTACTTTTTATAGCTGCTGTTCCTTCTATAGCACCCTCCAAGATAGGCTGCTACGTTTGGTTAGGCATTTTTAGTTCTGTCTGCAGGCTATGAGTTTGATTGCTTCCCTTTGTCTTCTTGAGGCTTCCAGAACATAGTGGGTGGGACCGTCAACTGAGCAGTCTGAATATTTATGCAGCCGTAGCAAATCCCTGGGGGGGGTTGACCCAGATGATGGTTGGTTGGGGCGTGTTTAAATAGTTTGGTGCCTCAGAGAGCAGGGTTCTTCCCCAGGAGAAGAGGTTCCCAGCCAGAAGGGCTGCTGACCTTTATGACAGTCCAGACTGACTGTTTCATTGAGGTTCCAGCTGTGCATTGCTGAGGGGCCTATCCTGCTGCTAATTCTTTGAGAGCTGGAACAAGGGTTTTATTGAGGATCCAGTCTGGAGGCTCCAATGAGGAAACTGTCTGCCCAAGTCTGGAGGAAGACATCCAAGTCCCAGGGACAATGTGAGGACAGACTTGAGAGAGGGATCCTAGTGACTGTTGCTGCTGTTAACCCCTGGTGCACTAAGTTTAAGGCTTGCCTGGCCTTGAACTTAGCTAATGGTGTCCCAGTGCTGTCTAATTTATGTCCTACTGCTCAAAGGGAAGACTGTCCTCACATTCCTGTTCAGTGTTCTAGAGTACCCCACAGCTTCCCTAAGAGCCCTTTCACACTGGGGCGGTTTTCAGGTGTTTTAGCGCTAAAAATAGCACCTGTAAAGTGCCTGTGCTTTCACACTGGGGCGGTGCGCTTGCAGGATGGGAAATAAAGTCCTGCAAGCAGCATCTTTGGGGCGGTTCATTGAAATGAAAGGGCAACGCTGCCGAAGCAGCAGCGCAACACGGGCACTAATAATCCTTTCTTCGGCCGCTAGCAGGGGTTAAAAGCACCCTGCCAGCGGCCGAAAAGCGCTGCTGTAACAACGGTAAAATGTCGCTAAAACGAGCAGCGCTTTACTGCTTACGCCCGCACCGCCCCAGTGTGAAAGGGGCCTAAGCCCCATCCAAGAATCTGCAATAAACTTGCTAGAGGAGGGAAAGCTCCTATTTATCTGGCTGCCCCTGCACTAGATGGAAAACAATCTGGGACACAAATCAGCAGCCCTTTTGGGGTGAGTGCTACACTTCCATAACATTTATTTTTCTGCAAGGCTTTCATTTAAAAAGAGCATTTTTCAGTGGAGTGGACGTTTTGGGTTTTTATTTATTTTGGGAATATACAGTATATAGTTTAATATTTTGTGTTGATAGACCTATATGCACCTCCCCCCCCCCAGTTGACCGCACACTCTGTCTGTTTGCTTCCAAATCCACTGCGGTACAATCCTAATTTCATGGGACTCACAGTCCTGCGTCCTGCGATGTGGGGCTTAAAAGCTGAGCTTATTGAAAAAGTACAAAATCAATTCTACAGCCAAATATGTGCTGCCAGTAATGCTGTCGGTGAGAGTGTCCAAGAGGATTGTGATATTTCATAACATCAGGTACAGCTTTAACACAACACAAGGAACTTATCCCTGTTGTACGGTATTTTTTTGTATATTCCCCCATGGCAATGCTCAGCTTCCTATGCTGTTTTGGACAGCCGTTTGCTTATTAACCCTAAAATTCTCAGAATTTGCTAACAGGATTCGCCCCCACATAAACTTTAATAGATTTTGCTGCTAAGTCAAACAAGATTCACTAAACCCATGGTAAATAGAACCTGAGCAGACTCCTACTGTGTAACTATAACTTACTGATGCATCGTGCTCATATAGGTAACATTTGAGACAATTGAAAATCCCACCACTGCTCATTTTACCATTAACTTAGGCTTTAGCATTCAAACTGCAATTTATACTTTCTGTATGACTCATGCATTTTAGATTATATACGCTGGCCTCCATCTGTGAGCCTAACACATGCTATATACGCAGATGAATGGATCATCTGAGTCATCATCTTTTATGAGAATTTCACACTTAATATACAATTGTATGCTGCAGATATGTCACTGACTCAAGCAAGTCAATGACTTAAACAAGTGACAACACTACAAATGGGAAAGAACTTCCTGCGTACAAAGGAAAGACAGTCACACATTGCAAAGCAATCATATAGCTTTGCATTCCAATAGTTTCCAGAACATCAGAGTTATCCTGAAACAATGGCACACACAAGTTACTGCTATTGCCTTCACATTTGATTGCACCTACCAACGATCCTTACCGCAGAAAACTTTAAGGCCCCTTTCACACGGGGGGACCGTATGTCCGTTTTTCATCCATCCGTTTTCGGATGAAAAATGGACATACATGTATCCCTATGGGATAGTGGATGAACATCCGCTGACATCCCATGACATCAGTCTCCACTATGTACCATTTCTGATGGCGGAGGAAAACCCTACTTTTCCATCTGTCTGTGGATCGGATGAAATCGGACTCTACAGTCTGTCTTCATCCGATCCCCCATAGAGGAGAGCGGCGCTCTGACAGGTCGGTCCCTGCACAGGGTGCAGAGACAGACCTGTCATCTGCCTGCTCAGCGGGGATCGACAGATCGTTCCCCCGCTGAGCAAAGCGGAGCCCGTACACGGACACGTCCGTGTAAAAGGGGCCTTATACTTTTAATAAGCTTTATGAAAGAGATGGATTAATAAAATATTATTTATATTAACATTCGTGCCTATACCTCCTCTTTGTGGGTAAAAGCATATCATGTGTATGGTGCGCATGAACTATGAGAAAGAAAAGATTACACAGCTCAAACACCTCTTTTATCACTCCTCAATTCCTAGACTCATTTAGGTAGATTGCCTGGAAAGGGAGGCAAATACTTATAATATATCTTTCCATTGTTTTAAAACAGAAAATGAAAAAAGCAAAGGTTAAGTCTGGGTTCACATCTATGCGGCTGCGCTTGATCTGTTTTTCAGGCACATTTTGTAGTGCATTTTGCATTTTTAAACCCTCGTTTTTTATGCATTTTTGCATGCAGTTTTCATGCATTTTGCATTTAACTTTTTTTTCCTCTTTAAACACACTGTACATTGCTGGTCCTTAACAACCAATGGGTCATCAGCTGTTAGCCGGATTACCCACTGACAGCTGAATGTAAAAAAAAATTGCCGGAAAAATTAAAAAATTAAATTGTGAAAAAAAATGGCACGGGGTCCCCCTTAGGTCCATACCAGGCCCTTCGGGTCTAGTATGGATTTGGAGGGGACCCCCCATGCCAAAATTTTCTAAAAAATGGCATGGGGTCCCCCCAAAATCCATACCAGACCCTTATACGAGCATGGAGCCCAGCAGATCAGAAAAGAGAGGGGACAAGTGAGTGCCCCCCCCTCCTGAACCATACCAGGCTGCACGCCCCAAAGCACCTTGCCTCCATGTTGATGGGGATAAGGGCCTCTTCCCCACAACCCTGGCCGGTGGTTGTGGGGATTTGCGGGCAGGGGGCTTATCGGAATCTGGAAGTCCTCTTTAAAAAAAAGGGGGCCCAACCCCCCCATGTGAATGAGTATGGGATGCAGTGTACCCCTACCTAATCACCCCAAAAAGCAGAGAAGTGAAGACGATTTTTGACAAGTCCCTTATTAAAAATGAAAAATGTCCCAGTCGTAGCTCCAACATGTTTTCTTTCTCCGGTACCAATGTCTTTTTCCTCTGGTAGTGTCTTCTCCTCCTGTCTTCTCCTAGTGATGTCTTCTCCTTGTGCTGTCTTCTCCTTGAGATGTCTTCTCCTTGAGATGTCTTTTTCTCCTAAAAACTATTTATGGACCGGGGGGGGGGGGGAGGTAGTGTCACATTTTACTGCTCTAACTGTAAAGAAATCTTTCCATAATTTAGGGTTAAACTTTCTTTTTCTAACCTCAAATCATGGCCCTTTGTCCTATTCAGGGACCTTTGAGTAAACCATTTACTACAGTTACTGAAGTCACCTTTACTATTTATGTGCATTGTACTCATATTGTCACGCTTACCCCTAACGCAAGTGGTCAGACACTATAGCTGACTTCGGTGTTCTTCACCTATAGCAGCCCCCTTTCCCATAAGGCAAGAGGGCCTATCAGTATTTGGTTGCCCCAGGACTTATACACAATTCTATAGTGCCTGGCTATCACGCGAGGCATGCACAAACTTAGCAAAGCAAACAAGTAATTGCGGTTGGCAGACAGGTAAGGTTCAGAATAATCAGGGTCAAAATCCGAAGTCAAAAGGCAGGCAGAGTTCAGAGAATAGTCGATATCCAATCCAAGGTAGTCAACAAGGGAATCCAAACTAGCAGAGCAGGGCAGACAAACAGGGAGCTTGAAACACGTTTAACAAATGCAATCGCAAGTATGAGGCTGCAGGCTTGGCTGGCTTAAATCAGGTTTGGTCTCCGCCCAGAGACTGGCCACAATTATCACCTTGCAGATGGACAGACAGGGATGCATCATAGCCAAAACCTGGATGCTAGAATGAGGTCAGCATCAGTCAGAGAACAGGAGCGTTTACAGGCTCCTGACACATATCCCCTCCCTATTTCTTCTTCTTCAGAGTGAATAGCTGTAATCTGTAATCATAGCGGAGGACATCCATCCCCCTTATTCATTTTGTAGCCCTTCACTTAACTCCTTCCAGCCCCCCGCACTTGTAAATGACGGGCTCATGGCGCAATGCTCTGCAATGCTCTGCGCCACAAGCCCACCCTACTTAAGATAGAGCATGGGGGTCGGGGCTGTGGATAGAGGGGGCGACGCTCAGGCGCCCCTAATGGACGGGCCGCCACTGGGTGGGAGTGAGGTCATTTAACCATTTCAGTGGACGCTACCTTCATTCCACCCATCCCTGCACTGGAAAGGTTATATGCTTGTTATCTCTTATGCCCTGTACACACGATCGGATTTTCCGACAACAAATGTTGGATGTGAGCTTGTTGGCGAAAAGTCTGACCATGTGTATGCTCCATCGAACATTTGTTGTCGGACCTTCCGCCAACAAATGTTGGCTATCAGGTTCTCAAATTTTCCGCCGACAAATGTTTGTTGTCGGACTTTCCGATCGTGTGTACACAAGTCCATCAGACAAAAGTCCACGCATGCTCGGAATAAAGTACGAGCTAAAGATATAACTAGCATTCGTAATGGAGGTATCAAGTACGTCTTGTATGTCACTACGTTCGTAATTGTTGGCCAACATTTGTGTGACCGTGTGTATGCAAGACAAGTTCGAGCAAACATCCTTCCAACAAAAATCCACGGTTTTGTTGTCGTAAAGTCCAATCGTGTGTATGGGGCATAAGAGATGAGAAATAAGGTTTAATACTTTCATTACCTCACTACTCGCTGCAGTGTTCGGTCAGTCCCCCAAAGCTTCTTCTCCAAAACACTCCAGCCAGTGGTCGCAAAACTATATCATCAAGTACAATGCTGGGCCAATAGCCTGCACTGTACATGAGGACGACAAGGGCCTGCACACAACTCCGGGCAGATGTAAATAAGTATTACATCCTTTTCCCCATGCTCCAGGGTTAACAAGCATTTAATCCTTGCACAGTGCAAAGGGAGAGCAATGCAAGGTAGTTGGGCCTTAAATAATAGGTGCTTGTTAAAGAGCAAACCCCGATAACAAGTGAAGGCAATTGGTAAACCACTTATATCCAGAAAACACTGCTGCCATGCAAGTAATGAATTTAACATTATCTGAATGCTGTATAATCGACTGAATCCAGATTTCACACAGCTCCACCACTATGTGGAGGGGTAGTTTTGCCTTCTGCAGAGTGTTCTGTTTGGACTTTAGTCTGGTCAAATTACCAGATTGGGTTTTCAAAGTGCTGACTATCTCTTTGCCCTATATGACAGCGCTGGGCCAATCAACAAAAACCAGAGCTGTAACAATGACCAAGTCACGCATACTCCTCCATAAGCAGAATGAGCTGGTATTTTATTTGCTTCTGGAGGCTAAATGGAGCAGTGAGGGATCAAAGGCAAGGTGATTATATGCTTTTGGGAGGAATTGGCATTAAAGCAAACCTGTTACTTTGCCATGCATGAGCTCATATATGCATTTAGCATAACATTGCAGAGAAGGCATCTAACTATGCTTATACTTCATTAGAACAAAAATACAATAGGGACGAGCAATCCTGGGCCAGGTTCACAGGTTCAGTTTGATTCAGTTTGAACCCAGAGTGAAGTCTGCGATACCCAAAACTTAGCATTGAAATCTATAGGAGCCAAAAGGTATTAACCCTTTCTCACTTAATAATATGCAAGGAAGGTATGTGCTAGGTAAGTTGTTCTGTAGTCGGTTTAGCAGGATGTTCTTGTACATTCAACAAAAATAGATTAATGACATTCTTTCAAGCTGGCAAAGAACTTTATCAATTTAATAAACATATTTGTAAAAGTTTGTACACTTCAGAAAATGACATGCTGAATTAATCTCAAGGTGTTTGAATTTAGCTTTGATTAACAGAATTCCTGTGAGCAGAAAGATCTTCTCAGATGAAAAGGTTATCAGAAGTACTGATTAAAGCACACCAGATGGTATATATCACAACACTGATTGTGATAAACTAGAAAAACCATTATGCCATAAAAGTTGGTAAAACATCACCCAAGATCCAGGGAGATAAAATCTGTCCCACAAAGCTATGCTTCCTAGATGAATGAAGAGTGACAGAAAAAAAGGAGTACAGATTATGGTTGCGTATTGTAAATATGTTATATAATATGGTTCCCTAGTGAAATTCTATTTGTAACTAGGAAAGCTTTAAAGCTGAACTGCAGGAAAAAACAAAAATCCTCATAAAAAGCACACTTATTTATTTCAGGTACCGCTGTCAATTTACGCAGAACTTTGCATATACATTGTACATTCACATTCCTCAAGGAGCTTACAATCTAAGGTCCCTAACTCACATTTATACATACACATACTACTTGGGCATGTGGGAGGAAACCCACTTGGCATGTGGGAGGTACATATACATACACATACTACTTGGCATGTGGGAGAAAACAGCAGTACCCGGAGGAAACCCAAGCAAGCACAGGGAGAACATGCAAACTCCAGGCAGGTAGTGTCATGGTTGGGATTTGAACCAGCGACCCTTTTGCTGCTAGGCAACAGAGCTAAGCACTACACCACTGTGCTGCCCCTGACCACTTCAAAAGGTAAATGCTCATTTATGTCTAGGGTCTAGGGTTTGCACTCCAGAGGTTGCAGGTACTCTAATGTCATTAAGTACAATGCAGGTTCCAGAGCCGTGCATTAGATGTGAAGATGCTGAGGGACAGCCCACTGCTGGAGCACAGAGGAGTAGAGGAGAACGCCAGGTGTTGGGAGAGCAAGAATCAGGTAAGTCAGCATTTCTCAACTAGGGTGCTGTCTGGGTTCCAATGGGGTGCCGCAAGCATGGGAGTGCCAGCTCTCTGTTGCACTGCTGGAGCCAAAACATAGGGCCCTGATATGATGGGGGGGTAATTGTAATTGGAAGGTTTTTGATGGAGGAAGTGTGTGATTGGGGGCACTGTGATGGAGAAAGCCTGTGTTACTGAACTGATAGGGGACTGTGTCAGGTACTGGGGGAATCAAGTATAGGATGCATCTAATGTATACCAACTGTGATGTGATGGAGCCTCTGACATAAGGGGGGGATCTGAAATAAAGGGGGACCTCTGATATGAAGAGGAGTTCTCTGATGTGAAGGGGGCTCTGATGTGATTGGAGAATGACTAATGGGAATGGGGAACCTCTGATGTGAAGAGCACTTCAAAGTGACAAGGGCTTCTGATGTGAAGTTAATTTAATCTAGTCAGTTGTGTGCATCACCCCAGTCTCAGGTTTCCTATTGGTAAGTATTGGCAAGTATTTATGTTTTTTTACATTTTAGACTGGGGTTTCGGGAGATTTTGCATGTTTTTAAAGGGTGCAGCAACTGAAAAAGACATTGAGAAACCTTTAGGTAAGTAAAACTATTTTTTTTTTTTTGCGATTCCCTAGATGTTAATGAACATTTCTTCCTTGCAGTGCAAGGGCTGCTGCACTGCAGGAAAGGGAATTAATTTTCCCGGTTGATAGGCTTTAATCTTTTTAAAAAATACATATTGATTTTGATCACTGTGCCTGGTGCTAGTGCATGGATTAGAAAACAAAAACTCAGGTTCCATGATGCAATAGGAGGTTTACCCACTCTGATCCTGATTTGTTGTACTGTCAGGCAGTATGATAAAATGGGTAGATCTATATGGGGGATTAACAAAGACTGGCATGTAGGCAGGTGTAGTCTACTTCCTCCACTGTAGGTGGCGTCTGACTGAAGAAGCATCACAGATTGGAGAGGAAGTCAGGGGAAACTCGGTTTCTCTGTGGTTTCCTGGTTCCTGGAGACAATGATCCAGTTAGCTGTGCTTTATCCTGGTGACCTTTTCGAGGCCAGCTTGGTCAGCGGGGTCCTTTTAAGTCCCTGCTCCCCAGGTTTTGGTGCGCATTGGTGTGTGGGTAGTGTAGGGACAGGTTCCCCATCTGACAGGGACAGTATTAATGGCAGGGAGAGGTTCCAGACAAGGAAAAGGTTAGGGCTTTGGACATCTTCCTGTTTGGGTTTGAGATGGCCAGGCCGCATCCTGCCCCTTCAAACAGACACTGTCAGTTCAGCTAATACCTGCCTCACTACACGTTATTGGTATTTGTGAGTGCTTCCGATTGGGTCCTCTCCAGGTTTCTTGTGAACTGTTTGCCTTAACTACAAAACAAGTTCTGCCTTTTCTACAATACAATTCTGCCTTTGTTACAATACAAGTTATACTGAATGCACCTGACTGTGTGTGAATTATTACCACTGCACCATGCTGCACCCACCCACAGGCATAAAATATGCCAATTTCTTTTTGCCTATTTAATTAGCACTTCCTAATAAACATGGCATATACCAATTTGTTAGTCTGTCAGGTGGATAGTGCAAAATCAGGCTCACTTCTGCATAGAAACCAATTAGCTTCTAACATCAGCTTGTTTCGATTAAGCTTTGGCAATAAAACCTGGAAAAAGCACAGGCGCTTCCTGGAGCTTGGAACGCACAGGGTTCTGGGCCTGAAGAAGCTGTGCATGCTCCATAAATGTGTTGCCTATCTCCTCACCCCCTCCTGAAAGTGACCATCATCCTTGGCTACCTGTGTGTTCCAAGCTCCAGGAAGCATCGGCATCCACCAGCGCGGCCCGCTCGAGTACCCACCACAGAAGCCATATGGATGTATTCTTCCCGCAGACACCGTATGCACATTGTGCTCAATACCTACTGACATTTTACCTTTGTGAGTACCCTAATCTATATGTGTATTAAAAATCACTAACAAACTACACTCATATTGGTGCCTGTGCTTTTCCTCAGTTGTTCCAGAAGCTGCTTCTTGCTTTTCACCGGGCTGCCTCTCAAGGTGTTTTACATAGACCCCATGGACTTGTTTACTTTATTTAGAGTCCCTTCATGCTTCAATAAATATCCTTTCTATCCCTATTCCCCAAGACGTACGTCAGACTTGTGTGCTTATAGTAAATAATCCCCATGATGTTGGTGCAGCACATTCCAGCTCGCTTGCTCTGCATGCGCTAAATTTTTGTCACTAGAGTATTTACATAACTCAGGTAGTGGTGTGTATTTTAGAACTGCTTTCAAATCAGAATAATGGTGCAAGTGCCTCATTAAACATATATATGTCCCCTGTGCTACCCCAATATAAGGCAATACATAAAATTAACTCTGTAGAATATGCATGTGCTGCAGATTTACATAGAGGTCTAAGGACCTGGGGGTGGGAACCGGAAATAGGAAGTTATGAAGTGAAACTAAAAAAGGCTTACATGCAGCTCACTGTTAGCTGGAAATAAACAAACTCTTTACAAGGTTCATCTGACAATTCACCATTACTTCCACAAAATCTACAAGCTCAAAAACACATTGGGGTTGATTTACTAAAGGCAAATCCACTCTGCACTACAAGTGCACTTGGAAGTGCAGTCGCTGTAAATCTGAGGGGTAGATCTGAAATGAGGGGAAGCTCTGCTGATTTTATCATCCAATCATGTGCAAGCAAAAATGCTGTTTTTTATCTTCCTTGCATGTCCCCTCGGATCTACAGTGACTGCACTTCCAATAACCCCCATAGTGATTAATCTGATCTGAAAAAAGCACAGCCAAACACCAATATGTGTAATCACTTTGCATCAATCATAAAATTAACTATTGGGTATGGTGCAAAGCTCTTTTTAAGCACTGTATAACAAACTTATGCCTAAACTAAACATAAATAATACTGTGTCATGTGTTATGAAACCATATACAATAAGTTATAAGTGAATCAGTATAATCTTTCAATATCTAAATAGAGAAAGTCCCATTCTAAGGCTGGATTCACACCTATGCATTTTTAGTGCTTTTTGCATTTTGCAGATGTGCACTACAGAACTTGTTCCATAGGAAACCATGGTAAATGGACTGTAGTGCAAATCTGCAAAATGCAAAAAGCACTAAAAATGCATAGGTGTGAATCCAGCCTTAAAAAAGCAGTCCTTCAAAGCAAAAACGGGTCCAAAAATGTTTTCTACTGCATGTAGAAGATAAAAACTCTGTAACTGTGTCTTTAAGAGTTATCCATCGTGCCTTCTATAGTCTTCATATGTTTGTGAGACACCACCATTGTGCCACAACAGATGTACTTTTATCATTGAGATGGTCAAATAGCACTTTTATATATAAATAATTCACCCTTTGGACAGTTTTCAGACTCTTCAGTAATCCATCAAACAAGAGTTATAATGGCTCTCACCTCTCTCTTTACAAAGTTCCAATGTAGACCATTCCATGGGTAAAGAGAAAACTCCAGTGCCACATTATAAAAAAAAAAAAAAAAATTCTGAAGAATTTATTTAACAAGTTAAAAATACACTCACAAAATGATAGTTGATCAAGGGCATTTAATACCAAGTGCCTCATTATTTTGGCGCACCGGATTAGACAGCTATAGAAACTTGCACATAGCACTTTTACCATGGTGTATCTGGTGCAACACCACATATGACGCGCCTTGAAACATTGTTAATTTGATGCAAGGAAAAAGTGCCAATTATTACACTACAAAACAAATGTATTTTCCTTTGGTATTCTCCTTATATTTAGTGGAGAATGCCAGGCACTTTATGTAGAAGTGTTAACAGGCACTTTCAAGTGATCTTGTTTAACCACTTGAGCCCCGGACCATTATGCTGCCTAAGGACCAGAGGTCTTTTTCCAATTTGGCACTGCGTCTCTTTAACTGCTAATTGCGCGGTCATGCAATGCTGTACCCAAACGAAATTTGCGTCCTTTTCTTCCCACAAATAGAGCTTTCTTTTGATGGTATTTGATCACCTCTGCAGTTTTTATTTTTTGCGCTATAAACGGAAAAAGACCGAAAATTTTGAAAAAAAATGATATTTTCTACTTTTTGTTATAAAAAAAATCCAATAAACTAAATTTTAGTCATACATTTAGGCCAAAATGTATTCGGCCACATGTCTTTGGTAAAAAAAATGTCAATAAGCATATATTTATTGGTTTGCGCAAAAGTTATAGCGTCTACAAACTAGGGTACATTTTCTGTAATTTACACAGCTTTTAGTTTATGACTGCCTATGTCATTTCTTGAGGTGCTAAAATGGCAGGGCAGTACAAAACCCCCCCAAATGACCCCATTTTGGAAAGTAGACACCCCAAGGAAATTGCTGAGAGGCATGTTAAACCCATTGAATATTTATTTTTTTTGTCCCAAGTGATTGAATAATGACAAAAAAAAAAAAATATTTACAAAAAGTTGTCACTAAATGATATATTGCTCACACAGGCCATGGGCCTATGTGGAATTGCACCCCAAAATACATTCAGCTGCTTCTCCTGAGTATGCGGATACCACATGTGTGGGACTTTTTGGGAGCTTAGCCGCGTACGGGGCCCCGAAAACCAAGCACCGCCTTCAGGATTTCTAAGGGTGTAAATTTTTGATTTCACTCTTCACTGCCTATCACAGTTTCGGAGGCCATGGAATGCCCAGGTGGCACAAAACCCCCCCAAATGACCCCATTTTGGAAAGTAGACACCCCAAGCTATTTGCTGAGAGGCATATTGAGTCCATGGAATATTTTATATTTTGACACAAGTTGCGGGAAAGTGACACTTTTTTTTTTTTTGCACAAAGTTGTCACTAAATGATATATTGCTCACACAGGCCATGAGCATATGTGGAATTGCACCCCAAAATACATTTAGCTGCTTCTCCTGAGTATGGGGATACCACATGTGTGGGACTTTTTGGGAGCCTAGCCGCGTACGGGGCCCCGAAAACCAAGCACCGCCTTCAGGATTTCTAAGGGTGAAAATTTTTGATTTCACTCTTCACTGCCTATCACAGTTTCGGAGGCCATGGAATGCCCAGGTGGCACAAAACCCCCCCAAATGACCCCATTTTGGAAAGTAGACACCCCAAGCTATTTGCTGAGAGGCATGGTGAGTATTTTGCAGCTCTCATTTGTTTTTGAAAATGAAGAAAGACAAGAAAAAACTTTTTTTTTTTCTTTTTTCAATTTTCAAAACTTTGTAACAAAAAGTGAGGTCTGCAAAATACTCACTATACCTCTCAGCAAATAGCTTGGGGTGTCTACTTTCCAAAATGGGGTCATTTGGGGGGGTTTTGTGCCACCTGGGCTTTCCATGGCCTCCTAAACTGTGATAGGCAGTGAAGAGTGAAATCAAAAATTCACACCCTTAGAAAGCCTGAAGGCGGTGCTTGGTTTTCAGGGTCCCGTACGCGGCTAGGCTCCCAAAAAGTCTCACACATGTGGTATCCCCGTACTCAGGAGAAGCAACAGAATGTATTTTGGGGTGTAATTTCACATATTCCCATGGCATGTTTGAGCAATATATCATTTAGTGACAACTTTGTGCAAAAAAAAAAAAAAAAATTGTCTCTTTCCCGCAACTTGTGTCGCAATATAAAATATTCCATGGACTCGACATGCCTCTCAGCAAATAGCTTGGGGTGTCTACTTTCCAAAATGGGGTCATTTGGGGGGGTTTTGAACTGTCCTGGCATTTTATGCACAACATTTAGAAGCTTATGTCACACATCACTCACTCTTCTAACCACTTGAAGACAAAGCCCTTTCTGACACTTTTTGTTTACATGAAAAAGATATTTTTTTTTCCCAAAAAATTACTTTGAACCCCCAAACATTATATATTTTTTTAAAGCAAATGCCCTACAGATTTAAATGGTGGGTGTTTCATTTTTTTTTTTCACACAGTATTTGCGCAGCGATTTTTCAAACGCATTTTTTGGGGAAAAAACACACTTTTTTAAATTTTAATGCACTAAAACACACTATATTGCCCAAATGTTTGATGAAATAAAAAAGATGATCTTAGGCCGAGTACATGGATACCAAACATGACATGCTTTAAAATTGCGCACAAACGTGCAGTGGCAACAAAATAAATACATTTTTAAAAGCCTTTAAAAGCCTTTACAGGTTACCACTTTAGATTTACAGAGGAGGTCTACTGCAAAAATTACTGCCCTCGATCTGACCTTCGCGGCGATACCTCACATGCATGGTGCAATTGCTGTTTACGTTTGACGACAGACTGCCGCTTGCGTTCGCCTTAGCGCGAGAGCAGGGGGCGACAGGGGTGCTTTTTTTTTTTTTTTTTCTTTATTATTTTTTTGCTTTTTTATCTTATTTTTAAACTGTTCCTTTCATTTTTTTTTTTTTAAATCATTTTTATTGTTATCTCGGGGAATGTAAATATCCCCTATGATAGCAATAGGTAGTGACAGGTGACTCTTTTTTGAAAAAATTGGGGTCTATTAGACCCTAGATCTCTCCTCTGCCCTCAAAACATCTGATGACACCAAGATTGGTGTGATAAAATGCTTCCCCAATTTCCCAATGGCGTTATTTACATCTGGCAAAATCTAAGTCATAAAATGCTCGTAGCTTCCGGTTTCTTAGGCCATAGAGATGTTTGGAGCCACTCTGGTCTCTGATCAGCTCTATGGTCAGCTGGCTGAATCACCGGCTGCATTCTCAGGTTCCCTGTTGAGACAGGAGAGCCAGAGAAAAACACGGAAGACGGTGGGGGGGCATTCCCTCCCACGGCTTGTAAAAGCAGTCTAGAGGCTAATTAGCCGCTAGGATTGCTTTTACATGAAAGCCGACCGCTGGCTGAAAAGAATGATACCAAGATGATACCTAAACCTGCAGGCATCATTCTGGTATAACCATTCAAAGTCGTGAATGGCGTACCTGAAGACAAAAAAATGGTTAACAATAAAGCACAGTAAACGGTAAAGTATAAAAAATTGCATACCTGAAAAGCAAACATGATAAAACACAATAACAATAAAACATTGCAGAATAGAATACAGTAAAAAAGAGCAGAACAAGAGAGAGAGAATAGAGAGAGAGAGAACAATAAAACGACAACTATTTTTTTTTATTTTATATATTTTTTTTTTTTTTTTTTTTTACACTTTTTTTGTAACTAACTTTTATAACGGTAACCGGTTCCAGGTTCGGGTCTCTCAAAATGCGATGGCATCTTGGGAGACCCTGTGAAAGTGTGCCTAGTCTGTGCAATGCTGTACCCTACGCTAATACTCAACTAATGAATGGTAGCGTTCAAAACATTCACCAATGCAAAGACCAGGATTGTCAGGACAGGAGGGACAATAATAGCGGGTGTCACGCCTATATTCACGCTTGCTGCAGACACGACATCTTTTTTGGGGGTTCGTTGGGTAGGGGTACTCGGGAGGACATAAAGAAAATGCCTCTCATGCAGCCGACTGCATTTGGTTGGGGATGTGAATGGGGGAAGTACGGGTGCTGCAGAAGTGGTGGGTTCCCAATTAGGATTGGCGAATGCAGCAGGAAGGGCACTATGGGCACGACGGGCCTGTGTTTGTCTTTTTGGTGGCAGCGGGACACTACTTGTGCTTGCCACCTCACCAGCTTGAACTGCACTTATGGGACTCGCCACGTCACCAAGTGTTACTGCAGTGCTGGTTTGACTACGACCGGGGTGTACTAGGCCGCTGGCGCTTGCCAGTTCAATAAAAAGCTACCAAAAAAACTGTTAGCGATCGCAGGGATCAGGCCTGACTCTGCGAACGCTGCAGTTATGCGTTTAGTGTTTTGTAAGTGACAGTGATCGATCGATACTGCACTTGGGTGGGCTGAGCTGGGCCAGGCGGAGGGGCAAAATGCAGGTGCTAGCAGGTATCTGGGCTGATCCCGCTAACACTGTGTTTTTGGGAACCCTAAACTGCTGGGGACGCTAGTATAGATCTGATCGGATCAGATATTGATCTGTTCAGATACTATACCACTAAGGGAGGCGTATGCTGCGTGCGTGGGTGTTAGCGGTACTGGCGCTAATCTGACGCTGCTTGGGGCTGGTGCTTACCAGTTCACCAAAATACTACCAAAAAAACTGTTAGCGATCGTGGGGATCAGGCCTGACTCTGCGAACGCTGCAGTTATGCATTTAGTGTTTTGTAAGTGTCAGTGATCGATCGATACTGCACTTGGGTGGGCTGGGCTGGGCCAGGCGGAGGGGCAAAATGCAGGTGCTAGCAGGTATCTGGGCTGATCCCGCTAACACTGCGTTTTTGGGAACCCTAAACTGCTGGGGACGCTAGTATAGATCTGATCGGATCAGATATTGATCCGATCAGATACTATACCACTAAGGGAGCTGTACGGTGCGTGCGTGGGTGTTAGCGCTACTGGCGCTAACCTGACGCTGCCTGGGGATGGTGCTTGCCAGTTCACCAAAATGCTACCAAAAAAATGTTAGCGATCGCAGGGATCAGGCCTGACTCTGCGAACGCTGCAGTTATGCGTTTAGTGTTTTGTAAGTGTCAGTGATCGATCGATACTGCACTTGGGTGGGCTGGGCTGGGCCAGGCGGAGGGGCAAAACGCAGGTGCTAGCAGGTATCTGGGCTGATCCCGCTAACACTGCGTTTTTGGGAACCCTAAACTGCTGGGGACACTAGTATAGATCTGATCGGATCAGATATTGATCCATTCAGATACTATACCACTAAGGGAGGCGTATGCTGCGTGCGTGGGTGTTAGCGGTACTGGCGCTAATCTGACGCTGCCTGGGGCGACGCATATCACCGCCAGGCGATCAGGGGGCTTTAACCTTTAATAAACGGCGGGTGCCCTGACACTAAAAAAAAATAAACAAACTAACCAGCGTCACCCGTAACACTTGTACGGTGATCAGTGGTTAAAGGGTTAACTAGGGGGCCATCAAGGGGTTAAAACATTTATTAGATAGTATATGGGGGTCCCTGTCGCTATAAAACGCTGACGGCGAACCTAAATATTTAGGTCCCTAACTAGCATCACCAGCGACACTAATACAGCGATCAGAAAAATGATCGCTTAGCGACACTGGTGACGGGGGGTGATCAAGGGGTTAAAACTTTATTGGGGGGGTTAGGGGGGTATCCTAGACCTAAAGGGGGCTAATATTCACTGTCCCAACACTGTAACTGTCACAAACTGACACCAATGCAGTAATCAGAAAAAAAAAAAAAACTGCTGGTGTCAGTTTGTGACAGGGAGGGGGGGGGGTGATTGGGGAGGGATCGGGGGGCGATCGGGGGGGGGGATCGGGGTGTTTTGTGTGCCTGGCATGTTCTACTGTGTTGTTGCTGCAACGGAATACCGAGCCGAGGAGAGATGACATAATTTCCTTTGCTGCTGTTTAGCATACAGCAGCAAAGGAAGTTATCTGATTGGCCGGCGGCGATCGCAAGGGGGGGGCCACGAACGGATGGTCTCCCCCTCATCTCCGATCGCCGTGGGACCAAAGACGACCGCCTCGGGCACCGGGGGGGGGGGGGGTCCGATCGGACCCCCCACCCGCGGAAGGCAAATCACGTATATATACGTGATTTTGCCTGTCCGTGCCACCTTGCTGACGTAAATCGGCGTGAGGCGGTCGTCAAGTGGTTAAAAACAAAAACGAGTACTGTGATACTTTTTTTTAATCTGCACTAACATTCAAATGTTTAAGACAAGCCTTTTGGGGTGTACCCCCTTCATCTAAAGTCTGTCCAAGCAGTATTAATACACAAATCTTTGGCTAGGTTAGAAGGAGCTGCCTGGAGTATTCATGAGGGTCATAACCAATCCCCAACAAATGGGTTGGCAGGAGGCAGGCCCTCTCAAATACTCTGGGTAAGCCCAGCTGGGTAGTAGAGTTCAAGTGGAAGTTGGAGATGGAATGCTAGGAGGCTGTTGGTGGACCCTTGAGGGTAACCCCCTAGTCGGGGGGTGACCTCTAGTCTGGGAGCTCGGGTGCAAGAGGGATCCTCTAAAAACTCAAGGAGGAATCTTGTCCAGTGGCACAGGAGATGGTGTAAGGACAGCAGGAGCCAGTGAGCATGTCCGGGAGATCTCCAAGGAGAAGACAGCCAGGTGGGCTGGTGAGTGTTACAGTCGGGAAGGACTGAGAGGCAGCCTGAGAGGACTGGGTGAGAGCAGTCTGAGATGGATGCAGAGTCAGTCTGGGAGGACTGTGAAAGCTTAGCCATGAGGGCTTGAGAAAGGGGCAGCTGCAGCTGGGTGGGTTGGCAGTGCCTGAAGAGGTGATTCTGGGATCAGTAGCCACAGAAGGACAGCTGGGCAACAAGACTTTGCTACACAACCAAGGGGCCCACAGTCCTTGCCTGTAAAGGGCATTTGCTACCAATCCGACTGAGCCCTATTGTCAGATCACCTAACAGTGTGCCAGCTGGTGCTGGGAGTTGTAGTGCTCCAAGCAAGTGTTGTACTGGAGGGGCTGAGGAGTGTGTAAATAGTCTTTACAGAAGAAATTGTCAATGGAAAGTTCTGCTAAAGTCAAGTGGGCATCCCATAATACACCTAATAAATACACAAAAACAAAGCAGCAAGGACTGTTTTCTGTCTTAAGAGTGCTGTGGAAACTGTTGTGTTCCTGGCTGTGCAGGGTGGGGGATCCCTTATTCACCAGCAGCTCCTGCGGGGGTAGCTGTACATTTGGAGGCTAGTCCAGGATTTCCACCCACGGGTAACCTGCCAGCTGTTGCTCCTAGAAACCGGAGTTTCTCAAAGAGCTAGAAGCTGCACTTTGTTCAGGACCACTGCAGGGGTTAACAACGGGGAAAAAGGACTCGTGTGCTCTGTCCATTTCTGACTGTGAAGTGCCCATGCCCCAAGCAACCAGAAGGAGTGGCTCTTGAAGCTATTGCCACCCTGCTTACCCAGTTGCCCCAACCACAGCTGGGATGGACACTTGTATTACAACCTGCTGTTTTTGGTAAACTTTACCATGTGCTGCCAGTCGTGGCAACCCCTAATAAAAACACAAAAACAAAGCTGCAAGGACTGTTTTCTGACTTAGAGTTCTGTGGAATATTCTGTGTGCCTGGCTGTGCAGGGTGGTGGATCCCTTATTCACTAGCAACTCCTGCAGGGGTTATTGGAATATTTTCTTTCAGTGTTTTATCCTCTGTTATGATGGGTTGCAGCTGTTTGATTAGTTTTCTTATGCCTTTGAGTGCTGAGTTGTATGTGTATACTAGAGGTACATGGTTATTTGTTTTTTTCTTTTTGTATTGTAGGATATTTTCTCTTTTTGTTTTTAAGGCAGTGTCTATGCTTTTACTGATGGTTTTGTTCTTGTTACCTTTCTACCTTATCTAATGTTGCTAAAATCTTAATGTCTTCTATGCAAATGCTGTCTGGGTCCGAGTATATGCGATAGTATCTGATGGCTTGGCTGTGTATGATGGCTCATTGGGTGTTTTTGGGGTGGCAGCTGTAACTGTGGAGTTGTTTCAGTCAGTGGGTACTTTGGGTACTTATATATTGAGGTGTGCAGTTTATCATCCCTGATGGATACTGGTATATCTAGAAAGTTTACATGTGTACCTGATGAGTTCATTTTTAATTTGATTGATAGGCGAAACTTATTAAGCAAAACAATGGGTACATTTTTTACTTTCTGTCCATGAAAATGTTATCAATAATATACTGTATTTTGCTGTATTTTAAGGAGTTGGTCTTCCACACCTGCCATAAATAAGTTGGCATATCAGGGTGCCATTTTACTTCCCACAGAAGTATCCATACATTGAAGATAAATGTCATTAATGAAAGTGAAATAGCTTTGTGTTAGAATGAGTTGTATCAGTGGTTTGGTGAGGATGATACGAATCTGCGACATGCAGCAATCAAATCCTGTGAGGGATGATGCTATAGAGACATTGTACATCCATAGTCCCTAGAAGTGTATTTGGCAGTAATTGCTGTATATTGTGGAGCTTGTTCGCTAAATCAGTTGTATCTTGCAGGAAACTAGCAGTATTTCTGACTTATGGTTTTAGCTCTTTCTTTACAAGGCCTGATATTTTTTCAGTGAAAGCGTTCATACCTGTTACAATTGGTCTGACTGGATTTCCTAGCTATGGTTCTTGGGCAGCATACAGAAATTCCCAATTTCTGAATTATCTGGAATTGCACTGTTAAGTTCTGAATGTAGGTGGGTTGGTAGTTTTTTGTCGATTAAAGTGATTCTAAAAATTAACTTTTTGTTTTCTAAAATAACAAACATGCCATATTTACTGGCTCTGTGCAATGGGTTTACACAGATGTATTGCTTTGTGCCTAATAAAGGTTCTTGCGGTAAAAGCCAAGAAAGCTTAGACTTCTGTAGTGTATCAATGCTTTACTAAACAGAAAAGCTGCACATATAACTGCACAAAACACAATTCATAGCTTACAAAATATGCCTACAACATGCACAAGCCAATACTCCTTTCTAGCAAAATAAGCATGTACAATATATACATGCAGCAATGTGGACTACAATTATAAACTACAGTGTTCCTCCGTTATTTCTATGCATCGCACGTCCCTCTAGTGCCCAGTGTTATCAACTGACATCGTGTTTGTGAGCCAAACAAAAGGGATTGTGGGATGAGCAGTTCCACAGATTGATTATTGTCCATCACCTTTACGCTTCTTTAGCAAGGCAGTGGTCATCTTGGAGGTCTGTTTGGGATCGTTATGTTGGAATACTGCCCTGAGGCCCAGTCCCCGAAGGGAGGGGATCATGTTCTGCTTCAGCATGTCACAGTACATGTTGGTATTCATGGTTCCCTCAATGAACTGTAGCTCCCCAGTGCCGGCATCACTCATGCAACCCCAGACCATGACATTCCCACCACAATGCTTGACTGTAGGCAAGACACACTTGTCTTTGTACTCCTCACCTGGTTGCCGCCACACACGGTTGACACCATCTGAACTAAATAAGTTTATCTTGGTCTCATCAGACCACAGAACTCAGTTCCAGTAATCCATGTCCTTAGTCTGCTTATCTTCAGCAAACTGTTTGCGGGGGTTCTTGTGCATCATCTTTAGAAGATGCTTCCTTCTAAAGATGCCATGTAGACCAATTTGATGCAGTGTGCGACATATGGTCTGAGCACTGACAGGCTGACCCCCCACCCCTTCAACCTATGCAGCAATGCTGGCAGCACTTGTATGTCTATTTCTCAAAGACAATCTCTGGATTTGACACTGAGTACGTGCACTCAACTTCTTTGGTCGACCATAACAAGTCCTGTTCTGAGTGGAACCTGTCCTGCTAAATCGCTGTATGGTCTTGGCCACTGTGCTGCAGCTCAGTTTCAGGGTCTTGGCTATCTTCTTATAGCCTAGGCCATCTTTATTTAGAGCAATAATTCTTTTTTTCAGATCCTCAGAGAGTTGTTTGCCATGAGGTGCCATATTGAATTTCCAGTGACCAATATGAGAGAGTGAGAGAGATAACACCAAATTTAACACACCTGCTCTCCATTCACACCTGAGACCTTGTAGCACTAACGAGTCACATGACACCGGGAGGGAAAATGGCTAAATGGGCCCAATTTGGACATTTTCACTTAGGGGGGTGCTCCCTTTTTTTGCTAGTGGTTTAGACATTAATGGCTGTGTTTACACTGTTATACAAGCTGTACACTCACTACTTTACATTGTAGCAAAGTGTAATTTCTTCAGTGTTGTCACATGAAAAGCTATAATAAAATATTTACAAAAATGTGAGGGGTGTACTCACTTTTGTGAGATACTGTATATGCAATAAGTAAACTAAACAGTTATTCAACTTCCATTGATGGAGTTATCTCATGGTTCTTTGCTCAGTCCAACTCAAAACGTCTCCAAAGTTCTCCAGTTTGAAGCAGCCATGTCTTGCCTCTTTCTCCTCTAAAACACCACTCTCCTTTTCTCACCACATGCTTGTTTCAAAACCTAATCTCCCCCCCTACTTCCTGTTGCACCATATCCTGCAGAGAACTTTCTCTGCTACCAGTCCAACTGATACATTTGCATATCAATGGGGAGAACCTTAGCTTGTAACAACACATGGTTTAAAAATCGAACTCCATATTATTGCTATAAAATCGCTACAAATAGCCATTGCAACACAACAGAGCAGCCCCGATCCTCCTCTTTTTTGTCCCTCACCGATGCTTCTGGCTCCTCTTCCCTTCTAAGTACCCCCATAGCAAGCAGCTTGCTATGGGGGCACTTGTGCAGGCTTGATTCCGAGCCACACTGTGTGCAACTATTGACACACAAAAAGTGTCTCAGACCTGCCCCCCACTCTATCATCAGCAGGGGCCAATGGATCCCGTTGCTGCCACAGACATGCACAGTGCTGGATCGAGAACAGGATCAGGTAAGTATTTAACCACATGCCGAACCATATACTGTATATATACAGCGGCAAGGATCACGTACCTGTACATGATCCTGCACTTCCGGGTCTGGGGCACGCATGCACACCACCGGCGACCCACTCCCGCTGTAATTGGACACAACGGGAGCCAATCAGCACGTCCACCAAACGTGATGTCAGCCGGGATCCTCCAATTGATTGGGACACAGACACTGCCTATGTAAATAAGGAAGATCGCCAAGGAAGGTTGTGATCCTGTGTTCCTACAAAGCAGGAACACTGATCTCTGCCTTCCCATAGTAAAAGCACCCCCACACAGTAGGCAAGCACTCTCTAGGCACACATTTAACCCTTTGATCACCCCTGATGTTAACCCCTTCCCTGCCAGTGTCATTAGTACAGGGACAGTGTATATTTTTAGCACTGATAACTGTATTAGTGTCACTAGTAGGGATGGGCGAACGGTTCGGCCCGAGCATAAGTTCAGGCCGAACTTTGGTTGTTCGGATGTTCTGCAAACACCGAACAATATGCGGTGTTCAGGGAAAAAACGGCCGTTTAAAAAAAAAAAATTTCATTGATACATGTCCCCTGGGGCAGGACCCGGGTCCCCAAACACTTTTTATGACAATACAATGCATATAAGCCTTTAAAATGAACACTTTTCAATTTTTCATGTTAGTGTCCCATAGACTTTAACGGTATTCGTGTGTTCTGCCGAATTTTTGTGTTTTTGGGGAGGTCCATTCATCTTTTAATTCTCACATTTTTTTACATATTTTTTCATTTTTAGTTCATACTGAAAATAATTACTTTTTTGGGTTTATAATTTTTTAGCGCAGCTTCTCTGTTTCCTATTTGTCTTGTGTATATCCCACAATAAGCTGTTGCTCATTTTATTCGTCTTAATGCAGTTTTTTCTCCTCTTTTTTGTATCCTTTCTGATATTATTACTGCAGCTGGTTTATAGTATTTACATATAGATATTCGAGTTCTAATGTTACTATAGATATTTTTGAATTCAGAGCCCAAAAGGTAGTCAATACTGATGGTGTTTTCAAATTATATAAGGAAGATGAAAATGATTTGGGTGGGCTGTTCATGAGGTTAAAAAACCTTATGGTTTCTGAAACCCATACACAATGGGATATAGCATATTTGGAGACTTATATAAAAAATTCTATGGTCCCTAGGAGTTTAAGATGGGAGATTTCCCCCCCAAAAAAGGTGATACCGAATTAGAGGAATGGTTCAACTATTTCAATAAAGCGGGTTTATCACTCTTACAATTTTTGATCGAAAGGAAGTCCACTAAATTGACTAAATTAGATACTGAGATAAAGGCTATTAAAGAGAAACTTGGTCCCAGTAAAGATAGTGACGAGTATAGGGAGAGATCGCAGAATCTATTAAAAGTCCTTGAGAAAGAGGATAAAGATCAAAAGTATAAAAAAAAGAAAAAATACAATCGTGATTTGAATGACTACCGTAACAATATTGTTTTTGACTGGCAGAAGAAATTAATGGAAGATTTGGCCAGTCAAGCCAATATTGAGATGGAGGTGTCTACACAAGGAAGTGGAGGGACCTCAGGCGTGTTGTTGAGACCACCTCAGCAGCCCAAACCAAATACATCAAAAAAGGGTCCTCAGATTAACAAATCACAGAAAGGGTTGGGCCCCCAACCCTACCAGTCCCCCATAGACCCTCAGGGACTAATAAATTCAATAACGCATCACCCAACCACACTCATAGTTTTGGTCCTCCTTGGTCGAATTACACACAAGGGGGTGGTGGGTTCCGCAAACACCCCCCCTTGGATAGGTGGACACTATTCAGCGCCAAGATGACGAGGTTATCAAAATAACAACAGAGGTCGAGGTCAGAATGGTGATTACCCTGAGTGGTGGAGGTCTCGACAAAACTATGACTCTTTTCATAGACCATCCTACCAGGATTCTTATGATATTGGCTGGGAGTACAATTTACCCACACAGAATAAGTTTTTCCCTCTGAGGGATAGAAGTGCCTTTGATGAGAGTCATGATTTAGCTGGTGCACATGAATATCAACAGGGAGAGTATGGTCCCACTTCACCATATCAGGTTCAAACTGAGAATACACCCAATCGGAAATCCCTGGCCCCTAATGGGCAGGGAACTTGGGGTTTTTCCAAACCCAACCAGGGTTTAAAAAGGCCGGTAGAAAAAAGCAAGGAACTAGAGGGGGGAGGCGCTTGAGAGCAGCAAAAGAGAGCCAGATTGTAAAGGGATTTTTAATTTGAGTACACAAACACTTACTGATTCTGAAAAGGCAGTTTTAGATAAGGGCCTTAAGTTCGTGCCCACTAGGAGCCTTGACAAGTTCCATACATACATGGACATGCATAAATTTGTGCGCAAGTTGAATATAAAAAGATATATGTGTAGTAATCCTATTACCAGTAACTGTTCTAATTCTGGAGAATTTGTACATTCAGGACTAGCTATCCTTATTTAACCCCCCTGGTGCCTTCGCTCCTTCATTGAAGGTTTTCAGGGACGTTATTTTGAGGGATCTCAAATCACTAGAGATTAAAAAAGCTAGGAATTCCAAAACGATTCAGGAAGGTTTGAATTAGCTGTGCAAAAATAAAGATTTGGTTATTCGACCCACAGATAAGGGGGTGGGATTGTAGTTCTCGATCGCAGGGATTATATGGCAGAGATGGATAGAATCCTTAGGGATGCTGACACCTATATCCCACTCCCCTCAGATCCAAAAATCAGTTATCAAAAAGATTTGGAAAAAATCATATCTAAGGGCCTTTCAACGGGCATTCTGAACAAAAGAGAAAGTTTATTTTTGGTCCTTAGAGCCCCTAGGACACCTACTATTTATTATTTGCCCAAGGTTCACAAGAACCCTATCTGCCCCCCGGAACGCCCCATTGTGAGTGGCATAGATTCAATCACATCCCGGGTGGGCAGATATATTGATTTTTATCTTCAGCCTTTAGTTCAAAATATGCCGTTGTATATAAAAGACTCACGACAGGTGATTAATCTTCTTTCAGGAATTAATATCAAATCAGGTTATTGGACGGTGACTGCTGATGTCACCTCCTTATATACCGTAATTCCTCACGGTTTAGGTTTGGATGCGGTAAGAGGTTTTCTTGTTAGGGATTCAGGGCTCCCTATGTGTCAGATATCCTTTATTATGGAGCTTCTTGAATATGCAGCTTCCCATAATTATTTTTGGTTCTCCAACCAATTTTTTCGCCAAAGTCGTGGAGTGGCTATGTGGGCAAAATATGCCCCCAGCCTGACCAATTTGTTCATGGCCAAGTGGGAAGAGGATGTCATCTATGCCCACAGGAGTTCCCATCTCATCCTGTGGGCTAGATATATTGATGACATCCTCCTCCTTTGGGATGGCGATGGTCAAGAATTGCACGAGTTTATGTCCTCTCTTAACTTGAATGATCGTGGTATTCATCTTAATTTTGAAATGAGTCAAACTCAGATACATTTTCTGGACCTGACTCTAACTATCAATGATGGTGTTCTGTCTACATCTACTTTTTTAAAACCACTGATCGCAATTCCTACATCTCATTGGATAGTTGCCATCATTGCCTCTGGCTCACTTCAAAACCAAAGAGCCAATATATGAGATTGCGTAGGAATTGTTCAGACCTGCGGGTATTTTTAACACAGGCCAACACCCTTAATGGTAGATTTCTTGAAAAGGGCTATACTATGGATGCCCTATTACCTGTGCTTAATGAAGTGCACGGGATGGACAGGGAATTATTACTTCAGGATAAACCCCATACTAACAATCCAGGTTATGATATAGGAGTACCCTTTATTACCACATATCAGCATAAGAAGATAAAACAGATAGTTTCCAAACACTGGCATATTGTCAACAATGATAGAATTTTAAATAAAGTTTTGCCAACAAGACCCCAGATAGTATTTACGGGGGCTCCTTCACTTAGGAATAGAGTGGCCCTAACAATTTGGATCCTCCAATGAAGAAAGTAACCTTTTTTAATCTGTTAACGGGATTTTAGAAATGTAGGAGGTGCCGTGTGTGCTCCCTAAATAGTTGTACACACAGAAGAACCCAGACTTTTGAGTCTACGAGCACTCATGAGACACACACCATTACCCCATTTATCACCTGTTCCACTGTGGGTGTGGTGTATTTGCTGCAATGCCCGTGTGGCCTGCAGTATATTGGGCGGACCAAACGCCCTGTCCAAGTTAGGCTCAATGAGCATATTACTAATATTAAATCTGGATTCAGAAACCATTTGGTGTCAAAACATTACCGTTTAGTACACAACAAGGACCCCTCCAATACCCTTTTTTTAGGGATTGATAAATATAGGCCCAACTGGTAGGGGAGCTCTGTGGTGCGAGAAATTTCTAAGCTTGAAATGTCTTGGATCCATAAGGTTAGGACATATATACCCTATGGACTAAATATAGACGTAGACATTAATGCTTTTTTTAACAATTCTTAGTTTTCTTTTCACTGTATACTCGCTTTGAGTCTTGCAGGTGGGTTTTTTAAGTTTAGGTTTTAGCGGTTCTTCTTTGGTTTTGCCACTTACCACTCTGTGGATTCATTTTGGAAATTAATTATAATATATAAGATTTTTTTAGATTTTTTAGATTTTTTTGTAAATTAATTGACCAATTAAAATATTAGCTTATTATAGCTTTCATGGGCCAACGATTATCATCAGCATATTATTAATTATCAATTCTATTTATAATTTATATTATATTATTTATAATCTCCAGTTATATTATTAAAAATACAAAATATAATTTTTTTATTTTATTTTACATTATTTATGGCTTAATTGGCCATTTATATACAAATTTTCACTGTTCATTATGATACATTGATGTATTGACATAATTTCCACTGTTTATTATCATGTATTTACATTTGTTCTCTATTCTGATTGGTATGATAACATAGAATATATGTGTTGCTACTAATCGGATATTTGATGATAGATGTCATGCATCAATTAGATCATTCCCCCGTGCACTTTATGGTTCACCTAATGCTATTATTTTTGTGTTTGGGATAATCTATTTTGGCCTTAATAGATTACATATAATTTAACAGATATATATATATATATTTAATATAACATTTTTATCCTAATTTGGAATGGAGATATATCTCTCTAACCCTTCCTAATATACACTGATATCTAAGGGTTGCACTCACACTCAAATTGGCGCTCTGTAACTCTCTTTGCGGGACTCAGAGCGAGGCTTGGTGTGCCTATTTATGGTGGTTGTTCAGCATGCTGCCCGTTCCCCATTGAAAACGTCATTCTATGAAGAAACGCGCCTGGGAGGTACGTGCTGACGTCACCATGTCGCCCCGTTGAGGAGGACGGGAGATCTTTATGTTGCCGGCCGGCTTCATTTTTAGCTTCAATTGACTGTTCGTTTGTAAGTGTAATTCTTTTTATTAATAAATTTTATAAACGTTGTTACGCTATTGGGATTATTCCATTCTTTTTGAGACTGGTCTCATCTACACCATGGGACTTATGGAGCCTCCGGTTCAATGCTGCAAGTTTTATCCATCCATCCATTAGCCTCATCTTATCCAGCTGGCGATCAATCTGTTCGATAGGATATCTGCTTTTTGATCTTGCCATTTGGTAAGGAGGCCCTCTGTGTGGTGTTGGTGCACTATAAATCGGTATCTTCACTGGTTGATGTTCCATATATCCGTTGGGATTTTTGCACTTATAATCTGCCATCCGGTAAGGAGGCTCTCTGTGTGGTGTTGGTGATTGGAGTTTTCATCACTGGGTTTTTATGCACTTTTCTTTGTTTCACAATGTGAGTGCTACTCTATTCTACATCTATATTTTTTTCTGTGTCAGTATTACGCTATGTTATTTATATTTTTTTCTGGGATGATTTCAAAACGTGGAATTAACGCTAACCCGTGGTTCAAGTCATAAATCGATTAATCCTACTGTGACTGGTTCGCATCGAGGCCTGGGCTGGGTCAAGCCACCTGTTTAATTTGGCTTACTTTCTGGTAAGCATGCCATTTATCAGTCTAACGAGAAGCATTATTGATACTTATTTACGTTGTTTGTATGTTTAACTATTAATCATCCAGCTTTTTGTAAATCTTAAAAAGTTTCTTCAATTTAAAAGATAATGGCATTTATGTTAGGGGAGGAAATAGACCTTGAGATTAAAACAGCTTTTCAGAGTGACACTCCACAAGTTACCAAACAAGAGGATGAGATTAGAAATAAATTCAAGGAACACAAAAAATTGCTAATAAAACACTTGAATAGAAAATGGGACGTAACTTCACTAGAAACATATATAGCGCACAGGATTGTCCCAAGAGGACTACGCGATCGAACCATACCAGCGGAACACCTACATACTGAAAGTTTTCTATCCAAATGGAAAGAACTATGTATCAACCACGGCATGGCCGTGATGGGGCTTATAGTTGAAGAGGAAAAGGCACAATTGATAGAAATTCAGGCCCAAATTGAGGAAAGTGCACGAGGACTGGAGGCATTTAAACATCTAGACGAATTTACCAAACAAAATGACACCCTCAAAAAAGACATAGAAAAGACCCAGTTAAATCTTAAAACAACAAAACAAAGTAAATTTAAACGGGATATTTCAGATTTCGAAAAAGACGAGATTTTTGATCTGACTATACGGCGTGGTCGCAGTCGATCTAGAGGGAGGGGTCAACGCCAACAATCCAAACAACGTCGAGATAAATCACACACTGATTCTGACGATGAAACAACAAGGTCAGTTACTTTTTTAGAGCAAAGGGGGGGCGGAGCAAAACACCCCACAAACCCCGCCTCCGACGCAAAAAAACAAAACAAGCTCCCAGAAACAAAAACAGACCAAGGCATCAGGCGATCGCACATACACGAGAAGCCAAACAAGACACTAATCATGCAACCCTTTCAGAGTACACAACATGAGCCAAATGACCTGAAGGTGGTCAATTTATCCAGCCATAACTTTAGTTCGGATCACCTTAGTCTCCTTACGAAGGGCATGTCTTTTTCACCGACATCCACCATGGATGAGTTTACTGTATATAAGGACATTTCTCTATTTTTGAGAAAGGTCTTTTTACGGTCCCTATATGACGGCAAAGGTGCGACCACCAAAACCATTGTTGATCCAGATGACCAACAAGTTCTGGATATTTTAAACTCCTTACTAGATGAAAATTTAGGACATAGCGAGGAGGCCCATACATCAATCAAACAAACAGTTGATTTAAAAATTAAATCACAAAAAATGCCCCCTCTGTCCAAACATAGGTGGTTAAGCCTCTTCCTTGAGATGGTTCAGACCGATCTCGAGAAAGTAAATTGGAATAAAAGAGGCATGGATAACTTAACTGAAGGCGAAAGAATCGCCCTCGACGATCTTAAAAAGTGGAAAAATATAGTCATTAAAAATAGTGATAAATGGGGCAATGTGGTCATTTTGGATGACACACATTATGAAAAAATGGTAAAGAAACTACTAAATGATGATACCACTTATCGTAGATTGGACCACAATCCTTTTCCTACGTTAATCCAAGAACTAAATCGGATACTCACTTTTGCCAGGGATGAGGGACTACTGACCATGCGTGAATATCAGTATCTTTCAGTTCAGGAGTTCAACACACCTACCTTTTACGTAATTCCCAAACTGCATAAAAATCTGAAAGACCCACCGGGAAGACCGATAGTATCAGCCTGTCAAGGCCCTTTTGAACGTATTGGTAGGTATCTTGATCTCCTGTTGAAGGACATGGTCACCGGTCAAAAATCCTTTGTACAAGATACACGCCACGTCCTATCAAAACTAACGGAATTTCAAAATCTTGATCAGCTGGGTGAGATTTGGCTCGTCGGTATCGACGTTGAGTCATTATATACCTCAATACCCCATGAGTATGGGATCAGAGCAGTCGAGACTTTTTTGAACACTCTTTACCCCCAATCAGGACCACAAAATGAATTTCTGGTCGACCTTCTAAGATTCATGTTAGGCAATAATTACTTTCAATTTCTGGCGGTCTATTATCAGCAAATCCGTGGCACGTCTATGGGGGCAGCATGGGCACCTTCATACGCGTGCCTTCACTTGAGCTTCTGGGAGGAGATGATGGTTTTCCCTTCGTCGATGTACCGTGACCACGTTCACGCCTGGTTACGGTACATCGATGATATTTTCATGATTTGGCGGGGCACTCAGACCAAAATGCTGGAGTTCATTAACAAGCTGAATGATAATACATTCAATATACACTTGACATATTCTTTCAGCCAAACAAAATTGTCCTTTCTTGATCTGCAAATTCATTTTGAGAATGGACAACTCCATACTTCGACTTTCCGCAAGGAAACAACGGCAAATACTTTTCTGAGCGCCACCAGCCATCATCCCCACTGGGTAAAAAATGGTATTCCGGTGGGTCAATTCCTACGTCTCAAAAGAAACTGTTCAAAAGCCAGCGATTATCGAAAGGAAAGCCAGGATCTCTATGCACGCTTTAGAGAGCGGGGCTATTCACATCGTCAAATTAAGCGAGCTAGGCGGAAGGCATCGACTCGGAACCGTCAGAGTCTACTTTTAACTGAGTCAACCCACAACTTGGACCTACTTAAATCAAAAACTGACGGCCCAGTTAGATTAATTACCACCTTCGGCTCTCAATGGAATGACATTCGATCCATTCTAGAGAAACATTGGGGTTTACTCACAAACTCACCGGGTTTGGGTATGATAGTAGGCACCTCTCCCCAGATGGTTGCCCGACGGGCCAAAAATCTGGGGGATATGCTGATACAGTCAGAATTCACGCGAAAACCTGAAGATTCATGGCTGTCCGACTATCCGCGAACCCTTGGTATGTATCAATGTAATAGGTGCCAAATTTGTCCCTATGTACACAGAACTTCCACCTTTACTGATGCGCATGGAAAGGGATCATTTAAAATTCATGATCTAATTAATTGCTCTACATCTCGATTAATCTATATGATTACATGCCCATGTCCCAAAATTTACATTGGAAAAACAAAAAGACAGTTAAAAATTCGCATTGGCGAACATCTGCGAGAAATTAATGACAAAACAAAAATCCCCGAGAAACCCTTGGCAAAGCACTTTGCTAAATTCCACGGAAGTAATTCGCGTGGGATGACGGTAAAAGGCATTTATGCCCTGAAATTACCCCCTAGACGTGGCGATTTTGATCGCATACTACTTCAAAAAGAAAAATGGTGGGTTTACTGCCTAAAGTCGCTAGTTCCAGCAGGGTTAAACACCGAACTAAACTTTCAGCCCTTCTTACCCACTTAAACAACAATTCGCATCACATTTGGTGTTTTATTTCATCCATGCCAGTGAATTGACACCGTACCTGAACAAAACACTGACAAGGTTGGCAACACCACAATATAGCCACCCTTTAACACTTAGGAAGCTCTACACTAGTATCAGTATGTTCATTATCCTTTCTTAATTTTATTTTTATCTTTATTTCTACTTAATATGAGGTATCATCAATCTTCACTTAATCTTAGTTTCATCAGCATGTCCGTTTTCTTTGTGTTCCCCTTCCCCTCTTGTCCTCCTTCCCCTCTATTATTCACCACATTAGGCCAGGTACTTGTAACTCCATTTGAAAAATATAGCTGTATTTAATGAACTACTAAAATCCCCAAAAAACTCCTACTCCTACAGTTCACTGTATCTATTACCCCCTAATTATTCTTCACAAACAACATATGAAACTTTCCTGACAGAAGCATACAAGAGTGATTGAGATTCACTTGTGTCAAAACTTTAGCATCAGGGCGGTGATTGATCGCAGCCGCCGATATAAGAGGAGCGTCCTCACCAGCCCTGCAGTCGTCCGAGAAGAAGCTACGCTATCGGCAAATAGCGAAACGCGTTGACGTCATCATCGCTGACACGCCGCGGGCGCCGGGCATAGTATGGGTGTGTGAGATCAGGAGATGATCGGGAGACGAGACGAAGTGTCAGGTGGCTGCTGCCAGCTGACCGCTCCGACCAGCCTATCCTACTGACGCTAACCCGGCATCCGCACTAAGCTGATTCCCTCAACCAACTGGCGGTGGATTCAAGCCCCTAGGAGGAATACCAGGAGCCGGAGGACTTCCATCAGTAGGCGGGTACTACCACAGCGATCAGACTAGGAGGTAGCGACCGCGGCTTCACAATCCACGATCCCGCCGTCCCTCCAGCTGATGCTGTCTGCATCGGAGCCGCATCCTCTCATCAGCACTCCCTCTCACCAGGTGGGCAGCATTTTTGAATGAACAATCCAGAGCGGATTTTAGAGGACAACTGATGCAACAAATGGTAAAGTCTAATACCTCCATTCATCTGAGTTAAGTTTGGTAGATTTCATATTCGTATATACTTGAGAATACCCTCTATACCCACTATACTAATATTAATGACTTTTACCTAAACTGCTCAAAGGACAATTATTCATTTACCGCATCTTATTTAACTAATCCTCTCATAAATATGCCCAGGATCTGATCATCATCATATGGACCCCTACTGCTTTCTAATTTCTACCAAGAGCTTTGTAACTTCAGTGCTTAGCACTTCTAGTGAAGCCGGCAGTAGTTAATAACCATCCCATTTGTTCCCCCACCACCATTCCCACCTATCCCTAAAAGGATTTTTCTTGCTGCTGACTGGTATTTTTTGGCCAAAATGTGAACTTTAACACCAAATAACAGATACTAAATTGGTGACATTAATTTGATCACCCGTTACCAGCCAACTACTAGCAAAATCCTTACGGCGTCCGGGCGCTGTCATCTGTTGTATGTATTGTTTTTGTTTTGTTTAGTGCGTTTTTTGTTTGTTGTGTCAGGCCTATTACTAAACTGTAGTCGCAGTAATAGGGCCCTTTTGGCCCTACTGCGTTTAACAATTCAACATTTTAATTAAGTGTGTTGCCTAATGTTTCATGTTTTTTAACTATTCAAATAAAGTGAACTATTTAACTTTCTGGCAACTCAGCCAACTAGTGATTGATTATTAGGAAGCTTTGCTAAGGTAACCCCTTACCCAGACACTAGCACTGGGTGCTCTTTTTCTTTTTCATTTATCAGTTGGGGATACACTTCGTATGTCAAGTCACTGAGTGTTAATATATGAACTATTTGAACATTTATTACTTTGGACTTTAATTAGCATATCACGGAATTTTTGTGTTTTTGGAGTGGTCCATTCATCTTTTAATTCTTTTAATTCTCACATTTTTTCATTTTTAGTTCATACTGAAAATAATCACTTTTTTGGGTTTATCATTTTTTAGCGCAGCTTCTCTGCTTTCTATTTGTTTTGTGTATATCCCACAATAAGCTGCTGCTCATTTTATTCGTCTCCTCTTCTTTGCCGAATTTTTTGCCTGTTCGCATGTTCTGCTGCGAACCGAACAGGAGGGTTTTCAGCTCATCCCTATATTCCCCATAAAGTTTCATTTAGTGTCTGATATTTCCACCGCAATGTCACAGTCCTGCTATAAGTTGCTGATCGCCGCTTTTACTAGTAAAAAATAAAAATAAATAAAAACTCCATAAATCTATCCCATAGTTTGTAGATGCTATAACTTTTGCGCAAAACGCTTATTGTTTTTTTTTTTTTACCAGAAATATGTAGCAAAATACATATTGGCCTAAATTGATGAAGAAATTTGATTTTTTTTTCCATTTTTTTTAATCGGATATGCTTTAGAGCAGAAAGTAAGAAATATTGTTTTTTTTTTTTTCAAAATTGTCGTTTTTTTTGTTTATAGAGCAAAGAATAAAAATCGCAGAGGTGATCAAAAACCAGCAAAATAAATCTCTATTTGTAGGGTAAAAAAGGACATCAATTTTATTTGGGTGCAGTGTCGCACAACCGCACAATTGTCAGTTAAAGTAATACAGTGCCATATTGCAAAAAAATGGTCTGGTCATGAAACCTTCCGGAGGGCAATTTTAGGGGAGGCTGGTGGGAGCTGACATTGAAAGTTTTCTTACCTTATACAGAGAAGCCATTATGGTGAAAAACCTTATACCTTTACAACCACTTTAAATCAAGGTTCAGATAATAATCCATTTGATACATAGCATTTACCTGCTGCCATTTTTTATGTATTTGTTTGTATCCATCGCAACTGCACCCTCGTTACCTGCTAGTTTAATGGTGAAGTCCTGACTGTTGAGTAACCCCTATTTAGCCTTCTACTCTAGTGGTGAAAGATTGTATAAACGTTTGTTTTGCTGGGTGTATGTCAGGGATGTAACTCTCATTCTGCAGTTGTTAATATAAATGTACAGTTTGGGGGCACTCATATTATTCTAAATCACATTGTTTTAAAGCAAAATCCCAATTTTAAATCAGACCAGCTAACCCCCTGAATACTACATATAAGATCAAAAATTAGAATACCGGAGACTGCAAATTTTGGCGGCACTAGGGACTTTCTTGGTACCACTAATATTCAGAACGTTCTATATGATTTAAAATTGACATATTTTATTACAAAAATCTATAAAATCGTCAATACATTATACAGACAAGAGAAAAAGGGAATAACCACAAAGAATATTAGTGGTACCATGAAAGTCTCTAGTGCCTCCAAAATTTGCATTCTGCAGTATCCAAATCTTTGGGACTTGGGTACATTTACATTATATTTTATGTGCGCTTGTAGAACATTTAATCAAAAATTAGAATAGAATTTTCCTTTTAAAAGGTTGCATGCAAAACAATATGAATGCATCAAGTCTGACCTATAACAAAGCATATAATGGTAATGGGGTAATGGCATGAACAATATAATTGAATAATATAAGGCAATAATAGAATAATATAAGGTCTATCCCTATGCTAAGAACACTAGTACTGCATTATTGTCCTTCAGGAGTATATGACCTATGAATAATAAAGTAACTATGTTCCAGTCTAGCATTTACACTTACATCAGTATTGTTTTAGAACATGCAACACGTGCGTCAGAGGTGCAATTCTGTGGTGTGTTGAGGGGGGCTTTGATAAATAAATTAAATGTCAGTGTGCTGACATACAGTATGTAGTGTTTATTAATATGCATTTCCCTTAAACTGACAGATAGTGCTTTTTGAGGTAAAATAGTAGCCTGTACATTAAAGTATATATAAACTCTCACCTTGTAAAACAACCCATTCGATTTAAAATAAAAATGAAAGGCAAAACATTTTTGTATATAAATATATATATACAGAAAACTTTATAAATACCTTTTTACCCCCTTTTTATAAGTGATCGCATACCATCCGTTCTCAGCTGCATAAGGAGCTCAGAGAACAGGGGAAGGATAAACAGCAGTGCAATCATCTTCCCAGTGAATGGCTTTGTGGGGGGGGGGGGATCGTGCTCTCTTGTCTAGTGTGGTCAGTTTTTGATAGGAAAGCATGGGGACTGAGGGAAACACCATGTATTTCACACAAAGGAAGCAATACAAAGAGAACAGGATACTTTTTCATTCAAGTACATGACACAGAAGGCACATATCAGGTATATGAAATGTTGGCTTTACATATTCTTTAAATTTAAAGCGGAACTTTACCTATAACAACGTGATAAAAAAAAAATGTTCTTTAGCAAGGAACATACATTCCACATTAATAATTAGGCTACTAAAATTAGTGTGCACTGTAAATTGCCTCCAGCGTTGTTTCTGTTACATTTGGCTGAAGGCAGCCATTTTGCTGAAGCCCCTGAGCAGCTGTAAAATCATGAAGTGAAAGCTAAACCCATCAATTTCATGGTTCAAAAAAACAGCTACATTCCTGGAATGCCAGGATTGCTAACTGTCACATTTGCTTGTGTCCTGAACCAAACTGTTAAACCATCAAATGGCTGGTGTCATAACTGATCACATGTGCAGCACCATGGAAGTTGCAGCTCAAACTGAAGCAGCTTCCTTGGATGTATAGGATAGGAGGGTTTAATTCCGCTTTAAGGCTGTTAGCAGATCGGCCTCTACAAACTCAGCAGTGCCTAAAAATAGAGAGCAACTGAGCATGTGCAGAGAAGGGAGAGCCAATGTATTACTGGATTTTAAACAGTATAGGAACTTTTTTTATAACGTTTTACATAGCTTTACCTGAAAAAGGGGCCAGCCTGAAGTGATCTGGCAGGACTTAATTTTCTGACTAAAGTTCCACTTTAAGATCCGCCTCCTGAGTAGGGATGAGCCGAACACCCCCCGGTTCGGTTCGCACCAGAACCCGCGAACGGACCGAAAGTTCGCACGAACGTTAGAACCCCATTGACGTCTATGGGACTCGAACGTTCGAAATCAAAAGTGCTCATTTTAAAGGCTAATTTGCATGGTATTGTCCTAAAAAGGGTTTGGGGACCCGGGTCCTACCCCAGGGGACATGTATCAATGCAAAAAAAACTTTTAAAAACGGCCGTTTTTTCGGGAGCAGTGATTTTAATGATGCTTAAAGTAAAAAAAAAAAAAGTGAAATATTCCTTTAAATATCGTACCTGGGGGGTGTCTATAGTATGCCTGTAAAGTGACGCGTGTTTCCCATGTTTAGAACAGTCCCTGCACCAAATGTCATTTTTAAAGGAAAAAATCTCATTTAAAACTGCTTGCGGGTTTAATGTCATGTCGGGTCATGGCAATATGGATGAAAATCAGTGAGACAAACGGCATGGGTACCCCCCCAGTCCATTACCAGGCCCTTTGGGTCTTGTATGGATATTAAGGGGAACCCCGCACCCAAATTAAAATAAGGAAAGGTGTGGGGCCACCAGGCCCTATATACTCTGAACAGCAGTATACAGGCGGTGCAAACAAGACAGGGACTGTAGGTTTGTTGTTAAGTAGAATCTGTTTGTAATTTTGAACATTTTTAACGTGTTTAGCTCCAGCCAAAAAATCTTTTCTAAGCTTTTTGGAAAACATAGGGAAGGGTTATCACCCCTGTGACATTTGTTTTGCTGTCTTTCCTCCTCTTCAGAAGATTTCACCTCACTTTTTTGTCCCAATGAAAAATGTTTTTTGAAAATTTGGGTTTTTTTGTGGAACAAGGATTGGAAAGCATCAGTGGAAAGGAGAAATTGTTTTCCCATATTAACTCTTACAGGAGAGAATTTCCCTTCCTAGGGGTAGATTTCATCTCACTTCCTGTTGTCTCCTTCCGTTTGCAAGTAGGAGTCGTTTGTAAGTTAGATGTTTGAAAGTAGGGTCCTGCCCTATATACTCAGCAGAAATTTGGGCCTTAGGTGTTGCTGTGGCCACAACACTGTAAGCCCTCACAGGGCCCTGCTGTGAAATATTAGATCAAGAATTGTAATTACATGCCCCTGTTGAACAGGAGCTGAAAAATTAGGCCTTAGGCACTGGTGCTGGTGCCACAACACTGCAACCCCTCACAGACACTCTAGTTGGAACGCAGGAACGAGCCCTGCTGCAAAGTATTGCTTCAAAAATTGTAATTACACGCCCCTGTTAGACGGGGCAGAAAAATTGGGCCTTAGGCACTGGTGCTGGTGCCACAACACTGCAACCCCTCACAGACACTCTAGTTGGAACGCAGGAACGAGCCCTGCTGCAAAGTATTGCATCAAAAATTGTAATTACACGCCCCTGTTAGACAGGGGCAGAAAAATTGGGCCTTAGGCACTGGTGCTGGTGCCACAACACTGCAACCCCTCACAGACACTCTAGTTGGAACGCAGGAACGAGCCCTGCTGCAAAGTATTGCATCAAAAATTGTAATTACACGCCCCTGTTAGACAGGGGCAGAAAAATTGGGCCCTAGGCACTGGTGCTGGTGCCACAACACTGCAACCCCTCACAGACACTCTAGTTGGAATGCAGGAACGAGCCCTGCTGCAAAGTATTACATCAAAAATTGTAATTACATGCCCCTGTTAAACAGGGGCTGAAAAATTGTGCCTTAGGCACTGGTGGTGGCGCCCAGAACCAAAAATGTTCTTACAAGCTATCAGCGTGATGATTGAGGAGGAAGAGGATAATTACTCAGGGATAGTCACTCAGCATCAGCATAGGCAGTCTTTGAAGGGATCTGAGATTTCAAAAAAAATTATTCGGTTACATCAGCATCAGGTGCTTGGTAGCTGGTGGTGATCCAAGACTCATTCATTTTTATGAAGGTCAGCCGATCGACCGAGTCGGTGGACAGACGCACCCTGTGATCGGTTACCACGCCTCCAGCAGCACTGAATGTGCGTTCCGAAAGAACGCTGGATGCAGGACAGGCCAGTAGCTCAATTGCATACTGTGCAAGCTCTGGCCAGTGATCCATCCTCAAGACCCAGTAACCCAGAGGATTTTCGGTGGGAAAGGTGTCCAAGTCTGATCTTGCCCCTAGGTATTCCTGCACCATGTAAAACAGACGCTGGCGATGGTTGCTGGAACCGATCATACCTTGGGGCTGCGGACCAAAAAATTGTCTGAACGCATCGGTCAGACGGCCACCTTCTCCACCGCTCCTTCTTTGACTGACCGAAGCCTCAGCAACACGTTGTCCAGAAACAGGAGTTTGTAACCTCCCAGTCTCTGGGAACGCGTTGCACAGACCTTTCTGCAAGGCCTCCCGAAGATGTTTCATCCTCTGCTCCCTCTGCGATGGCAAGATAAGGTCCGCAACCTTACCCTTGTAACGTGGATCAAGGAGGGTTGCCAGCCAGTATTGGTCCTTCTCCTTGATACCACGAATACGAGGATCCTTACGCAGGCTTTGCAGGATCAGGGAGGCCATGCAGCGTAGGTTTGCTGAGGCATTCGGTCCGGAGTCCTCTGGGTCACTAAGAACGACATGGTCCGCAGCCACCTCCTCCCAGCCACGTACAAGTCCATGTGTTTCTTGGGACTGACCCCTTAAAGACTGCTGCTGATGCTGAGTGCCAGGCTCCACCTCCATACTGACACAATCTTCCTCCTCCTCCTCTTCCTCCTCGTCCTCTTCCTGTGTGATCGGCGGGCACGCAGGAACACTGTCTGGATAAAGGGGGCCTTGAGAGCTAAGGAAGTCCTCCTCTTCCTGCCTCTGTTCTGCCTCAAGTGCCCTGTCCATTATTCCACGCAGCGTGTGCTCCAACAGGTGGACAAGGGGGACAGTGTCACTGATGCATGCACTGTCACTGCTCACCATCCTCGTGGCCTCCTCGAATGGTGACAGGACAGTGCATGCATCCCTGATCATGGCCCACTGGCGTGGGGAAAAAAAACCAAGCTCCCCTGACCCTGTCCTGGTGCCATAGTCGCACAGGTACTCATTGATGGCCCTCTGCTGCGTGTGCAGCCGCTGCAGCATGGCCAACGTTGAGTTCCACCTGGTGGGCATGTCACAGATTAGGCGGTTCTTGGGCAGGTTAAACTCCTTTTGGAGGTCCGTCAGCCGAGCACTGGCATTATATGACCGGCGGAAATGCACACAGACTTTCCTGGCCTGCCTCAGGACATCCTGTAAGCCCGGGTACCTGCCCAAGAACCGCTGCACCACCAAGTTAAGGACGTGAGCCAAACAGGGCACATGGGTCATTTGTCCCTGTCGGAGGGCAGAGAGGAGGTTGGTGCCATTGTCGCAAACCACCATTCCTGCCTTAAGTTGGCGTGGCGTCAACCACCTCTGAACCTGCCCCTGCAGAGCTGACAGAACCTCTGCCCCAGTGTGGCTCCTGTCCCCCAAGCACACCAGCTCAAGCACCGCATGGCATCTTTTGGCCTGCGTACTTGCGTAGCCCCTTGAACGCCTACGGAGCACCGCTGGTTCCGAGGAAGAGGCCATGGAGGAAGAAGAAGAGGAGGGGGTGGAGGAGAGAGGTGTGTCACAATCAGCATTTTGGAGGCGTGGTGGCGGAACAACCTCCAACACTACTGCACCTTGTCCTGCATCCTTCCCAGCTGCCAGCAGAGTCACCCAATGCGCCGTGAAACTTAGGTAACGTCCCTGTCCATGCCTGCTGGACCATGAGTCAGCGGTAATATGCACCTTACCGCTGACCGCCCTGTCCAGCGAGGCATGGACATTGCCTTCCACATGCCGGTAGAGAGCCGGAATCGCCTTCCGTGAGAAAAAGTGGCGTTTGGGTACCTGCCACTGAGGAACCGCACATTCCACAAACTCACGGAAGGGGGCAGAGTCTACCAACTGAAAAGGCAGCAGTTGAAGTGCTAGCAATTTTGCCAAGCTAGCATTCAACCGCTGGGCATGTGGATGGCTGGGAGCAAACTTCTTTCGGCGGTGCAGCAGCTGGGGCAGGGAAATTTGCCTGGTACAATCTGACGTCGGTGTACCAAAAGCAGATTGCCCACAAGTACTTGGCTGTGACACACCTAATTCTACACCTTCATTCCTCTCACTGCAGGTCTCAGAGAGGACTGAAGGTCTAGTGGGGTTGGAAATCTCAGCTGATGAGGAGCAAGGAGAGATCCTCTTTGTTCTTTGGTGTGGGTCTTTTAGATACGCTTGCCAACGAACTGCATGGCAGGTCAACATATGTCTGGTCAAGCATGTGGCACCCAAGCGGGAGATGTTTTGGCCACGCGAGATACGCTTGAGACATATGTTGCAAATAGCAGCGGTGCGATCTGATGCACTCATCTCAAAAAAGGCCCACACCAAAGAACTTTTTGAATAACGCGCAGAGACTGCAGCGCCCTGCACATGTGGAGCTTTGGGGTGTGATGCAGTCAATGTGCTGCCCTTAGGCTGGCCCCTGGAGGGCATCCTGCCTCGTTGGTGATGTGCTGCCGCCTCCTCCTCCTCCTCCTCCTCCTCCTCCTCCTCCTCCTCCTCTCTCCTATCAGGCACCCACGTTGAGTCAGTGACCTCATCATCCCCTCCCTCCTCATCACTGGAGCAAACCTGGCAGTATGCTGCAGCAGGGGGAGCATGACTGCCAGATTGCTGTCCTTCTTGGGCACCCCCTCTGTCCGTGCTCATGTTACTGCCTTCATCGAGCTCAGTATCGTCATCAGAGCCTTCCAAACGCTGGGCATCCTCCTGGAGCATGTACCCAACACTGTGGTCAAACAGTTCGAGGGAATCCTCATGAGGACATGGTGAAGCTAGGGAAGGAGTCACTGATGACATTGAGCTGAGGGAAGAGGCCGCTGCTTTGCCAGACAAAGCACCCTGGGCATGGGTGAGAGAGGATGAGGAGGATGAGGACGGCTTGGTCATCCACTCGACCAAGTCTTCCGCATGTTGCGGCTCAACACGGCCAGCTGCCGAAAAAAAGGCCAAGCGTGTCCCATGGCCACGTGCTGATGAGGATGCACCGTCTCCACGACCAGCACTAGACACAGAGCCTGCTTGCCCTCTCTTATTGGCTTGTGACTGTCTGCCTCTCCTTCTTGGCCTTCCAGACATACTAATGGCCTGTAGCTGCACTAAGCTGGGATAGAACACCTGTAATTTTCTTCAAGTAGCTTTATATACTGTAACCAGACAAGCCTGCCTGTCAGTAGGAAGATAACAGGAACGGATCTAGCTGAACACTGTGAGCAGGACGCACTGTACTAAATGTAAATAGTCTAGCTGCCTGACCGTGGTACTAATAGGATCAAATAGAACACCTGTAATTTTCTTCAGGTAGCTTTATATACTGTAACCAGACAAGCCTGCCTGTCAGTAGGAAGATAACAGGAACGGATCTAGCTGTACACTGTGAGCAGGACGCACTGTAGTAAATGTAAATAGTCTAGCTGCCTGACCGTGGTACTAATAGGATCAAATAGAACACCTGTAATTTTCTTCAAGTAGCTTTATATACTGTAACCAGACAAGCCTGCCTGTCAGTAGGAAGATAACAGGAACGGATCTAGCTGAACACTGTGAGCAGGACGCACTGTACTAAATGTAAATAGTCTAGCTGCCTGACCGTGGTACTAATAGGATCAAATAGAACACCTGTAATTTTCTTCAGGTAGCTTTATATACTGTAACCAGACAAGCCTGCCTGTCAGTAGGAAGATAACAGGAACGGATCTAGCTGTACACTGTGAGCAGGACGCACTGTACTAAATGTAAATAGTCTAGCTGCCTGACCGTGGTACTAATAGGATCAAATAGAACACCTGTAATTTTCTTCAGGTAGCTTTATATACTGTAACCAGACAAGCCTGCCTGTCAGTAGGAAGATAACAGGAACGGATCTAGCTGAACACTGTGAGCAGGACGCACTGTACTAAATGTAAATAGTCTAGCTGCCTGACCGTGGTACTAATAGGATCAAATAGAACACCTGTAATTTTCTTCAGGTAGCTTTATATACTGTAACCAGACAAGCCTGCCTGTCAGTAGGAAGATAACAGGAACGGATCTAGCTGTACACTGTGAGCAGGACGCACTGTACTAAATGTAAATAGTCTAGCTGCCTGACCGTGGTACTAATAGGATCAAATAGAACACCTGTAATTTTCTTCAAGTAGCTTTATATACTGTAACCAGACAAGCCTGCCTGTCAGTAGGAAGATAACAGGAACGGATCTAGCTGAACACTGTGAGCAGGACGCACTGTACTAAATGTAAATAGTCTAGCTGCCTGACCGTGGTACTAATAGGATCAAATAGAACACCTGTAATTTTCTTCAGGTAGCTTTATATACTGTAACCAGACAAGCCTGCCTGTCAGTAGGAAGATAACAGGAACGGATCTAGCTGTACACTGTGAGCAGGACGCACTGTACTAAATGTAAATAGTCTAGCTGCCTGACCGTGGTACTAATAGGATCAAATAGAACACCTGTAATTTTCTTCAGGTAGCTTTATATACTGTAACCAGACAAGCCTGCCTGTCAGTAGGAAGATAACAGGAACGGATCTAGCTGAACACTGTGAGCAGGACGCACTGTACTAAATGTAAATAGTCTAGCTGCCTGACCGTGGTACTAATAGGATCAAATAGAACACCTGTAATTTTCTTCAGGTAGCTTTATATACTGTAACCAGACAAGCCTGCCTGTCAGTAGGAATTTAACAGGAACGGATCTAGCTGAACACTGTGAGCAGGACGCACTGCACTAAATGTAAATAGTCTAGAAGATAACAGGAACGGATCTAGCTGAACACTGTGAGCAGGACGCACTGCACTAAATGTAAATAGTCTAGAAGATAACAGGAACGGATCTAGCTGAACACTGTGAGCAGGACGCACTGCACTAAATGTAAATAGTCTAGAAGATAACAGGAACGGATCTAGCTGAACACTGTGAGCAGGACGCACTGCACTAAATGTAAATAGTCTAGAAGATAACAGGAACGGATCTAGCTGAACACTGTGAGCAGGACGCACTGCACTAAATGTAAATAGTCTAGAAGATAACAGGAACGGATCTAGCTGAACACTGTGAGCAGGACGCACTGCACTAAATGTAAATAGCAGGAACGGATCTAGCTGAACACTGTGAGCAGGACGCACTGCACTAAATGTAAATAGTCTAGAAGATAACAGGAACGGATCTAGCTGAACACTGTGAGCAGGACGCACTGCACTAAATGTAAATAGTCTAGAAGATAACAGGAACGGATCTAGCTGAACACTGTGAGCAGGACGCACTGCACTAAATGTAAATAGCAGGAACGGATCTAGCTGAACACTGTGAGCAGGACGCACTGCACTAAATGTAAATAGTCTAGAAGATAACAGGAACGGATCTAGCTGAACACTGTGAGCAGGACGCACTGCACTAAATGTAAATAGCAGGAACGGCTCTAGCTGAACACTGTGAGCAGGACGCACTGCACTAAATGTAAATAGCAGGAACGGATCTAGCTGAACACTGTGAGCAGGACGCACTGCACTAAATGTAAATAGCAGGAACGGATCTAGCTGAACACTGTGAGCAGGACGCACTGCACTAAATGTAAATAGCAGGAACGGATCTAGCTGAACACTGTGAGCAGGACGCACTGCACTAAATGTAAATAGCAGGAACGGATCTAGCTGAACACTGTGAGCAGGACGCACTGCACTAAATGTAAATAGCAGGAACGGATCTAGCTGAACACTGTGAGCAGGACGCACTGCACTAAATGTAAATAGCAGGAACGGATCTAGCTGAACACTGTGAGCAGGACGCACTGCACTAAATGTAAATAGTCTAGAAGATAACAGGAACGGATCTAGCTGAACACTGTGAGCAGGACGCACTGCACTAAATGTAAATAGCAGGAACGGATCTAGCTGAACACTGTGAGCAGGACGCACTGCATTAAATGTAAATAGTCTAGATAGAAGATAACAGGAACGGATCTAGCTAAACTGAATACAGTGTATATATATATATGCAACACCTGGGATGCATATATATACACAATACACTGTAAGTGCAGCTAACTGACTGACTGTTCTGCCTAATCTATCTAACTCAAATCAAATGACACTGTCTCTCTCTCTCTCTATCTCTCAGCACACCGGAACACACACTACACAGGGCCGCCGTGCAGGCGGCCTTATATAGTGTGGGGTGTGTACTAAATCCCCTGAGCCATAATTGGCCAAAGCCACCCTGGCTTTGGCCAATTACAGCTCTCTCTACTGACGGCGCTGTGATTGGCCAAGCATGCGGGTCATAGTGCATGCTTGGCCAATCATCAGCCAGCAATGCACTGCGATGCCGCAGTGAATTATGGGCCGTGACGCGCCACACGAATTTAGCGCGAACGGCCCATAACGTTCGCAATTCGGCGAACGATCGAACAGCCGATGTTCGACTCGAACACGAAGCTCATCCCTACTCCTGAGTTCAACTTTGTTGCTGTCCACATTGGGGTTATATAGTTACATACTAACTTAGTAGGCAAGGTTGAAAAAAGACACAAGTCCATCAAGTCCAACCTATGTGTGTGATTATATGTCAGTATTACATTGTATATCCCTGTATGAAACCACCGCCTGTGGAAGGGAATTCCACATCCTTGCTGCTCTTATAGGGCATACACACGGTCGGACTTTGTTCGGACATTCCGACAACAAAATCCTAGGATTTTTTCCGACGGATGTTGGCTCAAACTTGTTTTGCCTACACACGGTCGCACAAAGTTGTCGGAATTTCCGATCGCCAACCACGCGGTCACGTACAACACTTACGACGAGACTAGAAAAGGCCGGTTCAGAACCAAGCGCGGCACCCTTTGGGCTCCTTTTGCTAATCTCGTGTTAGTAAAAGTTTGGTGAGAGACGATTCGCGCTTTTTCAGACTCGTGGCTTTCAGATCGTTTTCTGCCGTTCAGTTTGTGCTTGTGGGTTTGTATCTGCTCTTCAGTGCGTGCAGCAAGTTCCGCGTGACTTTAGGTAGTCATTGTATTCTTGTTCGTTCATTACTGTTTTTCAGGTCGCTCTTCACAGGCCTTGCTGTTCTTCAGTGCATTCTGTTACTTCGTTCTGAGCAGCCGACCATTTTCTAGCCATGTTTCGTATGCGTACTCCTCGTAGAGTTCGTGCTGTGTGGGGGCTTGGTGTTGGGGTCCTGACCTTGACACAAGTCCAGTCCATGAACAGGGTGGGGAGGAGTTCATGGACCAAGAATTGGTTGCTTCAGCGTGACCAGTTCTCTCATATGCCTTTGCTCCGTGAGATCCGTGAGAATAATCCTGATGATTTCAGGAACTTTCTCAGGATGACGGACCCCGTGTTTCACCGTTTGTTGGCTTCGCTGACCCCCTATATCAGCAGGCAGGATACCTGCATGAGGCAAGCCATCACTCCGGAGCAGAGGTTGGTCGCTACCTTGCGGTATTTGGCCACAGGGAGAAGCCTGCAGGACTTAAAGTTCTCGACAGGCATCTCCCCCAGGCTCTGGGTATCATCATCCCAGAGACCTGTTCTGCCATCATACAGGTCCTGCAGAAGGAGTATATGAAGGTAAGATTTTTATCCTTTTATATCACATTTTATTGTATTGAATGTTTGCTAATATCTTGTATTTCTTTCCTCATTCCCTAATGACCATGATTGTAATATGCTGTGAATGTCCCCTTTGTTCTCATGCATGCTGGATTTTTATGTAATTATTATTTTAGGTCCTTCATACATATTTGCCCTTCACTAACCTCCCCAGCATGGTGTCTCCTGCCCTATATTCACCTCATGTAGTCACTTAACAATGTATTTTATCAGCTCCATAGTAGTGCTTTACCCCAAAAACCCCCTAAAATGTTTGGAAATGTTATTTTTTCTTTAAATTCAGGCAGAGTGCCAGAGGCTTTTTTTTGTGGTGTCCCCAAATAATTTTTAGTAACCCTCCCTCCCCCAACTGCTAAGTCAGCTGATCCCAATTCTCTATCTATCCTCAATCATCTATCTGCTGACTTTGCCAACCCATACACACTATACCCACCTCTTTACTGGTCAGATTTATGGATGAATTCCCCAAAGCATGTAGTGCAAGGGCCTGCCTGTATACTTTCCAATGGTACTGTTTAAAGTTTTTGTATCCTATTATTATCTTGATAGGTAATGGCAGAATGTCCAAATGTCCTCAAATGTGTACAGTGTGTATTTATATCTTTGTATTCAGACACTTCTTACCTGTCCAGTGGGCTGCCAATAGTGTAACTAAGGAGGGGGTGTTCCAAGTAATCCCCATTATTTAGGCATTCATCTCTAAATGAAGTGAAGAGGGTTACCTGTCCAAGATTTACACACACCCCCTATAATGTTAGAAATGGCCCATGAGAGGGGGGGGAGGAGGAATATGATAGGTGTACCTTATACATTGGTGTTGTTAAATTCCCCTTAATAAATGCTATCTGGAGGTTGCCCCATAATGTTTGTGCTTGCCATGTTTCAGAGTAAAAATAGTAATGTTTATTGTTTTTTCCTCAACAGTTTCCTTCCACGCCACAGGAATGGCAGACTGTGGCCTCCCACTTTGCCGAGCGGTGGGACTTTCCTAACTGCGGAGGGGCAATTGATGGGAAACACGTCCACATCGTCCCACCACCCAACTCAGGGTCGTACTATTATAATTACAAGGGGTTCAATAGTATAGTGATGTTGGCGGTGGTGTCGGCTAATTACGACTTCTTGTATGTGGACGTGGGGAAGAATGGCCGGATGTCCGATGGTGGAGTCATCGCCCAGACGGAGTTTTACAGGCATCTCCGGAATGGCAGCTTGGACTTGCCAGCTCCAGAGGACAATGTGGAAGGACTCCCATTCGTGTTCGTTGCTGATGAAGCGTTTGCGCTGGGGGACCACCTGATGCGGCCATTCCCAATGAGGACCCTCACCCCGGAACAGAGGGTTTTTAATTACCGGCTGGCCAGAGCCCGAAGAGTGGTGGAGAACACATTTGGAATCCTGGCCAGCCAGTTCCGCCTATTTATGACACCCATCCATATGGCGGAGTATAAACTGAACCATATAATACTTGCGTGCTGTGTTCTCCATAACTTTTTAAGGAAACATTCGGCCAACTATGCTGGCTCAGTTGGGCCTGAGGCCGGAATGATACATCAAACCACACTGACGGCGCTTGAAAGTGGCCGTCCTGGCTTGCCCTCCCTGAGTGCCCGTGATGTCCGGTTACGATACCAGGAGTTCTTTGCGGGTAGGGGGGCCATCAATATGCCAGACAATCTGTGAAGCATTTTTATAATAAAAAAAAAAAAACTAAATCTTTGTGGACATTTACTGCTTGTGTTTGTTTTAGCTGACCCTGACAGAAATGTTTGGAGTGCAGAAAATGGCGTGATTGTGTAACCTTATACAAAGCACTGTTGGCTGTTATTTACTAAATGCAAAAACACATTTCACTACAAGTGCACTTGCAACTGCACTGAAACTGCACTTGTAGTGCAAAGTGGATTTGCCCTTAGGAAATAACCCCCATTTTCTCATCAAACAACAATTACATCACCCCAAAAGTGTTGTAGCGTTGAGACAATAATCCACACATTCTTGATTAACAATCTTTTTTTTAATACCTGCACAATCACATGTGCATTTACCAAAGGTTTTTCACACAAACCAACATGTTTGTTGTATACCAATTTTTGTGGTGGCATTATCCAAAATCAAAATGTCCATTTTATAGAAAACAGGCCTGTGTAAAACCCACAAGAAAGACACAAATCTTGATCTTACAAAGTTCACATTTGGTAGAACTTGAAGGCAATATTAGACATGAGTATTTAGGAACTGTGTTTGATATTGCGTTCAGATGGGGGGAAATCACCCCTGGAAAAGCCAAATTTGGAAGATGCACACAAATTTCCCAATGTCAACATGTGCTACCTGCCATCACGGGGGATCAAGGGATGTGTTTTGGGGGAGCAAGCCCTTCCTCACCGCTACTTTATTATTGAGGAAGGGGTTGCACCCCCAAAACGCGTCCATTGATCTCCCGTGATGGCAGATAGCACATGTTGGCACACTGTGTGCATCCTCCAAATTTGGCTTTGGGAAAAATCACAAAAACATTTAGCACATTGTAGCACACAAAAGAAGAAAGTGATTTGGAGGGGTTTTAAACTCGCCCCAAAACATCAATGATGTTTTTATATTTTGGAATAACATCATTGATGTTTTGCTTGATGATTTCCAATTGTAAATTACACCCCATGATCTCCCCGATCAGGATCTGGGCACTTTCGGATGTGAAAGGATCTTCATCCACAACCTCACGATCACCTAAAAAGAGAGGAACCCCAAAATAAATTTGGTTTAAAAAAAATGCCGCCATCCATCTCTTATCTGAGCCTGTGGTCGCAGACACTCACCTGTTGTGGTGACTAGTTCCACCACGTCTTCTTCCTCCTGCTCAGCTTGTGTTGGGGGGATTTCCCCTTCTTCCAGAGGGGGGGGCTCTGGTCTCCTCAGATGAGGGGTGTCCTCCGAGTCTTTTCTCCCCTATGTGAAACAAAATGGTATAATTAGCACACAGATATTTAATGTCAGAACTATAAATAGCAAACATTGCTTGGAAGTGGGGTACAATTGTCAATTTTAGCAGAGTTCCAAGTTGTAATTTGTTGAATGCCCTTTGTCAACCTGCAATACTTTACCTGTTTAGTGTGAGCTTCACAGATGTAGCCCCCCCTATAGTATACACTGGAGCACCTGTGTGGCCCCCCTAATAAAAATGGCGTTTTTGTGTCCCACACTAGTGCTCCAGTGTCCAGATGTGAAAACAGCTGCTGAGTGTCCTCTCCTTACAGAATCTAGTTTGCATTTCATTCTAGTAACAAAGCCATCTACACAACCCAATTCTTTGAAGACAAGTATAGGGCGTCAAAATGGTGGCCAAATGCATATGGGCTAAACAATGGTATTTTATATTTGGAACGAAAAATGTTTGATCCGAACGAATAATGTGCCCATGAACATGAAAGTTGCCATTTTAAATTGTACAACAGTTCCTAAAAGCACATGGAGCAGCACGAACGTAATAAACACAAAAAGAATAGGAACACAGCACAACTACTTACTTTTTTGCAGCACTCTCCGGATCTTTCTGTACTGCTCATGTTCTCGTAATTTCAGGTCCGACCACCGCTTCCTGAGCTGATCTTTCGATCGTCGTACCCCGAATTTCCGGTGCAGACTCCTGACCACTTTCGCCATGATCTTGGCCTTTCGTACATTGGGGTTGGGGTAAGGCCCATACTTTCTATCATAGTAGGCCTTCTTCAGGATGTCCACCATTTCCAACATCTCCCAAAGGACATATTTGTGTCCTTAAATCTCCTTCTGGATCGGAACGTTTCAGGCTCCGGCCTTTCCTCCTCCTCCTCCTCCTCCTCCTCGTTGCTCCAATTATCACGATCATGCTGTCTATCCGCCATGTGCTCTTCCCTCACTGCGCCGAACGAAAAGGGGCGGGGAATAGACTCGAAAGAACGTCAGGGGCGGGCGGAGTTATACGCATGCGCAGTGTGTATAAAGCGTAACACACGTGCGTCTTACGTACGATCTGTGAGCGGAGGAAGGAGCATCGGAGACGCCGATCGTGATAACGAAGGTAAGATCTAAACTTGGGCCTATACTGCTTCGAAATGGAAGCCTATATTGTAACAAGATTAGGGGAGTTTGGCCTTACATTAGGGTTTGTCTTGTGTTGTGTCTTGCAGAGAAAATGGATGGGTTCAATGACCACAATTTCCTGCCCCTGTTCATAGACAAGTACAGGGAACTGCCCTGTCTGTGGCAAGTGAGACACCCCCACTATAACCACAAACAGAAGAGGCAGGCAGCGCTGGAGAAACTGCTGGAGTTGGTGAAGCCGGTGGTCCCCACAGCAACCATCCCTTATTTAAAAGCTAAAATTGGTGGCCTGAGGAGCACTTATCTTAGGGAGCGCAAGAAGGTCACAGATTCCCAGAGATCAGGAGCTGCAGCAGATGACGTTTATGTCCCCAGACTGTGGTACTATGAGAGACTGCGATTTCTGTCAGACCACATTGAAGTCAGGGAATCCCTCTCCACTCTTCCTTCCACGCTTCCTTCCACCCCAGCTGAGGCTTCCGATGTCCAACCTGGGACTTCCAGCCAGGAAGAAGTGGAGGAGCCCAGCTGGAGTCAGGTATAGCATTCTTCCTCAGATTTCTGGTCAATAAATAAATGATGTTTACTAGATTTTATTATTGATCACTAATTGCTGATTGAAAAAAGTGTTTTACATATCAATAGACAGTAGTGGGCACCCAAAATTGGGACAAAAATGAAAAATGCTGGGCTCAGAAGGATAGTCAGTTATATTTGTTAACATTCAATTTGCAGCAGTCAGGAGGTGAAAATTGTGTGTGATTGATGAAAAAAAAAAATAAAACTATGTCCCTTTTTCATACACAGGAAGACCTCAGCCAGGAGGAGGTTGTAGAATGTGGCAGTCAGGAGGAGGCGGGGATTAGTGGCAGCCAGGAGGAGGCGGGGCTAAGTGTCAGCCAAGAGAAGCCTGGGACCAGTCGCAGCCTGACTGAGTCTCAGGTCCCTCCCCTCCGCCTGCCACATAAACGAGCCAGGAAGACGACTCCGAGTCCCATGCAGGATTCAGCATTCAGGCTGATCCAGGAGGCTTCTGCGTCCCTCAGAGCCTTACCAACTCCTGAAGAGGCCTTTGCCTGCATGGCTGCCACCAAATTGCAGGGCATGCAGGAGGGCCAACGCAGGCTCTCTGAGGACCTTATTTATAAAGTCCTACGTAAGGGGGTGAGTGGGGAACTAACACCCAAGACGGATGTCATTGAGATGGACGATCCTCTTCCTCCTCCTGCTGCCACAACTCCACCACCAGAGCCACCACGTGGAAGGAGGCGTGGAAAGAAGACCAGAGAGTGATGACCCTGGGTTCAGTCTGGTCTGACAGAAGATGCAGTCTCTCGTATGACCACAGCCTGGGGACACAGATGTCATCTGCTGCTTTCCGGATCTCTGGGACTTCTGGACCACACTGCCCTCCCTTAGATAAGGACTCCTCAGGCCACCAATTTGGCTTTTAAATAATTGATGTCTGCCCTGGGGGTACAAGGCTTCACCCACTTATGCAGTTTCTCCAGCGTTGCCTCCCTCTTTGTTTATAGTTGTGAGCCCTTAATAAATTTTTTGGGGAAATTCTACTCTCCTGTGTGTGTTTTCATCCAAAAAGGACAGTTTGTTGGTAAGGATTCAGGTACATTTCTAACATAAAATGTGAAATTAACAAGAGACAACAACACCAAACAATCTCCTACAGATTAAATAGAACAACATATCAATGGTGTTGTGGGAACTTGTCACAAAAAACACACTCAAACATTTTCGGGAGTACAAATCAAAATCGCAAAAATAAAAAAAATAAAATAGAAACACAAAAAAAGAATCTACATTAAAGCCCAAAAATATATAAAAAATATACAAAAATATGTTGTCAGATGTGAGAAAGCAAAATATATTGAGGGAATCCCGATAAATAGTAACGAAAGAAGTTTGTGAGAAGTGTGTGTGAATATGAGCAGCAAAACTACTTAATTCTTGTCACATTATAAAGAATAAGAGAGTGCGCTGTATTAAACCATTTTTAACATTGCAGCGTGACGAAAGTGCTGTATCCATTGCGAACGCTAAGTTTACCAGAATGAGCTGTCCCGTCTCGGAATTTCTTCTGAGCATGCGTGGCACTTTGTGCGTCAGAACAGGCCACACACGGTCGGAATTGACGCGATCGGATTTTGTTGTCGGAAAAATTTTATCTCCTGCTGTCCAACTTTGTGTGTCGGAAAATCCGATGGAAAATGTCCGATGGAGCCCACACACGGTCGGAATTTCCGACAACACGCTCCGATCGGACATTTTCCATCGGAAAATCCGACCGTGTGTACAGGGCATTACAGTAAAAAACACTCTACATAGTTTAAGGTTGAACCTCTTTTCTTCTAATCTTAATGAGTCTTATTGACCTCCCTGGCGGTATGATTATTTCGGATTTTAGGTGCTGAAAGCGGTACAATTATTTTGCATGGAAATTTGGTGTTTTATATTGTAGGCCTGTAATTCTTAACAATAACACACTTAAATCTGTCCACCAAGAGTCTAGTAGATATCCCGGGTATGATGAAGTTTGAAACACAAAAACAAAAATTTTAGTATAATAAATAAATATAAATAATTTAAAATAATAATAATATAATAATAATAAAATACATTTCCCCACAATTCATTATCGCTCAATTCTGCAAGTGTTCTAATTTACTATTGCTGTTTTCTAGCTGGTCTAAAGCCACTTTTGACGTAAAGGGACACTTTTTTGGTTGCTATGGACAATCTCAAATTTCCAGGCAGAAAGAACAGTATATATATTATAAAACTGCATGCAGGGATGTGAAATTATTTCATACAGTACTGTAATCTGTAAGATTACAGTACTGTATGTGTTATGATTTTTACTTTTTTTTTAATTTGCCGCCAGGCTCCGCCCCCATGCGCCACGACGCTCGCAGGGAACGGAGCCTGGCACAGAGAGGCTTCAGAGGAGACAGAGCCCGCAGACACAGCGGGGGACATCGCAGGATCCTGGGGATAAGGTAAGTAACACCGCACCAGGATCCTGCAATGTAATCCCGAGTGTGGCTCGGGGTTACCGCTAATGGTGCTGAAATTTAACCCTGAGCCACACTCTGGAAAACCATCAGGGAGGCTACACTCCCTTCCGCGAAAAAGTTTTATCCCTATTGTGGGGTCACCTGTATTTCTTTATAACGAATATCTTCTACACCCTTAATTAGCTTTGTTGCCCTTCTCTGTACTTGCTTCATTTCCAGTACATCCTTCCTGGGGACTGGTGCTCATAACTGGACAGCATACTCCAGGTGAGGCCAGAACAAATTCTTGTAGAGCGGGAGAATTATCGTTTTATCCCTGGAATTAATCCCCTTTTTAGTGCATGCCAATATTCTGTTTGCTTTGTTAGCAGCAGCTTGGCATTGCATGCTATTGCTGAGCTTATCATCTACTAGGACCCCCAGGTCCTTTTCCATCCTAGATTCCTCCAGAGGTTCACCCCCTAGTGAGTAGATTGCATGCATATTTTTGCCACCCAAATGCATTATTTTACATTTTTCTACATTAAACCTCATTTGCCATGTAGTTGCCCACCCCATTTGTTGAGATCTTCTTACAAGGTTTCCACATCCTGCGGAGAAGTTATTGCCCTGCTTAGCTAAGTGTCATCCACAAATATACAGGGATCAAACTGTTTACCCCATCCTCCAGGTCGTTTGTGAACAAATTAAACAGGATTGGTCCCAGTACAGACCCAACTTCCCCCCTTGACCATTCCCGAGATTCCCCATTTATCACCACCCTCTGAACTTGCCCTTGTAGCCAGTTTCCAATCCATGTACTCACCATATGGTCCATGCCACTGGACCTTACTTTGTACAGTAAATGTTTATGGGGAACTATGTCAAATGCTTTTGCAAAATCCAGATACACCATGTCTACGGGCATTCCTTTATCTAGATGCAGCTCACCTCCTCATAGAAGGTTAGTAGATTGGTTTGGCAAGAACGATTTTTCATGAATCCATGCTGATTACTGCTAATGATATCGTTCTTATTACTAAAATCTTGTATATAGTCCCTTATCATCCCCTCCAAGAGCTTGCATACTATTGATGTTAGGCTAACTGGTCTGTCATTCCCATAATGAGAAAATGAGTACAACCTAACTTGCAAAGTACACAGTCTATTTGCTTTAGTAAATCAACCCCATTATAACATTAACCACTGGGGAGGTATGTTCTGTCTTGTATCTCATGGAAAGAATCTACTTTAAAGTGTTTGTTACCCCAACACTTCATATTTCTGATATGTGACTGTTGTACCATGTAATTGTATGAGAAACCATCCTGTTCTCTTTGTTTTGCTTCCTTTATGTGAAATCCCTTGTGTTCCTGCCAGTCCCCTTGCTTTTCTATTAACAACTGATCACACAAAGCAGGAGAGCACACCGTGGTCAATTCTCTAGCTATGCTGGAAAACCTAGCCTGCTCTCCTCCAATGATCAGACTTGTCCTGACACCCCCGTTGCACAGCCATTCACTGGGAAGCTCAGCGTGCTGTGGCATGCCCTCCCCCCAGCTCTTACGCAGCTGAGAACAGAGGGAATGTGATTACTTATAAAAAAAGGAAAAAAAGGTATTTATGTTTTTTTATATCTATACACAAATGTTTTGCCTTTCATTTCTATTTTAAAATGAATGAGTTGTTTTACAAGGTGATTGTTTACAATCACTTTTAGTAAAATGGTCATACTAGACAGAACCTAAGATAACTGAACTGTTTTATTTCAATCACTTAACAAATGTATAATTAGCTTATTTCCTTCACAAAATAAAATCCACTGTAGAACACCAACTAGTTGCTATGAGAACTAAGATGACATACACTTTATTACCAAAAGTATTGGGACACCCGCCTTTACACGCACATGAACTTTAATGACATCCCAGTCTTAGTCTGTAGGGTTCACTATAGTGTTGGCCCACCCTTTGCAGCTTTAACAGCTTCAACTCTTCTGGGAAGGCTGTCCACAAGGTTTAGGAGTGTGCCTATGGGAATGTTTGACCATTCTTCCAGAAGCACATTTGTAACGTCAGGCACTGATGTGGACAAGAAGGCCTGGATCGCAGTCTCCACTCTAATTCATCCCAAAGGTGTTCTGTTGGGTTGAGGTCAGGACTCTGTTCAGGCCTGTTCCTCCACCCCAAATTCGCTCATCCATGTATTTATGGACCTTGTTTGTGCACTGATGCGCAGTCATATGGGAATAGGAAGGGGCCATCCCCAAACTGTTCCCCAAACTGTTCCCACAAAGTTGGGAGCATGAAATTGTCCAAAATGTCTTGGTGTACTGATGCCTTAAGAGTTCCCTTCACTGGAACTAAGGAGCCATGCCAACCCCTGAAAAACAACCCCACACCATAATCCCCCCTCCACCAAATGGTTTGGACCAGTGCACAAAGCAAGGTCTATAAAGTCATGAATGAGTGAGTTTGATTTGGTGGAACTTGACTGGCCTGCACAGAGTTCTTACCTCAACCTGATAGAACACCTTTGGGATGAATTAGAGTGGAGACTGTGAGCCAGGCCTTCTTGTCCACATTAGTGCCTGGCCTCACAAATGCGCTTCTGGAAGAATGGTCGAACAATCCCATAGACACACTCCTAAACCTTGTATACAGCCTTCCTAGAAGAGTTTAAGCTGTTATAACTGCAAAGGGTGGGCCAACTCAATATTGAACCCTACGGACTAAGACTGGGATGCCATTAAAGTTCATGTGGGTGTTAAGGCAGGAGTCCCAATACTTTTAGTAATATAGTGTATAAAGGTATTAATTTTGCTCCCTGAGCCAACTTGGTCCACAGCGGCAAGCTAGATGGAATCTGGTATTCAACACAAATGCTACATTTCTGGATCATATAGGGAATAAGATGAATAATCAAATGATTCCCTCAAAGATTTCTAAATTTTTTCACTTCTTTTTTGTATATCAGCAACAACTGGGCAGGAAGTATTTTCAGGATGTGAGCTAGTAGGGTGAAATCAACATTTTTTTCGACCCTAGTTATGAAAATTTGAAGGATCAGGATGGTATTTTTTTCTAGAACAGACACAATTCGAACAGTGAATGTGGTTTTCATTCAGGAAGAATCATACATATTGTCATAAAACCTTTTTTAGTATGCTTGTGATTTTAAAAAGGCACGTCTGAATGAAATTTTAGGGGCTTCAATTAAAAATTAGCTGACTCAATGATGGCAAGAAAACATTTTCTTCCTAACAATGTTTGTCCATATAACCATTTGAACGTAAATCTAACCATGTATGACCAGGTTAAGTTACTTGTAGATCTGAAGCCCACTCTAAAGGTGAACAGTTACATTTAGCTGCCAATATCTTGAGCAAGCTCAGGTAGCTGCACACTGTTTCGTTGAGGAACATTTGCATTGGGTGTTACATATGGAAAGGATCCAGAAATAGACAAAACGTACACAACATATATAATGATTGCCTAAAGAAAAGAAATTGTAGAAGATGGGACCTACAAGTTTTAAATTGTAGAACTGGCTCTCGTTACCTAGAGTAACAATTTTATTTCTGCACAGGGCAGTAGTCTTCAAAGACTTGAAGCACTCACATGAGTTATGTAAAGTTATTGAAATTCTGACAAAGACAATTTTCCTGAAGGAGAACAGAGCTACAGAGAGAGAGCCATCTTAAGTTGATTAAAATGACTTTAGATACGAAGTAACAGCAAGGGATTTGGAAACTTATCTTCATATGGCGGCAAAGAATAATTTCACTGCATGCAGCGATAAAAAGATTGATTGATATATAAAAGAGCTACTATGAAGGGATTACTTATATAAGCAAATATATGGTCCTATTTACATAGAGTATTATTCCACAAGCCCCAGAGAAAATTATCTTTCTTTAATGGAACTTATTTAAAGCTCAACAGCTTCAAAATTAATTTTCCTTAAATGGCGAAAAGGAAGGAATTTGAGAGAGACTATTAACATTGTGATTTGACTACATATTTCATTGAGTTCTTTGGTTTAAAAAAAAAACAAGTGGATTTAGAACACTGGAAGTTTTCCCTGATTTTCACCCTATAGTCATCTGCAGAAAAACAGCCATTTACGGAAGAGTTCACATGCATTCTTAACACGGATTAATGAACAATAAGATTTAAGGACCATGGACACCAACTTAAATGTGAACAACACAGTCTGCAGTCTTAAAGATTCTTCAAACTTTTGACCAAATCTATATTTGTAACCATAAATGTAGTTATTACAGAAAGTGTAGTTTCTTTTTACATACACATAAAACTCAGAAATTGGTGGAGAGCACATAGAAGAGAAGGGAGCAAATAGAGAGAGAGCCAGTAGAGATGCAGAGCACATGCAATGAGGAGTGCAAAAAGCACATACACAGAGAGCTCACAGAGGTACAGAGAACAAATGCACAGAGAGCTCACAGAGGCGCAGAGAACAAATACACAGAGAGCTCACAGAGGTGAAGAAAACAAATACACAGAGAGCTCACAGAGGTACAGAGAACAAATGCACAGAGAGCTCACAGAGGTACAGAGAACAAATACACAGAGAGCTCACAGAGGTACAGAGAACAAATACACAGAGAGCTCACTGAGGTACAGAGAACAAATACACAGAGAGCTCACTGAGGTGCAGAGAACAAATACACAGAGAGCTCACAGAGGTACAGAGAACAAATGCACAGAGAGCTCACAGAGGTACAGAGAACAAATACACAGAGAGCTCACTGAGGTGCAGAGAACAAATACACAGAGTGCTTGCAGCGGTGCAGAGAACAAATACACAGAGAGCTCACAGCGGTGCAGAGAACAAATACACAGAGAGCTCACAGCGGTGCAGAGAACAAATACACAGAGAGCTCACAGAGGTGCAGAAAACAAATACACAGAGAGCTCACAGCAATGCAGAGAACAAATACATAAAGAGATCACAGAGATGCAGAGAACAAATACACAGAGAGCTTGCAGCGGTGCAGAGAATAAATGGACAGAGAGCTCACAGAGGTGCAGAGAACAAATACACAGAGAGCTCACAGACGTGAAGAAAACAAATACACAGAGAGCTCACAGAGGTGCAGAGAACAAATACACAGAGAGCTCACAGAGGTGCAGAGAACAAATGGACAGAGAGCTCACAGAATTGCAGAGAACAAATACACAGAGAGCTCACAGAGGTGCAGACAACAAATACACAGAGAGCTTGCAGAGGTGCAAAGAACAAATACACAGAGAGCTCATAGGGGTGCAGAGAACAAATACAGAGAGAGCTCATAGAGGTGCAGAGAACAAATACAGAGAGCTCATAGAGGTGCAGAGAAGAAATACACAAAGAGCTCACAGAGTTGCAGAGAACAAATACACAGAGAGCTCAGAGCAGTGCAGAGAACAAATACACAGAGAGCTCACAGCAGTGCAGAGAACAAATACACAGAGAGCTTGCACTGGTGCAGAGAACAAATACATAGAGAGCTTGCAGAGGTGCAGAGAACAAATACACAGAGAGCTTGCAGCAGTGCATGGAACGTACCTGTTCTGGGGTTTTGAACAGAGCAGCCCTGACCCTCCTCTTCTTTGGTCTCCCGCCAGTGCTCATGGCTCCTCCCCCTTTCTGAGTGCCCCATAGCAAACTGCTTGCTATGTGGGCAATTTCACTGGATGAATAGCTCTGCGTATTTTTTTTTATAAAAACACCCCTATGTAGTTGCATATGTGTTTATAGTTTTACACATTCCTGTTTTTTTTTTTTTTTGGGGGGGGGGGGGGTCTAAGGTTTCTTTTTATCTTTGTCATTAAGAAGTTCATCTAACTATTGTTTGTGATCAGAAAGTTCTGACTGTATTCAACAACCCCCCCTAAAAAAAGGAGTTCCATTTTCCTTCTTCCTTTTTTTTTGCAGAGAAGCCACTTTCACGCTGAAGGCGTTTTTCAGGCATTTTATCACAAAAAATAACGCCTGTAAAGTGCCTGAAAAGTGCCTCCCATGCCACCCCAGGGTGAAAGCCCAAGTGCTTTCACACTGGGGCAGTGTGCTTACGGGATGGGAAAAAAGTCCTGCAAGCAGCATCTTTGGGGCGGTTTTGGGAGCAGTGTATACACCGCTTCTAAACTGCCCCTGCCCATTGGAATGCATGGGCAGCGCTTCCAAAGCACATTAAAAGTGCTTTGCAAGTGCCACAACATGGGCAGGTTTAACCTTTTCTTTGGCTGCTAGCGGGGGTTAAAAGCACCCAAAAAGTGCCACTACGACAACGGTAAAGCACTGCTAAAACGAGTTGCGCTTTACTGCTAACGTGGCACGGTCCCAGTGTGAAGGTAGCATTATAGATCAGTTCTTAGTGTCATGCCTATGTCTTAACACTGTGTCACTTTTGCTAATAAAGTATAATTCAGAAACATAAAATATGCAGTCCTTCTAGCTACATTAATATTACTGTTAAAATTATTTTTTAATGATTATATTTAATGATTAAATTATAATTAATGATTTTTGCTGTTCTTCATCGGATATAGTCAGGAGCCCATACTTTCTCTAGTAGCACTCTAAGCATAGCTCCCAACTGTCCTTGATTTCAAAGGACTGTTCCCTGATTTGGAAAAAAAGTCCCTCTGTCCCTCTTTCCTCCTCATTTGTCACTCATTTTGGTCTGATCTATATAGTTGCATATAAAATGCACTTTTTATCTTTCAAACAGTTTTTCCCGGTGCTAAACCTTTCATGCAATTTCTAAATTGCTGGATTTGTTAAAGTCAAAAGCCAGTATAAAGGAATAGTAGTGTTAAAAAAAATAGTACTTGTAGGTTTTTTTATTCATTTTTTTTTGTATAATTCTCCTTTAAAAGGGCGTGGCAGGGGGTATGTCCTATGCATACTTACATTTTCTAATAGGTATCCCTAGTTCTCATCTCAGAAAGTTAGGAGGTATGCTCTAAGGTGTCCAATTATTTAACAAAATGATTGCAAAAAGTGCCCTTACATATTTCAAAAAACAATCATATTTCACATAAATATCACCCAAATGTTTCCTTATTGTACCCAGATTTTTCTAATATTCCACAGGTCACAGATTGCAGCAAGCATCTTGTTCACAATTCCAAATTATATCCTGAAAGAACTAGCAATTTGCTTAATAATATACTATTTCTTTGAAAATTGGTGTTTCTGCTCCAGTAATAACAGGATTTGCTGATCTGACAAAATTGAAATGCATGTGTCCATATGGACGGCATCAATGACAGATTGTGCAATAACATTCAAGCATTCTGCTTCCTCATCATATGTAAATTCCAGGTATGCTTGCATACTTGTAGAGTTCTTAATGTTGTGCACAGGCAGCTCATTTTTACTGAATGTATTTTATGTTCAATGGTTTGGAAAATTAAAGGGAACTTATTGGCAACCTGTATGATTTTATTTATGTTTATTGGTCATAAATAGTGTAATTTTCGGTTTCTAAAATATGAAAATGACTGAGAATAAAATGATATAGCGATATCCCTTTATTTATTTATTTTTAATGTGTGCACATCTGTAAGATCAAATACAGCCATAGCCAAAATAAAAGGAAACCTGTCAAAAACAAGGGCGATAAAAACTGAGCATATGATTAAAAAATGTCATCAGTGAAATTAAAGATATCGACAAACTGTTATTTGTAACTGTTGACCTTTCCTAAGGAATCAAGCTTGACCCCATTCCTTCTACTTCTCAGTGTTCCTTTTTGGTCAGTGAAGCTGCCCATCACATTAAAAAGGTCAATAAAAGGATTCAGGAGACAGAATGGGGAGAGGAAAATGAACAATAGTTCCAACTAAATTTTAGTGTTAGGGTTTTCCAAAATCAAATGAAAATAGAATATAGTAAAAGCATTTACAGAGTACCAAAACAAAAGAAATTCATTTTAGGGGTCTCCAAACTTTCGAAACAAAGGGTCAGTTTATTTCCCCTCAGACTTTAGGAGGGCCAGACTGTGTCATGGGAAGAAAAGTGTCTGGTCTTTGGTGTCAGTGGGATGTATAGTGCCCCAACATTGGGGTCAGTGGGATGTATAGTGCCCCATCATTGCGGTCAGTGGGATGAATAGTGCCCCATCACTGGTGTCAATGTGAGGAAAAGTGCCCCATCACTGGTGTCAGTGGGAGGAATAATGGCCCATCCTTGGTGCCAGTGGGAGGAATAGTGCCCCAAGGACCAGATAAACAGTTATTTGGAGCCAGCCAGGGTCACACAGTGAAGACCAACGGAACAGGAAGTAAAGTATTTTACCAGGCAGGCTGTACTCATTGATAAGGAGACAACTGTACTGAAGGCACAATTTTCCTTTAAAAGTAACCAAAATACTACAATAAATATATTGTTTAAAATACGAAGAATGCAGGCATGATATGATACAAAAGTAAGCACACACATTTACTGAACCTAGTCTGCGAGACCTGAACATCTTGGACTTAGCTTGCTTACTGTGTCCACCCAGTTGTATATTCATGTGCATGCATGTGAGCAGATTGTGACATTGTGACTATTAGTGCATTCTCTGTTTAATACACATTTCCATTATATTACAACCTGCTAAATGAAAATGATTAAGTGCATCCAGTTCACAAAGATATGTTTTATAGGAAGGGAATGATGGGAGCTGCCATGTTTTCGAAAGAGCAACCTCCGAAGCTGTCATTTTATCCTTCTTTCGTTATTGAAGTAAACCTGACATGAGAAAAAAAAATGGAGGCTGCCTTTGCTGATCTACTTCTGAAAATGAACAGGTTTGTTACGTCTGTCAGCATCTAGCATCAGTGCTTTGAAACAGATGCCCATTTTTAGGACATTTAGAAAGCCTAAATATGCTGAAGGCATGTGGTTTATACTAGCATGGTGGGAGCCACACACTCATGGCCTTCGAGCACTCATACGTGATATTTTAATGATTTCTAAAGGATTCTTGATGTAAATATGAATGACAGTTTTTCCTGGAAAACCACTAATCCTCACAGACACAGTCACTCTTATGCTGGAGACTAGATGGTAAAGAGGAAAACTTAAAGTGACACTAAACTCGGATTTAAAAAAAAAAAACTATTCAAGTATGTATTCTTAACTTCAAAATTACCTTCTATTGTTCTCAGCCTCCTACAAATCCCCAAATCTTCCTCCAAACAAATTCCTTTACTGATGTGATCTGACTTCCTGTTGAGAGGTGGCTATGTTTGTTCTCCATGGTCCACTGTATGTAGGAATGTAGCCACCCTCTCTTGCTTACTCCTGAGATAGTCTAGGAACTATAGACTATGGGATCTGTAGTGCGCATAGAGCTGTGCATATGACCACAACTAACAGACGGAAGGTAGGGGGATATTGAGAAGTTCAAGAGTGTATTCAGGACACTGCAGGGGGGAAGAAAAACACACTTAAAGTGGTTGTAAACCCTCACATGTACCCAGTGGAATGACTATCATTGGGGATAAACATAGATGAAACAAATCATCCTACATAAGTTGTAGCTGTGTATCTGCAGCCATTTCTTCTGTAGATCATTCTGAAATCACACAGAAGAAAGAACTTCTCATTTCTTTTAGGAGCAGTGGATGGGGATCTGAACTCTTCACACAACCAACAGCTCTGAGACCTGATGAGGGAATGGACACACCCTTCATAACATGGAGAACATGCACAGCTGTGGATAACAATCAGAGGCTGGGCAGTAGCTCTCTCTCCCCCATCGTTATGTTACCTCTTGGTTTTGGGAAAAGCTGCCAGGACTGATTCATGCTGATAACTAAAGAATCAGGTAGCAGAGAGAAATGACACCCAGAGCTTTGAATGGAGACAAGTACACAGTATAGAAGGATGTGCTTTTTTCATATTCACGGTAGCTACAACTCTGCTGCCACCCAATTGCTTCCACACACCTCCAGTAACACCACCCCTCGTGCATCCCCGCAATGTATCCCGGGCTCTGCTTGCCAATCTGCGGACCTGGGACTAGCATAGTGGGTGACACTTCCATGTCAGCCTCTCGGCATGGCCGGGAAAGGACGTAAAGCAATATGATCTGTATTGCATTACACACAGTAGAGACCCTGGATATCTCATTAAAGAGAACATGTCAGAAAAATGATCACATAGGAGACTTTTTGTCCCCTATCTGATGAAAATAAAAGTTAAGTAAAAAAAAAAATCTTACATCCATGCACATAAAATTCCCCCAAAACATTTTTGAGGTCCCCAACATATACGCATGTACAGACATACGTGCCGATTGTAATACGCATGTTACATATTGCCTCACACGCCGGAGAGAGAGCAATAGTTTTAGCCCCAGATGTCATCCGTAACACTAAACTGATGCCTATGGAAAATATAGGGTACTGAAGTTTGTCGCCATTTCACGGGCGCATGCAAATGTAAGATTTGACATGCTGGGTATCTATTTACTCAGAGAAACCTCATCTTTTATATCTTCCCAAAAATTGGGTAATTTATTGCGTTTTTGTGCCCTAAAGTTAACTTTAATATATTTTTTACCACAATTTTGCATTTCCTAGACCTTTGCAGTAAAATTGTGTGACATAAAAAAATGGAACTACCATAACTACCATTTTATTCTCTAGCGTGTCTGCTTTTAGAAAAGATATAATGTTTTGGGGTTTTGTGTAATCTTCAGGCCTAAAATTACTTTGGATGAATCTTTTTTTTTTCTTTTTTTAATCAGCCGGCTAAGACTTCTCCATTGCCAGAATGCACTGAACAGCACTGCAGCCGATTGGCTGCAAATGCTGATCAAGAAAAAATATACAGACAGACCTGTTCAGTAGGAGTCAATCACTAAATCAACTCCTCTCAAACGGGAATGGCCATACATGGATTGAAATTCTGCTGGTTTCTGCTTCACTAGATGAATTTCAATCCATGTCTGCCTAGCATAAAGGAGAAGTATAGCCAAACCGTTTTTGGCTATACTTCTCCTTTGGATTACAGGAGTGCAGTTAGTTCTGTCAGCTAAAGTCACAGAGCCAGTCCAGGCTCTGGAAAGATCCCGACCATATGGTCGGGATCCACCCAGATACCTCGATTGGCACCTGGTTCAGCTTCTCAGCGATCCGCTGAGAGGCTGAGCGAGCCCCTCCCATCCCTTCCTTAGCCCAGTGCACCAGTGAGTGCTGGAGGGGCAGAGCAGAGCCAGACACCACCAGTCACAGTTCTCTGCTCAAAGCAGAGGGGGAGAACTAAGCAATCAGCAGTGTATGATCACTACAGAGCCGGCCGGGGACAGTTACAGCATTAGATCAATGCTGCATCCACCTAGGTGAGTATAAATGTTTGTTTTTTGTTTTTTTTTTCAGAAAGCCATACTTCTCTTTTAATGAATTGATTATTTCTATAGAATAAGAATATTGTTTACTGTCATTTGGCAAAAGGAAACATATCTGTTTTCCTAGATGTTATTTTAAACTAATGGTCGATACTGCTGAACCTGTAGAGGCCATCAAGCCCCTTTTATGCAAATGATCAGGCTGACATTTGCTTTCTGTTGTTGCTATGGAAGCAATGACTGGTTTACTGCTTTATGTATTTTTTTTAAGTAGTGGGTTGGGCTAGCATTATGCTTATGTTTAGACTAGGGCTATGGTTAAGCAAGCTATTGGTCTAATATTTACTTAGGAAAACATTTGTTGTATTATTTTTTTTTAGCTTAAGCTGTAAATCAGCTCCTAAAATGTCTTTCATTTTGGCCAATTGCTTGAAAAAATAATTCTATCTTAGGAACTAGAACTCTGCATTCCCACAGGAAGCACAATGTATATGCGTTACAGAATCAGGTCGGGTTGCTATTTAAGTTTCAAAGATTGTATCTTTCTGAATAAATTAAAAGCTCTCTGTCTTCACAATGAAGTAATGAGACTCCAAAGAAGAGGACCATATAGTAATGGAATTATAAACATTATGTAACAGTTTAAAATATGGTATTTTTTTCATGAATGCAATGCATGCCAAAATTCATATTTCCATTACAAATGGACTCTGAAAATGTATTTTAAAAGTTGCATATAGAATAAACCTGTAAATCATGCAGCTATGCTGCAATGAATCAGTAAAATAGAGTGAAATAGATATGTGACCTCTTTTTAGCAGATTGAAATGACCTCTCAGCTTCTATTGCCAGGATTAGTGGAACTGAGAATTGCCTACAAACCTTTGAATATAAGATCTGAATGATGGAATTCTTTTTTTAAAGGTGTTTATTTTGCATAGAAAAAGAGCAGCAGGCACTAAGAGTTGGTGCAGCCATTGCCAAAATAACATCAACAATGGAAGTAACATCACAAACACCCATTAATTCACGCACTAATGCCCCGTACACACGGTCGGATTTTCCGATGGACAATGTCCGATCGGAGCGTGTTGTCGGAAATTCCGACCATGTGTGGGCGCCATTGGACATTTTCCATCGGATTTTCCGACACACAAAGTTGGAGAGCAGGAGATAAAATTTTCCGACAACAAAATCCGATCGCGTCAATTCCGACCGTGTGTGGCCTGTTCCGACGCACAAAGTGCCACGCATGCTCAGAAGAAATTCCGACACGGGACAGCTCGTTCTGGTAAACTTAGCGTTCGCAATGGATACAGCACTTTCGTCACGCTGCAATGTTAAAAATGGTTTAATACAGCGCACTCTCTTCTTCTTTATAATGTGACAAGAATTAAGTAGTTTTGCTGCTCATATTCACACACACTTCTCACAAACTTTTTTTTGTGTTTTTTTAGTGGGATTCCCTGAATATATTGTTATTAGTTGTCACATCTGACAGTTTTATATTAGTTTTTTTTTTTTTTTTTTGGATTTTAAGCCTTTTTTTTCTTTAATGTTTGGATTTTTTCCAAGGCTGATCTTTGTTCAATGTTATTTTTATTTTTACTACAGAATATTTTTGTGTGTGTTTTGTGTGTCAAGTTACCCCAACACCATTGATATCTTTTATTATTTAATCTCCAGGAGATTGTTTGTTGTTGGTGTCCCTTGTTCATTTCACATTGTATATTTGAAATGTACCTGAATCCTCACAAACCAACTGTCATTTTTGAAGTAAAACACATAGGAGAGTATAAATCAAAACAAAAATCCTTTATTAAGGGATCAGAACCAAACAAAGAGGAAGGCAACACTGGATCAACAGGAGAAATTAGCGAAGCCTGGGACCCCCACGGCAGACATCAATTCTTCAACATCAAAATTGGTGGCCTGAGGAGTCCATATGTAAGGGAGGGCAGTCTGGTCCAGAATTTGCAGAGATCCGGAAAGCAGCAGATGACATCTGTGTCCCCAGGTTGTGGTACCACAAGAGGCTGCATTTTTTGGCCAACCAGACTGGATCCAGGGCAATCACTGTCTGGTCTTCCTTCCACGCTTCATTCCGGGCTGTGGCTGTGCAGTTGGAGATGTGGCAGGAGGAGGAGTAGGACCTGGAGGAGGAGGAGGAGGAGGAGGACCTGCAGGAGGAGGAGGACCTGCAGGAGGAGGAGGACTGGGAGGACCTGGAGGAGGACTGGGGGGACCTGGAGGAGAGGGAGGAGGTGGAGGAGGACCTGCAGGAGGAGGAGGAGGACCTACGCGAAGGTGTGTCTGAGGTGTAATTTGGCCCCTCATACCTTTCTCCAGAGCCTCCGATATGAGGGCCTCACACAAGACTTTTTGGCCCTCCTCCATCCTCTGCATTTTATATGCTATGAAGGCAGCAATGTTCTCCTCCATGGTGTGTGGTGCTCCCAGGACCTCTGTAGCCCTCCAAAAGAATCCTATAGCAGCCTCCTCTAGGGCACTCCTCCTACTGCCACTTTCTGTTTTCAGGGGGGGTGGAGGGACCTGCAGATCAGCCAGCCGGCTCGGCCCGGCCACCTCCTGGCTGAGACTTCCCTGTGTATGAAAAAGGGACATGGTTTTAGTTTTTGCATCATCAATCACAATACTAAATTAGTACTCCCAACTAACATCTAGTTAACATCATTGATTGTACAAGCAGAAATATTTACAGGAATGCTATACCTGGCTCAATATGGGCTCCTCCACATGTGGCCTGGAAGGCCCAGGTTGGGCGTCAGAAGCCTCAGCCGGGGGGGAAGGAAGCGTGGAAGGAAGACTGGAGAGGGATGGCCTGGGTTCAGTCTGGCCTGCCAGAAAATGCAGCCTGTCGTAGTACAACATCCTGGGGACATAGATGTCATCTGCTGCTCCGGATCTCTGTGAATCCAGGACTTTCTTGCGCTCCATTAGATATGTGCTCCTCAGGCAACCAATTAATATCTTTAAATAGGTGATGTCTGCCGTGGGGATTACCTGCTTCACAATTACCAACAATTGCACCAGTGCTGCCTTCCTCTTTGCTTGGTTCTTTAAATGGGGGTGTTTAATCTCCCACAGACAGGGCAGCTCCCTTAGCATCTCTACGAATACTGACATGAAGTCATTATCTTTGAGTACCATATCCATGTTCACTGCAAGACACAACACAAGACAAAGCCTAATGTCAGACAAAACTCTCCTAATCTTTTACAATATAGGCCTCAATGTAGAAGCAGTATAGGCACAAGTTTGTCTCTTACCTTCGTTCTTACGATCGGCGCCTCCAATGCTCCTTCCTCCTACCTTACGCTTTATATACACTGCGCATGCGTGTAACTCTGTCCGCCCCTGACGTTCTTTCTAGTCTATTCCCCGCCCCTTTTCGTTCGGCGCAGTGGGGGAAGAGCACATGGCGGAGTCACAGCAGGTGCGTGATAATTGCAGGAACGAGGAGGAGGAGGAGGAAAGCCCGGATCCAGGCACGTTCCGATCCAGAAGGAGACGTTTTAAGGCCACAAATATGTCCTTTGGGGAGATGTTGGAGATGGTCGACATCATGAAGAAGTCCGACTATGACGGAAAATATGGGCGAAAGTGGTCAGGAGTCTTGAGAGGATTTTCGGGGTCCGAAGATCAAAAGATCAGCTCAGGAAGTGGTGGTCGGACCTGAAATTGAGAGAGCCAGAGCAGTACCGAAAGAGTGCTGCAAAAAAGTAAGCAGTTGTGCTGTGTTCCTATTCTTTCTGTCTTTATTCCGTTCGTTCTGCTCCATATGCTTTTAGTAGTTGTAACGTTTAAAAGGGCAACTTTAATGTTCATGGGCCCATTATTCGTTCGTATCAAACATTTTTCTTTCGGCCTCTAAAACACCATTGTTTAGGCCATATGCATTTTCCCACATTTTTTTTGGGCCTACTTGGATGCCAAATATTTGTTTGTTTAGATGGGTTTGTTACTAGAATGAAATGCAAACTAGATTGTGTGTAAGGATAGGACACTGAGCAGCTGTTTTCACATCTGGACACTGGAGCACTAGTGTGGGACCCCAGAACACCCTTTTTATTAGGGGGGCCACACAGGTGCTCCAGTGTATACTATAGGGGGGGCTACATCTGTGAAGCTTGTACTAAACAGGTAAAGTATTGCAGCTTGACAAAGGCCAATAAAAAATATACATCTTGGAACTCTGCTAAAATAGACAATTGTACCGCACTTCCAAGCAATGTTTCCTATTTCTAGTTCTGCCATCAAATATCTGTGTGCTAAGTATACCATTTTTTTTTTACATAGGGGAGAAAAGACTCGGAGGACACCCCTCATCCCAGGAGACCAGAGACCCCCCACCTCTGGAAGAAGGGGAAATACCGCAAACCCAAGAAGAAGAGCAGGAGGAAGAAGAAGACGTGGTGGAGATTGGCACCACAACAGGTGAGTGTCTGCGACCACAGGCTCAGGTAAACGAGATGGATGGTGGCAGATTTTTGATACCTATTTTTGTTTTCTTTATCTCTTTTTAGGTGATCATGATGTGAGGGAGAGAGAACGCTTTACTTCTGAAAGTGCCCAGATCCTCATCGGGGAGATCAGGGGGTGTAATCTCAAATTGCACAACATACAGCAACAAATCAGTGATGTTATTAAAAAAAATAATAACATCATTGATGTTTTGGGGCGAATTTAAACCCCATAAAATCACTTGTTTTATTGTGGTCCAATCTTAAAAAATTTTTTTCAATGTTTTGAAAAGCCAAATTTGGAGGATGCACACAGTGTGCCAACATGTGCTATCTGCCATCACGGGAGATCAATGGAGGCGTTTTGGGGGTGCAACCCCTTCCTCAATTATAAAGTCGCGTTGAGGAAGGGCTTGCTCCCCCAAAACACGTCCCTTGATCCCCCCTGATGGCAGATAGCACATGTTGACATTCGTAAATTGGTGTGCATCTTCCAAATTTGGCTTTTCCAGGGGTGATTTCCCCCCATCTGAACGCTATATCAAACCCAGTTCCTAAATACTGATGTCTGATATAGCCTTCAGGTTTTACCTAATGTGAACTTTGTAAGTTCAAGTTTTTTGGCTTTCTTCTTGGTTTTACACAGGCCTGTTTTATCTGAAATGGATATTTCGATTTTTGATAATGCTACAGCAAAAATTGTTATACAACAAACATGTTGGTTTGTTTTAAAAACCTTTGGTAAATGCACATGTGATTGTGCAGGTATAAAAAAGTGGCTTACTCAAGAATGTGTGGATTATTGTCTCAACACTACAACACTTTTGGGGTGATGTAATTGCTGTTTTATGCAAAAATGGGGGTTATTTCCTAAGGGCAAATACACTTTGCACTACAAGTGCAGGTTCAGTGCAGTTGCAAGTGCACTTGTAGTGAAATGTGTTTTTGCATTTAGGAAGTACCAGCCAACACTGTTTTTTATAAGGTTACCCAATCACGACATTTTCTGCACTCAACACATTTCTGTCAGGGTCAGCTAAAACAAACACAAGCAGTAAATGTCCACAAAGAATTTCTTTTGGTTGTTTTTTATTTGAAAAAGGTTTCACAGATTGTCTGGCATATTGATAGCCCCCCTACCCGCAAAGAACTCCAGGTAGCGTAACCGGACATCACGGGCACTCAGGGAGGGCAAGCCAGGACGGCCACTTTCAAGCGCCATCAGTGTTGATGGATTTGGGATTCCGGCCTCAGGCCCAACTGAGCCAGCATAGTTGGCTGAATGTTTTCTTAAAAAATTATGGAGAACACAGCAGGCAAGTATTATATGGTTCAGTTTATACTCCGCCATATGGATGGGTGTCAGAAATAATCGAACCGGCTGGCCAGGATTCCAAATGTGTTCTCCACCACTCTTCGGGCTCTGGCCAGCCGGTAATTAAAAACCCTCTGTTCCGGGGTGAGGGTCCTCATCGGGAATGGCCGCATCAGGTGGTCCCCCAGCGCAAATGCTTCATCAGCAACGAACACAAATGGGAGACCTTCAACATTGTCCTCTGGAGGTGGCAAGTCCAAGCTGCCATTCTGGAGACGCCTGTAGAACTCCGTCTGGGCGATGACTCCACCATCGGACATCCAGCCATTCTTCCCCACGTCCACATACAGTAACTCGTAATTAGCCGACACCACCGCCAACATCACTATACTATTAAACCCCTTGTAATTATAATAGTACGACCCCGAGTTGGGTGGTTGGACGATGTGGACGTGTTTCCCATCAATTGCCCCTCCGCAGTTAGGAAAGTCCCACCGCTGGGCAAAGTGGGAGGCCACAGTCTGCCATTCCTGTGGCGTTGAAGGAAACTGTTGAGGAAAAAACAATAAACATTACTATTTTTTCACAGAAACATGGCAAGCAGATTAGACACAAACATTATGGGCCAACCTCCAGATAGCATTTATTAAGCGGAATTTAACAACAACAAAGTATAAGGTACACCTATCATATTCCCCCTCCCCCCCCTCTCATGGGCCATTTCTAACATTATAGGGGGGGGACTCTTGGACAGGTAACCCTCTTCACTTCATTGAGAGATGAATGCCTAAATAATGGGTATTACTTGGAACAGCCCCTCCTTAGTTACACTATTGGCAGACCACTGGACAGGTAAGAAGTGTCATAATACAAAGATATAAATACACACTGTACACATTTGACCACATTTGAACATTCTGCTATTACCTATCAAGATAATAATAGGATACAAAAACTTTAAACAGTACCATTGGAAAGTATACAGGCAGGCCCTTGCACTACATGCTTTGGGGAATTCATCCATAAATCTGACCAGTAAAGAGATGGGTATAGTGTGTATGGGTTTAGCAAAGTCAGCAGATAGATGATTGAGGATAGAGAATTGTGATCAGCTGACTTAGCAGTTGGGGGAGGGAGGGTTACTAAAAATTATTTGGGGACACCACAAAAAAAGCCTCTGGCACTCTGCCTGAATTTAAAACAAAAATAACATTACCAAACATTTTAGGGGGTGTTTGGGGTAAAGCACTACTATGGAGCAGATAAAATACATTGTTAAGTGACTACATGAGGTGAATATAGGGCAGGAGACACCATGCTGGGGAGGTTATTGAAGGGCAAATATGCATGAAGGACCTAAAATAATAATTACATAAAAATCCAGCATGCATGAGGACAAAGGGGACATTCACAGCATATTACAATCATGGTAATTAGGGAATGAGGAAAGAAATACAATATATTAGCAAACATTCAATACAATAAAATGTGATATAAAAGAATAAAAATCTTACCTTCATATACTCCTTCTGCAGGACCTGTATGATGGCAGAACAGGTCTCTGGGATAATGATCCCCAGAGCCTGGGGGGAGATGCCTGTCGAGAACTTCAAGTCCTGCAGACTTCTCCCTGTGGCCAAATACCGCAAGGTAGCGACCAACCTCTGCTCCGGAGTGATGGCTTGCCTCATGCAGGTATCCTGCCTGCTGATATAGGGGGTCAGCGAAGCCAACAAACGGTGAAACATGGGGTCCGTCATCCTGAGAAAGTTCCTGAAATCATCAGGATTGTTCTCACGGATCTCACGGAGTAAAGGCATATGAGAGAACTGGTCACGCTGAAGCAACCAATTCTTGGTCCATGAACTCCTCCCCACCCTGTTCATGGACTGGACTTGTGTCAAGGTCAGGACCGCAACACCAAGCCCCTGCACAGCACGAACTCTACGAGGAGTACGCATACGAAACATGGCTAAAAAACGGTCGGCTGCTCAGAACGAAGTAACAGAACGCAGTGAAGAACAGCAAGGCCTGTGAAGAGCGACCTGAAAAACAGCAACGAGCAGGCAAGATCACACAGAAAACTCCGATACGAACTGACTGCACGCACTGAAGAGCAGATACAAACCCACAAGCACAAACTGAACGGCAGAAAACGATCTGAAAGCCATGAGTCTGAAAAAGCGCGAATCGTCTCTCACCAAACTTTTACTAACACGAGATTAGCAAAAGGAGCCCAAAGGGTGCCGCGCTTGGTTCTGAACCGGCCTTTTCTAGTCTTGTCATACGTGGTGTACGTCACCGCGTTCTTGGCGATCGGAAATTCCGACAACTTTGTGCGACCGTGTGTAGGCAAAACAAGTTTGAGCCAACATCCGTCGGAAAAAATCCTAGGATTTTGTTGTCGGAATGTCCGAACAAAGTCCGACCGTGTGTACGGGGCATAACACTCCTCCTTATTCTACCTCCCTTAATAAATACAACACTCACAAGCTAGGTAGCATGTCCAACTAGGGCGCAGTATTATTGTTTACCAGCCAAGAATATCATGTTTTACTGAAGGTATTTGGGCACTCACACTGCTAGAAAATAAGTTTGTATTTGGTTAAGTTAAAAAAAGAAAACAATATCAGATGAAACACAATCCTAGGAAACTTTGAAGGGACATGGTCCTCCAGAATGTTCAATAGAAATACTTTTGTCAGAAAAACATTGCATAAGCCCAATCATCTCAGGATAGATTGGAAATGTATACAACTCATTTCTTGTAAGAGTTACTAAACAGCTCCGCTGCCTGCAATAGGTTGTAGATGGCAGTGACCACTTTGGCTTGTGTTTGGTCCTGCAGTAAGTTTTCTAATGTACTAATTTGAAAGGTTACTGTAAGAGACACTGTAATAGACCGAAATTGTGATCTCACGGCGTGCTTAAATAAAATATATCTATAAAACTCTCTGTGTGTACGTTTCATTGGCTCCTGTAGTTGTTGAAAACTCATGAAGGAATTTTTATGAAAGAGCTGAAGGATATATTTAATCCCCCACATGGTTCATCATGTTGTATTGGGATGAGGCCCAGACTCACCCAGACTCCTAGATTAGGCAAAATGGCTCTCTTGGCTGTGGAGAAGCTTTAACATTTGCATTGAGGTAGGGTAGGATAAGAAAAGATTGCTGGTGGTTGGAGCTCAGAAAAAATGTAGCAATTTACATTCCATGCAGTACACGCCCACATGATGGAAGTCTTTTAACACTTTAATTAGATGCTACAGGGGCTACAAACAAAATGGTGTGCTCTCTTCTTTCCCACAGATGACCAGTGGACCAGAAAGTACTCTGCATTTGCAGATACAATTTTATTAAACTCAGCTTTATATAGAGGAAATCTATCAGGTTTCCTTTTGCTGCCAACACAGAATGCGTTCATCGTTGTTTAAATACAGCATTCATATTGATACTGGGAAACAATTTCCTGTAAAGTAGACCAGTCAACAAATTGAGCTTCCTACCTTAATATCTTCCTGTATTTGTTTTAGGCAGCAGTGACATCACCAAATCAGCACTGCCTGGGATAGAAGGAAAGTGTCATTGATAGAAGCAAATCTAAACTCCCATCTATATGCCCATCACTGCCATGCTCTGGTGTTCCTACTCTCCTAACAAGTTACATAGGGTGCCTCTTAAATCCTAGCTCCTGGCTCCTACAGGTGCATGAATTTTATTTATTTTTTATCCCCTATGATGATGACATAAATGACATAAAGGTTAAAAAAATAACAAATAAAAGAATACAGGAACAAAATGAGTCACTGGGTCAGACTACAGAGGAGGAAAAAGAGTTATGGTGTTATTGTATTATGCTATTTAGGGATAAGCTTAAAATGATAGCAAACACTGCTGGGCCTGCTGCAGTCCTGGTATATTATTTATTTATGTAAATTGAGACAGTATTAGGGCCCATGGTTATTATTAGTTAATTATCTAGTATAAGGTCTAGACTAGATGAGTCTAATTTTTATCTAGGAAAACAATTTTGGAGCACTTGTTTTTAATTTTCTTACCTTTTAAAATTTAACACATAACCCATAAAGCCATCTATAGTCAGCTATAATGCTAGAAGAAATTACTATCTGACACTTTAGAAATCATGAAAACAGGTTTGGCATTAAGCTGTAACACACTTTTGGCGCTGATGCAGTTAACATGTTCATTGCTCAAGAAATTTGTGTACCGTTATGTATTCAGAATAATGTGACACAGTCTACACCAAAGTGTGTGGTTTTTGGATCAATACTGTTTGGAGGTGTAAAGAAAGACTGAGCTTGTTTGCCTAGCTATTAATAGGACTGTGCAATACAGGGACAGCAACAAAGAAAATTAATGGATGTTTATTATTAACTCGGAAATCCATGCATGTTAATAATCAAAAGAAAAAAAAGAACCGATTTAAAGTGTCTTGGAAGATATAGCACGCATCTATGCAAATACGATTAAAGATGGTTAAAAATTAGAAAATCGGAGTGCGCATGCACGGGGCTCTGAAGATGGCCACTTGAGCCGGGAGCTCCTCACCACCCCAGCACAGCGGCGCCCGTAGCACCTTACACAGCACACCGGGAACAAAGATACTGACAGGCACGGCACCCTCTAACACCCGGGAACCCCTTCCTATGACCAGATCCGCCATCAGGAGAGACCTCAGGCCGCATTTCAACTGCTCTGAAACACACGGGACATCCAAGACGGCGGCGGTGGCTCAGCCTCATCCTGCAAACGTGGAAGGTCTCCTAAAACACAGGCAAGTAATTGCCCGGCGACGCTGAACTACATCCCGGTTACTCATGTGACTAACCAGCAGGTCAACACCCAACACCCTCCCCTGCCTCCACGGACTCTCTCATAGGCCGCACAATGGAAAACTATGCTTTTTCGCCTTTTGGGGCCTAACACAGCCTGTCATTCTGGTACTTCCCCTCCTGACTTCCAAGCCAGGGACTCTGCCTTCCCTGGAGCTGAGCATTTCCAGAAATTGTCAGACCTCCTGCAAAGAGCCTTGGCTCAAACTGCAACCAAAATCACAGGGGATTTAAAAGCTGACTTCCAGAATCTGGGTGCCAGAATGGAAACAATTGAACAGAAGTTAGACAAGACCGGCAGTAACAAATCAAAACTCTGATCATATTCAAACGTTGCAGGAACAACTGGACTTTGGGCTTTCCAGAATTGATGACTTAGAGAACAGATCCAGGAGATATAACATCAGAATCAGAGGACTCCTGGAGTCCATCTCTAATGTACCCGCTGTGGTGCAGTACATAATCCAGAACCTGATCCCAAATATCCCCCAACACCATCTGGAGCTTGACAGAGCCCACAGGGCCCTGAGACCCTCTAGGAAAGATGCCTCATCGAGAAATATCATTGCCAAACCTCATTGCTATTCAGTAAAGGAGGAGGTCATGAAACAATCACGATCCTTATCCCAGGTGACATGCCAGGGTCACCCAGTACAGATCTTTGCAGATCTTGCCCCCCCCCCCCCACAATACAGAGCAGAAGATCGCTGAAACCATTGCTGTCAGTTCTGATACAGAGGGACATTAAGTACAGATGGGCCTTCCCTTTTGCAGTGAAGTTCAACAACAAAGGAAAGATCTACTCTTTCTCCAATCTTTTGCATGCTGAAAAACTCCTTTTACACCTGAAGTTTATCTCCCAGGAAGCTGATATGGACATTTCCAACACTGTATCTGGATCAGCTAAAAGACCGACACCTACCAGCCCCCAATCCCCACTATGGAACAAGGCGAAGTCAAAGAAAGCTAAAGATAATGGACCACCTTGAACTTTAACCTACTACCTCGAATTTCTCATCTCTCCTGACTCTCTGTTCTCGGTTCTATTGAACCCACTGCTTAGAGATACATTTCTTCCAGCGTCCTGATGTTTCCCATACTGGTTTAACAGTTTTCCAGTTTTGTCTTTATTACTTTTTTACACTCCTCGGAGGCTCTCCGCCTTCTCAACTCAAGAAGTGGCTGTCCCCAGAAGAGGTTAATTGTCCTCATTTTTTACCACAGAGACCCAGAGACACATTAACTTCTTGCAGGTTTCCCATTCTGATGTGGGAGGTTTAACACTAGGAGCTCTGGGCCTTCTCCCTTCTTCTCCCCCTAGAGGGAGGACAGGTGAAGAAGCATCCAGACAAGTTTTAGTGTCTTTTGCCACACAAATGTCTATGTTAATGGTTGCTGTGCTATAGCTCTTATGCAACGATACCGAGGGTGCCTGGTACTGGGGTTGACCACATATGCCTCCACCTATCCCTCAGATCCCCGAGGGCCTCTAGGGGCTAGGTTGTCTGTGCCCATATGGATCAGACCCTTATTGTTTTTCGTGTAAAAGAACCTCAGGGGGGATCCCCCCGAATCCTGTTCTCTTATGCTAGGAGATCCTCTCCGATGTTCTCTGTCCCCTCCTACCTTTTACTCCCTTCCTGTTCTCTTCTCACTCTCTACGTGCCTAATGCTTTCATCTGTTGCAGCCAACCACTACATCTATCCAGTGGTGAACCGCAACGTCGCACAATCCTAAAGGAGATTCCTCCCACTGTCACTCTAAGAGAAGACATCTAAGGGTGAGTGACGGTAGAGAAAGCAGCATTGCACCTTCTGAGGTCCATGGCTAACCTCACAAAAAACACTCTGAAAATAGCATCCCATAATGTTCAGGGTGTAAACTCTCCTATCAAACAAAGGAAGGTTTTTGACAGCTACAAAACCCTGAATCTAGACATTCTCATGCTACTCATTTTCCTATACGGTATGGTCCCAAATGCATCCACTCACACTTCCCTCACTTCTATTTGGTCAATGCTGAAAATAAAACCAGAGGGGTAGCAAATATAGTTTCTAAATCTTGTAAATTTGATTGGATTTCTGACTTCAAAGACCCAGAGGGCAGGTTTCTTCTAGTTAAAGGCACAATCGAGGGGCATCTATACTCCCTAGTCTCCTATTACTCCCCCTATAAAGGACAAGCACAATTTGTCAAACTCCTCATGGATACCTTGATTCCTCTGCTGGAAGGCACAATCATCTTTGGAGGGGACTTGAACGTAGCATTTGATCAAGGGTTAGAAAAATCCAAACCCCCTAAGGCTCAATTGATCCGTCCAACCAGGGCGAGCCACAAAACAGCCAAACTAATCCATGCCCGAGGTATGGCCGATGTCTGGGGAGAACTAAACCCCTCCAAATAAGACTTCACTCATTACTCCCACCCACACAATACATACACCAGGATTGATCATATCCTGGTGCCAATAACCCTTCTCCCTCTGGTTCTTCGATACTGTCCTGTCGATACTGTCCTGTTGGACCACTCCATAGTGGTCATGTCTATCTGTTCCAGTGCCCTTAACACAAAACAAGGGCAATGGAGATTGAATGAATCTATTCTCTCCAACCCAATCAGAGCCTCTGAGATTAACAAATCACTACAGGAATACTTCTTGATCAACAATATAGAGGGAATCTCAGCTGAAACTTTATCAGGGGCAAGATTATCCAGATTTCCACCCAAATCAAGAGGGAATGGAGGGCTGACATCGAACTTAGAGAAGGCCTACGTAGCCCTGCAGGCTCAACACAAAAAGAACCCCTCCAACACCATCGTAGCCCAAATAGACAAAGCTAGACTGGAAATGAACCTGGCCCTTGTGACGAAAGCGGAGAAATCCATCCGTTGGAGCGCCAACAAATTTTACACACACAAAGACAAAATAGGACTGATGCTAGCTGCCAAATTATCCCCCCGAACAAGGGTCCACACCATGCCCAAGATACAAATCACTGGTCAGACATCCACAGCCAACCCTACCAAAATTCTTGATGCTTTTCATGACTTCAACTCAGGACTCTAACTCCCCCTCACAGCCCAACAAGGATTCTATATCCAGGTTTCTTGATGGCCTTCCCATCCCTTAATACTACACACAAGAACCTCTTGGAAGCAGCCTTCACAAAAGAGGAGGTGATGGAAGTCATCAAGGGCATCAATAAGGCCTTTGCGGGCACCCTGATCTCACACATGACCAAGTTTTTTAATGCCAAAACCCAGGGCGACCCTCTAAACATTAAACTCAACACAGCCTACATTATGGTCATACCCAAACCAGATAAAAACCCTGAAGAAGTCGGTAACTACCAACCAATTTCCCTTGTAAACAATGACCTGGAAATTTTTACCAGAATTCTGTCCAGTCAACTAGCCTCCTCATCAGTACATATATACACAAAGACCAGGTGGGCTTTATCCCGGGCAGACAGGGACCAGACCAAATAAGACAAGCAATAGACATGGTATCAATACTGCAAACTAATTGGGATGGGGAGCCAAAACAACAGGGTCTACTTCTCGCATTTGACTTACAGAAAGCCTTCGATTCAGTGTCTTTGCCTTACATTTTCTCCCTCTTGGAGCGTTGGGGTTTCGGTCAGTGCTTCATGGGGCTAATACAAGCCCTCTACTCCCAACCAAAGGCACTAATTTGTCTACAAGGCTACTATTCTAAACCGATAGCATAGCCAGAGGCACCAGACAAGGTTGTCCTCTCTCGCAACTCATCTTTGCCATTGCCATTGAAACCCTGGCAATTGCTATTCGCCAAAATCCTAACATTAAAGAGGTGTCATGTGGTTGATCAGGCCCACAAATGCGACTCTTTGCAGATGACATCCTCTTATTTTTGACTTCCCCCCTCACCTCTCTACCCAACCTCTGCCAAGTCCTAGAAGAGTTCTCCAAGATCTCAGGTCTTCAAGGTAATTTCTCCAAATCGCAAGCCCTAAATGTGTTGCTTCCCTCCACAACAGTCTCCCTTCTACAGCAGTCAATTAAAGTTGAATGGAGTGAGTCCTCAATCAGATACCTGGGAATTACCTTGACAGCCCACACAGAATCTCTTTACACTAACAACTATCCACCCTTATATCAGAAACTGGAATTGGACCTCAAGAACTGGTCCAAAAATGAACTCTCCTGGCTAGGCAGAATAAACTCTATTAAAATAACCTTACTCCCAAGAATCCTTTATTTTTCCTGTCCCTCCCCATCCCCATCAGGAAAGACCACTTAAAATCGCTTCAACGTAAGAAACTCAAATTTATTTGGGGACATTCAGGATACAGAATCCCCCAAAACACTCTATACCTTCACAGACGAAAAGGAGGCCTCGGACTTCCAAATTTGCATAAATACTACTACAGAGTCTCCTCTCCATTCATAAAACGGGGCAGAGTAAACACAGGTTACTCTGCTCGGTTTTCACAGGACACAGGAGCGATCTCGCTCACTGTCCCATTCAGAAAAGGAAGGGATCAGTAAGTGACAGATCTACTGGTCCCTTCCTCCACTCTCCATCCTGACATCCCCCACAGCAGCCGGCGGGAGAGGAGAGGAGGCAGCCAGCTGCGGGGGAGGAGGGGTGGTGGAGGAGGACGACACGGGGGTGGAGGACATGGAGCCGGAGGAGGAGGACACGGGGTGGAGGACATGGAGCCAGAGGAGGAGGACATGGAGCCGGAGGAGAGGAAACAACCGGGAATGATCAGGAGGGACAACTGTGAGCACCGATCTCCCTGTGTAGCCATGGGAGGGAGAGGAGACGATGATGCTGTCAGCTGAAAAGCTATACAGGGAGATCGCTGCTCACAGCTGTCCTCTGCCACATCAATCATACCCGGCTGTGAAGCTGGGGAGCATTCCATGTGTGCAGGGTGGGGATGATACTCCACTGCCGTCCATGATCGGCCCTGCACCCGGGAGATCGCCCGGCACTCGCTGGTGTGCGGGAGCCACAGCCAAAATGCGGGAGTCTTTTGCACTTCCGAGGAGACTTGGGAAGTCTGATAATAATATTTTAGCTTTTGGCTACCCTGCAACTGGCAAGAGTTGAATCGTAAGGTCTCGTTCACATGAACGTACTTAAGAGTACATCTGTGCAAGGGCCGTGTACCCGGACCAGATATGCACGCAGTCCCATTTATATCTACTGGGACACAGTGGCTACATGGACACATCTGCTGCTTTCAATCTGACATCCAAGCAGGTGTAGGTGCGTGTCCCTAAATACACAGTTCACAGACACGCACACACACACTTGTGTGATATTTTTCATACAAGAACATGGCATATGGCAGGCACATATCAGGAATATGAAATGCAAATGAGGCCTAACAAGGACCAGTGCACATGTCCACAGGCACAGTCAAATGTATGTGCTTGGCACTTTGGATCATTCACCAGCTTTAGAAGGTACACAGAAAATGCTATTTTTACCTCTTGTTGGTGTTTTTACAAATCCCCTTCTTCTAAAAGCTGGATGTCTTTAAAGTCCTTTTTTTGTACTTGCTGAATTCTTAAGAATCTTTCCATATACTTTTCTAAGCTAGGAGGACAAATGTAGAATGGAGAAGAAAGGAGACGCTGGCCTTCCAGAAGGTGACACATTGGCTGAATTGCATGGGAGGTGTTAGATCAGATTTTCAAAGTTCAGCTACAATACCAATCACTAGTGAATTAGTAATCTCGGAAAGTTTCCACAATGTGATTAAATTGTGGCATTTTGTTAGGTACAAGTAGCAGAGCTGAAAGAATGAAAATCTTCTTTGTGTTAGGTCAAATATAATAAAAAAATATGATGATGAAAAAGTTAGTCAGCAGTACATGGGAACACTGCCAAACAGCTAGCACTGCATAGTGTAGGTGTGCTGATTTCTTTCACCTCATTCAGCATATGGATGAAAAAGAAATGTCAAATCAAAGCCATGGAAAGTATATGAAATGTGCCTGAAACAACATTAAAGTTGATATTAAAGACACAAATGAAAGCTCTCTAACCAATATCATTCAATGTATTTTTTAAATGCAATCCATGTAAATACCTGCATTTCACCATCCTGCAGTTCTGTACAGCAGAGCTGAAGTATGGGATGAGGAGGAAAAACAAGGAGCCAATTAATTAATGTGCTTACAAGAACTATGCTGCTAGGAGGATAATGCTGAGTGACAGAGAGATGAGCTCATCACTGTGCTGCTTCTCATTTCACTGTACAGTAACAGGCTGGGGGGGGGTCAGGGGTAACCTGGGCTCAAATGAAGTGGGTTGAAGGATGCTGGTCATCAGACTAAGGACATCTAGTGGGAGAAAAAAGTGCTGTGTGGGGAATTAAAGGTGAATATAATAGCAAATCATTGTATTCTAGATTTTATTTCTATTTTTGGCTGGAGTTACGTTTTAGGTATTGAGGGAAATAATGACTGCTGTTTAGAATTCTGTTGTTCATTTAGTTGAATTACACTTGGCATTATAACTTAAAGCAGATCTTCACCCCCCCCCCTCCCATTTCTTTAAAAACCTCTGCTTACCGATCGGTGTCTTCTGCACAATTCGGATACTCACCCACCCAGTGGATCCAGCACTGTCTTGCAGAGGTCCTCTTCTTTTCTGCCACCTCTCAGTCCCACACCTCCATGTTTTTGTGTGATGTCATGGGGTGGCTTCCGGCTCTTCTGGGTTCAGCCAGCAGGCCTCCTAATGATGTGCCGCTAGGCCAGCCTCTCCTCTTTTACTGAAAGACTAAGCCTCCTGGGATATGTGATGTGCATATCTCGGTTGGCAAAGGGAGCACAGTGCAAGCTATTCGCCTAGGTGAGTGTAGTGATATAGTATATGAAGTATTGGGTGTATAGATAATTAATATTTAGGTATTATTATAATGATGATGTAAGTACTCTTCCGCAGCAACCCCATTCTTCCAGAGAGATGCACTTTATTGACTTCCAACACAGAACAAAGTCCAAAGTCCACAGATGACAAAGAAATCCGACAGAGGAAATATAATTCATAGTCCCATGTCTTAGGTCCAAGTGTGCATACACAGACAAGCCTCTCCCAAAAACTAAATGCCAGCTTGAATGTCCTCCATGAAATACTAGTACATTTCAAAGGGTACATTGTTTAAAGGACCATAGTAGAAGTATTTATTGATGGTAATTAGACTTGACGGGTAACAATAAGATCAAAGAGTATTTTGGGTTGACCTAGCAGAAACTCCCTCCTAGTGGACTAGTATTTCATGGAGGACATTCAAGCTGGCATTTAGTTTTTGGGAGAGGCTTGTCTGTGTATGCACACTTGGACCTAAGACATGGGACTTTGAATTATATTTCCTCTGTCGGATTTCTTTGTCATCTGTGGACTTTGGACTTTGTTCTGTGTTGGAAGTCAATAAAGTGCATCTCTCTGGAAGAATGGGGTTGCTGCGGAAGAGTACTTACATCATCATTATAATAATACCTAAATATTAATTATCTATACACCCAATACTTCATATACTAGAGAGAGGACAATCCGGGTCACGGCACCAGTGTAGTGATATAGTATATGAAGTATTGGGTGTATATTACAACAACAGTGAGGGCGAGTGATGTGCATGGAGGGTGGCCTTAAGACTTTCTTTTAAAAAGGGGGAATTAAAGGAAAAAAATTGCTATTTGTTTAGAGGAAGTATCAGACGGGGGATAGGAAGAATGATTGATTTGAGGATGACAATCTGCTTTAAAGTGGTTGTAAACCCCATTCATGAAATTTGACGTTAGCACATATAAATGTAGTGTTTATTTATCCCTCTCCAAAGCTCTAAGTGAAAAGTCTTTCTGCTGTTTCTTTTCTCTGTTATCAGCAGAGCCACTTCTGACAAATGAGATAACAGAAGTTTAAAATTTGTGTCGGGGAGAGAGTTTAGAGATAGATTAACAGAGAGCTGGTCTATTCAGAATACAGCTCTGCATGTTTCTGCGTTCCTCTGCCTATGTGGAGGGGGGTGTGCCTTTTCTCCAATCAGCTCTCACGCAATATAAGCCCAGACTTCACACCCACTGCCAAATGAGGAAACACGATTTCTATCATGATCTGCTCTGTTCGAAGAGTGTAGAAAGGGAAAGACAGCAGATATACATGTAAAAAGGATTAGTTTCATCTCTGTGTATCATCTGAAGGCTGTTCACTTCACTGGGTATAGGAGAGGGTTTACAAATAGGGATGAGCTTTCTGTTTGGGTCGAACATGAGTTCGACTCGAACATTGGCTGTTCGCCCGTTCTTCAAAAACCGAACATTATGGGCCATTCGCGCCAAATTTGAGCGGCGCGTAACGGCCCATAATGCACTGCGGGAGTGCAGTGCATTGCTGTATGATGATTGGCCAAAGCATGCACCATGACCTGCATGCTTTGGCGAATCCCAGCGCCCTCAGCTAAGAGAGCCATAATTGGCCAAAGGCAGGGTGCTATATCTGACTGCAGGCCATTCCTGGTACTTTTTCTAATATACTTCAGGCGGTGTACGCAGTACACAATACTGTGCACCTATAGTGCAGTTGCTACTACTTTTCTGGTGGTGTACACAGTACATCCATAGTTGTTATTACACTTCTCTTGGTGTACACAGTACCGTGCACCCATAGTGCAGTTGCTACTACTTTTCTGGTGGTGTACACAATACAGTACACCCATAGTTGTTATTACACTTCTCTTGGTGCACTGTACACAGTACCATGCACCCCTAGTGCAGTTGCTACTACTTTTCTGGTGGTGGACACAGTGCACAATACGTAAAGTGCACCCATAGTTGCTATTAGACTTCTGGTGGTGTACACAATACCGTTCACCCATAGTTATTACACTTCTGTTAGTGTACACTGTACCGTGCACCCCTAGTGCAGACGCTACTACTTTTCTGGTGGTGTACACAATACAGTACACCAATAGTTGTTATTACACTTCTGTTGGTGTACACAGTACCGTGCACCTGTAGTGCAGTTGCTAGTGCTACTACTTTTCTGGTGGTGTACACAGTACACAATACATACAGTACACCCATAGTTGTTATTACACTTCTGTTGGTGTACACAGTACTGTGCACCCCTAGTGCAGTTGCTACTACTTTTCTGGTGGTGTACACAGTACACAATACAGTGTAGTGTGGTTTTGCTAAACAAAATTTACAGCATGTCTGGAAGGCCATCAAGGAGAGGCAGAGGCTCACAGGCCACTAAAAGAGGGCATGCAGGCTCTGTGTCTACAGTCGACAGTGCTGGTCGTGGACATGGTGCATCTTCAGCACGTGACCGTGGGGCACGCTTGTCCTTTTTTTCTGCAGCTGGCCATGTTATTGAGCCACAACATGCAGAAGAGTTGGTGGAATGGATAACAAAGCCCTCCTCATCCTCCTCATCCTCTGTCACCCAGGCTCAGAGTAGTTTGCCTGCCAATGCAGCTGCCAAAGCGGCCTATTCCATTGGCTCCATGTCAACAGTCACTCCTTCCCTAGCCCCACCATCATGCACGGAAGAGTCCCCCGAACTATTCGACCACAGTGTCAAGTACATGCTGCAGGAGGATGCGCAGCGATTTGAAGGCTCCGATGATGGTACCCAGGTTAAAGAAGGTAGTAACGTGAACCTAGAGAGAGGGGGTGCCCAAGAAGGTTCAAGAAACTGGCAGTCATGTTCCCCAAGCTGCAGCTTACTGCCAAGTTTGCTCCAGTGACGAGGAGGGAGGGGATGATGAGGTCACTGACTCTACTTGGGTGCCTGATAGAAGAGAGGAGGAGGAGGCACATTTCCAACGAGGCAGGATGCCCCCCATGGGGCAGCTTAAGGGCAGCCACCCTATTGCATCACACCGCAGAGCTAAGCAGGTGCAGGGCGTTGCTGACTTCTGACATATTTTGAAAAGTTCTTTGGTGTGGGCCTTTTTTGACACATGTGCAGCAGATCGCACCATTGCTGTTTGCAACATATGTCTGAAGCGTATCAAGCATGGCCAAAACAGCAGCTGCTTGACCAGACATATGATGACCTCCCATGCAGTCCATTGGCAACAGCACTTAAAAGACCCACATCAAAGAACAAGGTGGACCTCTCCTTGCTCCTCATTAGCTGGGATCTCCAACCCCACTATACCTCCAGTCCTCTCAGAAACCTGCACTGAGAGGAATGAAGGTATAGAAATAGGTGTCCCAAGTACTTGCGGCCAATCTGCTAGTGGTACATCAACATCGGATTTTAGCAGACAAATTTCCCTACCCCAGTTGCTAAACCGTTGAAAGAAATTTGGTCCCAGCCATCCACATGCTCAGCATCTGAATGCTAGCTTGGCCAAGTTGCTAGCACTACAACTGCTGCCTTTTCAGTTGGTAGACTCTGCCCCCTTTCGTGAATTTGTGGAATGTGTGGTACCTCAGTGGCAGGTTCCCAAACGCCATTTTTTTCCTCATGGAAGGCGATTCCGGCTCTCTACCAGCATGTGGAAGGCAATGTCTTGGCCTCGTTGGACAGGATGGTCAGCAGTAAGGTGCATATTACTGCTGACTCATGGTCCAGCAGGCACGGACAGGGATGTTACCTTTCTTTCACGGCGCACTGGGTAACTCTACTGGAAGCTGGAAGGATACAGGACAGGGTTCAGTATTGTTGGAGCTTGTTCCACCACCACACCTCCAAAATGCTAGTGGTGATTCTGCCACAGCTCTCTCCTCCACCCCCTCCTCTTCTTCTTCCTCTATGGCCTCTTCCTCTGCAGATTTCTCTTCTGAACCAGTGGTGCTGTGTAAGCGTTCAAGGGGCTACGCAAGCACTCAGGCAAAAAGATGCCATACGGTGCTTGAGTTGGTCTGCTTAGGGGGCAGGAGCCATACTGGGGCAAAGATTCTGTCAGCTCTGCAGGGGCAGGCTCAGATGTGGTTGACGCCATGCCAGCTTCAGCCAGGAATGGTTGTATGCGACATTGGCACCAACCTCCTCTCCGCCCTCCAACAGGGACACTTGACCCATGTTCCCTGTTTGGCTCACGTCCTGAATTTGGACGCAACCTGCCCAAGAACCGCCTCATTTGTGACATGCCCACCAGGTGGAACTCAACGTCGGCAATGCTGCAGCAGCTGCACATGCAGCAGAGGGCCATCAATGAGTACCTGTGTGAGTATGGCACCAGGACAGGGTCACGGGAGCTTGGCTTTTTTTTGCCACACCAGTGGCTACTGATCAAGGATGCATGCACTGTCCTGTCACCATTTCAGGAGGCCACGAGGATGGTGAGCAGTGACAGTGCATGCATCAGTGATACAGTCCCTCTTGTCTTCCTGTTGGAGCACATGCTTCGTGAAATAATGGACAGGGCACTTGAGGCAGAACAGCGAGAGGAAGAGGAAGACTTCCTTACCTCTCAAGGCCCTCTTTATCCAGATACTAGTATTCCTGCAGGCCCGCCAATCACACAGGAAGAGGAGGAGGAGGATTGTGTCAGCAATGAGGTGGAGGATAACACTCAGTATCAGCAGCAGTCTTCAAGGGATTGTTTGCAGTCCCCAGAAACCCATGGAGTTGTACGTGGCTGGGAGGAGGTGGTTGAGGATCATGTGATTCTTAGTGACCCAGAGGACTCAGGATTGAATGCTTCTGCAAACCTACACTGCATGGCCTCCCTGATCCTGCAGAGCCTGCGAAAGGACCCTAGGATTTGTGGTATCAAGGAGAGGGATCATTACTGGCTGGCAACCCTTCTTGAGCCATGTTACAAGGGTAAGGTTGCAGAACTTATCCAGCCTTCGCAGAGGGAGCAGAGGATGAAACATCTTCGGGAGGCCTTGCAGAAAGGTTTGTGCAATGCATTTCCAGAGCCTGGGAGGTTACAATTTCTTGGTGCTGGACAACGTGTTGCTGAGGCATCGTTCAGTCACAGAAAGAGTGGTGGAGAAGGTTGCCGGCTGACCGGTGCCTTCAGACAATTCTTCAGTCCTCAGCGCCCAGGTCTGATTGGTTCCAGCAACCATCGCCAGTGTCTGAATTACATGGTGCAGGAATATCTAGGGGCAAGATCAGACTTAGAGACCTTTCCAACAGAACATCCACTGGGTTACTGGGTCTTGAGGATGGACCACTGGCCAGATCTTGCTCAATATGCAATTAAGCTACTGGCCTGTCCTGCATCCAGCGTTCTTTCTGAAAGCACATTCAGTGCTGCCTGTCCACAGACTCTGTTGATCTGCTCACATTCATAAAAATGAATCAGTCTTGGATCACCAGCTACCAAGTACCTGATGCTGATGTAACCGATTGATTTTTCTATGGATGTGGGATCCCTTGAAGATTGCATATGCTGAGTGACTATCCTATTCCTCCTCAATCTTCATGATGATAGCTTCTAGGAATATTTTTGGTTCAGGGCACTACCACCACCGCCTAAGGCCCAGTTTTTATGTCCCTGTTTAACAGGGGCGCGTAATTACAATTTTTGATCTAATATTTCACAGCAGGGCCTGTTCCTGCCCTCAACAAAAGCATCTGTGAGGCTTTACAGTGTTGTGCCACTACCACCACCTAAGGCCCAATTTTTATGCCCCTGATTCACAGGGGCGTGTAATTACAATGCTTGATATAATATTTTACAGCAGGGCCCGTTCCAGCCCCCACCAAGAGTAACTGTGAGGGCTTACAGTGTTCTGGTACCACCAACACCTAAGGCCCAATTTTTTGCAGAGTGTATAAGGCAGGCCGTATAGTATATACAGGCAGTCCCCTATTTTCAAACATCCGACTTACAAACGACTGCTACTTAGAAACGGAGGGAGACAACAGGAAGTTAGAGGAAATCTACCCCTAGAAAGGGAAATTCTCTCCTGTAAGAGTTAATATGGAAAAAAGGTGTCTCCACTGATGCTTTATCACCAATCCTTGTTCCCCTAATAACCCAAAGTTTTCTAAATCCAATTGTCATTGGGACAGAAAGTGAGGGAAAATCTCCTGAACAGGGGCACAGACAGCAAAACAAATGTTACAGGGGTGATGATAACCCTTCCCTATGTTATCCAAAAAGCTTAACCACTTCAGCCCCGGAAGGATTTACCCCCTTCCTGACCAGAGCACTTTTTACAATTTGGAACTGCATCGCTTTAACTGCTAATTGGACGGTCATGCAATGCTGTACCCAAACAAAATTTGCGTCCTTTTCTTCCCACAAATAGAGCTTTCTTTTGATGGTATTTGATCACCTCTGCCGTTTTTATTTTTTGCGCTATAAACAGAAAAAGACCGAAAATTTTGAAAAAAAATGATATTTTCTACTTTTTGTTATAAAAAAAATCCAATAAACTCAATTTTAGTCATACATTTAGGCCAAAATGTATTCGGCCACATGTCTTTGGTAAAAAAAAATGTCAATAAGCGTATATTTATTGGTTTGCGCAAAAGTTATAGTGTCTACAAACTACGGTACATTTTCTGGAATTTACACATCTTTTAGTTTATGACTGCCCATGTCATTTCTTGAGGTGCTAAAATGGCAGGGCAGTACAAAACCCCCCCAAATGACCCCATTTTGGAAAGTAGACACTCCAAGGAAATTGCTGAGAGGCATGTTGAGCCCATTGAATATTTTATTTTTTTGTCCTAAGTGATTGAATAATGACAAAAAAAAAAAATTTACAAAAAGTTGTCACTAAATGATATATTGCTCACACATGCCATGGTTATATGTGGAATTGCACCCCAAAATACATTTAGCTGCTTCTCTTGAGTATGGGGATACCACATGTGTGGGACTTTTTGGGAGCCTAGCCACGTACGGGGCCCCGAAAACCAAGCACCGCCTTCAGGATTTCTAAGGGCATAAATTTTTTATTTCACTCCTTACTACCTATCACAGTTTTGAAGGCCATAAAATGCCAAGATGGCACAAAACCCCCCCAAATGACCCCATTTTGCAAAGTAGACACCCCAAGCTATTTGCTGAGAGGCATGTTGAGTCCATGGAATATTTTATATTTTGACACAAGTTGCGAGAAAGTGACCAATTTTTTTTTTTTGCACAAAGTTGTCACTAAATGATATATTGTTCAAACATGCCGTGGGCATATGTGGAATTACACCCCAAAATAAATTCTGCTGCTTCTCCTGAGTATGGGGATACCACATGTGTGGGACTTTTTGGGAGCCTAGCTGCGTACGGGGCCCCGAAAACCAAGCACCGCCTTCAGGATTTCTAAGGGCGTAAATTTTTGATTCACTCCTCACTACCTATCACAGTTTCGAAGGCCATAAAATGCCAAGATAGCACAAACCCCCCCCAAATGACCCCATTCTGGAAAGTAGACACCCCAAGCTATTTGCTGAGAGGCATGGTGAGTATTTTGCAGCTCTCATTTGTTTTTGAAAATGAAGAAAGACAAGAAAAAAAATGTTTTTTTTCTTTTTTAAATTTTCTAAACTTTGTGACAAGTGTGCAAAATACTCACTATACCTCTCAGCAAATAGCTTGGGGTGTCTACTTCAAATCAAAATCAAAAATTTACTCCTTTAGAAAGCCTGAAGGCGGTGCTTGGTTTTCGGGGTCCCGTACGCGGCTAGGCTTTTAAAAAGTCTCACACATGTGGTATCCCCGTACTCAGGAGAAGCAACAGAATGTATTTTGGGGTGTAATTTCACATATTCTCATGGCATGTTTGAGCAATATATCATTTAGTGACAACTTTGTGCAAAAAAAAAAAAAAAATTGTCTTTTTTCCTGCAACTTGTGTCACAATATAAAATATTCCATGGACTCTACATGCCTCTCAGCAAACAGCTTGGGGTGTCTACTTTCCAAAATGGGGTCATTAGGGGGGTTTTGAACTGTCCTGGCATTTTATGCACAACATTTAGAAGCTTATGTGACACATCACCCACTCTTCTAACCACATGAAGACAAAGCCCTTTCTGACACTTTTTGTTTACATGAAAAAATAATTTTTTTTTGCAAGAAAATTACTTTGAACCCCCAAACATTATATATTTTTTTAAAGCAAAATGCCCTACAGATTAAAATGGTGGGTGTTTAATTTTTTTTTTTTCACACAGTATTTGAGCAGATATTTTTCAAATGCATTTTTTTGGGAAAAAACACACTTTTTAAAATTTTAATGCACTAAAACACGCTATATTGCCCAAATGTTTGATGAAATAAAAAAGATGATCTTAGGCCGAGTACATGGATACCAAACATGACATGCTTTAAAATTGCGCACAAACGTGCAGTGGCAGTACATTTTTAAAAGCATTTAAAAGCCTTTACAGGTTACCACTTTAGATTTACAGAGGAGGTCTACTGCTAAAATTACTGCCCTCGATCTGACCTTCGCGGTGATACCTCACATGCATGGTGCAATTGCTGTTTACATTTGACGCCAGACCGACGCTTGCGTTCGCCTTTGCGCGAGAGCGGGGGGGGGACAGGGGTGCTTTTTTTTTTTTTTTTTTCTTTAATATTTTTTTGCTTTTTTATCTTATTTTTAAACTGTTCCTTTCATTTTTATTTTTTTTAATCATTTTTATTGTTATCTCAAGGAATGTAAATATCCCCTATGATAGCAATAGGTAGTGACAGGTAGGTCGGTGGGGTGGGGGGGGTTCCCTCCCACTGCTTGCAAAAGCAGTCTAGAGGCTAATTACCCGCTAGGATTGCTTTTACATGAAAGCCGACCGCTGGCTGAAAAGAATGATACCAAGATGATACCTAAACCTGCAGGCATCATTCTGGTATAACCACTCAAAGTCCAGCAACATACCAGTACGTTGCTGGTCCTTGTTGAGCATATATTGTAAACTTTTTTTTCATGCAGCCTGTGGGCTGAACGAAAAAAAGAGATTAATCGGTGGGTATGCCCACCATTAGAATACCTCCCTTCATCCACCCACTTCTAATGATGGGCATACATGCACCGTATATATATGCCGAAGCATGGGGACATTCTCCCGCAAAAGTTAGGAGCAAATCGCTCCTTCGCCCTCTGCTGCCCCCATGCTTCGGCATATATGCTGAAGTATGTAACTGTGGTGGTGAAATCACCTCTGACAGTGCTGGAGTCACGGCTTTATGTATCGTGGGAGCAAACGCTGTTGCTGTCAAGATAAATAAATCCGTGCTGCAACTGAATGGCGTACCTGCTATGCAAATGATGGTTAACAATAAATCAAAGTAACGTTACAGTATAACAGTAAGACTTACCATACCTGCAAAGCAAATACAAAAAAAAATAGTAAAAAAATAAAACATTTAACGCAACCTGTGCCTAAAATATATATATGCCGAAGCATGGGGGCATCCTCCCACAAAAGGCAGGAGCAAATCGCTCCTCCACCCACTGCTGCCCCCACGCTTCGGCATATATGCTGAAGAATATAACTGTGGTGGTGAAATCACCTCCAACAGCGCTGGAGTCACGGCTTTTTATATCGTGGGAGCAAACGCTGTTGCTGTCAAGATAAATAAATCCGCTCTGCAGCTGAATGGCGTACCTGAAAACAAAAAAATGGTTACCAACAAAACACAGTAAACAGTAAAGTATAAAAAAATTGCATATCTGAAAAGCAAACATGGTAAAACATAATAACAATAAAACATTGCAGAATAGAATACAGTAAAAAAAGAGCAGAACAATAGAGAGAGAATAGAGAGAGAGAGAACAATAAAACAACAACTATTTTTGTTTTTTTTATTTTATTTTATTTTTTTTTTGTGTTTTTATTTTTTTTTTATTTATTTTTTTTACACTTTTTTTAGTAACTTTAACTTTTGTAACTGGTACCAGGTTTGGGTCTCTCAAAATGCGATGGCATCTTGGGAGACCCTGTGAAAGTGTGTCCTAGTCTGTGCAATGCTGTACCCTATGCTAAAACTCAACTAGTGTATGGTAGCGTTCAAAACATTCACTAATGCATAGACCAGGATTGTCAGGACAGGAGAGAAAATAATACCGGGTGTCACGCCTAAATCTGCGCTTGCTACAGACACAACATCTTCTTTGGGGGGCTCTTTGGGTAGGGGTACTCGAGAGTACATAAGGAAAATGCCTCTCATGCAGCCGGCTTACTGCATTTGGTTGGGGAAGGTGAGGTGGAGCACCGTCTGGAAACAACAGGGCTCTGACGATCTCTTCCTGGAATTTAAGGAAGGATCCAGTCCGTCCTGAAGCTATATAGCACATGAGAGTTCAGCAAAGCCAATTGAAATAAATAAACAGACACTTTTTTGTACCAGCGTCTGGCCTTACGGGCAACTAGGTACGGCGCCAACAACTGGTCGTTGAGGTCCACCCCTCCCATATTTTGGTTATATTCGTGGACACAGAGGGGTTTCTCCACAACACCAGTCGCCGTAGTAATTTGGACCGTCGTGTCTGCATGAAGGGAGGTAAGAACGAAAACATTCTTATTATCCCTCCACTTCATAGCGAGCAAGTTATTACACTGCAAGCAGGCTCTCTCCCCAGCCTAAGACGGGAATCTACAAGCCGCTGTGGAAAGCCCCGGCAATTAGGTCGCACGGTGCCACATGCTCCAATCTGTTGATCAAAAAGGTGAATAAAAAGTGTCACGCTCGTGTAATAATTGTCCACGTACAAGTGGTACCCCTTTCCGAATAAGGGTGACACCAAGTCCCACACTATCTTGCCAGCGCTTCCTATGTAGTCAGGGCACTTTGTCGGCTCTACGTGACTATCTTTGCCCTCGTAAACCATAAATCAACATGTATAGCCTGCGACCCTGTCACAGAGCTTAGACATCTTGACCCCGTATCTGGCACGCTTGCTGGGAAAGTACTGTTTGAATGACAAGCGGCCAGAAAATTTAATCAGGAACTTATCAACGCAGACAACTTGATGGGGAGTAAACAAGTCTGCAAAACGCTGGTTGAAGTGGTTTACGAGGGGCTGAATTTTGTAGAGCCGATCATATCCAGGGTCTCCACGAGGATGACAGAGTTCATTGTCATTGAAGTCCATGAACCACAAAATCTGCTTGTATCGTGCCCTGGCCATGGAAGCAGAGAACACGGGCATATAGTAAATTGGGTCAGTGGACCATATGACCGCAACTCACTATTTTTATTTATGCCCATGTTGAGGGAAAGGCCCAGAAAGATCTTAAATTTGGAGACCGTAATTGGTCTCCAATCTCTGGCAAGGGAGGACTGGGGATTAGCGGTGATGTGTTGACCAGCGTATAAATTGCTTTGGTCCACAATGGATCTATAGAGATCTTCGGTGAAAAACAGCGAATAAAAATCCAGTGGCGTAAAATCAACTGTTTCCACCTGAATTCCGGGTTGACCAGTGAATGGGGGAAGTAAGGGTGCTGCAGAAGTGGTGGGTTCCCAATTCGGATTGGCGAATGCAGCAGGAAGGGCACTATGGGCACGATGGGCCTGTGTTAGTCTTCTTGGTGGCAGCGGGACACTACTAGTGCTTGCCACCTTGCCAGCTTGAACTGCGCTTATGGGACTCGCCATGTCACCAAGTGTTACTGCAGTGCTGGATGTACGACCAGGGTGTACTAGGCCGCTGGTGCTTGCCAGTTCACCAGAAGGAATAGCGGCGCTAGTACTTCTCTGCTCCATACGAGGGACCTGTGGTTCTTGCACTTCAAGGACAGAAGAAGAAGATTGGGGTCTGGTACGCCTGACCTTAGCAGGGACCACAACTCCGTCGTCAGAGCTATCTGTCATGGAGCCGCTGTCCTCTACAGGATCGTATTCTGAGCCTGAATCTGACAGATGAGTGTCTTCCTCTTCGCTATCTGTCATGCTCAGAAACGTGTAGGCCTCTTCACTAGTGTACCTTCAATTTGCCATGTTGGGCTCTGAATTTAGGGGTACACGAGTGAGACTCACAGGCAAAAAAGCTCCTGACTGTTACCGACTGATTCAAAACGCTACCAAAAAATTGTTAGCGATCGCAGGGATCAGGCCTGACTCTGCGAACGCTGCAGTTATGTGTGCTTAGTGTTTTGTAAGTGTCAGTGATCGATCAATACTGCACTTGGGTGGGCTGGGCTGGGTCGAGGGGCAAAACGCAGGTGCTAGTAGGTATCTGGGCTGATCCCGCTAACACTGTGTTTATGGGAACCCTAAACTGCTGGGGATGCTAGTATAGATCTGATCGGATCAGATATTGATCGGTTCAGATACTATAGCACTAAGGGAGGTGTATGCTGTGTGCGTGGGTGTTGGCGGTACTGGCGCTAACCTGGCACTGCCTGGGGCGACGCAGACCTTATCTGACCCTAAAAACGTAACTTATATCACCGCCGGGTAATTAGGGGGTTAAACCTTTATAAGGTAATAAACGGCGGGTGCCCTAAAACTATAATAAACTATAAAAAACAAACTAACTAACCAGCATCACCCATAACACTTATACGATGATCGCGGGTGAAAGGGTTAACTAGGGGGCAATCAGGGGGTTAAAACCTTTAGTAGGTAGTATATGGGGGTCCCTGTCGCTATAAAACGCTGACGGCGAACCTATATACTTACCTCCCTAACTAGCGTCACCAGTGACACTAATACAGCAATCAGAAAAACGATCGCTTAGTGACACTGGCGACGGGGGGTGATCAAGGGGTTAACCTTTATTAGGGGGGGTTAGGGGGGTACCCTGGACCTAAAGGGGGGTACCCCAGACCTAAAGGGGGCTAACCCTAACTGCCCTAACACTTATAACTGACACAAACTGACACCAATGCAAAAAAAAAAAAAACTGCTATTGGTGTCAGTGTGACGGGGGTACAGGGGTGTGAACGGGGGGTGACTGGGGGGTGAAAAGTGTGCCTGGCGTGTTCTACTGAAAGTGTAGTGTTGGTGCACTTACTTGATGTCTTCTCTCCTCGGCGCCAGAACAAAAAAGACCGACTCGAGGAGAGATTACATCACTTTCTCTGCTTCTGTTTACATTACAGAGGCATAGGAAGATCCTCATTGGCTGGGAGCGATCGCGAGGGAGGGGTCACAAATGGATGGCCTCCCCCTCACGTCTGATCGCTGCCAGACACAAGCTGATGGGGGGTCCGGTTGGACCCCCCGCCCGCGGGAGGCAGATCATGTACAGGTACGTGATTCTGCCTGCCCGTGCCATTCTGCCGACGTATATCATCGTGAGGCGGTCGGCAAGTGGTTAAAAATAGATTTTTTGGCTGGAGCTACACTTACAAAATGTACCTGTTCCAAATTACAAACAGATTCAGCTTAAGAACAAACCTACAGTCCCTATCTTGTTTGTAACCCGGGGACTGCCTGTTAGGGATGAGCCCGATGTTCGAACATCGGGTGTTCGCCTGTTCGCCAAATAGCTAACAATTTGGGGTGTTTGCGGCAAATTCGAAAGCCATGGAACACCCTTTAAAAGTCTATGGGAGAAATCGATATGCTAATTTAAAGGCTTATATGCATGGTATTATCTTAAAAAGTGTTTGGGGACCTGGGTCCTGCCCCAGGGGACATGTATCAATGCAAAAAAACGTTTTAAAAACGACCGTTTTTTCTGGAGCAGTGATTTTAATAATGTTTAAAGTAGAACAATAAAAGTAAAATTTTCCTTTAAATTTCGAACCTGGGGGTGTCTATAGTATGCCTGTAAAGTGGCGCATTTTTCCCATGTTTAGAACAGTACCACAGCAAAATTACATTTCTAAGGGAAAAAAAGTAATTTAAAACTGATCGCTGCTGTAATGAATTGTCGGGTCTCGGCAATATAGATAAAAATCATTGAAAAAAAAACAGCATGGGTCCCCCCCAGTCTATTACCAGGCCCTTTGGGTCTGGTATAAATATTAAGCAGAACCCCGAACCAAAATAGAAAAAATTGCTGGGGGTCTCCCCAAAATCCATACCAGGCCCATGTTTCCCATGTTTAGAACAGTCCGAGAACAAATTACATTTCTAAAGGAAAAAAGTCATTTAAAACTATTCGCGGCTATAATAAATTGTTGGTCCCGGCAATAAAGATAAAGGAAGTCATTGAAAAAAATGACATGGGATCCCCCCAGTCCACTACCAGTCCCTTTGGGTCTGGTATGAATATTAAGGGGAACCCCAATCCAAAATTAAAAAAAAAAAATTGCGTGGGGGTCCCCCAAATTCCATACCAGTCCCTTCAGGTCTGGTATGGATTTTAAGGGGAACCCCACGCCAAAATAAAAAAAAAATGGTGTGGGGATCCCCCCAAAAATCCATACCAGACCCTTATCCGAGCACGCAACCTGGCAGGCACAAAAAAGTGTCAAAATAGTAAAAATGAAAAGACACGATTTGGGACAAGTCCTTTATTAAAAAATAAAAAAATAAAAATGTCTCACGAAGTCGTCTTCTTACGTAATCGGGTGGCCCCGCCCCCTCTGACATCCCCTGGAAAGCTATAGGGAAATCCCCGTGGGTCAGAGGGGGCGGGGTCACCCAGGAATGTCATGGTGTGGCCCCGCCCTCAGTTATAAAAGAACTGTCAAAGCAAAGATGCGTCATATGGCGGGAGCCTCCCATGGAGGCGGGTCGGTCGCGTTTTTTTTTCTTTTTCGGTCTGTCGGCGGAGCAAGAGAAGAAAAAGACTTCGTGGGACATTTTTATTTTTTTATTTTTTAATAAAGGACTTGTCCCAAGTCGTGTCTTGTCATTTTTACCATTTTGACACTTTTTTTGTGAAATGGTAGGGGTACATTTGTACCCCGCTACCATTTCACACAAGGGGGGAGTAGTCGTGAGTAGCCGTGAGTAGTTTTAAATGACTTTTTTTCCCTTTAGAAATGTCATTTTGCTCTTGGACTGTTCTAAACACGGGAAACATGCGCCACTTTACAGGCATACTATAGACACCCCCCAGGTACGAAATTTAAAGGAATATTTCACTTTTATTGTTTCACTTTATGCATTATTAAAATCACTGCTCCCGAAAAAACGGCCATTTTTAAAACTTTTTTTGCATTGATATATAGGGCCTGGGGGCCCCATGCCTTTTTTTTTTTCAATTTGGGTGCGGGGTTCCCCTTAATATCCATACCAGACCCAAACAGCCTGGTAAAGGGCTGGGGGGGGGGGCAATATTACATCACAGCCGCAAGCAGTTTTATATGACTTTTATTCCTTTGGAAATGTCATTTTGTGCAGGGACTGTTCTAAACACAGGAAAAATGCACCACTTTACAGGCATACTATAGTCACCCCCCAGGCACGATATTTAAAGGAATATTTCACTTTTAATGTTTCACTTTAATCATTATTAAAATCACTGCTCCCGAAAAAACGTCTGTTTTTAAAACTTTTTTTTGCATTGATACATGTCCCCTCGGGCAGGACCCGGGTCCCCAAACACTTTTTATGACAATAACTTGCATATTAGCCTATACAATTAGCACTTTAGATTTTTCACGTTCGAGTCCCATAGACTTTAACGGTGTTCGCACACATTTTTTGCCTGTTCGCATGTTCTGCCGCGAACCGAACTGGGGGGTGTTTGGCTCATCCCTATTTACAACCACTTTAAGGTAATAGCGTTTATAGCTTATGCATCACTTCAATCCCATTAGTGGATCTTTGGATATGCCTAAATACCTGGTCAGTCTGTCACTGAGAAAATGCCTCCAGCTGTCTATTCTGGCGAATCCTCCGTCCCACTTCTCTGGGTCTTTGCTTGCATTAGAAATGGCTGCAGAAGAAACCATCAATAACAAATTATTAACTATACATGGATAATAATACTAATTATATATAATTAATGAGTATTTATGAAAATGCATCCTCTGCTGTTGTAAGAACTGCACATATCACATCTACTGCATACAATATATTTTATATATGAAAGGTCACTCAGACCTATAAAGATATTGACTGTTTCCGAAGCAATTATGCAAATCTGTAATATCCACTTGATTACATATTCATTGTAGTGATGTGTATTATGAGCCACATTCAATTCTATGCAAATTAGCATTTATTGTTCATTATGATAGTATGTTGCCACAATCTTGACAGGACAGTACTAATTATTCAGTATTTATCTCTGGTTGTGGTGCATAAGCTTTTGTCTGTCTCTTTGCTTTGGGATTTAACTTTAAAATTAATGCCATTAGCAGATATGTAATGACAAATGCATGTCAGAGAATAAAGTATAATTTCAAATATATGTCAACATAGTGATGCCTTATGAAAAAGATGTCATAAATGTATTTGCAGATTTAAATACAGGTCACCGTAAAGTGATAATTATCACCATATGGCTTTCTATCCATAATAGCACCAATAAGGCATCAATCAGAGCTAAATGTACTTAGACGTTACAGAAATGTCTCTGAGCTCAAATAAGAGGTATGAAAATGAAGGTTCTTTGTGTCCATTAAGCACAGAAACGAAGATTATAATTTACAGACTATACCATATTCAGCTTTTTCTGCTTAAAGCAAACCACCATGTAATCAGTTAAATTCCCAGTTAAAATGCTTATGGGCCATTCAGCCAGTCTTATGAACTGAACAACCCTGCCAGGCAACATTGCTATGTTGGTGTTCTCAGTTTTTACCTATGCAATTAAATAGTACAACCTGGTCACTTGCTGCCCACAGCCTGCAGATTAGACCGTAAAGACACCTGTGAGGTCATTTTTCTGCTGGCCCACCTATAGGGGGACTTGCATATGGTACTGATGTATGAAAATCAGATATTCCTGACAGAAGAAATGTGCAAAAAAATTCTTCTAGCTTATTTTAGCTTGTATTTGCATGCATATCACATGTAAAAATACTGCCTATCAACTATCAAAGCAGATTTTTTTTGTTTTACTAATCTATACGCAGTGCAAGTTTACATGCCTGTGTGTACAGGCCCACTAAAAAAATGAGCTACATTTAGATCAGTAAAGAAAAATGCCTGAATGCCTAAAACCCATGGTGTTTTTTTTAGGTGTCCCGTGCGCAAGAAGCCTAAAAATGTTCAGGAAGGGTGACTGAATGCACTGTGCCATGCAGTAGTGACAATAATGTTTGTCTGTCGTTTCAAAGAGAACCTTGACATCTAAAAGGTTGTTGGCTGTCCACAGTGTGTCCGCAGGTGGCTGTTATGACTGATACGGGCACGGAATGTAATGTCATACCGGGCAGATATGTGTGGGCACCACTGTTGTAGTACTTGCAGCTCTGGCTTTACGGTGTGTGCTCGCTTCTCTTGTGCTATGGTTGTCCTTCTGGACTCAGATGTCTGACAGCCTTGGTGTATCAGCGTGCGCCATGTCGATCGGTCTTGTGCCAGGGTTTCCCAGGAGGTGGTGTCGATATCCTGGGACTCGAGAGAGGCTTTCAGCGTGTCTTTGTATTGCACCTTTTGTCCTCCACGCGATCGCTTTCCTTGAGACAGCTCACCATAGAGGAGCTGTTTGGGGATGCAGTGGTCTGGCATCCTTGCAACATAGCCTGCCCAGCATGTCTTGGTTTTTATTAGCATGGTGTGAACTGATGGCAGGCCTGCTCTGGAAAGGACTTCTTTGTCTGGCACCTTGTCCTGCCACTGGATCCTCAGAAGTCTGCGTAGGCAAGTCGTGTGGAAGTGGTTCAATTGCCTAGCGTGCCTCCTGTATACAGTGCAAGTTTCACTGGCATACATCAGGGTAGTTAGCACTACTGCCCGGTAGACTTTAAGCTTTAGCAAGGCTTATTCCACACGTTGGTCCGCAATCTGCCGAATGCAGAGCTTGCCTTGGCGATTCTGCAGTTGACCTCAATGTCAATCGTCACTGTGCGGGAGAGGGTACTGCCAAAGTATGTACATTTGTCCACTTCTTGCAGCTTTGTCCCTTCAATGTGTTGGTGGGCTCTTGGTGTTCAGCTTTCAGAGCTGGCTGGTGCATCACTTTGGTTTTCTTTGTGTTGATAAATAGGCTGAAGTTGTCGCATGCTGCTGTGAATTTGTCCATATTGGCTTGCATTTCTTGCTGATCCAGCATTCGGGTCATCAGCAAAAAGGAACTCTCGTAGCACAATCTCCTTTATCTTGGTGACAGCCTGGAGTCTTCACAGGTTGAACAGTTTCACATTGGTCCTGTATTTAAGGCTGACACCCAAGGAACTGTTCTGAAAGGAGTCTGACACCATGGCTGAAAACATTCTGCTGAACAGGGTTGGTGCTAGCATGCATGCTCGCTTGATGCCATTTGTGACGGGAAAGGCCTCTGAAGCTGACATACCATTAGGATGAATGTGTCAGGACACCCAAACTTCGACATGATGCTGTCAGAAACCATGAACCAGACCGAGACAGAAGTACAGTTAAATCACACTTGTTTATTAATAAAAATAAAAAGGTAAATAGAGTAAACGTAGTCAAAGCATAGTCAGAGTCCAGTAACCGGATCGGGTAGTCAGCCAAGCCAAAGTTCAGTAACCAGATCGGGTAATCAACCAGGCCAGAAGTCAGTGATCCAAGTGGAGGAACAGCAAGCAGGATAAGGAGCCAGAAGGGATGTCAGCAAGCCAGTCTTTAAACAGGAACGCAAGAGATGGTTTCTTGTGATGTGACCAAGGCGAAGGCAGGAAAGAAGTGAGCTGGACATCTTTAAGTAGGCGGGACACATCAGATCCTAGGGCCTTGCCTCGGGACAGCTGGCTGTAAGGTTTCAGCCTCTGATGGTGGGATGTCCAGGCTGTAGTTGATATCCGCCTGGGGCATTCTGTCAATCGCCTCGTTATTGATAGATGATGGGCGGTTCCGTACGGATTGGAAGTGCTCATCCCAATGCTGTAGAATCAGACTATTCTCAGTAATGAGAGTTGCACCATCTAAGTCCAGTAGAGGGGAGCTCCCTGAGAGATGAGGTCCATACAGGGGTCTGAGGGCTTCGTAGAACCGTTTAACATTGTTTCCATCAGCAAACCTCAGGATTTCATAGGCTTTGGCATTCAACCAGGAGTCCTGCATCTTGCGAAGCTTGCTCTGTATGATCCCACAAGTGTTGTTGAAGACATTTTTCTTAGCTGTTGACCCCGGGTCGCTCTGGTGGGCACGGTGAAGGCGGTGCTTTTCAGCAAGTAGGGCCTTGATCTCTTCATCGTTTTCATCAAACCAATCCTGCTGTTTCCTGTGTGAGGATCCAAGAACCTCTAGTGCAGAAGAGTGCACAATATCCTGAAAGCGTCCAAAGTCCTTCTCAGCATTTTCATCTAATTGCAGCTCTAAGAGTTGGTTGCCAAGATCTTCTGCTAGTAACGCTGCTTTGTTGGGATTCCTCAGTTTACTGACATTGATCTTTTTCTTCACAGCTTTATTTCCCTATGGACGCCTCTTTGGCTTGATGTGAAGGCTTAATTTGGAGATGATGAGTCTGTGGTCAGTCCAGCAGTCAGCACTCGCCATGGCCTTGGTTACCCCTTACATCCTGTTTGCCTGTCCTCCACAAGATTACATAATCAATGAGATGCCAGTGTTTGGAACGTGGGTGCATCCAAGACGTACCTCAAGTCCTGTGGCGATAGGTGAGCTACGGAGCAGCAGGTGTGGATTCAATGGGAGCTATAGTAGCTGACCTGAACACAGGCGGCTCAGGTCTAATGGTCGCAGTGACTGAGTGACTGAGCAGCCCTCTTTAGGACCGCACTGGTTACCTCTGTAGTAGGACGAAGGGGCACAGAAAAGGTGCCCTAAACATTGTTTGCTTCACAGAACCCTGGCCAGCTTACCGCAGCTGGAAGGGATCCCATCTTATGTAGTCAAGCAACAAAACTTCAAACAAAATGCAAGGTGACACCACTCACTATTGGCACATGGAACATATGCACGCTTCAAGACAACCTCTCAGCAGATCGAACAGAAAGAATAACAGCTCTGGTCGCCAAGGAGCTGGCAAGATTTAACATCAATATTGTGGCCCTGTGTGAAACTCGGCTAGCCAACGAAGGTCAGCTCACAGAAATAGGAGGCGGTTATACATTCTTCTGGTGTAGACGCAGCAGTGATGAACGTCGTGAATCTGGAGTTGGCTTTGCGGTTAGGAATTATCTTGTCGGCCGAATCATGACACTGCATCTCCCACTATTGAGTGGAAAGCAAGCCACACTGATCAGCACCTATGCACCCACAATGACGAATCCGGATGAAGTAAAGGAAAGTGTTATGAAGATCTCGATGCCCTACTCTCATCTGTGAAGCGCACCTATAGGCGAGAGTGGGGTCTGGTCACTCTGTCTGGGATGGCATCATTGGAAAAAATGGAATCGGCAAACGTAACAGCAATGGCCTATTACTATTGAAGACATGTGCAGCTCATGATCTGATCATCACCAATACCATCTTCCCCCTGCCTACTCACAAAAAGACATCCTGGATGCCCCCACATTCCATATCTCGTAATGCTTTCCCTACCTCTTCATCCCACCATATATTATATCTGTTTGGAGCAGTGGCGGCTGGTGATAAAATTTTTTTTGGGGAGCGCAAACCCCTCTAAGTCCTTACCTGCCCTCGGCTGTCACGGCTCCCGATACCTGGGGCTTCCGTGTTCCATCTTCAGCCTCCTGATTGGCCAGGACCGAAAATGACACAATGGTGACTTCTGATTCGCTGTAGTCAAAAGTAGGAGGGTTTGGGGTGAAGTGCTCTGCCCCCCGAGCACAATGTTAAACAAGCCAATTAGAGCCTCAGGCTCTAATCACGTGCTTGTTTAATATTGACGGACCTAATAGAATTCTATTAGTCCAGCGCCTCGCAGTGCACTTGCACACACACAGAACAATTTATTTATAAATAAATGATAGGACGACTAACATTTTTTAACAGATTTTAAAAAATGTTAGTCGTATTATCATTTATTTAAAAATAAATGGTTCTTTTAATCACTTTCCTATTGGTCAAATTTTTTGGGGGCCGGCATTCTTTATAATTATTATATATTTTTTTTTTACTACTAATGGCGATGATCAGCGATTTCATCGGAACTGCGACAATATGGAGGACAGATCGGACACTTTTGGGACCATTGGCATTTATACAGCGATCAGTGCTATAAAAATGCACTGATTACTGTGTAAATGTCACTGGCATGGGAGGGGATTAACAGTAGGGGGCGATCAAAGGGTTAATTGTGTGTCCTAGGGAGTGATTCTAACTGTGGGGGGATGGGACTGCCTGAGTGAGGAGACCGATCGTTGTTCATACCTAGTATGAACAACAGATCGCTCTCCCCACCCCTGACAGCACGGAGATCTGTCTATGGAGATCTATGGCAGATATCCGTTCTGTTTCTGTGGGGAGCGATCGTGACTGCCGGGCACGTGCATCAGCTGCGGCGTCGCCCACTAGTGGTCAAAAGGCAAACCCACGTAAGGTAATATAATTTCACCCCAGGGGAGCCAACCTGCTGCAGTACAACTGCCGCGGCTGGTTGGGAAGGGGTTAAGTCTAAAGACGGCCATAGGTGGTTTGAATCAACCTGCTAAACTGGCAGAGATTTGAACCATCTCTGGACAGGCTTGATTGACCTGAGAACAACCAGCATGTTGGATGTTTGCGATTATTGCCATCGACTATAGCTGTCACTATGTTCCCCTAGCAGGGACTGCTGCCCACCGGGAGAACACAATAGCTCCATGGGAAGTATTCCTCCATCAACACTGACTGAGTTGATGGGGGAATCCAGCGATTTTATTTCCTGCAACCCAGTGGTTGCAAGAAAAAAAATCCTACTATCTATGGCCTGCCTAAGGCTAGGTTCACACATATGCAGTTGGTGCAGCTCGCATTTGTGCGGGCACAGCAGCCTAATCATTTGAATAGGCTGCTGTGCCTGCAGGAAATAAAGGAAAAAGGTCCATGCACCTGTTATAATTGCACCTTGCAATTTCCCATATGTGATTCTTAATGGCAACCCCACGCATCTGCTAAAAAGCAGCGTGTTTTGCGTGTGGCTGCCTGCAGGTGTGGAAATGTGTGCAATTTACATGCATTCCTGTACCTGTATATATGTGAACCTAGCCTAAGTCAGCAGGGGGTGTGTCAGACCTATGCAGAGACACCACTGCTTCCACAAAGAAATCAAAGATTCTTCTCTGCAGCATACTGGGAGAGGACAGGGTTTTCTACTCAGGCTTTGGCTATTTTAAATAAAACAAACAGCAAGATGTTGCATACTTTTCGGGTTTATGCACCTAGATCGCATTTAGCTAATTTAGTTAATGTAAAGTGACAGTGCAATTGGGCTTTAAGCAATATGTATGTGTATATATATATATATATATATATATATATATATATATATATATATATATATATCACTACCCCAGGAGGAGCCGTTTGGTAGTTTGGGTTCTCTGCTCTATACCTCGACGCTGTTAACAACCTAGGCCCCTCAGAGACACCAGGTTTAACAAATAGAAACCTGTAATAATGTTATGAGCACAAATATAAATGTTCTGTACACACTATAATTCAGTCAGTATCAGTAAGTAGTCACTGATTAGTGAAAGCAGAACTAGAGGTATTGTTGTGGTTATTAGAACATGGCAAAGAGTTCAAAATGAGCCAATATGGAAATCAATAAGGAGCAATTCACTGGACAGAATACTGGCTAGCTTTAGCAGTATGGCGTGGAAAACTTTATGGAATGGAATTGATGTTCTATATGTAGCACTACTCCCCGCAGGAGCTGCTGGAATTTTTTTGTGCCCAGGTCTCCCACTGAATAATCCACAGCCAGTCACAGGGTATTTTCTCACAGCCAGGTGCACACACTCTTCCACTCGTTATCTCCAATAACCAGTCTAGGGGATGTGTTTTTATGTTTTGTTTGGAGAACTTGGATAGGTGAAGGGAATTAGTAGGGTACTCCACAATTCACAAGCAAGGAGAACTTCTTAATAGAACTGTGTAACAGACTGTCAGTAGAACTATGCAGCAGGCTGTACAGAATTAAGCAAGGCCATTTGTAGCAGAAGGAATTTAATGGACGTTGCTTCTTCAAGACACTAGCTAATGTCCACTTACACCCAGTATGGAGACTTCGAGGACCAAGAGGGGGATTTCAGCAACACAGTCTCTAGGATCCCTTTAGGGGGGTCTGTACTCACAAGGCCCTGGCCATAAGTCACCTTCCACCATGATACCAGACAGGATCTGTGGACAGCCTCCCTCAGTCAACTTTCAAGAAAACCCTGGGCTTCAGCTTTAGTGTTTTAGGCCCTCGGGTCACCCACCTGCAGCCCCCTCCCCATCTGGACCCCTCTCTGTAAAGGAAGACTGGACCCTGAGCCCATGTGCTCTTCAGATATAAATACAGGTACCCAGCATGCCTTGGGGCACATCCTCTTCTAATTAGCCAGGGCTGTACAGACATCCATGCTCTCATCTGCCAAGTTTGCACCCACTGCTCAATATACTCCATAGCTATTGGATCAGTGTAAAACATCAAGACAGCATGAGCAGCACCACAGCACACTGAGCAGACCTCACTAAACAATTACAGCACTCTGTTAAGTAGACAGCACATACATTTACCTAGCTGTCTCCCTGTTAAGCAGAGAAACCAAAACCTATATACATTCTCTCTAGCACCTACCTAGGAGGATGCTGCATATATATCTGGTAATCCACAAATCAGCATAAAGCAACTGCATGTACTGTATAACATTAACCACAATAGCAAATGGTGCAGTGATAGCTTTCCTTCAACCAGTGTGCTATACCGCTAGAGTGCACTCTAGGGATGATTATGTTACCTGGGTTTACTGTGCTGGAACCCATTACTATAAGTTCTTGTAGAGTAGCTTATCTAAAGTGACAGTCCTTTGCCCTGGGTCTTCAGTCGGCTAGCATGTGGCCTAGTCTTTATAGTGGTGCACATAAATTCAGTCAATTTTTTAGTCCTTTCATGCTCAATTTCTGCTAGCAGCAAACAGGCTAATGGCAACAAGGGCCCTCTCACCAGACCCAGCAATGCAGCCACAATGATCTCGCTGTTTTGATGCATTCTGGATAGGATTAATGTGGCTCTTTTCGTCAGCCCACTGGTCCACAGCCCTCTGGTAAACTTTGCAGCAAGAAACTGTGATTATCATTGACTAAGTCCTCAGTCTTTGTGCACTCTGATCCACTCTTTCTCTGGTCCTGATGCTTAGGGCCCCAATCCCTGCTCAGACTGTTGGCGAACACCCAGTAAGGCAAGTGCTCACTCTGATTCTTCCGCAGCAAAGAGAAAGAGTCTTGGTCTGCAGCCCAGAAAATACAGCCTTTTCTTATCCCTCTACTGACCCCTTATGGTTACTGTAGTTCAGTATTCCATAGGATTCCACAGCATGGCTCCCCTTCAGGACTTTGACTCCCACAGTACAGTGCGGCCAGCATACAAGTCTATGGAGCTCCCCCTGCTGACGGAAGGCAGGTACAGCATGTCATTTCAGTGAAGGCATAGAGAGCAGCTGCAGCCCAGTGTCCTAATTTGATCTCTCAAACACCTAGATCAGGGATCTTCAAACTACGGCCCTCCAGCTGTTGCAGAACTACACATCCCATGAGGCATTGTAAAACTCTGACATTCACAGATATGACTAGGCATGATGGGAATTTTAGTTCCTGAACAACTGGAGGGCCAAAGTTTGAGGACCCCTGACCTAGATAGATAGACAGACAGACAATGGGGTATATTTACTAAAACTGGAGCATTCAGAATCTGGTGCAGCTGTACATGGTAGCCAATCAGCTTCTAACCTCAGCTTGTTCAATTAAGCTTTAACAAAAAAACCTGGAAGCTGATTGGTTTCTACCCTGTTTCCCTGAAAATAAGACCTAGCGTGATTGTCGGTGATGGCTGCAATATAGCCCTACCCCCCAAATAAGCCCTAGTCAAAATCCTTGTAGGTCTTATTTTCAGGGTAGGGCCTATTTGGGGGGTAGTGCTTATATTGCAGCCATCACTGACAATCACGCTAGGTCTTATTTTCGGGGAAACAGGGTATGCAGAAGCGAGCCTGATTTTGCACTCCCCAGCTTTAGTAAATAAACCACATTGTCCCCTGTTTACGAAATATAAAGCTACTTTCACACTGGGGCGGGCGGGCGCCAGCGGTAAAGCAGCGGTATTTTTAGTGCCGCTTTACTGTCGTTTTAGTGGTGCTATTCGACAGAAAAAGGGTTAAAACCACCCGCAAAGCGCCACTGCAGCGGTGCTTTGCCGGCGGTTTGGCAGCGCTGCCCCATTGTTTTCAATGGGTAGGGGCACTTTAGGAGTGGTGAATACATCGCTCCTACAGTGCTGCAAAGATGTGGCTTGCAGGACTTTTTTGACCATCCTGCAAGTGCACCACTCCAGTGTGAAAGCCTTCGGGCTTTCACACTGGAGACGCAGGAGAGGCTCTTTACAGACGCTATTTTTAGCGCTGTAGCACCTGTAAAGCGCCTCAGTGTGAAAGTAGCCTAAAATAGACTAAAATATATAGTGATGAGAAGGAGGAAAGTGTTTAAATATCACTCTTTGAGTCATTTTATTATCTTTTTGTGGTACAAAATAGTTGGGTGCTAAGATGATCACCACAAAGAGAAATCAGTTACTAGGGTTGGCTACACTGGGTAACGTTTATACTTTACTCTACACAAGGTGTTTCATACCCAGGTATCATAACAATTATCTATCATTATTTTTCTCAGTGATAAGTATTGTTATTGATGATCCGATTCCCATGGTGTTATGTGTGGATAAACAGTGACAAATGACATTCACCTAATTCCTAATGACCATATAACTGTCCTTAAACTACCATTGGCCAATACCATGGGGTTTTTTCTCTACCAGTTCTTGCTCATGATTAGGTAAATTGAACACAGCTTCCACTCATTTACTAAACTCAGTGAATGTTCCCTTAACAAGGTTAACATTTACATTGCTCAGTGTACAGTCTCTATTATTATTTTAGTAATTTAGCCCCATAGTCTATTTATTTGAAAAACCCTATCCATTCCATGCTAAGCAACTGTCATTGCAGGCAATATCATTTAGTATGTGGATCAGCATAATAATTTACCTATGCTGAGAAAAATTCAGGGGCTGAAACAGCTGACCCTCTTCTGAAAATACTAGTTGCTTGGCTGCTACGCTGACCCCAGGCTTCAGCACTTTCTAGAGCTGGCCTGCAGGCTGAATGAAAAAAAAAATCTAACAGATTCCTCCATCCACAGTATACAGTACAGATGGAGAAATCTCCTGCTCTAGCTATTGTATTCTGAAAGCCGGCTCCAGCAACTGTCAAAATACCCAGACAATGATAGCATTTGATTGAATGCAGCCGCTGTTCACCTGACAGTTTTCAGCCAGGTACCTTCAATTTTTTTCAATGGAAGGATGTCAGACAGGAAGGTGGCAACACGGCCACCCACAGAGCAAATTTCAGCTGGTTCATCAAGAAATGGACAAAATTCTCATAGTATATATCCTGTTTTTATCATCAACCCAGAGCATGTATGCAGATCAGGAATGATGAAGAAAAGTCAGAAGTCCCATATTACATGTTGTGAGTAAGCGGTTCAAGGTATTAAAGCAGCAGATTTAACATGACAGATAGACAACTACCATTTTCAGGAGGATAGGTCAATAATGACAGTCTTAATGTTTTGTCACATGACTGGTTCCCTTAAAGTAGAACTATGGGAATTTTTTTTCCATTTTGGATAGAGCAAATGGGGGGGTTATAACCCCTGATCATTTTTATTTTTTGCCATCTCTGTCCCATTGTGGAGATTTCCCATAGCCAAACAGGAAGTGAGAGGAAATCCCTGCAAATTAAAGGAATTTCTTTGGGACCCCTGAACTAGTGTCCCCATTGGAAGATTTCCCATCTATTTCCAGGAACAACCTACAATTTGGGGGGTTTCTTTTACTTTCACTTTCAATGATAATGGTAAACAGGTCAAAGAAAGAGGGTTAATCTCCCTAACGGGGGCACAGGCAGCAATAAAAAGTGACAAAAAAGTCCCTCTCCACTCTATCCAAAACTAAATAAAGTTTTGCCTTTAGTTATACTTTAAGTGACTAGCTTCAAGTTGCTCACCAGAGCAAGATAAAAAGGACTGAAGCTAACTTTTTAAATAAAATAAATTATTCATAACTTGCTATGCTACATTATAAACTAATGGTTGCAACGGCATATTATTTTATGCAGCACCACTGAAAATTGTAAGCTAATGTGAACAGAGCCTTTACAGTATTCATTTAAAGTGCCCGTAATTAAATAACATTCAATCTGCTAAAGCACAATTGCCATTGTTTTTTTTAACCAGTTCAGATCCGCCCCATAGCAGTTTTACTGCTACAGGGCAGCACCTGTGCACCGGATAATGTATAAACAGTATCTTACAAAAGTAAGTACACCCCTCACTTTGTAAATATTTTATTATATCTTTTCATGTCACAACACTGAAGAAATGACACTTTGCTACAATGTAAAGTAGTGAGTGTACAGCTTGTATAACAGTGTACATTTGCTGTCCCCTCAAAATAACTTAACACACAGTCATTCATGTCTAAACCACTGGCAACAAAAGTGAGTACACCCCTAAGTGAAAATGTCCAAATTGGGCCCACTTAGCCATTTTCCCTCCCCGGTGTCATGTGACTCGTTAGTGTTACAAGGTCTCAGGTGTGAATGGGGAGCAGGTGTGTTAAATTTGGTGTTATTGCTCTCACTCTCTCATACTGGTCACTGGAAGTTCAACATGGCACCTCATGGCAAAGAACTCTCTGAGGATCTGAAAAAAAGAATTGTTGCTCTACATAAAGATGGTCTAGGCTATAAGAAAATTGCCAAGACCCTGAAACTGAGCTGCAGCACGGTGGCCAAGACCATACAGTGGTTTAACAGGACAGGCTCCACTCAGAACAGGCCTCACCATGGTCGACCAAAGAAGTTGAGTGCACGTGCTCAGCATCATATCCAGAGGTTGTCTTTGGGAAATAGACTTATGAGTGCTGCCAGCATTGCTGCAGAGGTTGAAGGGGAGGGGGGTCATCCTGTCAGTGCTCAGACCATAAGCCGCACGCTGCATCAATTTGGTCTGCATGGCTGTCATCCCAGAAGGAAGCCTCTTCTAAAGATGATGCACAAGAAAGCCCGCAAACAGTTTGCTGAACACAAGCAGACAAAGGACATGGCAGACTGAAACCATGTCCTCTGGTCTGATGAGACCAAGATAAAATTTGGTTCAGATGGTGTCAAGCATGTGTGGCGGCAACTAGGCGAGGAGTACAAAGACAAGTGTGTCTTGCCTACAGTCAAGGATGGTGGTGGGAATGTCACGGTCTGGGGCTGCATGAGTGCTGCCTGCATTGGGGAGCTATAGTTCATTGAGGGAACCATGAATGCCAACATGTACTGTGACATACTGAAGCAGAGCATGATCCCCACCCTTCAGAGACTGGGCCGCAGGGCAGTATTCCAACATGATAACGACCCCAAACATACCTCCAAGACGACCACTGCTTTGCTAAAGAAGCTGAGGGTAAAGGTGATGGACTGGCCAAGCATGTCTCCAGACCTAAAGCTCATTGTGGGGCATCCTGTGGGGCATCCTCAAATGGAAGGTGGAGGAGCCGAAGATTTCCAACATCCACGAGCTCTGTGATGTCATCATGGGGGAGTGGAAGATGACTCCAGTGGTAACGTGTGAAGGTCTGGTGAACTCCATGCCCAAGAGGGTTAAGGCAGTGCTGGAAAATAATGGTGGCCACACAATATATTGACACTTTGGGCCCAATTTGGATATTTTTCACTTAGGGGTGTAGTCACTTTTGTTGCCAGCGGTTTAGACATTATTGGTTGTGTGTTGAGTTATTTTGAGGGGACAGCACATTTACACTGTTATACAAGCTGTACACTCACTACTTTACATTGTAGTAAAGTGTCATTTCTTCAGTGTTGTCACATGAAAAGATATAATAAAATATTTACAAAAATGTGAGGGGTGTAATCACTTTTGAGAGATAGTGTATATGTGACCTGGCTCTTCTGGGTAGGAGGCACACAGGCACGTTCCACCTGGCTCGCTCCCGCTGTGTGTGATCTGGGGCACCACAGCGCCGGGTACCACAGACTCGATGTCCACTGGCACCCGCCGATCATCCTGCAGAGACACAGAACGGCAGTCTGCCTATGTAAACAAAGCAGATGGCCATTCTGACAAGAGGGAAGGTATTATTTATGTGTCTCTGCAAATCAAGGACTAGGATCCATGTCTTCCCTTAGTAAAAGCACATTCCACATTGTAACAAAACACAGACTAAGCACTCGGTTAGCCCTTTGATGGCCCCTAATGTTAACCCCTTCCCAGCCAGTGTCATTAGTACAGTGACAGTGCATATTTTTAGCACTGATCACTGTATTAGGGCCACTGGTCCCCAAAAAAAGTGTCAGTAAGGGCTCATTTACATTTGCTTCGGCTTGAACACACATTAACGGCTAGTTTACACTTGCTTCAAAACAAGGCTTCAGACAGGCTTTGTTAAAGCTCTCTGAACGCTGGTCAAAGATCCTGTCATTAAATAAAATGGTTAGCTTATAGTCCTGTTTACACCTTGCTTTTGCTTTGCTTTGCTTCAGCTTCACTTCAAAAATTATACCCCATGCAGCTTTAGTGGTGCTTCAAAGCGACTTTCAAAGCCTCCATAGAAGTCTATGGCAAAGCTCGCTTGAAGCCCCACCAAAGCCTCATCGAAGCACCAAGCAAAAGCAAGGTGTAAACAGGACTGTAAGCTAACCATTTTATTTACTGACAGGAGCTTTGACTGGTGTTCAGAGAGCTTTGTTTTGAAACCATGTTTTGAAGCAAGTGTAAACTAGCCCTTAGTGTCCGAATGTCTGCCAACCGCCGCAATATCGCAGTCCCGCTATAAGTTGCTAATCAGTCTTTTTTTGTTTACAGCACAAAAAATAAGAACCGCCGGGATGATCAAATACCACCAAAAAAAAAATCTCTATTTGGGTACAGCATCACAATTGTCAGTTAAAGTAATGCAGTGCTGGTGCCGCATCAAAAAAAATGGCCTGATCATGAAGGGGGATAAATCTTCTGGAGGCCAAGTGGTTAACATATTTTTTTCACCTTTTTTCATCCTTTTTTCATCCTACATAGTTACATAGTAGGTGAGGTTGAAAAAAGACACAAGTCCATCAAGTCCAACCTATGCGTGTGATTATATGTCAGCATTACATTGTATATCCCTGTATGTTGCGGCCGCTCAGGTGCTTATCTAATCGTTTTTTGAAACTATTGATGCTCCTCGCTGAAACCATCGCCTGTGAAAGGGAATTCCACATCCCTTCCACAGGCAGTGGAAGAAAACTCCAGTGGTGGAAGAGGACTTATGCCCCGTACACACGGTCGGATTTTCCGACGGAAAATGTGTGATAGGACCTTGTTGTCGGAAATTCCGACCATGTGTAGGCTCCATCACACATTTTCCATTGGATTTTCCGACACACAAAGTTTGAGAGCAGGATATAAAATTTTCCGACAACAAAATCCGTTGTCGGAAATTCCGATCGTGTGTACACAAATCCAACGGACAAAGTGCCACGCATGCTCAGAATAAATACAGAGATGAAAGCTATTGGCCACTGCCCCGTTTATAGTCCCGACGTACGTGTTTTACGTCACCGCGTTTAGAACGATCGGATTTTCCGACAACTTTGTGTGACCGTGTGTATGCAAGACAAGTTTGAGCCAACATCCATCGGAAAAAATCCTAGGATTTTGTTGTCGGAATGTCCGAACAAAGTCCGACCGTGTGTACGGGGCATTACAGTAAAGAACCCTCTATGTAGTTTAGTGTTAAACCTCTTTTCTTCTAATTTTAATGAGTGGCCACGAGTCTTATTAAACTCCCTTCCGCAAAAAAGTTTTATCTCTATTGTGGGGTCACCAGTATGGTATTTGTATATTGAAATCATATCTCCTCTCAAGCGTCTCTTCTCCAGAGAGAATAAGTTCAGTGCTCGCAACCTTTCCTCATAACTAATATCCTCCAGACCCTTTATTAGCTTTGTTGCCCTTCTTTGTACTCGCTCCATTTCCAGTACATCCCTCCTGAGGACTGGTGCCCAGAACTGGACAACATACTCCAGGTGCGGCCAGACCAGAGTCTTGTAGAGCGGGAGAATTATCGTTTTATCTCTGGAGCTAATCCCCTTTTTAATGCATGCCAATATTCTGTTTGCTTTGTTAGCAGCAGCTTAGCATTGCATGCCATTGCTGAGCCTATCATCTACTAGGACCCCCAGGTCCTTTTCCATCCTAGATTCCCTCAGAGCCCCCCCCCCCCCCCCCCCCAGTGTATAGATCGCATTCATATTTTTGCCACCCAAATGCATTATTTTACATTTTTCTACATTAAATCTCATTTGCCATGTAGTTACCCACCCCATTAATTTGTTCAGATCTTCTTGCAAGGTTTTCACATCCTGCAGTGAAGTTATTGCCCTGCTTAGCTTAGTATTGTCCACAAATACAGAGATTAGGTTGTTTACCCCATCCACCAGGTCATTTATGAACAAATTAAACAGGATTAGTTACATATCAGTGTTGATGATCTCCTGCAGCCCCTTTGCAGAGATTTCCCATGTAAATGCATGTGCTACAGCAATCACTGTACAGCATCTCCCAGGGCAGGTTTTTTGATGTATGGTGAAATGACCATTTGTGGCCTCCATACAAAGCCTGTGTGACAAGCTGACAACACAGGAGCACAACAAGGGGCAGTCACAGAGCATTGTCACCCTATAACAGAAAGTGCCTTCATGGCAGGATCATCAGGTATTACTTTAAGGTATTTACATAACCCTTTTACTTCCAGAGGTCAAATTAGTTGGGAGGAAATTTAGTTGGGAGGTCAGATTTAACAATGTCAGTTACCTTGATTGAAATTTGATGACACATTTTTTATATCAAAATAATTTTTAGATCTTTTCCCAGACATATAAGGCTTTTATTAAAGCAAAACAAAACTGTATTTGAGCACCACAAACCAGAAATGTTATTTCATTAATTTTAATATTCAAAGCAAATGCACTCATCCATCTATTCTTTATTGCATTGAAAAATCACTTTGAAAAACAGCCCCTAGTATTTCTAACTGTAGCCCTCTTGAGTAAGGGCAGAGCATTCATGTAGCCTTTACTTCCTGGAATCTGTCTGCCCTTAGCTCAGGCATGCAGACAGAAGGGTGTGAAAGCTGTGAAAACCCTTCCTCCAGATGAAATAATAACAAAACAAAAAAATACCCATAAAGACTCCTGGGATGTATGACATTATTTCGGACTAGACCTGAAACCAGGAAGCAACAAAGGAAATGTAAAGAAAAGGTTTAAACCAAGTAAATATAATATACTATCTTCCTATCTATTTACTAATGCTTGCAGCATAAGGATTAAAAATAATTCATGTTGAGAAAGTAAAGTTTCACTTTATCCTCTCCTCCACTCCATCCCAACCCTCCCTTCCGTAACACAGATATGGGGGGGATTTGTTTGCTTAGTTAATTGTTTCCTTATTAAAAGCCACCGCTGGCCCCCCATCTTCCGGCATTCACCTAATCAAATGACGCCAGTGCCCCAGTGCCTCCTGGGATGCATGACGTGCAGTCCCATTCAGTAAGGAAGAGGGGGGGCCTAGTGTGCTTGCACCCAGAAGAGCCGGAAGCTCTCAGGAGGCAACATACCGGCTCCGGATCTGTGCAGCAGATGCAGAAAGGGGAATCCCAGCAGGTCAACGCTGGATCCACTGGCTAGGTGAGTATTCTTACTATGCAGAGCACAGTATCAGTTAAGCAGGGAAAAACAAATATTAGGGGGATGGGAAAGGATGAAGTTCCCCTTTAATTATCTTGTTTAAATAAACTCCTGCTCTGTATTTTTATAATAAGTTGCCAAATACTTAAAGTTTTACTAAACCCAGTGTAAATCTTCTCATTACCTTGGGGCTTGGTGTACAACCCTTTCATTCACACTAGTGGCCAGTGTAAAGGTACCCCTTACATTGGTGGTCAGTGTAAAAAACTCCTTACATTGGTGGTTACTGTGAATGCTCCTATTACATTAGTGGTCAGTGTAAATCCCCATTACATTGGTGGCCAGTGTATAAGCCTATAACAGAGTGACGGCTGGGAAGTGGTTCTGTTATCCTGACTGGGTGTCATATGACATCCAGCAGGATAACATGCCAGCGCGCTCCCGCGGGGGAGCACAGCGCGGCAATCGCGAGTATGGCATACGGGTACTTACCACGTGATCAGCTGTGACCAATCACAGCTGATCATCGCAAGAACCAGGAAGTGCCGGTAAACGGCATTCTTCAGTTCACACTGACAGGGAGAGCCAATCGGCAGCTCTCCCTGTCAGAGGGGGGGTCTGTGCTGATAATCAGCACAGCCCCATTAGATGTGTCAATCAGCTGCCAATCAGTGCCCAGCAGTGCCCCACTAATAAAGTCTGCCAGTGCCCACCACAGTGCCAATCAGTGCCCATCACAGTGCCAATCAGAGCCCACCACAGTGCCAGTGTCCATCACAGTGCCAATCAGTGCCCAGCATTAATACCTGTCAGTATCTGCCCAATCAGTGCTGCCCATCAGTGCCATCTATTAGTGTCCATCAAGGTCACCTGTCGGTGCCAATCAGTGCCGCTTATCACTGCCAATCAATGCCCCCGGTTAGTGCCCATCAATGCCACCTGTCAGTGCCCATCAGTGTCGCCTGTCAGTGCCCATCAGTGCCACCTTACAGGAGTTCAAGGATTTCTAGGAGTTTTCAGTCTATTGATGGGTTCCCTCACCTCCCCAATCCATGGTGTGCAGGCAATGGGGAGATGATGTGCTGTAACCTTTAGCAGCCAATCAGTGAGCAGTAATGCTGTGCACTAACCTCTTGTAATCAATTATTTAGCGGTAAGGATATGCAATAACCTCTAGGAACCAATCAGTGAGCAGTAATAATGTGCATTAACCTCTAGCAACCAATAAGTGAGCAGTATTGATGTACAGTAATCTCTAGCAACCAATCAACAAGCAGAAGTCATGTGCTGTAACTTCTAGAAAATAAACAGTGAGCCATAATGTGCTGTAACCTCTAGCAGCCAGTCAGTGAGCGGTAATGATACACTGTAACCTCTGGCTACCAATCTTAATCGTTGCCTGATCTGATTCAGTAAACTGATTTTGAGTCTAGCTGCAATTTATTGTATGTATCAAAGTATGTGGAGAGTGAAATCGCATGGAAGAGGGGCCCAATAAAATGTTTGCCCAGGGGCCAGTCAATATTAAAGACGGCCCTGGGAGGAAGGAGGGGCAGAGGGACTTTGTTCCAAATGAGGATCAGTCCCTCAAAATCAGGGACAGTTGGGAGGCATGAAAATAGTGCAATTTAATTTTAACCACTAGGCGTCCGCGCTATAGCCGAAAGACGGCTACAGTGCGGACTCCAATCGCTGGGAGGGTGTCCCTGGATGTCCTCCTGTTTACTTCCGCGATGCGCTCGCCCGCGGGCGCGCATCGGGGAAATTCTGTGTTGCCTGTGTCCCTTGGACACAGCCAATCACAGATCGTGCTAAATGGCCAATCACAGCGGCCATTTAGCACTCAATCTGAGTGTCCAATGAGAGATGATCCCATAGTACCTGTCAGTACCATTTGTCCCCAGTGCCACCTGTTCCCAGGTCCACCTGTCAGTGCCATCTGTCCCCAGTGCCATCTGTCCCCAGTGCCACCTGTTCCCAGTGCCACCTGTCAGTGCCATCTGTCTCCAGTGCCACCTGTCAGTGCCATCTGTCCCCAGTGCCGCGTATAAGTGCCATTTGTCAGCAGTGTCACGTGTCACCCGTGCCACCTATTAGTGCCATCTGTCATCAGTGCCACGTATTAGTGCCATCTTTCATCAGTGCCACGTATTAGTGCCATCTGTCCTCAGTGCCACATCAGTGTCACGTGTCAGTGCCACATGTTAGTGCCATCTGTCATCAGTGTCACGTGTCATCAGTGCCACATATCAGTGCCATCTGTCATCAGTGCACCTGTCAGTGTCACGTGCAAACTGTTATCAGTGTCACGTGTCATAAGTGCCACATATCAGTGTCATCTGTCATCAGTGTCATGTGTCATCAGTGCCACGTATCAGTGCAATTTTTTATCAATCAGTGTCATCAGTGCCACGTATTAGTGCCATCTGTCATCAGTGCCACGTATTAGTGCCATCTGTCATCAGTGCCACATATTAGTGCCATCTGTCACCAGTGCCACATATTAATGCCATCTGTCATCAGTGCCAGGTGCCATCAGTGCCACGTATCAGTGCCATCTGTCATCAGTGCCACATCAGTGTCACGAGTCTTTGTCCTGGTGCTCCAGGGCCTTCAAAAATGTAATAGGTAGTCAACAAGTTAGATGTGTAATTTATGCTCCTAGAACACCTGATGGCGCTCCCTGCATGTTGGGCCTCCCTAAGTGGCTAGGCTGTGAAAAAGTCCCACACATGTGGTATCGTAATACTCAGGAGGAGTAGCAGAATGTAGTTTGGGGTGTCATGTGTGATAAACTCATGCCATGTGAGAGAAATAACCTATTACAATAACAATTTTGTGGTTCATTTTGCAAAGAATTGTGGGAAAAAATGACAACATCAGAAACCTCACAATGCATCTTACTAAATACCTTGGAATGTCTACTTTGGTGGTCATTTGGGGGGCATTTGTACTTTCCTGGCTTGTTCGGGTCGCAAGAAATGAGATGAGGCCGTCAGTACATTAGGTGTGATCAATTTTTTATGATTTGCACCACAGCTTGTAGACTCTCTAACTTTCACACAGACCAAATAATATCCATTAATTTGGGTTATGTTTACCAAAGATATGTAGCAGTATAAACTGTGGCCAAAATTTGTGAAGAAAAATTAATAATTTGCAAAATTTTATCACAGAAACTAAGAAAAATCCGTTTTTTTTTTTTTTAAATTTTGGTCTTTTTTCATTTATAGTGCAAAAAATAAAAAACCCAGAGGAGATCAAATACCACCAAAAGAAAGCTCTATTTGTATGAAAAAAAGGACAAAAAATTAATTTGGGTACAGTATTACATGACGGAGTAATTGTCATTCAAAGTGTGAGAGCGCTGAAAGCTGAAAATTGGTCTGGTCACGAGGGGGGTTTAAGTGCCCAGTAGGCAAGTGGTTAAAAAACAAATTGATTGTTTTGTTATACTAAGTGCTCTTGTATTCTCTGTATCGGGTTTCATCATTATTTTTTTTAATTTAATTTATCACAATTTAATTAGCAGGCTGCAAATACAATTTTTAAACATCACACTTCATACATTTTACTGAAAAGTGTCACAGAAGTAATTATGAAATACGATACCCATATGGGGAAAGGAAAACAACAACATCCTAGCATTATTTTGTCTGGAAATGAAAAGAAATTGCTTGTTTGTCATTAGTTAAACAGTATTTTTTGCACTCCACTTGTCTATGCTTTGCATTTTATTTATTTATTTTAAGATGAATGGAGGGAAGGAAAGAAAAAAGGAGGAAAGCAAAGAAGAAGGAAGCAAGAACAAAATGAAGGAAAAAATGCTAATTCGTTTATATGCCTCATACAGAGACCTGAGTGATTGAATTTTATTATGGCTATAAAATGAGGTCTGAATGACCTGTTCTTGAATTTTAATATTTATAGCTAATGTTTACTGCCAATTATGCAAGTATAGTTCAACTACAACTCAACAAATTCTTTGTTATATCCTAAGGAGGACAGCGCATCTGCAATAAAGCTGGCTAACTGCAGCCAATCATGGTGATCTTAGAGAATGACATTCACCAAACAGATAAATCAATTACAGTGAATGTTTGATGAATGACACATTCAGTGCTTTTTAAAATATACCCTGGTAGAATGCAGTACAATATTTGTATAAATTATTAAATACATTTGTAAGCTTATATAAAGCTTTAAAAAACCCCAAATATATGTGTATTAATGAAAAGCCTTCAGATTTTCCAGATTCATACTTACCTAGGTGGATGCAGCACCTGTCCCTCGCCGCCTCTGCATTGCCATGGAACACCGCTGACGGCTCGGTTCCCTCAGCTCCCCAAGCAGAGAGCTGCTGCCTGTCAATCAGCATCTCTCTGCTCTGCTCCTCCACGCTCACTGGATCGCCGAGCTGTGGAGGGGGCGGAGCGGCCGTCTCAGGCTCTCTGCGGCTCGCTGAGAGGCTGAGACGGGTATCACTCCAGGCACCTGGCGGATCCAGACTTTATTGTCGTGATGACGCAGTGCCTGGACTGATTCCGGTGACGTCAGCACTCCTGTGACCCATAAGAGAAGCCCAGCCAAACAAGCTGGACTTTTAAATGTCCTTAACATGTAAACATTATTTAGGGTGAATTTAAAAAGCAGTAACATTCATTAAACATAAAGGCTGTATTTACACTTTACCTCTCCGGCAGCTGTCCATTCCCAACTGCAGTAGGATGCAGTGTGGTGTGCTGACATACAGCTTCCTTTTTTTGTATTCGTGCAAACTTTATTTCAAGTGTACAAAAGCACATGCGCTGGGCTGCTGTACAATGCCGTTCAATTCTGTTCAGCACACTACAATAAAATGCAGCATGTCTGCATTTTATTGCAGCAGGCTGCAGCACAGTTCTGGGCTGCATTGGTGTGTGAATGAGACACACAGGAGATAAATGTTTTCTGAGTGACCTTGCGGTGACAGGCATTTTATAATACATGTGTGAACTAGCCCTTATAGCAGGTTAATCTTCACAGTGCATATATATTAAATGACAGTATCGCCTGCAGTATTTTGTGAACCTCACATTCACTTCTTTAGATATGCGCTATATTACCAAAAGTATTGGCACACCTGCCTTTGAAGTTTAATGGCATCCCAGTCTTAAGCCTCGTACACACGATTGGATTTTGGGCAGGGAATTGTGTGATGACAGACTGTTTGTCTAAAATCCAACCGTTAGTACGCACCTTCAGACAGTTGTTGTCCAACTTTCTGCCAACAAATGTTGGATGACAGGCTAGTACATTTTCGGGAGACAACAAAAAATACCATACAGGATTAAAAGTGATCACAAATAGGGTAAAAATAGCAATGAGGGAAGCTGAAAACGCTAGCCCTGTCAGTTGAAACACGTAGGGCTAGCGTTTTCAGCTTCCCACATTGCTATTTTTACCCTATTTGTGATCACTTTTAATCCTGTATGGTATTTTTTCAATAAATCCCATTTTTGACCTACACCATGTGGAGCTTCCTTTTTTCTTCCTCCATGGTTCCATGTTGAATCGTCCCTCTGGATCACCCCGCTCTGCCACCACGGGAGTGTATCCCTATGCCTATTTGACGCATTGCTATATGGTATTTGCGTCCTACACATCTGGTAAGAGTATCCACTTATTTCTATTCAACATTTGTTTACCTTGACACCTGCTGTCTCCTCTCCATCCGAGGATCCATACACCTTCCAGTGCCTACCGGTGCTCCCCCGTTGGAGAAGATACTCTTTTACCTTACAATATATAGACTTCCACCTTTTGCTGTTCCATATTTCACTACTGACACTTTAATTTTTATTGCTGGTTTTTACAGATGTTTTCCACATTTATATGTTGATTTTTTATTTTTATGTGTCCTTCTTAGCACACCATTTATATATCACAATACACATTTCCCACATGTATATATAATACACGTTGGATGCTTTTAGCGCTGCACTTTGTATGTTTACATTTTCGTTTGTATGGAAGACAAATTCCTGGCACATGCCCTTCGGACAAAAGTCTGATGCTCAGTTGGCCAACAATCCGATCATGTGTACGAGGCTTTAGTCCATAGGGTTTAATATTGAGTTGACCCACCCTTTGCCACTATAACAGCTTCAACTCTTCAGGGAAGGCTGTCCACAAGGTTTAGGAGTGCGCCTATGGGAATATTTCACCATTCTTCCAGAAACTAATTTATGAGGTCAGGCACTGATGTTGGACAAGAAGGCCTGGCTCGTAGTCTCCGCTCTAATTCATCCCAAGGTGTTCTATTGGGTTGAGGTCAGGACTCTGTGCAGACCAGTCAAGTTCCTCCACCCCAAACTCGCTCATCTATGTCTTTATGGACCTTGCTTTATGCACTGGTCCAAAGCCTTTGGTGCAGGGGGGATGATGGTGTGGGGTTGCCTTTCAGGGGTTAGGCTTGCCCCCTTAGTTCCAGTGAAGGAAACTCTTAAGGCATCAACATATCAAGACATTTTAAACAATTTCATGCTCCCAACTTTGTGGGAGCAGTTTGGGGATGGCCCCTTCTTGTTCCAACAACACTGAGCACAAGTGCACAAACAAGGTCCATAAAGACATAGATGAGTAAGTTTGGGGTGGAGGAACTTGACTGGCCTGCACAGAGAATTTTTAAGGTTGCGTAGGGTCTGCAGTGAGGAGGGTATTTCCAGAGAGAAAAGGAGGAGATGTGCAATAGATTCCATGCCCAGGGTTACAAATCCCCCACTTTAAACAGGGCTCAGAACATTGCAAAGGTTACACCTAGAAAGAACTTATTGACACAGAAAAAAACAGTCATAAGCTTAACTAACACACTGATTTTTTCCACTCCATTTAGCATGGAGTTTACTAAAATCAGGGGGATCATGGAGCGACATATACCAATTTTATTTGAAGATGAATGTTATGAAAAAATCTTATCAGATGGATTTAAAATGGTATCACAATGTTCCACCTTCTTAGCAAACTCCCTGTCTCCTAGTGACTTTAGTTCCCGTATTCGCAGCAGAACATGGTTAGACTTTACTGGAACATTTAAATGTGGAAGCACTGGTTGTCCACGCTGTCCCCGTTTGATATCTAGTGATAGTTTTTGTTCTACTGCAAATCATAGGTCCTTTAAAAATAATTCCTTCATAAATTGCAATACCAGAAATGTGGTCTATTTGATAACTTGCAAGATGTGTGTGATCCAATATGTGGGCCGCACAACTAGGAGGCTTTGGGACCGTGTACACGATCACGTCTACGACATTGAGAAAGAACACAACACCAATGTGGCTCAACATTTTAATGGCGCCCATGCAGGTGACACCTCATTGCTTCAGATCCAGGGTATGGAGAATGTCACCACCCCCAGGAGGGGTGGGGATAGATTTAAGATTTTATGCAAACGAGAGGTGTTCTGGATTTTCTCTTTACAAACTAGAATTCTGATGGGCCTCAATTTTGAATGGGATTTGACACATTTTTATGATTAAATTAACATTTTGATACTTATTTTTGACAAATTATAGATAAAGATTTTCTATGATTAATTTGATGTTTTGATTTCTTTAGTACCCATTTGATTTTGATGTGCACCATTCCAAAATAGTCTTATGTGTGTTTAGTTGTCCTGTTCACTATTGAACATTCAGGATAGGACATGAACGTACTGTACATACATTTTTCATTAAACTTATTGGTGTACTGTTTTAGTTAAAGTGATTGTAAAGCTTCATATTTTCCCCTATAAAAAAATTAAACACGTTATACTTACCTGCTCTGTTGCAGTGGATTTGCACAGAGTAGCCCGGATCCTCCTCTTCTCAGGTGCCTCTTCTGCTCTCCTGGCCCCTCCCTCCTGTTCAGTGCCCCCACAGCAAGCAGCTTGCTATGGGGGCACCCGAGCTGAGTCACAGCTCCCTGTGTCTATTCAGACACAGGGCCTCAACCCTGCCCTGCTCCCTCTCTTCCCTGATTGGCTAGCTGACTTTGATTGACAGCAGCGGGAGCCAATGGCATCACTGCTGTGTCTCAGCTAATCAGGAGCGAGGATCTCGGATGGATAAGACACTTGTGGACATCGCTGGACAGAGAGGGACCTTGGGTAAGTGTTAGGGGGGCTGGGGGGGGCTGCTGCACACAGAAGGCTTTTTATCTTAATGCATAGAGTGCATTACAATAAAAAAAACGTTCTGCCTTTACAACCCCTTTAACATTTTTTGCTATATCACTTTTTTCTTGTTTTGTTTTTTTTTTAGTTTTCCTCTCTTTTGTTTATTGAATTTATTCCTAAGAATGTTTATACTTATGTATCTTTTTTCTCTTTACAGATATTTTTTCATTTTCATTCTGATCATCTAATGTTCTTTTTGACGTGCTTGGAATTATATGTATTTTTCTGTGAATGAGGACAAAGGTTGGAAACATTGATCAATCAGTTCCATTACCTAATTGGCTAATTGATTACATATGATGTTTTAACATGTATATGTATATGATGATTGATTTTCGAAATGTTCTGACAAAGCACGCTAGTCGTGTGAAACACGTCACCTGCTTCCCCCTGCCTGTACTATTTCAGTGCTGTTGTTTTTATTACTTTGGAAATAAACCTTATTGCATTGTGTATGGGAGTGCGGCCATTCTTCATTTTCATAGGCCTGCACAGAGTCCTGACCTCAACCCAATAGAACAACTTTGGGATGAATTAGAGCGGAGATTACGAGCCAGGCCTTCTCGTCCATAGTGTGTGTCTCCTATGGTCAAGTTAATCGGCGCATACCTAAAGTGCCAAATTTGGTGTGGGCATCTACCATTCAATGATCTCTGGTCATGAACTGGGTTAGAGCTGGTGTAGGTTTTTAAGCCTGTACATACGGAGAACATGAAAATGAATGTAGTAGGCAGACCATGTTTACAGTTTGACATTTATGTAAGCAATGAGTATGATTACAATAATATGTTGTTCGTTGTTCTTCCTACAGTACCATATATGTGACAGATTGCACCAGATGATTTCTTACAGTTTACGTGAACAAGCACATATGCCTTCTTAACATTAAAGCTTGGCAGAATATGATTATCAAGCATCAGTCTGCAAACAATATATCACAAGGGTCACAAGTAGCTTTTGTAAGTTAATTAAAGCTAAACTCTTAGCAGATAGAAAAGAAACAAATGTATACCGCTTTGTAATCACTAAAACATTATTAAATGTATTGGCTTTAAGGTCATTAGAAAGGACAAGGGATGTACTTTATATATGGGGGAAAAGCGATTTAATCTCCACATATGAAAAGGCTTCTTCACAGTAAAGGTCGGTACATACTATAAGAAAATCGGGGGAATGACTGTCCAGTTTTCCTTGTTGATTCACAGCAAGTCGGAAACAAGGACGGAACTAATATATGAAAATGATCGTACGACAAAGATTTTCTTGTTTATTGTTTCTGATCATGCGCAGTCTTTCATATCTGATTTTTCTCATACGAAAACAGTACGTATTAAATAAAAATCATTAGTTCTGTTTACCTATGAGAAAAATTTTGGAAAGTTTCATGTGGAAAGTCTGAATCGGATGTAGAGAGTGGTGTACACACTATATGGAAATCGAACCATCGCGCCTCGTACAGAATTTTTCTTCTGATTTTCTTATAGTGTGTACAATACTAAGAGCTGTGAAAATGTGGAATGGACTCAGAAACTACTGTAGTTCTTAAGGACTGCCCACAGCATATATACTGCAGCAGGGTGGCTCTATTGCACGAAACAACATACCTGTGCGTTGTTTCATGCACGAGACACTGCGGGCACGCGGGGGAGTTAGAAAGAGCCTCCCTAGGACACACTTAACCGCTTGATCGCCTCCTAGCATTAACCCCTTCCCTGCCAGTGTCATTTATACAGTGATCAGTGTGTATTTTTAGCTCTGATCACTGTAATAATGTCATTGGTCCCAAAAAGTGTCCGATCTGCCCGCCGCAATGTCGCAATTGTTGATCATCGCCATTATTAGTAAAAAAAATAAAAATAATAAAAATGCCATAAATCTATCCCCTATTTTGTAGATGCTATAACCAAGCAATATACACTTATTGCGATTTTTTTTTTTTTTACCAAAAATATATAGAAGAATACATATTGGCATAAACCGATGAATAAATATGTTTTTTTTTATACACCGTATTTTTCGGCGTATAACACACACTTTTTCCCCCTGAAAATAGGGGGAAAATCGTGGGTATGTGTTATACGCCGATAGTGTATCTCGGAGGGGAAGGAGGGGGACGAGTGCCGCCGGAAATCACCGAGCCCGGCTCCTTTCGGCGCTCGGCTCGGCATTTGGCTTGGCTCGGCGTTCGGCTCGGCATTCGGCTCCTTTCGGCGCTCGGCTCAGCGTTCGGCTCAGCATTCGGCTCCTTTCGGTGCTCGGCTCGGCGCTAGGCTCAGCTTGGTACTCGGCCCCGCTCCGCATTCAGCACTCGGCTCAGTTGCTCAGGAAAGCTGAACTACAGTAGAGGAACTTCCTGCACAGTGCCACATCTGTATTCACAGATTAAATTATGGTTTCAGGGCAGTAATCAGCTGTATTTGACAGAAGTGGGAGAGATTCCAGTGCTCTACAGAGGTGAGAGAATAAGCATGGCATCCCTGGCTAGTTTGGGATCGCTGGTACATCTCCTGCTAACTGCCTAATTCTTGCTGGATGGTGGAGCGGCTGAGAGGCAAGTCACACCTAAATGCTTGCAACACATTGGGGTCAGTTAGGAGCACATGGGAGAAGTAAATGGAAGGCTGCAGATGGGCACAGATCAGGCTGCGTTGATGCTCACTGACCTAATTTTGCTTAAAAGTGGTTTATTTAAAAAAAATGTTTTTTTCCCTGAAACTTGCCTCTTAAATTGGGGTGCGCGTTATACGCCGGCGCGTGTTATACGCCGATAAATATGGTGTTTTCTTATTGGATATGTATTATAACAAAAAGTAAAAAAATAATGTGTTTTTTTTCAAAATTGTCTGTCTTTTTTTTGTTTATAGTGCAAACAATAAAAACCGCTCCCACTTCTGTCAAATACAGCTGATTACTGCCCTGAAACCACCAAATACCACCAAAAACAAGCTCTATTTGTGGAAAAAAAGGACATCAATTTTATTTGGGTACAGCCTCGCACACCCACTCAATTGTCTGTTAAAATAATGCAGTGCCATATCGCAAAAAAGGGCCTGGTCATTAAGGGGGTAAATCCTTCCTGAGCTAAAGTGGTTAAAAAAAAAAAAGAGCTGGGTGCATTCCTAAATGCACAAAATATAACTGGATATTAACATTTATAGATAATACCATCACAGATTGTTGATCCATGAATTATTCAATTGCCTTTGGGTGATCAGGAAGGATTTTTTTTCCCTTGTGGAGCAAATTGGACCATGCTTTATTGAGTTTTTTTTTTCCTTCCTCTCGATCAACTGTAGGTATAGTATTCGGTGTATGGAAGTGTTGTATTTTATTTATTCTATGCACGTATTTATTTTTTCTATTGGTTGAACTAGATGCGCTTGTGTCTTTATTCAACCCGACTAATTATGTAAAAAAATATAATTTTTTTTAATGAAAGCAATGTATATACCTGAATTTGAGGGGTTTTAGCCTTTTGCAATCCCTTTACAACAGAGCTTAATTTTGACAAGAAATAGCAGCACAAATAGCCAATCATTTCCTGTGCTCACAAGGAATATGCTGACAGGAGCAGGACCATGTTACATCCTAAATATAAGTGTAACATATAAAATGCTCTAAAAGGTGGAGTTAGGCTTTAAGTATCGTAGCAAAAGCTTTCCGTTTTATTTTATTTTTTAATGGGTTATTTTATTTTTTATTTATGTCCAAAGTTCTGCTTTAATGACTTAACAGTCTCTTAAGAAGAAATAAAAAGAATTTAAAAAAGTACTTTGCAGCCTGTGTAAAAAATAGTGCAGACTTTCCAGACAACAGTGTTCAATATAATTAATTACTTGGATGGTAAGTGTCTGGATCTCCCTCGACTGATTACTACATGTCCAAATACTGTCAACCATTCCTCTTCATATGAGGGGAGCTGTAGGGGATGAGAATGACCTCTACCAATTTGTTCTGCCTGGTGGCGACGTACGCTTTGTTAGAGGAGGTTCTGCCTATCTGCCTGTACACAAGGTAAAAAAAAAAGGCCAGTTACATCTGTAATTTGTGACATAATTATGCTGTAATATTATTGCTGTCTTTTTCAACATATATGAGCAGACAAATTTGGGATTTTAATTTAAACGTATCTGTATGCCAACAGGTAAGGGTAATAAGCTTGAAAAAAAAAAAAAAGCACAAGGAAAATTTGCCTTTTTTCTTCATTTATTTATAACAAAAATTGTAATAGATATAAGGGTCTACTATGGAAAAGATGAGTGGTCTTGACCGCATAAGCTGCTGTTACCTCTTTAAACAGAAATTATTTCCTGCAGGCATTTTACATGATAGTCCATAATATTTCTTCTTTTTGAGCCAAATTCCTTGGTGAATTTCTTAATGTTATCAATAAAAGATTCATTTTTAGTTTAGCTTAACTTAAACTTTCAAACAGATGGCCTCATATTCTAATCAAGCACAGTTTGATGTGATGCAGATTTCATTGTTAAAGGATAAGTTCACCTTTGGGAACTTGTTACATGTTCCACCTGTTTTTAGGGTAGAACATGTAACATGTTCCCGAATCTGCAGCTGCTCCCCAAACCCCCCTCCCCTCCCTGTGACAGAAGGCCGGAGATCTTTCTCCCCATACCTGCTGTCACTATTTGAAAAGAATGCGCCCACACGGCCGTACCATTTTTGCGGCTGTCAGCTTGTATTTCTCAATGAACCACCAGAGCGCTGTTGCCTGCTCTATATTGTTTATTGGTGGTTCCCGTCATTGTGTAACAACCTGTTTATACTAGGTATGAACAGACAGCTTACACTGACAGTCTGCAAGAGCTCTGTACCCACGATTGCTAATGCAATACTTTCCAGGATCCTACAAAAAAAATAGTAAATGCACATTTTTTTACCTTTAACTTTATGACTGCAAGCTGACTAGGCCCTGAAGCAGCAAACCATAATATTCTTCCCCACCATGCTTCACAGTAGGTGCAAGGTATGACCATGTAATTCTGTCTTTCATCAGTCTTCATAATATTGTTCTTATAGGGCCTGGTCTTTGTCTATATGTTCAATTGCAAATTGTAGTCTTGCTTTAACCCTTTCACTGCCAGGTCTGTATGCTGTATGGACCTACAGAAGTGCCTGCAGGTGGCCAAGTCCATACGAACCTCCTTTCTCCCTCTCCTATAATCTCATGGTCACTTCAATGACCATAAGCTTATATCAGAATTGTTCAGCAGACTGCTGAAAAATTCTATAACTCTGATCAGTGAATTACAGCCAGCTGATCAGAGGTATTAACCTGTGACCGCCCCCCTCCATGCTGCCGCTTCCCTGTCCCCTGCCTCTCCATCTGCCACCGCTCCCTTCCACCTAAAATTGCCCCCCCCCCCTCTTCTTACTTATCCTTCATGCCCCTTCTCCCCCCAAGCACTGATATATATATCTGTAAAAAAAGTAAAAAAGTAAAAAAAACCCCCAAAAAACATAGTAAGACCCAGTGACTTTTTTGGGAGACGGCAACCCCCCCCCCCCCCCCAGATCCACCAGCACTCAGCCTCTCCACGGTGGAGCCCCCCCACTGCACAACCCCTCTACGGCCTCCTTGGCTAATTAGCTATTGTGACAAGTGGGTGGGTTTTTTCAAGCTAATTAGAGCTTCAGGTTCTAATCATGTGGCTTGAAAAAAAAAACTCATACAAACGTATGAGTCCGGCACCCCTAATGGACCGGGTAAGAGATCCCTTTCACATGGAGTAGACTCTGTCAAGCGGATCTGCCTGCTCAGCGGGAGATTTGTCTGCTGTTCCCTGCTGAGCAGGTGCATGACAGGTCCAGGTGCACGATGCAGAGCGGACACGGACACAGCCGCTGTTCTCTATGGGGGGGGTCAGATGGAAACGGACCGCCTGTCCATTTCCATCCAATACCATCCTATCCAATTTGATAGATGGATGGGGAATGGGATCCCCATCCATCTGTTTTTAGCGGACTGGACCAGATCGGATGCAGGTGGGTGTAAACTATCACATGTCCATTTACATCAGCCTCTCCACAGAGAACAATGCATGGTCCGATTGGGCTCACCCTAAAACGGACAGGCAGACCCGATTGGTCAGCTTGTGTGAAAGGGGCCTAAGGCCTTCTTCACACAGGGCATACACAGCGTACCTTTACAGGGATACACAGGTGTTCCGTGCATCTCTGTGCAGACAGTCCAATTGATGTAATTTGGGATGCAGCAACTAAACGAACAGAGACATTGCTCCCAATTTTACATCCATGTAAGTCCGCTTGCATGTCCCTGAGCTCACACTGCCTGCGTTCAAGGTCATGTACTCACACGGTTGTCAGATTGGAAGCAGCAGCTATGCCTGTGCAGCTGTTGCTTCCAAATTGACATAAATGGGACTGCCTGTACGGGGATGCACGGAACACCTGTGCATCCCTGTGCAGGTAAACATGGCCCTCCATGAGCGTATACTTTAGTATGCCACATGTGAACGATGCTAGGATTTTGGCAAGACTTTTTTAAATTATGTTGTGTTTATGTGCACTATTAATAATTTTAGTGTATTTTTAGCGAAAATATTGTTTTGATAAAAATTTGCGCAAATATCGCACTGCAAAAAGGCACAGTTTAGAAATTTACAAATATTTGTTATTTGTTAACTCAATACAGGTTAAGCGTTTATATTTAGTAGGGATTTAGCAGGAATTTTGTAAAATTTGCTGTGTTTTTATCTGCTAATAATAATTTTTGTGTATTTTTAGTGAAAATATTGCTATGGTAAACATTTGCGCAAATATCGCGGGGCCTTAAAAATCAGTAACACCTTCTTTTTATTCTACTAGTCCTATACTTTTAGAAAATATATGGTTTGGGGGGTCTTTGACAAATTCTAAATACTGTAATGGAAAAATGAAAACCTTCAGATTTTTGGAGAAATTTGTGGATTTACATTTTTGCGTACGTCTGATTTTAACCATTTTGCAAAAAGGCGCAATGTAAAAATTACACATATTTGTTATGTATTAACTCCATACAGGTTAAGCTTTTATATTTAGTTGGAATTTAGCAGGAATTTTGTAAAATTAGCTGTGTTTTTATCTGCTAATAATGATTTTAGTGTATTTTTAGCAAAAAAATACTTTTGATAAACATTTGCGCAAATACTGCAGGGCCTAAAAAATAAGTAGCACCTTCTTTTTATTCCAGAGGTTTATTGATTTCAGAAAAGATTGAAACCTCCAGAGTTTTTGAGAAATTTTTGGGTATGTTCGATTTTCACCATTTTGCAAAAAGGCGCAATTTAAAATTTACAAATATTTGTTATTGTTAACTCCATACAGGTTAGGCTTTTATATTTAGTAAGTATTTAGGAGGAGTTTTGTAAAATTAGCTTCAGATTTTTAGAGAAATTTGGATATTTACACTTTTGCAGCTGTACAATTTTCACCATTTCGCAAAAAGGCGAAATTTAAAAGTTACAAATATTTGTTATTTATTAACTCAATACAGATAAGCTTTTATATTTAGTAGGAATTTTGTCATATTGGCTGTGTATTTATCTGCTAATCATGATTTTATTGTATTTTTAGCAAAAATATTGTTTTGATAAACATTTTCACAAATGTCGTGGAACCTTAGGAATTAGTAGCACCTTATTTCTACTCTACTGGTCATGTGTTTTCAGAAAATATATGGTTTGGGGGTCCTTTACAAAAAAGCTATAAGTAAAAAAATAAAAAAGCATAGGAAAAATTGCAAAAATGGTCTGGCCACCTGAGTGTACAAAATGGAGCACAGGGCCTGGCAGCGAAAGGGTTAATGTTGTTTGAGAACAGCAAAGGCTTTTTCCTTGCACATCTCCCATGCCAGTTATATTTGTGCAGTTTCTTTATGATAGCAGATGTATGCACTTTAACCACTTCCGAACCGCCACACGCCGATATACGTCCTAACTTTGAAGAGGGATATCTTTGTTGTGGCATCAGCTAGCTGTCATAACCCTGGTATCCTCTTCTTCAGCCGGCGGTCCGGTTTCCGATAATAGTGGTCTCTGTGGCGGATTCACCGTAAAATCACTTTTATCGGCGGCGGGAGAGGGGCTCTCCCCTCCCACTGGGCACTGGTACCCTCTGCAGCTTACCGGAGCCGTCGGTAGCAGCGGAGGCGATCGGATGCTTGTCCTTCCTTGGCATGGAGACGAGTGAGGAGAAGATGGCCCCCACCCGTCTCCATATCATTGCAGGGCGGAAGTGATGTCAAAACTTCACTTCCGCCCATAGCTCTTAAAAGGCCATTTTTTTTTTTTTTTCAAATGACAATCATTTTTTTTTATTATTGCATATTAGTGTAAATATGAGATCTGAGGTCTTTTTGAACCCAGATCTCATATTTAAGAGGTCCTGTCATGCTTTTTTTCTAGTACAAGGGATGTTTACATTCCTTGTAATAGAATTAAAAGTGACACATTTTTTTTTTTTTTAAAGAACAGTGTAAAAATAAAATAAATAAAATAAATGTAAAAAAAAAAATTTTAAACGCGTCCCTGTCCCACCGAGCTAGCGTGCAGAAGCGAACGCATACGTGAGTAGCGCCCGCATATGAAAACGGTGTTCAAACCACACATGTGAGGTATTGCTGTGATCGTTAGAGTGAGAGCAATAATTCTAGCCCTAGACCTCCTCTGTAACTCAAAACATGCAACCTGAGGAATGTTTTAAACATCGCCTATGGAGATTTTTAAGGGTAAAACTTTGTCGCCATTCCACAAGTGGGGGCAATTTTGAAGCGTGACATGTTGGGTATCAATTTACTCTGCGTTACATTATCTTTCACAGTATTAAAAAAATGGGCTAACTTTACTATTGTCTTATTTTTGCAAATATTGCAATGACCGCCATTTTATTCTCTAGGGTGTTAGAAAAAAAATGTATCATGTTTGGGTGTTATAAGTAATTTTCGAGCAAAAAAACTTGTTTTTAGCTTGTAAACAACAAATCTCAGAAAGAGGCTTGGTCCTTAAGTGGTTAACATCAGCTGCTACAAGGGTTACCTACAGATCCTGCAATTACATGTTTGGGGTTCTTGAAGACTTTTCAGTATTAAACTTTTTGCTCTTGAGCTGAGTTTGCTGGGTCAGCCAGCCCTGGATAAATTAGCAATTGTTTGAAATTCTACACCACTTTTTTTCTTCCGGTAGAATGATTGTTTTCACATAATTTAGTTATGGTTTTAAATCCCTTGACAGGCAGGCATCTACAACTTTCATTCTGAGGGCCTTAGAGAGCTCATTTGATCTTAGCATGATAATACCAGAGAAGTTAAGAGCAAAGAGAACATCCGACCCTAAATATCTGATGTTTAACCCCTTCGTAACAAGAGAACGAATCCTAGCGCCTGAACACAATTTTGCAACTGTGATAGTAAAACTAGTACATCATTGCAACTACTTTGTGTATCCAGGTGAATTATACCTTGTCTTTAACCCTTTCACGCCTAAGCCTATTTCTGACATTTGTTACTTACAAGTTAAAATCTGTATTTTTTTGCTAGAAAATTACTTAGAACCCCCGAACATTAAATATATATATATATTTTTATAGCAGAGAACCTAGAGAATAAAATGGCAATCATTGCAATATTTTATATCACACAGTATTTACGCAGCGGTCTTTAAAACACGTTTTTTTGCGAAAAAAGACACTTTCATGAATTAAAAAAAAATCTAAACAGTAAAGTTAGCCAATTTTTTGTATAATGTGAAATATGATTTTACAGTGAGTAAACAGATACCTAACATGTCATGCTTTGACATTTCACACACTCTTGGAATGGCGACAAACTACTGTACCTAAAAATCTCCATAGGCGACGCTTTAAAAAATTCAGTTACCAGATTAGAGTTACAGAGGAGGTCTTTTGCTAGCTCTGCTTATGGTGGCAATACCTTACATGTGTGATTTGAACACTGTTTGTGGGCGCCACTTGTGTATGTGTTTTCTTTGCTGTACGGGGACGGGGGCGCTTTAAAATGTTATTATTTTTTTTCTTATTTATTTTATTTTATTTTTTTACATTGTCACTTTAAAAAAAAAAATTCTGATCACTTTTATTGCTGTCACAAGCAATGTAAACATCCCTTGTGACAGTAATAGGTGGTGACAGGTACTCTTTATGGACGGATCAGGGGTTTAAAAGACCACAATCCCTCCTTTGCACTTAAAAGTATTCAGATCGTCAAAATCAGTAATTCTGAATACTGTCATTTTTTAAAATCAGCGCCATTGGCAACTGAGTAAACCGGAAGTGAAGTTGTGACGTCGCTTCCGGGATTTTACATCGGAGACCCGATCAAAGCCAAATTCGGCTTTGTTCTCGTCTCAGCCTAGACGGCGGATGTGTCGGTTGTCACTAGGATAGTTATCACTAAAAAGCCAACCGCTGGCTCTAAAAAATGGTATCGGGATGATGCCTGCAGATGCAGGCATCACCCTAGTTTAACGCCTTCAAGCCATGAATGCAAATTTGCGTACGGTCGGCGCGAAGTGGCTAAAAAGACAATTTGGAGTATTATTTGGTGGTAAATGATGACGGATATCTCTTGATTTTTTATTAAAGGAAAACTGACTCAAAATTGTTAAAAAAGTATAATTTTTATAATTTAGCTGTATTTTTCTTGCTACTACCATAACCTACTAAAATTCTCCTGCTCCTGACAATTGTAGCGATACTACATACAGTATCTCACAAAAGTGAGTACACCCCTCCCATGTTTGTAAATATTTTATTATATCTTTTCATGTGACAACACTGAAGAAATGATACTTTGCTACAATGTAAAGTAGTGAGTGTACAGCTTGTATAACAGTGTAAATGTGCTGTCCCCTCAAAATAACTCAACACACAGCCATTAATGTCTAAACTGCTGGCAACAAACGTGAGTACTTTACACTTTACATTGTAGCAAAGTGTCATTTCTTCAGTGTTGTCACATGAAAACATAGAATAAAATATTTACAAAAATGGGAGGGGTGTACTCACTTTTTTGAGATACTGTATGTGTTTGTTATTTGTTTTTGTAACCGTAGCGGAACCCAGAAACAATAGTGCACATTTTGCTTTTTTTTAATTTATTTTACCTAAAACACACTGACGGTGACAATAATTAACACTGATACTCAGGGCTGCTGTTAGAAAGCATTGGGCCCCATACAGCCAACCTGACAGGCCCCCACAAGTAAACACAGTTTACTATGCTTCAGTTATGAATGAACGCAGTGAGTGATTGCTATCAATCACTCATTGCGTTCATTCAGGAAAGGAAAGGGCTGGTAAATATGACATTTTTATTAGATTAGTTATTAGACCCTTCCCCACTAACCATCCTGAAAGATCCTATTGCATGCTTGCACCGGCTGGCAGGAAGAAGAGGAGGTGAGTCAGCAGCACCGCAGGAGTTTGGGGGGGGGGGGTTTGGGCAGCAGGGGGAAACGTATGGTGCACATGAAGGGTGATCGGTGTGGTGGGGGGTGGGGATTACTGGAACCGATCTTTTGTATGGCTCTCTCTTTGGCAGCTATAAGCTGGCAAGAAGGAAAGGAGAAGAAGACAGATTTCAGCTGCTGCAGAGAGAGCCATACGGGTGATCAGTTTCAGTATTTGCCACCCCACCGCACCAATCACCCTCCCTGGCCACATCCGATTCACCCTACTGCTTGGGCCCCCCTGCTGGCCCAGGTGCCGTACAGGAGGACAGGAGGTACCCCATACCCCAGCCCTGCTGATACTAATTTAAACCGTTTTTTTTTTTTTTAATCTTACCTGAAATATACTGATCCTGACCTTAGACCATGACTTTGACCTTTGACCCTAACGCTAACTCTGACAATGACCTAGATCAGTGGTCTCCAAACTGACACCCCGGGGTCAGATACAGCCCTTTGTTTGCTTTAATTCTACCCTTGGGGCACTATTTCATCCAGTGATGCCAACAGTAGGGCATAGTTACCCTCACTAACACCAATGAAGGGTGTACATTTCCTCCCAATAACACCAACCATGGGGCACAATTCCTACCACTGACACCAACAATGGGGTACAATTCCTCCCAAATGACACCAGCAATGGGGCCCAGTGACATCAATGATGGGGCACAATTCCTCTGAATGACACCAGTGATGGGGCCCAATGACATCAATGGGCACAATTCCTCCCACTTACACCAATAATGGGGCACTCTTACTGAAATAAACAATGGAGCATTAATTTTTCCCACTGACGTTGAGACCTTTTCTACTCCCACTGGCCCTAGTCTAGCCCACCTAAAGTCTGAAGGACAGTACATTGGCTCTTTGTTCAGAAAGTTTGTATATATATATATATATATATATATATATATATTTTTTTTTTTTTTTTTTTAAGTATTTATTTTTTACACGTGCTTTTGTTTGTTTACATTTTTTTCAAGCAAGGAGCAAAAGATACAATGAGGCTGATTTACTAAAGGCAAATAGTCTGTGCCCTTGCCAGTGCAGTTGCACTTATTTTCCCCGGAGCTTAGTACATGTTATAAAGCTCTGCTGATTTCCATCATCCAATCACATGCAAGCAAAAATGCATTTTTTTTATTTTCCATGCATCATGGGTATTTTTTTACAAAGGGAAGCTTTACCACATTTACATTTACTAAGGAAAATAAGTGCAACTGCACTTTCAGAGTACAACTACACTTGCAAAGTGCACAGTCTTTAGCCTTTAGTAAATCCACGCAAATGTATATTTTTCTCCATTCAGAGGAGAAAGCATATCCAGGGGCAGGCTCTACATTGATTGATCAGGGGATCAGAAACTGGACTTTCTGGTTCCTGAACGTTAGTACAGGATCCAGGGTTCTTGGTGCGAGAATGCTTCCTTTGCTGGGAGTAAGCTGTGCAGTGCGCACTCAGCACGAAGATATGTACACATATATGCAGCCTCACGGAAGAAAACCCACCTCAGTGAGGCCACATGTACGTATACACATGGTGGCAAGGGTTAAATATAGCATGTTCAACTTGCATACTCTGTAGGGAGGCTCTAATTCTCGGCTTCTAATCTGGAACACATGGCACATTTCCAATTTCAATGAATAAATGTAGGGGTGTTCTTACTTTTTCCACTTGATATATTAGCATTTTTTTCATTTAGATTATGAGAATGAATACCTATATCAATATTACCTGTATTTGTATGCACTGCTTGAATAAAGATCCTCTGTCTGTGTTGAGATATGTTTATAAAGTCATCAATCACTGCAGAGCGATATCAGATTAAAATACATATGCTAAATGATATATAGAAAAAAATAGTGTTAGTATGAACCATTGGCTAAGAGGAAAAGAGAATTTCCACAGGTGGTAAAATATGATGTAGCGGATGTAAACAACACTTATCACAACCTTTATAATTAATTTCTAGCTACAACAATAAAGTATTTAAAGTTGTGCTTAAAATAATTGTCTGGAAAACAGAATACAATTGTACACACTACACCATTAACTACAAAAACAATATTTTAGCATAGAGTAGAGACATTTTAAAGGCCAAGAAATCAGTTTCCTTCAATTTTCTATTATCGAGGTACACCTACGGATATATCCAGTGCAACACCATTTATTTTAATAATGAGGTTTTTAGAACTGCGTTGAAATATAAAGATTTGTACCTTTGTCTGGATGGAATGTCAGACATAATACTACATTATCAAAATGTAGGAGACACACCTAATTTAGTCTGATGAATATAGAACATTACTAGCATCACAGTGTCTGCTTGCTACATTGGTACAGCTGTACATCATTGACTATTGGATATATAAATTATAATAATTTAAATTATAAAAGAAAAAACAACTATTATTGCATATGTGTGTCACATATGGATAATTGGTACACTTTTCTCAGGTTCTTGTATGAACATTGAGGCTGAGATTTGTACCATATTCACCTTTTCTCTTTCTACACATTTAGTTATTGTTTCCATCTGCTCAGTTACAGGCCCTTATACTGTCCCTGCCAGAACCAGGACAAGGGAGGCATAATCGGCAAGTGCCCCTGGTGCAGTGTTGATATGTGGCGGTGGGGGGCATATTGGAAGGTTCAGCTGTTCTGTTCTCCCACTGACAGGAGAGACTGCAAAATCACTCCTGTTAGAAGGAACAGGGGCCCCAATAGATGCTGGAGAGAGGATTCTGATGTGGGCAGAAAACAATGGGCATCCACTGACAACACACCAGTGACTTGTGAAACCACTGGAGAGTGAGGGCAGACTGGACTTCTTCCATTCTCCTCTTATGTGTTATATCACATGATCAAAGAACAGGAGGGTAAAGCTTCCTTCATTCTCACCTTGCACTGCACTAAGAAGGATGTTTGAACTGAGTGAGTACACAGAGGGTGGGGGACAATTCAGCTCTAGACCTCCCCTCTTCTCATTCTTTCCCAGCTAGTGTTGTGCTGAGAAGGAGTGAGTACATAGAGGTCAGGGGGACAACCCAGAAGTAAAAATGGGGAACAATCCCTGGATGCAGTGTTGATATTTGGGGGGGAGGGGCATTGGGAGCTTTGGTTGCTCCATTGTCTAGACCCTCCTGACAGTAGAGACTGCAGCACTTTTGTTAGAAGGAACAGGAGCCTCAATAGCTGGTGAAGGGAGAAATCTGCCCTCTCCCACCTCCATTAAATGCCTGGTGTAGACAGAAGAAAATGAGTGTCCTCTGAGAACATACCTCCATCTCAGCATGGTGCCACTGGAGAGTGAGGGCAGACTGCCCTTCTTCCTGTGTCATGTACCTGGTAGAGATTGACCTGGAGAGGGGACTTTTATTGCACCTCTTGTTCAACACCCCTGGTAGTGATGACAGGAGGTGTAAGGATGCAGAGTGGCATGAGGCTGGTGTTTGCAGGAAGTAGATGACCATAGATCACCAGGCAGGAACCAGGAACTAGAACAGGGTGACACTTGATCAGTAGACAAGAGCGTAGCCAGGACACAAGCAAGGAGGTTATCAACAGCCAGGCAGAGAGGTACACGAGCATCAGGCAGTGGCAGAGTCAAGATACAAGCCAAGATCGGTACAAAGTTGGGCAGCAAGGTACAGGAGCGCAAGATAGGAGCAGAATCGGAACACAAGCCGAGGTCAAAGCAGACAGGTAGAAATCCAAAGACAGGTCAGGAGCAAACCAAGCTATACACGATATGCAGGTAAGGCAGGTCAAGGCTCTAGTTAAGTGGAAACTAGCTGAAGACCACTCAGCAATCTATTCATGTCATAGCCTAGCTTAAATAGGCTGTTTGGTGCCAGTGCGTGTGCATGTGCACATGGGCATGTACATATGGTTTCTACACATGCTAATACACTTGCGTGAGTGTGCTAAAGCCTGTTGGGCAATGAGCCTTTGCTCATAATTATGAGCATGCAATAGCATTCTTGTTCCAACACAAACTGAGCTTTTCTTACATCCTGTCTCCCTTTGTAATGTGACATATTAGGTGACCCCACAAGATTCCTTTAGTTCCATGCACCCCACAGAGCCCACCTTTCAGCTCTTCTCCCCTTCCTTATCCAAACCAGCCAAAGCAGTCCTCCCCAGACTAACACCACAGATGCAGGGACATTTTTCCCCACTGGCACTGATTCAAAGCCATTTTTCCTCTTAGCAACACATTTTTTCCTTCTGCTGACACCACTGATGCGGGGCCATTTTTTCCTTTCAGTGACATTACCTGCGCAGTGCCATTTTTCCTTCTAGCAATGCCACTTACTGTACACAGGGACATTGTTTTCTTCGCCACTGTTAGTCCTATATATGTGCACTGATAATAAACTTTTCAGTTATCTGTAGTATAACACAAGTAATTTCAGCGCATGCCACAAACATTGAATATACATCGGCACTATTAGGCAGGTCCCCTTATCCTCCAAGGAAGGATGGGGGGGCAGAGTTTGCCATCTTCACCCTGGGCACTAGATAACCTTGCCCAGACACTGATCCTTGCCTAACTTGTCAACCCTTTGTGTGTGTGACACAAAGTGGTAGAGCAAGTCCCCTACATGCAAAATTTAAGCCTTCCTCTGTCTCTCTTACCCTCAGCTCTGTCTCTAGTAGACATGTGCACACTGAAATATTTCGTTTCGGAATTTCGTTTTCGTCTGAAAAATACATTTATTTAGTTACTCCCGAAATTCGTTTTTATTTATTTCGTTTTTCGTTAAAAATTGCATTCGTCCGAAAATCCAAATTAAGGTCGAATCTGTCATTGAAGGCTTATGGTGTCTGTCGAATGTTCAAAGAAGATTCGACGGAGCAGCTAAACTGTACAATGCCGTATAGTTTACCTGCTCCGTCGAATCTTCTTAGAACTTTCAACAGACACCATAAGCCAAAGTACGTGTGTATTTAGTTCTAGCTATTTTACTGCTCCACCTCTTTGGTTACAATCAGCCAATAACATTCATCATCATCATTATTTTTATATATCTTGCCTCCCCTACGTCGAATCTTTCCTCCCCTACGTCGAATCTTTCCTCCCCTACGTCGAATCTTTCCTCCCCTACGTCGAATCTTTTCTCTCTACATCAAATCTTTTCTCTCTGTGTAGAATAATCTTGGACTAATAGAGCTAAGGTTAGGCACATTCGACCACAGGTTTGATGGACACAGATTGTTATTGTCATCATCATGTCGAATCTCCTATCTATATCGAACTGTTGTAGCAACAAAAACGAAAATAAAGCATTTGTTTATGTCGGATCTTTCGTTTTTCGGACTCTGCACTTTCGTTATCGTTTCTTAAAACGATAACGAAAATACCTGAAATTCGGTCGAAAATGCATTCGGACGAAAACGAATGCACATGTCTAGTCTCTAGTCTGATGTCTGGTAATTGACATAGATGACCCTTTTCTAGTTCACATTTAGTACTAACACACAGGAGCCCCTGGGGACTGGAGGTACTGCACCCCCAGCAGATGGAGACAGAGATTGTCACATGATTTCCCGATGAATGGTGAAAACAGGAAACAATGTTATCTTTCTTTATAATTCTATGTGTTGCATCAGCGATTATTTATTAAATACTGTAACATTATAATATTAAAAAAACATGCGTGTAGGGGAAAAGCTGCACACATAAGTAACTATAAAATGCAACAAATAAAAATGAAATTGCCAGTGAGAAACTGCATATGAGTTTCGCTAAGGACAACAAAAAATCACCCACATGTTTAAGCCGACTCCTTCATAAAAACACACATCTCCCGACACAATATAAGTATACAATATGCTAACATAGCAGCACAACTCTTTAACTGTGTAATTAATTATACTGAATTACAGAACTAATTTGTTGCATAAAATCACTGTATGTCACAAGAATCATTCAATGCATTAATAACCTTATTATGCACAGCTGGGGGTACATAGTTGTATATCTAATTATATTTAATTACAGATAATTATAATCAGCATTGCTCTGCCATTTTTTAAACAGTCCCACTCCATTGTATGTTTACCCAGTTTGCAACATTAGAGACTATTTTCATTAAACCAACAATGTAGCTGGCTTGGTAGTCAATATTTTAACAGATACAGCCACAAAATATTAAATATTAATCTTCCCATATTGTTTGCAATTTAAATGAAATTGTATTGAAATATTGCTAAATGACCAGAGGCATACTTATATAAATGTTTATAAATGTGATGTAAGGGCTCGTTCAAATGAGCTTTGATCTAGTGAGAACGCCCTCTTCATAGAGCATTTGACAGGCAGTGAGGAGGTGTTCTATTGTCTCCTCACTGCCTGTTTTAAGCCCTTGAATCCTTCACTAATGCACCACAACCTAATGCATTGCACATGGATGCAGGTGCTTGCAGAGTGACCCCATTCACTTGAATGGGTTACTATCAACGAGCACTACAGCCACTGAAAGCAACATCAGTATAATTCTTGCCATGGCCGCAAAGGCCCCCCCCCAGGCTGCTGCCTCTGTAGCTAAAGGCGGTAGTGGTTGAAGGGTGGTAAACGCTCAGCTCAACCGCAGGGTTTTACCATCCCACAACCTCATGTGTGAACAAGCCCTAAAAAAAGCGTAACTTTTAGTGCATACAATATCTTTGTGTAATATCATTGCTGTACCCTACAGCTGCTAAGCAGCACTCTTTCAACAAATGTGGACATAAATAAGGCTGCTCTTAATGTCACTTAGATTGTAAGCTCTAACGAGCAGGGCCCTCTCATTCCTACTGTATTAAAGTGTACTGTGTTTGTACTGTCTACCCTCAAGTTGTAAAGTGCTTTGTAAACTGTTGGCACTATATAAATCCTGTATAATAATAAAAAAAGTAATAATAAGGAATGGATCCTCAGGTGTGGCAAATCCAGGTTTGTATGTGGACACCCAGAAAAAGTTTGAAAATGTTCAAGTATAAAAGTCAACTTTATTGTATACAAGAGGCCGGCAAATCAGCAAATTTTGGGGATTTAAACACAATTAGGGGAGTTCAATAAATCCCTCATGAAATTTTTTTGGTGCCATGACCATTTACAGTGGCCTGCACCAGAATAAAAAATCTTGGCACCTATTTTGGGAGCTTTACCGACACATGTGGAAAATTTAGGTAGTTCTTAATAGTGCCACTTTTATAAAGTGGTGCTATTAATGCACCAAAATAAAAAATAATTGCCTCCAGTTCATAGATAATGAAACTAAAGGTAATGATGACCAAGTATAAATTGATGTAGAGAGGCAGGCAGAGTGCCTATTTCTGTATGCTGTGTAGCAGCTGGCATATTTTACCTCTTTCACTTATCAAAGGTGGCGCTACAGTGCCTGATGGAGAAGCTTAGACACTAGTTCCACATCAGGTCCATTCTCTCCTTATGATTGACAGCTGTCGGGTCACCTTGAGGCTAGGTGACAGATGCACACCGTTGGAATCAGGTGTGCACTGCAAGGTAGTGGACCCTACGGCTGACTGCTGCGGATGGGAGTCAGGGTGGTAAGGAAGGCAGGGCCGCTGGAACACCAACAGGGATCCCACCGGGGTTAGAACGTAAGATTCCCTAGGGCGCAGAGTCTAAGAGCCAGCAGGTGTTCACCAGAGCCTCTAGTGGTGAGGATGGGCTGGGCTGCAACTAGCTCCAGGTCACGACCACAGTAGGCAACAGATAGGGATAGTAAGGGACAAGCCAAGGTCGGGGCCACAAGCAGACAAGGACAACAGAGTTCACGCCAAAGGTTCAGGGTCATAGGCAAACAGGGATAGTCGGGAACACGCCAAAAGGTCAGGGTCACGAGGTCAGTGCAGAGGTTAATATAGAGTTCTCTGATAGGAGCTGGGGTGGAGCCATGCTAGAGGAGAGATTATAAAAGCAGTCAAGTGAGAGTCAGTTGGTCTCTAGAGATGAACACAAGGAGACAGGTAAGCTGACAGACAAACTCTATTGCATAACCATGACAACAGCAAGCAGTGGGAAAATTCTGTAGTCAATGGCAGACTGTCTATTGGCTATGGATCTGCTAGAACTTGACCCGGATCCCTATTGGGTAATTAGTGTCTATGAATTCTTATCAGGCTCAGCCCACCAAGCTTGCCACTGTGCTGTCTGTGTGATAACTGCAGTGGCAGGGGGAAGCTCAGTTACACTGAGGACAGAGTGTTTATATGGATACTTCACCCTCATTGAGCTCCACACTGTGCATGTCCCAGATTTCTGTACCTGTTTCCAACAGGTATGTGAAACTGTCCCCTGCACCAAGATTTGTTGGGTGGAGGCACCTCAAAATTCTAAAGAGTGTCTTAGACACTCTCTGTGAATTCCCCTGAGTCCCTTATCCAGGGTTAGACGACAACAGGTACAACGATATGTTAAATATTGATCTCCTGCAGTGTCCATTTGGTTTACAGTATGTGGGACAAACCACATGGGCACTATAAGTAGGACTGAGGGATTTATAAGAAAATAACGGCATTCCCCATTACATCTATTGCTACATTTTGCTACACATATTAAGGATTCCTTTGGGATTAGATTTATTGTGACTGGTAAATTAACTCCACACTGGAGAGAATGCAATAGAAAAATCTCAAAAATAGATGTATCTAAAGATTGAAAACATATGCACCCTACAGTTTTGTTATCAAATGGGATATCAACAGCTGTAGTGATAATGAATGAAACATAACAGCTCTAGGGATATTATTAACTTTACTGAACAGCCCCCTAGCCCCTGGGGACATCCGTTTAGATGAAACATATTGGGTGAAAACCAAAAGCACTAACCACCATACTTGAGGTGATAGTCTTTATAGCATTATATTTTCATGGATTTTTTTATTGTTTTTCAATGGGTTGTGTATTGTCTTAGATGCTATCTGATGAATATTGGGACTTTATTAGCATGGACTTATTTATTTGAACAATTAGTATAAAACGTGCATACCTCTATGTGATACCGTCTTTAAAAAGGAACTAAACCCATCACTTTTAACTCTCTCCCAAAACAGTCATATTCAAGGCATGGTGTGAATAATATCTGTTGCAGGTACTTGTGCGCTCAACTAAACTGTCAAGCCGCCAAATGGCTGGTGTCAATACACCAAATAATACATATCAAACAGAGACTAAGATGACAGCTTACTTGGCTGTAAAAGGAGAAAATGGTTTAGTTCCGCTTTAAATAACACCTTTAAGTTAAAATGTTAGGTTGTATTATTTATATGTATATATATATATATATATATATATATATATATATATATATATATATATATATTACCATCAGATAGAGATAACACATTTAATAAATTGCTGTAACTGTTATTGTTTCTTGCTCTAATGAAGGTAATGTGTTTAATCCCCTGAAATTCATTGGCTTCCTTTATACAAGTGTAGCGGGCACCTACTTTTATGTAGGTGACCTTTTTGTTAGCTTACAATTTCAGGTAAATTTAGGCAGGTTTGTACCATATAGCAGGCCTGTTTGTTTATTTGGGATCTGAGTGACAGGTAGTTTGTATGCGAGTTCTGGCCAATTTTTTTGGCCGGAGGTGGGACTCTCATATAAAAAGCTGGGTCACATGGTGAGTCAGGAGTTCGAGTTTGGATAGAAGCCCAGCCTGGTTCCCGGAGGGGAGAGGTCCCCACTCCGGGGAGCCAGTGGAGCCCCCCCTTGCGAGGAGGGTGGGGAACTGGCACCCGTCAATTGGGAGGAGTTATTCAGAGTGACTTTTCTTTAGCTCAACTTAGAAGTACCTTGCAGATGGGAAGTAGTGGTAAAGAGGTGACGGTAAAGCTACTAGTACACATATAGAGATACAGACTGTTCTTGAAAAGTTCTGCAGATGAGGAATTTTTTCAGAGTGACTCTTTATCGATTATTCTCTATCAAATCTACTTCCATCCTCCCTGATGAAGAAATCACATACAGTGATTTCCTATTATCCGCAATGATTCTAGTTCTTTGCATGAGAGGCAAAGAAAAGATTACAAAGCAACTAAAAGAGCATCTCAGAAGAAAACCCTTTTCCTAACCCAGTTCATGTTACTTAAGTAAAAGCAAGAGAAAAATGCAACATGGACTGTTTCTGAGTGTATGGGCTGCGATGGGTCAGGTGGTAAACGTGAATTACGGATATAATAATTAATCAGCCGCTCCTTCGGGGGTAAGCGCTACATGTGGGGGGTCGTCCGGGATATCTGTTTCACATTTGTCCGCTAGCCATCTCCCATAACAACGGAGTCTGTATATCAGTAACTGTTGCTAAGATAGCCTGCAGTATAACAGTACCTACCACCAGGGGTCGCTGGGGAGGACTTTGAAAATGTGCAGCTACAGTTCCTCGCGCGCTGAACCAACAAGTGGGGGGTGGAGCCACGCCCCAGAGGAAAATTGTTCAGTGTGCCACGTGCCAGACCGAAACAGGCGGAGGAAGATGGCGGAAGGTGTTGGGAATACACTCGTCATACAGCGGTTATCTGACTTGCAGGACCGGATTCTGATTGATACCCGTGTTTGATTGGAGCTCACCGGAGGACTGGCACTGGGAGTGATTGAAGGAGTGGAGAGACTTTGTATGTTGTGTCCTGGATGTCAGAGGCCTACGGTTGGAGTCAACGCCTGGGCTCAGTGTGGACATTGTGGTGTTCAATTGACATGGCTGGGACCCATTTAACATGAAGTAAAGTACTACTCCACCAGTCTTGCAACGGGACTTTGTCTGCCGCAAAAACAGGTGATTCGGAAGGCCAGAAAGGGTCGTGTATCGCCTGCCGCAGCAGTAGTGGAGCTCTCATCTGATTTTGCTGAATCAGAGCCACCAGAAGATCAGGTAGGATCTAATAGAAAAGCCTGTAGCCTGGCTGGGGACTGCTGAGAGTATTGCATTCTTTGGAAGAAACCCCTGAGGAGCCGGTTGATAATAAGTCCTTTGTTAGGCCTGTCCGGAAGGAGCCTAAGTTACAGGAGGGGGATCCCTCGGGTGAGCCGGACAGGGTGGATGGAGGCCAGGCTGTAGATTGGGGATCACCGCAGATTTTACAAAAAAATGGATCTATGGACAATTTGTTTGAATGGTCATCCCCTGAGGAGTTTGAATCAAGTGATGAGAAAGAATGTTTACTGAAAAGTTCTATTTCAGTGGAGGCTTCCACAGGAGTGTCAGAAAAGTTATCCGGTACATCTAAAACTCCAGTACCCCCTTTCAATGTTTCAAATACTACCCTTCCTACCAGGGCAGCCACGTATCAACAGTGGGTCAGTAGAGCTTCTGACGCATGTGCTTTGCCTGGCAGAGGAGAGGCTAAAGATTTGCCCAGACTTTCAAGATTTCAGAGAGAGGTTCAAAGGAAAGTGGCTCAGGCGTGGGGCATAGATTATCCCTATGTTCCTGAACGGATTATGGAGATTGTTGAAAGTTCCCGGGAAGCATGGGAGGACGATCTTGTTTGGGATTACCTCCATGTTCCTAAACCAAAAAGGACACCTGACAGTGAGGTCTGGGTCCGATTTAAAGACATCCACCGTGAATGGAGACTTGGAAGAGCGATTCACAAGGATAGAGTGTTGGTGGTAAAGGCAGGACAAAACACCCATAGCTACTCTATCTCGGTGAGAGGACAAGGGGACAGTTGAAAAAGGTTGCCTGACCCGAGGTACTATTTGTGAGCAGGATTGTTGGAAGTGCATTCACAAATGTATTTCAGTACCCATATTGACTGCAGGATGGCAGATGGGTTAGGGTGGGTTTTCCCTAAATAATTTGCCCAGCAGGAGACTCACATTCATGGTGCCTAACAAGGACAAAGTTATGGATACTAGAGTGTGCTGTCTCTGCTAAGTCCCTTTGCTGCACAAGTACTTCTACAAGAACTCTTGTTTGAGAGCCAAACAGAAAGTTTATTTGCCAACTGGCAGACGGATTAATTTGTTGAGCATGTCTGTTCAGGGCAGAAAGTCTGTTAGACTCCTTTTGAGAGAGTGATGACCCTAACAGGAACATACATGCCATAAAAGATTGTATATTTGATATTAATTACCCAATAGATGATGATAACCCCCTCTGTTTGGTAATGTGTGTAGTAGTTAGTGTTAGTTAGAAATGTTTTGTGTCTTCTTTTAGGTATATTGAAGATGTGACGACTGTCTAGCTTACAGATGAAGGCCTGTGGTAAGCAGAATATTCCTCCTGCAGGAGTAGTGCTTTGGTTCCACTTGTATGGAATGTTAACTGTAGGGTCCTACAGTCAGGCCATGTAAATTGTATAAGTGAACACTATATTGTGCTGTTATTGTGTACAGTAATGTCGATGTTATTTCTATTTCAAGTTTATTTTCCTTTTCCCCATCCCATTTGATGTATGAGATGCTCTTTCCTCCTTAAACTTAAGGAGGTACTCTAAATTCATTCCCCACAACCGGGGACAGTTATGATTTAAGTGGGGGGTGTATGTAGCGGGCACCTACTATTATGTAGGTGACCTTTTTTTAGCTTACAATTTCAGGTAAATTTAGGCAGGCTAAATATAGCAGGCCTGTTTGTTTATTTGGGATCTGAGTGACAGGTAGTTTGTATGCGAGTTCTGGCCAATCATTAATTTGTTCGGCAGGAGGCGGGACTCTCATATAAAAAGCCAGGTCACATGGTGAGTCAGGTGTTCGAGTTTGGAGAGAAGCCCAGCCTGGTTCCCGGGGGGGAGAGGTCCCCCCTCCGGGGAGCCAACGGAGCCCCCCCTTGCGTGGAGGGTAGGGAACCGGCACCCGTAGAGGAGTTGGTGACACCGTACAGCATGTAGTCGTTGGTGTCGTTGGCCGCCCCTGCGGGAAAGGGAGCGTGCTAGAAAAGAGGAAAGGGATGAAAGAATCATTGCAGAAGAAGTAGCAACTAAGCGGAAGGAAACTGGGCGATCGATCGTTTATAAGTGGCACATGGACTGAGGGATGTTGGTACGCAAGTCAGTGAGACAGGTGGTGATGGCCTGTGACTTTGGGTTCAACAATGCCCCAGGATTCCAATCAGTCAAGCGGGAGGAGTTATTCAGAGTGACTTTTCTTTAGCTCAACTTAGAAGTACCATGCAGTTGGGAAGAAGTGGTAAAGAGGTGGCGGTAAAGCTGCTAGTACACATATAGAGATACAGACTGTTCTTGAAAAGTTCTGCAGATGAAGAAGTTATTCAGAGTGACTCTTCATCGATTATTCTCTATCAAATCTACTTCCATCTTCCCTGATGAAGAAATAACATAGAGTGATTTCCTATTATCTGCAATGATTCTAGTTCTTTGCATGAGAGGCAAAGAAAAGATTACAAAGCAACTAAAAGAGCATCTCAGAAGAAAACCCTTCTCCTACCCCAGTTCATGTTACTTAAATAAAAGCAAGAGAAAAATGCAATATGGACTGTTTCTGAGTGTAGGGGCTGCGATGGGTCAGGTGGTAAACATAAATTACCTACCAAATTACCAACCCAGATCAAACTAACAGCCAAACCTGAAATTTACCTACACTACAGAAAACCTGACTAATGTAGCAGCCTAACAACACTAAAGGGTGCTACACTAAAGCCCAGAACACTCCAATTTACATATCTTGACTTCTAGAAGAAAATGTGTTTGCAGACCCACCTTCTACAATTTCTGTTACTCATTGCAACTGCCCATTGTATTGGTAAATCGATGGGGATCAGTAGGTGGATGCAAGCCCACTATTGACAGTGGGTTTCAGAACCAGAGACTTGTATGTTCAGGATCCCAGTATGTTCTGTAAGATGTGTATAAACATTTGAGGGCAGAGGTATACTTTAAAGGCAAAATTTTTTTTTTTCAAGATTTTGATAGAGTGATGTAGGGTTAGAACTCCTGTCAGTTTTAAACCTTCTCTAGAACAAAAAAGAATAAATGGACTTATTGGTTGCCAACTTTAACCCCAAAAGAAAGAAAAGTATTCAAAGGTATATAAAAAATACAAGAACTTTATTAACAATCTTATTCAGCTAAAATACATAGCATAAAAACAGTTAGATCCTGAATCCATCAGACATAATGGACTACACTTCCCCGATGAATGCAATGGGGGTAGAAAATGTGCTGAAACCTGTAACAGAAGGGCCAATACAATCTTTCACATGTGTACATATGGATATAGTGAAGATAAATCCTTAATAGGGCCCAGTACAGGAGTCACTATTGTAGCTCTCTATGCGTTTCACCAAATAGGCTTCCTCCTATACATGTTAAGAAATATATAACAACTAATGGCAAAATTCTTACAGTGATCATAAAAAGTATATACATCATAAGTATGGAGTATTCACATGCTCTGGCTCTAGTTGGTGTGCATGCATGTGAGTACTCCATACTTATGATGTGTATACTTTGTTTTTTTATTTGTATTTTTTATATACAGTATGTCATTTTGGATGTGGTGCCACATCAAACGTGGTGTGTCACAATCTGTTTTTTAACCCTTCTCTACTTTCTACAAAATGAAAAAAAATGTTTTGTCTTTTGATATACTTAAAGTAGAGCTAAAGGCAAAACTTTTTTGTCCCCTTTGGATAGAGTAAGGGGGGTTTATAACCTACTTTTTTTTATTTATTTATTTTTTTTTTTTGCCATCTGTGTCCCATTGCTGAGATTTCCCTTCACTTCCTGTACCATAGCCAAAACAGGAAGTCAGAGGAAATCCCTCCAACATGATAGATTCCTTGGATGTCACCAGGGTCAGCAGAACTTGTGTCACCATTGGAAGAGTTCCCCTCTATTCCTGTTCTGGGGACAAACCCAAATTTGGGATTTTCTTTTACTTTTACTTTTTATGATAACAATAAAAAAAAGACAATCAGTGATTGTTTATCTGCCTCCCCCTTACAGGGCCTGTAATCCCTCTCCACTCTATCCAAAACTAAAAGAAAAAGTTTTTCGTTTAGTTATACTTTAAGTTATTAAATGCACAGATTTATAATTCTTTGTTCAACCTGACATGTTTAAAACGTGACATTAAACATTTAATACCCATTTTTTTCCTTACCATATTGACCAGTTTCTTGGATGCTCACATTTAGTTTAATTTGCAACCAGAAACCACAGAGGATTTGCTCTATATACCAGTTTGCATATCTGCAGAATTCTTAAGGGAATCAAAGACAATGTGAGAACAAGTCAAATCAATGAACATGTCCATGTGCCATATAAAAGAAGTCAATGAAATATGACAACATATGAATTTTATTGGGTTATGAAAAAAAAATAATAGGAATAAAAATAAGAAAATCTGAACTATCATACCAGTAATAAGATACCTGTTACATTAAGAAATCCCTATTCCCATCATGCATTTTGATTTACATATAAATAAGTAATAGAAAAACCTAGGTAAATGGAAATTATTAAGAAGCGTCAATACTGAGAATAATATATGAAGAGCTAGGAATCTAATTTAAATCTAACGTGTAATTATGGGCACATTTATTATGCCAGGATCTATATTTGAGAGCATACAATAGAAAATATCTACCATATGTCCCTCTTTGGACACCAGCTATCAGACTGATTAAACAAGAACAGGGTATTATTGCAGCAATAAAGGGAAAATTTCATGAGAGAAAGACGCAGCCTGACGTTTTTGACCTACTTCAAAAAATGCTTGTTGAGGGGCTGTCATGTTGATCCTTTGATGTCAATGCATTAATTCGTACAGAAAATTAGATATTAATAGTTGCTCTAGGTCAGTAACTCGGAAAGTGCTTTAAAGTATATGCGAACTCTTATGCCGCGTACACACAACCGGTTTTGCCGTCGGAATAAACTCCGAAGGTTTCTCTGACGGAACGAGGTGATGTACAATGCGTACAACGGAACTAGAAAAAGGAAGTTCAATAACCAGTAGCCAATAGCTTCCGTCTCGTACTTGCTTCAGAGCATGCGTCATTTTTGGTCTGTCGGAACAGCATACAGACAAGCGGTTTTCCCGATAGAAATTGGTTCCGTTGGAAACATTTAGAACATGTTCAATTTCTAGGTCCGTCAGAATTTTCGAAAAAAAAAGTCCGATGAGGCATACACACGATCGGAATAGACAGTGAAAAGCTTCCGTCTGACTTTTTCTGTCGGACATTCCGCTTGTGTGTATGCGGCTTTACCTTGTAAAACAACCTATTCAGGTTAAAATAGAAATGAAAGGCAAAAAGTTTCATTATAAATACATTTTTTTTCTTTATTTTATAAGTGATCGCATGACATATGTTCTCAGCTGCATAAGGGTTTGGAGGGGTGGAGAAACAGCAGGACACTGATCTTTCCTGAGCTGATCTTTCAATCGACGTACCCTGAAATTCCGGTGCAGTCTCCTGACCACTTTCGCCATGATCTTGGCCTTTCTGACATTGGGGTTGGGGTAAGGTCCATACTTCCCGTCATAGTCGGCCTTCTTCAGGATGTCGACCATCTCCAACATCTCCCCAAAGGACATATTTGATGCCTTAAATTGTCTCCTTCTGGATCGGGACGTTTCAGGCTCCGGGCTTTCCTCCTCCTCCTCATTGGTGTAAATATCTGACACCTGCTGTGTCTCCACCATGTGCTCTTCCCCACTGCAACGAACGAGAAGGGGTGGGGAATAGACTAGAAAGAACGTCAGGGGCGGGCGGAGTTTCACACATGCGCAGTGTCTATAAAGCGTAACACGCGTGTGTAGTAAGTACGATCTGTGAGCGGAGGAAGGAGTAACGGAGGCGCTGATCGTGATTGCGAAGGTAAGATTTAACATTGGGCCTATAGTGCTTCTAGATTGAGGCCTGTATTTGCACAAGTTTAGAAGACTTTGGGCTGACATTAGGGTTTGTCTTGTGTTGTGTCTTGCAGTGAAAATGGATATCTTGAAAGATAAGGACTTTATGCCAATCTTCATTGATATGTTCAGGGAGCTGCCCTGTCTATGGGAGATAAACCACCCTGAATATAAGAACCAAACAAAGAGGAAGGCAGCGCTGGATAATTTGTTGGAATTTGTGAAGACGGTGATCCCCACGGCAGACATCACCTATTTGAAGATCCTAATTGGTGGCCTGAGGAGCACTTATCTAAGGGAGCACAAGAAGGTCCAGGATTCCCAGAGATCAGGAGCTGCAGATGACATTTATGTCCCCAGGCTGTGGTACTATGACAGACTGCATTTTCTGGCAGGTCAGACTGAACCCAGGCCAGCACTCTCCAGTCTTCCTTTCACACTTCCTTCCCCCCCAGCTGAGGCTTCTGACGCCCAACCTGGGCCTTCCAGGCAGCAACATGTGGAGGAACCCAGCTTGAGCCAGGTATAGCATTCCTCTAAATCTTCATGGTTGTCCAATCAATGATGTTAAGTTTGGAGTACTAATTTATTATTGTGATTGATGATGCAAAAACTAAAACCGTGTCCCTTTTTCATACACAGGGAAGTCTCAGCCAGGAGGTGGCCGGGCCAAGCAGGCTGCCTGATATCCAGGTCCCTCCCCTACACCTTCAAAGACAAAGTGGCAGGAAGAGGAGTAACCTGGAGTAGGCTGCCATAGGCCTATTTTGGAAGGCTACAGAGGCCCTGAGAACCCCCCACAGTGTGGAGGAGGACTTTGCTGGCATAACTGCCTGCAAAATGATGCAGATGGAGGAGGGCCAACGACTCCTGTGTGAGTCCTTAATTTTGGAAGCTCTCAATAAGGGGTTGAGGGGCCAAATTACATGTGCTACCCACATTTGTGACCTCACACATAGTCCTCCTCCTCCTCCTCCCCCTCCTCCTTCCCCAGGTCCTACTACTCCTCCTGCCACATCTCCAACACCAGAGCCACAGCCGGGAAGGAAGCGTGGAAAGACCAGAGAGTGATGGCCCTGGGCTCAGTCTGGTCTGGCAAAATATGTAGGCTCTTGTAGTACCACAGCCTGGGGACACAGATGTCATCTGCTGCTTTCATGATCTCTGGGACTTTTGGACCAGACTGCACTCCCTTAGATATGGACTCCTCAGGCCACCAATTTTGCAGGAAAAGAATTGATGTGTGGCCTGGGGGTCAAAGGCTTCGCCAATTTCTGCTGTTTCTCCAGCGTTGCCTCCCTCTTTGTTTGGTTCTGAGCCCTTAATAAAGGAATTTTTGTTTCAATTATACTCGCCTATGTGTGTTTTCCTTAAAAAAGGACAGTTTGTTTGTGAGGAGGCAGGTACATTTCAAAAATACAATGTGAAATCAATCAATCTCCTTGAGATTAAATAATACAAGATATCAATGGTGTTGTGGTAACTTGACACACAAAACACACACAAAAATATTATGGAGTAAAACCCAAAAAAAAAAAAAATCAGCCTTGAAAAAAATACAAACCCCAAAAAAAAATCAGCCTTGAAAAAAATACAACCCCCCAAAAAAAATCAGCCTTGAAAAAACAAAAAACAAAAATAAAACAACAAAAAAGAAATTTAAATAAATAATAAATAATAAAGAAAGAAGTTTGTGAGAAGTCTGTGTGAATATGAGCAGCAAAACTACTTCATTCTTCTCACATTATAAAGAAGAAGAGAGTGTGCTGTATTAAACAATTTAAAACATTGCAGCGTGACGAAAGTGCTGTATCCATTTTACCAGACTGAGCTGTTCCGTCTCGGAATTTCTTCTGAGCATGCGTGGCACTTTGTGCGTCAGAATTGGCCACACATGGTCGGAATTGACGCGATCGGATTTTGTTGTCAGAAAATGTTATAGCCTGCTCTCAAACTTTGTGTGTCGGAAAATCTGATGGAAAATGTCCGATGGAGCCCACACACGGTCGGAATTTCCGACAACACGCTCCGATCGCACGTTTACCATCGGAAAATCCAACCGTGTGTATGGGGGATAATAGTGTTCTGACATTTAAAATTATGTGATAAACCAAACAAAAGTGCGCTACAATTAACTTTCTAATAAAGTGCACAGACTAGTAATTAGCCAATGATAATAACAATAAAAAAATATATATTTAGTGTGCATATCAGCAGTGAATAAATGGAGAACTTCAAAACAACGCTAATGAATGTGTTAAATCACCAATGGAGGTATACAACCCCCCTCCAAAGGAGCAGATGTCAGCCCAAATAACATTAGTCCCACATTCCTTATGGACCGATAGTTCCACAGTGAAGACAGTGATAGATAGTATTGCGGGGTGGTAGAAAATCCAGAGATTACACAACATAAAATAGAGATAAAAAGAAACAAATCATTGCGCAATGATCAGCAACCACATTAGGGAGGAGCCAGTGATGTCATCCGATGTGTTTGCATCAAGCACGGCGGATGCGGTAGGAGGAAAGCAATTCGCTAGCAGCGTCTGACTGTTCTCTAAGCGCTGATATCGTATAAGGATATGTGAGTGGATCCGCTTGTGCGCTGCATGTATTGACGTGGTTGCTGATCATTGCGCAATGATTTGTTTCTTTTTATCTCTATTTTTCGAGCAAATCAATAGGTAGAGCCAAGAGAATGAGCAGGATTGAGTAGCAGATCATTTATGTTGTGTAATCTCGGGATTTTCTACCACCCCGCAATACTATCACTACTTACTAGTCTGTGCACTTTATTAGAAAGTTAATTGTAGCGCACTATTGTTTGGTTTATCACATATTCTTTAAGGTAAATTATACTCTTAAAAATCAGGTGACATGCATTTTCAGAAAATGGTCAGCAACGGCAGCCAAGGTATTTCTCCTGTGATAGGTTAAACACTACAAATGCTTTTGCAGGTGTCAACATTTCAGCATGACAAGTGCTTCTGATATTAGCCACCAGTACTGAAATGTGTTTGCTTTATCTACCTAAGACCAGATTTGTCTGCCAGCTCATACTTGGCATTTTACTGAGCCATTTCAGAATTCAGTAATGACATTTAATCTGTCTCGGGTTTGTAAATTTATATCGAATGCTGAGCCATATCCTCATTAAATGATACATAATGTATGTCCATGGATGTATACCTGATGAAAATACATTTTTCTCTTATGAGTCGTCACAAGTCAAAGTTGTGTCTAAAAAAATGTTTCTCCTCAACCGCCTTTGCAAAACATCTGTCTGTGTCCTCAACAGGCAGAATTCCCCTCCCTCCCTGGATAAACCTTGTTAAAAGAGAAGCGCGGGTTTTAAAAAAATAAATAAATAATCATACTTACCTAGCTGGCTGCAGCATAGAGCCGATGCTGCATCTGTCTGCTCTGCACCAAGAACTGAGCGATCAAAGGCCATTGATTGCTCAGCTTTTGGGTCAGCTCTGAGCAGAGAGCAGTGGCTGTCAGTCAATGCTCTGCCCCTCCAGCACTCACTGGAGCTCTGAGCTGTGGAAGGGGCAGGAGCCATAAGAGGATAAGCTAGTTGCCGGTCAGGCATTTTTGTCGGGATCCCTCCAGAGCCTGTATTGGTTCCGTGATGTCAAAATCTGGGTCACAGGAGTGCAGAGCGAAATGCACTCCTGTGACCCACAGGAGAAGTATGGCCAAAAGTGCTTTGGCATACTTTTAATCAGGGTGTATACAAACGTAAATAAATGCTTTGTAGGTTGGGTCAGATTTTACGGTAATCAATGGCCTAGGGCAGTGGTCTCCAAACTGTTGCCCACAAGCCAAATGCCTTTCCTTTTTCTGACCCTTGAGGCACCATTCCTCTCCTGACATCAAAGAAAGGACATTATTCCTCCAACTGACATTGACAAAGGGCCACTATTACTCCCACTGATACCAACAATGAGGCCTTATTCTGCCCAATAACACCAGCGATAGATACTATTCCTTTCACTGACACCAATAGCAGGCACCATTCCTCCCACTAATACCAATGATGGGCCACTTTTCCTCCCACTGACACCAATGATGAGTCATTAATCCTACTGATACCATTGGTAGGTTACTATTCCTCCCACTGATACCAACAATTGGCACTATTTCTCCAATTATTCCTCCCACCAGTACCAATGATGGGACAACATTCCTCTTCCTGACTGCAAGCACTACATACTTTTCACTGACAACCAAACCTGAGTTATTGTTTACTTCCACTGATGCTAGGGAAATTGGAAATTTCTACTCCCACTGTCCACCCCTACAGTCTAGAAGACAGTTCTCTGTCCTTTTGTCTAGAAATTTTTGAGACCCCTGGCCTAGAGCATCACAGCTGATGAGGTGGCACATACTGTAGCCAACCCAGCCACTTTGGCCAAATTACATTCTTTTGTTTTTTATAGGCTCATTAAAGCGGAGCTACAGGCTCCTTAAGAAAAATATTAAAAGTCAGCAGCTACAAATACTGTAGCTGCTGACTTTTAATATTAGGACAGGTGTCCATGAATCCAGTGGTGTGTTCACCTGAACTGATTTTGCAGTCAGCTTTCGGGTGCTGCCACCGCCATCTCGGGTAAGGGAAACCCGCAGTGAAGCCTTCCCTACTGTGCATGAGCGAAGTGTGCTGCGCTTCGTGAATGGCCCTGTGTGGGGGAAGGAGGAGGGGGCCGAACTTCTGTATGAATTTGCCACAGCAAAGTCATCGGGAAGTGGGAGCGGGTGCCTGTCAAAACCAGGTACTCACTCCCCCCGAAAGGTGGCAAATATAGCAGCGGAGATGGGAGGAGACAAATAAGCGTAAATTCCCCTTTTGGGTGGAGCTCGGCTTTTGGTCTTATGTCTGCCACTTGTCCCCTTCCTCCTAATATGTGATCTGGGCATTATTAGTGGGGTATAAACAAAATTGTTCATGTTAGTAATGCCCAAATACACACCCTCTGTGGACTTGCTTTGAAATGTGTTAGTATGGTACTGATTTTCTCACAAAGAATGTTTCTGGTGTTGATGGTAAAAGGGGAATCCAGATTCCGATAAGCCCCATGCCCGCAAACCCCCACAATCACAACCCAGGGAAGAGACCCTTGTCCCCATCAACATGGAGACAAGGTGCTTTGGGGTGGAAAAGCACCCCCCCATGTTGAGAGCATGTAGCCTGTTATGGTTTGGGGGGCCCCTTTCCTGGCCTACCATACCAGGGCCTGGTATGGATTATTAGGGGGGGTCCACACTGTTTTTTTTTATTTTGCCGTGGGGTTCCCCTTAAAATTCATACCGGACCTGAAGAATGGATTGGAGGGGGACCCCCGCGCTGTTTTTCTTTTTTAATGTTTTTTTAATTCAGCTGTCAGCGGGCTTCCCGGCCCCGCTCCTTGACAACCAGCTTTTACTGCATGCAAAATGGGCAAAGCTTTGCCCAATCAGGGCGCAGAATGCATTGTGTAGCACGCAGTGCACTGCAGGGTGTTTGGCAAGATGAACACCTGCTAAATGCCACTGATCGCTCGGTTCTCACAGCTTCCTGAGCAGAGAGCCGGTGACTGTCAGTCACCGCGCTCTGCTCTGTCCCCCATGTTCACTGGAGCACTGAGCTGTGGAGGGGTCAGGAGTGGCCAGCTCAGGCTCTCAGAGGCTCGCCGGTCCAGGCATGTGGGCGGATCCCAACCATATGGTCACGATTAGGGATGAGCTTCGTGTTCGAGTCGAACCCATGTTCGACTCGAACATCGGCTGTTCGATCGTTCGCCGAATTGCGAACGTTATGGGCCGTTCGCGCTAAATTCGTGTGGCGCGTCACGGCCCATAATTCACTGCGGCATCGCAGTGCATTGCTGGCTGATGATTGGCCAAGCATGCACTATGACCCGCATGCTTGGCCAATCACAGCGCCGTCAGTAGAGAGAGCTGTAATTGGCCAAAGCCAGGGTGGCTTTGGCCAATTATGGCTCAGGGGATTTAGTACACACCCCACACTATATAAGGCCGCCTGCACGGCGGCCCTGTGTAGTGTGTGTTCCGGTGTGCTGAGAGATAGAGAGAGAGAGAGACAGTGTCATTTGATTTGAGTTAGATAGATTAGGCAGAACAGTCAGTCAGTTAGCTGCACTTACAGTGTATTGTGTATATATATGCATCCCAGGTGTTGCATATATATATATATACACTGTATTCAGTTTAGCTAGATCCGTTCCTGTTATCTTCTATCTAGACTATTTACATTTAATGCAGTGCGTCCTGCTCACAGTGTTCAGCTAGATCCGTTCCTGCTATTTACATTTAGTGCAGTGCGTCCTGCTCACAGTGTTCAGCTAGATCCGTTCCTGTTATCTTCTAGACTATTTACATTTAGTGCAGTGCGTCCTGCTCACAGTGTTCAGCTAGATCCGTTCCTGCAATTTACATTTAGTGCAGTGCGTCCTGCTCACAGTGTTCAGCTAGATCCGTTCCTGCTATTTACATTTAGTGCAGTGCGTCCTGCTCACAGTGTTCAGCTAGATCCGTTCCTGCTATTTACATTTAGTGCAGTGCGTCCTGCTCACAGTGTTCAGCTAGATCCGTTCCTGCTATTTACATTTAGTGCAGTGCATCCTGCTCACAGTGTTCAGCTAGATCCGTTCCTGCTATTTACATTTAGTGCAGTGCGTCCTGCTCACAGTGTTCAGCTAGATCCGTTCCTGTTATCTTCTAGACTATTTACATTTAGTGCAGTGCGTCCTGCTCACAGTGTTCAGCTAGATCCGTTCCTGTTAAATTCCTACTGACAGGCAGGCTTGTCTGGTTACAGTATATAAAGCTACCTGAAGAAAATTACAGGTGTTCTATTTGATCCTATTAGTACCACGGTCAGGCAGCTAGACTATTTACATTTAGTACAGTGCGTCCTGCTCACAGTGTTCAGCTAGATCCGTTCCTGTTATCTTCCTACTGACAGGCAGGCTTGTCTGGTTACAGTATATAAAGCTACCTGAAGAAAATTACAGGTGTTCTATTTGATCCTATTAGTACCACGGTCAGGCAGCTAGACTATTTACATTTAGTACAGTGCGTCCTGCTCACAGTGTACAGCTAGATCCGTTCCTGTTATCTTCCTACTGACAGGCAGGCTTGTCTGGTTACAGTATATAAAGCTACCTGAAGAAAATTACAGGTGTTCTATTTGATCCTATTAGTACCACGGTCAGGCAGCTAGACTATTTACATTTAGTACAGTGCGTCCTGCTCACAGTGTTCAGCTAGATCCGTTCCTGTTATCTTCCTACTGACAGGCAGGCTTGTCTGGTTACAGTATATAAAGCTACCTGAAGAAAATTACAGGTGTTCTATTTGATCCTATTAGTACCACGGTCAGGCAGCTAGACTATTTACATTTAGTACAGTGCGTCCTGCTCACAGTGTACAGCTAGATCCGTTCCTGTTATCTTCCTACTGACAGGCAGGCTTGTCTGGTTACAGTATATAAAGCTACCTGAAGAAAATTACAGGTGTTCTATTTGATCCTATTAGTACCACGGTCAGGCAGCTAGATTATTTACATTTAGTACAGTGCGTCCTGCTCACAGTGTTCAGCTAGATCCGTTCCTGTTATCTTCCTACTGACAGGCAGGCTTGTCTGGTTACAGTAAAGCTACTATAAAGCTACTTGAAGAAAATTACAGGTGTTCTATCCCAGCTTAGTGCAGCTACAGGCCATTAGTATGTCTGGAAGGCCAAGAAGGAGAGGCAGACAGTCACAAGCCAATAAGAGAGGGCAAGCAGGCTCTGTGTCTAGTGCTGGTCGTGGAGACGGTGCATCCTCATCAGCACGTGGCCATGGGACACGCTTGGCCTTTTTTTCGGCAGCTGGCCGTGTTGAGCCGCAACATGCGGAAGACTTGGTCGAGTGGATGACCAAGCCGTCCTCATCCTCCTCATCCTCTCTCACCCATGCCCAGGGTGCTTTGTCTGGCAAAGCAGCGGCCTCTTCCCTCAGCTCAATGTCATCAGTGACTCCTTCCCTAGCTCCACCATGTCCTCATGAGGATTCCCTCGAACTGTTTGACCACAGTGTTGGGTACATGCTCCAGGAGGATGCCCAGCGTTTGGAAGGCTCTGATGACGATACTGAGCTCGATGAAGGCAGTAACATGAGCGCGGACAGAGGGGGTGCCCAAGAAGGACAGCAATCTGGCAGTCATGCTCCCCCTGCTGCAGCATACTGCCAGGTTTGCTCCAGTGATGAGGAGGGAGGGGATGATGAGGTCACTGACTCAACGTGGGTGCCTGATAGGAGAGAGGAGGAGGAGGAGGAGGAGGAGGAGGAGGAGGCGGCAGCACATCACCAACGAGGCAGGATGCCCTCCAGGGGCCAGCCTAAGGGCAGCACATTGACTGCATCACACCCCAAAGCTCCACATGTGCAGGGCGCTGCAGTCTCTGCGCGTTATTCAAAAAGTTCTTTGGTGTGGGCCTTTTTTGAGACGAGTGCATCAGATCGCACCGCTGCTATTTGCAACATATGTCTCAAGCGTATCTCGCGTGGCCAAAACATCTCCCGCTTGGGTACCACATGCTTGACCAGACATATGTTGACCTGCCATGCAGTTCGTTGGCAAGCGTATCTAAAAGACCCACACCAAAGAACAAAGAGGATCTCTCCTTGCTCCTCATCAGCTGAGATTTCCAACCCCACTAGACCTTCAGTCCTCTCTGAGACCTGCAGTGAGAGGAATGAAGGTGTAGAATTAGGTGTGTCACAGCCAAGTACTTGTGGGCAATCTGCTTTTGGTACACCGACGTCAGATTGTACCAGGCAAATTTCCCTGCCCCAGCTGCTGCACCGCCGAAAGAAGTTTGCTCCCAGCCATCCACATGCCCAGCGGTTGAATGCTAGCTTGGCAAAATTGCTAGCACTTCAACTGCTGCCTTTTCAGTTGGTAGACTCTGCCCCCTTCCGTGAGTTTGTGGAATGTGCGGTTCCTCAGTGGCAGGTACCCAAACGCCACTTTTTCTCACGGAAGGCGATTCCGGCTCTCTACCGGCATGTGGAAGGCAATGTCCATGCCTCGCTGGACAGGGCGGTCAGCGGTAAGGTGCATATTACCGCTGACTCATGGTCCAGCAGGAATGGACAGGGACGTTACCTAAGTTTCACGGCGCATTGGGTGACTCTGCTGGCAGCTGGGAAGGATGCAGGACAAGGTGCAGTAGTGTTGGAGGTTGTTCCGCCACCACGCCTCCAAAATGCTGATTGTGACACACCTCTCTCCTCCACCCCCTCCTCTTCTTCTTCCTCCATGGCCTCTTCCTCGGAACCAGCGGTGCTCCGTAGGCGTTCAAGGGGCTACGCAAGTACGCAGGCCAAAAGATGCCATGCGGTGCTTGAGCTGGTGTGCTTGGGGGACAGGAGCCACACTGGGGCAGAGGTTCTGTCAGCTCTGCAGGGGCAGGTTCAGAGGTGGTTGACGCCACGCCAACTTAAGGCAGGAATGGTGGTTTGCGACAATGGCACCAACCTCCTCTCTGCCCTCCGACAGGGACAAATGACCCATGTGCCCTGTTTGGCTCACGTCCTTAACTTGGTGGTGCAGCGGTTCTTGGGCAGGTACCCGGGCTTACAGGATGTCCTGAGGCAGGCCAGGAAAGTCTGTGTGCATTTCCGCCGGTCATATAATGCCAGTGCTCGGCTGACGGACCTCCAAAAGGAGTTTAACCTGCCCAAGAACCGCCTAATCTGTGACATGCCCACCAGGTGGAACTCAACGTTGGCCATGCTGCAGCGGCTGCACACGCAGCAGAGGGCCATCAATGAGTACCTGTGCAACTATGGCACCAGGACAGGGTCAGGGGAGCTTGGTTTTTTTTCCCCACGCCAGTGGGCCATGATCAGGGATGCATGCACTGTCCTGTCACCATTCGAGGAGGCCACGAGGATGGTGAGCAGTGACAGTGCATGCATCAGTGACACTGTCCCCCTTGTCCACCTGTTGGAGCACACACTGCGTGGAATAATGGACAGGGCACTTGAGGCAGAACAGAGGCAGGAAGAGGAGGACTTCCTTAGCTCTCAAGGCCCCCTTTATCCAGACAGTGTTCCTGCGTGCCCGCCGATCACACAGGAAGAGGACGAGGAGGAAGAGGAGGAGGAGGAAGATTGTGTCAGTATGGAGGTGGAGCCTGGCACTCAGCATCAGCAGCAGTCTTTAAGGGATCAGTCCCAAGAAACACATGGACTTGTACGTGGCTGGGAGGAGGTGGCTGCGGACCATGTCGTTCTTAGTGACCCAGAGGACTCCGGACCGAATGCCTCAGCAAACCTACGCTGCATGGCCTCCCTGATCCTGCAAAGCCTGCGTAAGGATCCTCGTATTCGTGGTATCAAGGAGAAGGACCAATACTGGCTGGCAACCCTCCTTGATCCACGTTACAAGGGTAAGGTTGCGGACCTTATCTTGCCATCGCAGAGGGAGCAGAGGATGAAACATCTTCGGGAGGCCTTGCAGAAAGGTCTGTGCAACGCGTTCCCAGAGACTGGGAGGTTACAAACTCCTGTTTCTGGACAACGTGTTGCTGAGGCTTCGGTCAGTCAAAGAAGGAGCGGTGGAGAAGGTGGCCGTCTGACCGATGCGTTCAGACAATTTTTTGGTCCGCAGCCCCAAGGTATGATCGGTTCCAGCAACCATCGCCAGCGTCTGTTTTACATGGTGCAGGAATACCTAGGGGCAAGATCAGACTTGGACACCTTTCCCACCGAAAATCCTCTGGGTTACTGGGTCTTGAGGATGGATCACTGGCCAGAGCTTGCACAGTATGCAATTGAGCTACTGGCCTGTCCTGCATCCAGCGTTCTTTCGGAACGCACATTCAGTGCTGCTGGAGGCGTGGTAACCGATCACAGGGTGCGTCTGTCCACCGACTCGGTCGATCGGCTGACCTTCATAAAAATGAATGAGTCTTGGATCACCACCAGCTACCAAGCACCTGATGCTGATGTAACCGAATAATTTTTTTTGAAATCTCAGATCCCTTCAAAGACTGCCTATGCTGATGCTGAGTGACTATCCCTGAGTAATTATCCTCTTCCTCCTCAATCATCACGCTGATAGCTTGTAAGAACATTTTTGGTTCTGGGCGCCACCACCAGTGCCTAAGGCACAATTTTTCAGCCCCTGTTTAACAGGGGCGTGTAATTACAATTTTTGATGTAATACTTTGCAGCAGGGCTCGTTCCTGCATTCCAACTAGAGTGTCTGTGAGGGGTTGCAGTGTTGTGGCACCAGCACCAGTGCCTAAGGCCCAATTTTTCAGCCCCTGTCTAACAGGGGCGTGTAATTACAATTTTTGAAGCAATAATTTGCAGCAGGGCTCGTTCCTGCGTTCCAACTAGAGTGTCTGTGAGGGGTTGCAGTGTTGTGGCACCAGCACCAGTGCCTAAGGCCTAATTTTTCAGCTCCTGTTCAACAGGGGCATGTAATTACAATTCTTGATCTAATATTTCACAGCAGGGCCCTGTGAGGGCTTACAGTGTTGTGGCCACAGCAACACCTAAGGCCCAAATTTCTGCTGAGTATATAGGGCAGGACCCTACTTTCAAACATCTAACTTACAAACGACTCCTACTTGCAAACGGAAGGAGACAACAGGAAGTGAGATGAAATCTACCCCTAGGAAGGGAAATTCTCTCCTGTAAGAGTTAATATGGGAAAACAATTTCTCCTTTCCACTGATGCTTTCCAATCCTTGTTCCACAAAAAAACCCAAATTTTCAAAAAACATTTTTCATTGGGACAAAAAAGTGAGGTGAAATCTTCTGAAGAGGAGGAAAGACAGCAAAACAAATGTCACAGGGGTGATAACCCTTCCCTATGTTTTCCAAAAAGCTTAGAAAAGATTTTTTGGCTGGAGCTAAACACGTTAAAAATGTTCAAAATTACAAACAGATTCTACTTAACAACAAACCTACAGTCCCTGTCTTGTTTGCACCGCCTGTATACTGCTGTTCAGAGTATATAGGGCCTGGTGGCCCCACACCTTTCCTTATTTTAATTTGGGTGCGGGGTTCCCCTTAATATCCATACAAGACCCAAAGGGCCTGGTAATGGACTGGGGGGGTACCCATGCCGTTTGTCTCACTGATTTTCATCCATATTGCCATGACCCGACATGACATTAAACCCGCAAGCAGTTTTAAATGAGATTTTTTCCTTTAAAAATGACATTTGGTGCAGGGACTGTTCTAAACATGGGAAACACGCGTCACTTTACAGGCATACTATAGACACCCCCCAGGTACGATATTTAAAGGAATATTTCACTTTTTTTTTTTTACTTTAAGCATCATTAAAATCACTGCTCCCGAAAAAACGGCCGTTTTTAAAAGTTTTTTTTGCATTGATACATGTCCCCTGGGGTAGGACCCGGGTCCCCAAACCCTTTTTAGGACAATACCATGCAAATTAGCCTTTAAAATGAGCACTTTTGATTTCGAACGTTCGAGTCCCATAGACGTCAATGGGGTTCTAACGTTCGTGCGAACTTTCGGTCCGTTCGCGGGTTCTGGTGCGAACCGAACCGGGGGGTGTTCGGCTCATCCCTAGTCACGATCTTTCCTGAGCCTGGCTCCGCCCTGTGACATCAGCCTACAATGGGGTTCAGTCTGCTGTCTGCTGAAAATGGGTCACAGGAGTGCAGAACGAACTGCACTCCTGTGATCCACAGGAAGATACAGCCTAACGAGCTTTGGCTGTACTTCTCCTTTAAACAAGCTTAAAAAAAATCTCCAATTTTTATTATGGGGTTGCAGGGAAGAAGACTCTCTTTTGGAACAGAAGTTTCACTTTAAGGTTCTTGCATATGCTGAATTGTAACCAGTTATTTTACTATATATATTAGAGTGAACAAAAGGAATTGGCGTCCATCATTCTCTTTTGGCAAACAATCAGTTTGTACAATTAAAAAAATATAGCACAGAACAGAATTTAAAGGCTCATGTTAGTCTGGTGGTTTGCTATTATTGCAAACTCTGAAAAGCAAACTCTGATCTATTGTGCAAGCATAAGTCATCATGACCGCAAAGTTATGATACTGCAAGACATGTGCTATAACTATTTTCATGTGTAATAAAAGGATGCTTTTGTTTTTCTTTACCACTACAGAGATTTATAATAATTGACACACAATCGCTGATAACCTAGGAAGTGAGCAGGAGAAAACATTTTTCCTGTAAGGAAAATAAACTGCACATTGTAAATTCCCTTACTGCTAGGAGAATAGAATCTCTCATCACTTGAGATGTCCTGTTTTTTGTTCTATGGGTATAGGTGCTTCTAACAGCCTCTCAACTCCAGCACAATTCTGGCATGGAGGGGAACATTCAGTGCCAAATACAGAGACATTACTATTACCAACACGTACATTTGCAGTATCTTTCTCGTGCTCTACATAAAAGACAGTTATGAGAAAGGATCAGACATTTTTGCCAGTTTTCTAAGACAAATTAATTCATCGACAATATGTAGAAGATACAAGTCCCAAGCTCAGCACTTACGATGAGCAGACCATGTCACCAAACTTAACTCTTGACTTTACTGTGAAATTACCAATTTTTTCAAACTGTAAGAGCAAATTAGCTTTAAAAAAATGTTCCTAGCTGTAACCCCCATCACCGTCTGAGATGGCTTTGTTTAAGCTTCTGACATGGTGATCATATACATCAGCCCTCAAAAATTCCACTCGCCTTCTCGCATTTTGCGAGTGGAATTTAGTGCAGGGTGAGTGAGGAGCAGGCGTGGACCAGGCTGACCGTTTCCTGGCTGAAGCGATCAGCCAGGAAACTGTCAGAAGGAGGACACAGAACGGCAAGGCCGGATTGCCTTGGTGCCGCTTTGAGCTGAGCTGAGGCTGTAGCTCTCCCCTCCTTCTCTCTTTCTCCTTCTTCTCTTGCGTATCACACACACACAGCGAGCATGTCCCGCTGTGTGTCACGAAGCTGGGTCTGTGTTCGGCGGCGCAGTTTAACAAGGTCCCCCCCCCTAGATTGGCTTGTGTGATAGTAGATTGAATCAGTGTTCCGCCTATGAAACGAGCCGGTCTAGGCGGGTGGGACCTTGTTACACCACGCCGTCGAACACAGACACAGCTCCGTGACACACAGCGGGACATGCCCACTGTGTATATGTGATCCATCATCCAGGTGAGTCTGCATTGATGATGGGGCACAGTAAAGCTGCATTTGATGGGGCACAGTAAAGCTGCATTTGATGGGGCACAGTAAAGCTGCATTTATGGGGCACAGTAAAGGTGCATTTGATGGGGCACAGTGAGGCTGCATTCACGAGCACAGTGAGGCAGCATTTACCGGCACAGTGAGGCTGTGTTCATGGGCACAGTGAGGCTGCGTTCACGGGCACAGTGTGGCTGCGTTCACGGGCACAGTGAGGCTGCATTCATGGGCACAGTGAGGCTGCATTGATGGCCACAGTGAGGCTGCAATGATGAGCACAGTGATAGTGCATTGATGGGCATAGTGAGGCTGTATTTTATGGGCACAGTGAGGCTGCATTGATAGGCATAGTGAGGCTGCATTGATGGGCACAGTGAGGCTGCATTGATGGGCACAGTGGGAGTGCATTGCTGGGTATAGTGAGGCTGCATTCATGGGCACCATAAAGCTACATTTGATGGGCACAGTGAGGCTGCAATGATGGGCACAGTGAGGCTGCATTGATGGGCACAGTGAGGCTGCATTCATGAGATAATTTACAAGGGCGTGTTTAAGGGCATACTTATGGGTGGGGCAGGGGAGGGGTTTGGGTGGGGCAACTGGTGGCGAGTAACTCTTAAGGCCTGGCTAGTGGCTTAGGACTTGAAATTTTGAGCCCTGATATACATACAGTAAAAAGAAAAAAAAAACACAACATAACAATAAAAAAAGGGTAAGATGTTAGTGCCTAAATTAGGATTAGGGGTGAGCCTAATAGCACTGAGCTCAGTTTGAGCAGAATTCGGCAAACTTCAAAGGAATTCAGATGCCAATCCTGAGCCTCATTGTAGTCAATCAGAGCTGAATCTGTTAAATCAAAAATTACCATTTCCTGGAATAATAGGAAAAGGGTTGTCAAAAAAAGTGTTCCAATGCCCAAAAAAAAAAAAAATATATGAATTCAATTTGGTCAAGAGCAGTGATTTTTTTTAGAAGAATGTCCCCCCCCCCCATCTAATATACATATCAGACCCTTTGAGTCTGGTATGGATTTTAGGGGGTACCTTACACAAAAAAATTGTATAAGGTCCCCATATTAATTCATACTAGACCCTTAATCTCATCATGCAGTTTGGCCGGTCAGGAAAGGGGGGTGATGAGTGTGCACCCCTCCTATCCTGGACCAAACCAGGCCACTTGCCCCCTCCAGCTTGGTTAGGAGAAGGGCCTCTACCCCACAACCCTGTCCAGTGAGTATAAATTCTGCAGGTGGTGGCTTATTGGAATCTGGAAGCCCTCGTTTAATAATAAGGGGGACCCCAGACACTTGCCCCCCTTCTACGCGAAAAAAGGGGGAGCGGTATGCCTATATATCAAGAATAATGTGCAAGTGAATGTGAGGGGTGACATCACTAAGGGAGCTAAGGAGGAGGTGAAATCCTTATGGGTAGAGCTCCAAAGGGATGAAGCTAAGGGGAAAATAATACTGGGAGTATGCTATAGGCCCCCTAACCTGGGGAGGAGGGAGAGACGGATCTCCTATCACAATTTGGATTAGCAGCAAAGATGGGAAGTGTTATTATAATGGGGGATTTTAATTATCCAGACATAGACTGGGTGGAGGGAACCACGCATTGGTCTAAGGCTCGCCAGTTCCTAATGTCTTGCAGGACAATTTCATGGGTCAGGTGGTAGATGCACCAACTAGAAACAAGGCGTTACTAGATCTACTGATTACCAATAAGGATGAGCCGAACACCCCCCCGGTTCAGTTCGCAGCAGAACATGCGAACAGGCAAAACATTTGTTCGAACACGTGAACACCGTTAAAGTCTAAGGGATACGAACGTGAAAAATCAAAAGTGCTAATTTTAAAGGCTTCTATGCAACCTATTGCCATAAAAAGTATTTGAGGTCCTGCCCCTGTCTATAGTATGCCTATAAATTGGCGCAGTTTTCCCGTGTTTAGAACAATTCCACAGCAAAATTACATTTCTAAAGGAAAAAAAGTAATTTAAAACTGTCTCGGCTGTGATGTATTGCCGGGACCCAGCAATATCGATAAAAATAATTGAAAAAAATGGTATGAGTCCCCCCCGTCCATTACCAGGCCCTTTGGGTCTGGTATGGGTATTAAGGAACAAATTTTAAAAAAATGGCGTGGGGGTCCCCCAGGCACTATATACTCTAAACAGCAGTGTATATAATATACAGCCTGCCCTATATACCCTGCAGAAAATTGGGCCTTAGGTGTTGGTGGTACCAGAACACTGTAAGCACTCACAGTTACTCTTGGTGAGCGCAGGAACAGGCCCTGCTGTGAAATACTATATCAAAAACTGTAATTACATGCCCCTGTTAAACAGGGGCAGAGCAATTGGGCCTTTGGTGGTGGTAGTGGTGGTGGTAGTGGTGGTGGTACCAGAACACTGTAAGCCCTCACAATTAATCTTGTTGGGCGCAGGAACGGGCCCTGCTGTGAAATATTATATCAAGATTTGGAATTACATGCCCCTGTTAAACAGGGGCAGAAAAATTGGGCCTTTGATGATGGTGGTGGTGTCACAACACTGTAACCCCTCACAGATACTCTTGTTGGGCGCAGGAACGGGCCCTGCATTGAAATATTATATCAAGAATTGTAATTATATGTCCCTGTTAAACAGAAAAATTGGGCCTTGGGTGCTGGTGGTGCCCTAAACCAAAAATATTGTTGGAAGCTAGCATCATCAAGATTGAGGAGGAATAGGATAGTCAGCATAGACAGTCTTCAAGGGATCCCACATCCATAGAAAATTCAATCAGTTACATCAGCATCAGGTGCTTGATAGCTGCTGATCCAAAACTGATTAATTTTTATGAATGTGAGCCTATCAACGGAGTCTGTGGACAGGCGCACTCTATGATCTGTTACAAACCCTCCAGCAGCACCGAATGTGCATTCATAAAGCACGCTTGATGCAGGACAGGCCAGTAGCTCAATTGCATATTGAGCAAGTTCTGGCCAGTAGTCCATCCTCAAGACCCAGTAACCAAGTGGATGCTCTGTTGGAAAGGTCTCCAAGTCTATTCTTGCCCCTAGATATTCCTGCACCATGTAATGCAGACGCTGGTGATGGTTGCTTGAACTGATCAGACCTTGGCGCTGAGGACTGAAAAATTGTTTAAAGGAATCAGTCAGCCGGCCAACTTCTCCACCGCTCTTCCTCTCACTGAACGAATCTTTAGCAACACGTTGTCCAGCACCAGGAAATTGTAACCTCCCAGGGTCAGGAAATGCATTGCACAAATTCTTCAAGGCCTCCTGAAGATGTTTCATCCTCTGCTCCCTCTGCGAAGGCAAGATGAGTTCTGCAACCTTACCCTTGTAACGTGGATCAAGAAGGGTTGCCAGCCAGTAATGATCCCTCTCCTTGATACCACGAATCCTAGGGTCCTTTCGCAGGCTTTGCAGAATCAGGGAGGCCATGCAGCAAAAGTTTGCAGAGGCATTCTGGTCACACCAGCCTTTGAAGACTGCTGCTGAGTGTTATCCTCCACGTCCATGCTGACACAATCCTCCTCCTCTTCTTCCTGTGTGTTTGGTGGGCCCGCAGGAATGTTATCTGCATAAAGGAGGCCTTGAGAGGTAAGGAATTCCTCCTCTTCCAAACGCTGTTCTGCCTCAAGTGCCCTGTCCATTATTCCAAGAAGCGTTTACTCCAACAGGAAGATTAGAGGGACACTGTCACTGGCTAAGGCGAAAAAAAGCCAAGCTACCCTGACCCTGTCCTGGTGCCATACTCGCACAGATATTTATTGATGACTCTCTGCTGCGTGTGCAGCCGCTGCAGCATTGCCAACGTTGAGTTCCACCTGGTGGGCATTCCCTTTGAATGTCAGCCAGCTGAGCACTGGCATTGAATGACTGACCACAGACTTTTCTGGCCTGCCTCAGGAGATTTTGTAAGCCTGGGTACCTGCTCAAGAACCGCTGCACCACCAAATTCAAGATGTGTGCCAAACATGGAACATGGGTCAAGTGTCCCTGTCGGAGGCCGGAGAGAAGGTTGATGTCATTGTCGCATACAACCATACAACTTGGGACACCTATTACTATACTTTCATTCCTCTCAGTGCAGGTTTTTGAGAGGACTGGAGGTATAGTGGGGTTAGAGATCCCAGATAAGGAGCAAGGAGAAGTCCGCGTTTTTCTTTGATGTGGGTCTTTCAAGTGCTGTTGCCAAAGGACTGCATGGCAGGTCGTTACATGTCTGGTTAAGCATGTTTGGTGCCCAAGCGGCTGCTGTTCTGGCCATGCTTGATCTGCTTCAGACATAGGTTGCAAACAGCAATGGTGCGATCCGCTGCACATGTGTCAAAAAAGGCCTACACCAAGGAACTTTTAGAAGTCAGCGGGGAGTCAGCAGCGCCCTGCACCTGCGGAGCTCTGCGGTGTGATGCAATAAGGTGGCTGCCCCTAGAGGACATCCTGCCTCATTGGAGTTGTGCTTCCTCCTCCTCCTCTCTTCTTTCAGGCACCCAAGTAGAGTCAGTGACCTCATCATCCTCTCCCTCCTTGTTACTTGCGCAAACTTGGCAGTATGCTGCAGCTGGGGGAACATGACTGCCAGTTTCTTGTCCTTCTTGAGCACCCCTTCTCTCTAGGCTCACGTTACTCCCTTCCTCAACTTGGGAACCAACATCGGAGCCTTCAAATCACTGCACATCCTCCAGCAGCATGTACCCGACACTGTGATCGAATAGTTCTGGGGACTCCGTGTATGATGGTGAGGCTACGCAAGGAGTGACTGTGGACAAGGAGCAGGTTGAATAGGCCACTTTGGCAGCTGCATTGGAAGGCAAACTACTCTGAGCCTGGGTGACAGAAGATGAGGAGGATGAGGGTGGCTTGGTTATCCACTGCACCAACTCTTCTGCATGTTCTGGCTCAATAACATGGCCAGCAGCAGAAAAAAAGGACAAGCGTGATCCACGGCCACCTGCAGAGGATGCACCATGTGCATGACCAGCACTGTTGACTGTAGACACAGAGGCTGCTTGCCCTCTTTTAGTGGCCTGTGAGCATCTGCCTCTCCTTGGTGGCCTTCCGGACATGTATATTTTGTTTTGCAACACCACACTACACTGTATTAGATACACCACCAGAAGTGTAGTAGAAACACTACAAAGTGTATTAGATACTGTGTACACCACCTGCACTGTATTAGCAACTGTACTATGGCTGCACTGTATTTTATACTATGTACAGCACCAGAAGTGTACACACTGTATTAGATACTGTGTACACCGCCTGCACTGTATTAGCAACCGAACTACGGATGCACTGTATTTTATACTGTGTACACCACCAGAAGTGTAGTAGACACTATACACACTGTATTAGATACTGTTTACACCGCCTGCACTGTATTAACAACTGTACTATGGCTACACTGTATTGTGTACACCACCAGAAGTGTAGTAGAAACTGTACACACTGTATTAGATACTGTGTACACCACCAGAAGTGTAGTAGAAACTGTACACACTGTATTAGATCCTGTGTACACCGCCTGCACTGTATTTGCAACTGTACTACAGATGCATTGTATTTTATAATGTGTACACCACCAGAAGTGTAGTAGACACTATACACACTGTATTAGATACTGTCTATATACTAGCTGACTGTATATATATATATATATATATATATAGATATATATATATATATCTATATATATATATATATATATATATATATATATATATATATATATATATATATATATATATATATCTATATATATATATAGATATATATATCTATATATATATATAGATATATATATCTATATATAGATATATATATATCAAATACACTGCCACTAACTGAATAACCTGCCTGCTTAATCTAAATCAAGCTATCTCTCTGTCCACACCAACAACACTACACAGGGCCGCCATGTAGGCAGCCTTAAAGGCAGCACTCTGCCTTTGGCCAATTATGGCTCTCTTAGCAGGGGGCGCTTGGATTGTCCAAAGCATGCAGGTCAGGTGCATTCTTTGGCCAATCATCATACAGCAATACACTGCGATCTCGCAGTGCATTATGGGGCATTCCACGGCGCTCAAATTTGCCATGAACGCCCCATAATGTTCGGCGAATGGGCGAACACCCGATGTTCGTGTCGAACGTATGTTCGACCCAAACATCAAGTTCATCCCTAATTACCAGCAATACAGACCTGATCACGGATGTGGAAATATGGGGCAATTTAGGAAACAGCAATCACAGGTCAATTAGCTTCAGTATAGATCACACAAATAGGAAACATAAGGGGAATACAAAGACACTGAATTTCAAAAGAGCAAACTTCCCTAAACTACAAACTTTGCTAGAGAACACAGAGGAGAGATTGGTTGGCTTTAAGAGCATATTAAATAAGGGCATTAGCCAATACATCCCAATGGGAAATAAATTTAAAAGAGCGAACAAAAGTCCTGGATGGCTTAACTCCAATGTAAAAATGCATATAAAAGCAAAGGAGAAGGCCTTCAAAAAATACAAAGTTGAGAGATCATCATCAGCATTCAGACTTTATAAAGAATGCAACAAGAAATGTAAGGTTGCAATTAGCGCGGCTAAGATAGAACACGAAAGACACATAGCGGAGGAGAGCAAAAAAAATCCCAAGAAATTCTTTAAGTATGTAAACAGTAAAAAAGGGAGGACAGACCATATTGGCCCCATAAAGAACGAGGAAGAACATCTGGTTACAAAGGATGGGGAGATGGTGAAGGTATTGAATTTATTCTTCTCCTCAGTCTTCACGAGGGAATCGGGGGGCTTCAGTAACCAAAACTGCAGTGTTTATCCTCATGGCACATCACGGGAAGCACCTCCGTGGTTAACAGAGGACAGAATTAAAATTAGACTTGGGAAACTTAACATTAATAAATCACCGGGTACCAGGTGGCTTGCACCCAAGGGTACTTAGGGAACTCAGTCAAGTAATTGCCACACCATTGTTCCTAATTTTTACTGACAGTCTACTGACTGGAATGGTACCAGCTGATTGGAGAAAAGCCAATGTAGCACCAATATTTAAAAAGGGCCCAAAATACATCCCTGGGAATTACAGACCAGTTAGCCTAACATCAATAGTATGCAAGCTGTGAAGGGGAAGAGGATGAAGGGGATAATAAGGGACTATATACAAGATTTAAGAAATGAGAATGGTATCATTAGCAGTAATCAGCGTGGATTCATGAAGAATCGTTCTTGCCAAACCAATCTATTAACCTTCTATGAGGAGGTGAGTTGCCATCTAGATAAAGGAAGGCCCGTAGATGTGGTGTATCTGGATTTTGCAAAAGCATTTGACACAGTTCGCCATAAACGTTTACTGTGCAAAATAAGGTCTGTTGGCATGGACCATAAGGTGAGTAAATGGATTGAAAACTGGCTACAAGGGCGAGTTCAGAGGGTGGTGATAAATGGGGAGTACTCGGAATGGTCAGGGGTGAGTAGTGGGGTTCCCCTGGGTTCTGTGCTGGGACCAGTCCTATTTATTTTGTTCATAAACGACCTGGAGGATGGGGTAAACAGTTCAATCTCTGTATTTGCGGACAATACTAAGCTAAGCAGGGCAATAACTTCTCCGCAGGATGTGAAAACCTTGCAAAAAGATCTGAACAAATTAATGGGGTGGGCAACAACATAGCAAATTCGGTTTTGGCAAATGCGGTTTAATGTAGAAAAATGTAAAATAATGCATTTGGGTGGCAAAAATATCAATGCAATCTGTACACTGGGGGGAGAATCTCTGGGGGAATCTAGCATGGAAAAGGACCTAGTAGATGATAGGCTCAGCAATGGCATGCAAAGCCAAGCTGCAGCTAACAAAGCAAACAGAATATTGGAATGCATTAAAAAGGGGATTATCTCCAGAGATTAAATGATTATTCTCCCGCTCTACAAGACTCTGGTCCGGCCGCACCTAGAGTATGCTGCCCAGTTCTGGGCACCAGTCCTCAGGAAACATATACTGGAAATGGAGCGAGTACAAAGAGGGCAACAAAGCTAATAAAGGGTCTGGAGGATATTAGTTATGAGGAAAGGTTGCGAGCACTGGACTTATTCTCTCTGGAGAAGAGATGCTTGGGAGGGGATATGATTTCAATATACAAATACCGTACTGGTGACCCCACAATAGGGATAAACTTTTTTGCGGAAGGGAGTTTAACAAGACTCGTGGCCACTCATTAACCACTTCAGCCCCAGGCCATTTGGCTGGCCAAAGACCAGAGGACTTTTTACAATTTGGCACTGTGCTGCTTTAACTGGTAATTGCGCGGTCATGCAATGTTGTACCCAAACGAAATTTGTGTCCTTTTCTTCCCACAAATAGAGCTTTCTTTTGATTGCCTCTGCGATTTTTATTTTTTGCAATATAAACGGAAAAAGACCGAAAATTTTGAAAAAAAATTATATTTTCTACTTTTTTGTTATAAGAAAAATCCAATAGACTCAATTTTAGTCATACATTTAGGCCAAAATGTATTCAGCCACATGTCTTTGGTAAAAAAAATGTCAATAAGCATATATTTATTGGTTTGCGCAAAAGTTATAGCGTCTACAAACTAGGGTACATTTTCTGGAATTTATGCAGCTTTTAGTTTATGACTGCCTCATTTCTTGAGGTGCTAAAATGGCAAGGCAGTACAAACCCCCCCCTCAATGACCCCATTTTGGAAAGTAGACACCCTAAGGAAATTGCTAAGAGGCATGTTGAGCCCATTGAATATTTTATTTTTTTGTCCTAAGTGATTGAATTATGACAAAAAAAAAAAATTACAAAAAGTTGTCACTAAATGATATATTGCTCACGTCATGGTTATATGTGGAATTGCACCCCAAAATACATTTTGCTGCTTCTCCTGAGTACGGGGATCAGGGGCATCGGGAGGGGGTGGCTAGGGGGGGCTGAAGCCCCGAATTGGTCCCCGAAAAGCCCCGAGTGTCAAGAAGGCACCGTTTAATTGTTAGCCCCGAGCGCCGCCGGCCGCTGACGAGCGGGTACCGATCTGATCCGCCGAGTGCGGCCGAGTGTGGCCGAATGACATACAGGTCCCGCCTTCTGGAGCTATGATGGACATCCCACTGGTCCAATGCTGGGACCGCGGGACGTTTTACGTCCATCATAGGCGCTGCACGCTCCAGAAGGCGGGAATTACAATCCGCCGCACCACATCACTGAGATCTCCGCTCCCCGCTCAGATAGATCAGGGCAGCGGAGGAGCGATCTGGCGAGATATGTCAGTGACTGCACCGATTATTGTAGAGGAGGCGGGGATGAGGATAACCTGAAGAGGAGCTGTGCTGGGGGCGGATGGCAGAGTGAAGAGCTCCGGATCTCAGTGTGTCTGATCATGGGCACCGGAGTGTGCAGCAGGAGGCAGAAGAGTCTTCTCCATACCGCCTTGTGCCTGCTGGCCGTGCTGGGACTGGGAGGCAGGCTCTACTTTGTATATCTACGTGCAGGACAAAGCCTGGAGCTCCAAGGTCCAGGCGATGAAATTCAAGCAGTCTCCTCTTCTCTCCTCTGGCTGCAGCTGAACTACAGCTGAACTGAACTGCAGGACACCTGGACACATGAAGTCTGTCTCCTGGTCAGGTAGGTGAGGTCAGTGTATGTATTGTCAGTGTATGTTAGGTAGGTCAGTGTATGTCAGGTCAGTGTATGTTAGGTAGGTCAGTTTATGTCAGTGTATGTATGTCAGGTCAGTGTATGTTAGGTAGGTCAGTGTATGTTAGGTAGGTGTATGTATGTATGTCAGGTCAGTGTATGTTAGGTAAGTCAGTGTATGTTAGGTAGGTGTATGTCAGGTCAATGTATGTTAGGTAGGTGTATGTATGTATGTATGTATGTCAGGTCAGTGTATGTATGTCAGGTCAGTGTATGTTAGGTAGGTGTATGTATGTCAGGTCAGTGTATGTTCGGTAGGTCAGTGTGTCAGGTAGCTGAGATTAGTGGTCAAAATTGATGGGCACTGCTAAGCCCCAGGCAGCAACCAGCAAGTAAGCTTACCCCCCGCCACACAACCCCAGCGCTCAGCCAAAAAACCCCGTGCCATGACCACTCATGACCCCCCCCCATTGGTGCCAACATCGGACTTCGGGCTGAAGCCCCTGGTCTTTTTGCCACCTAGCAACGTCCTTGACGGGGATACCACATGTGTGGGACTTTTTGGGAGCCTAGCCGCATACGGGGCCCCAAAAACCAATCACCGCCTTCAGGATTTCTAAGGGCGTAGATTTTTTATTTCACTCCTCACTACCTATCACAGATTTGAAGGCCATAAAATACGAAGATAGCACAAAACCCCCAAATTACCCCATTTTGGAAAGTAGACACCCCAAGCTATTTGATTAGAGGCATGCTGAGTCCATGGAATATTTTAGATTTTGCCACAAGTTGCGGGAAAATGACAAACTTTTTTTTTTTTTGCACAATGTTGTCACTAAATGATATATTGTTCAAACATGCCATGGGCATATGTGGAATTACACCCCAAAATACATTCTGCTGATTCTCCTGAGTACGGGAATACCACATGTGTGGGATTTTTTGGGAGCCTAGCCGCGTACGGGGCCCCAAAAACCAAGCACCGCCTTCAGGATTTCTAAGGGCGTAAATTTTTGATTTCATTCCTCACTACCTATCACAGTTTTGAAGGCCATAAAATGCCAAGATGGCACAAACCCCCCCCCCAAATGACCCCATTCTGGAAAGTAGACACCTGAAGCTATTTGCTGGGAGGCAAGTTGAGTCCATGGAATATTTTATATTTTGCCAAAAGTTGCAGGAAAATGACAAACTTTTTTTTTTTTTTTTGCACAAAGTTGTCACTAAATGATATATTGCTCAAACATGCCACGGGCACACGTGGAATCACACCCCAAAATACATTCTGCTGCTTCTCCTGAGTACGGAGACACCACATGTGTGGGACTTTTTGGGAGACTAGCCGCATACGGGGCCCCGGAATCCAAGCACCACCTTCAGGATCTCTAAGGGCGTAAATTATTAATTTCACTCCTCACTACCTATCACAGTTTTGAAGGCCATAAAATGCCAAGATAGCACAAACCCCCCCAAATGACCCTATTTTGGAAAGTAGACACCCCAAGCTATTTGCTGAGAGGCATGGTGAGCATTTTGCAACTCTCATTTGTTTTTGAAAATGAAGAAAGAAAAGAAAAATGTATTTTTTTTTATTTTTTCAAATTTCAAAACTTTGTGACAAAAAGTGAAATCTGTAAAATACTCACCATACATCTCAGCAAATAGCTTGGGGTGTCTACTTTCCAAAATGGGGTCATTTAGGGGGATTTTGTGCCATCTGGGCATTCCATGGCCTCCGAAACTGTGATAGGCAGTGAGGAGTGAAATAAAAAATTTACACCCTTAGAAAGCCTGAAGGCGGTGATTGGTTTTCGGGGTCCCATACGCCGCTAGGCTCCCAAAAAGTCTCACACATGTGGTATCCCCGTACTTAGGTGAAGCAACAGAATGTATTTTGGGGTGTAATTTCACATATGCCCATGGCATGTTTGAGCAATATATCATTTAGTGACAACTTTGTGCAAAAAAAAAAAAAAAAAATTGTCTTTTTTCTGCAACTTGTGTCAAAATATAAAATATTCCATGGAGTCGACATGCCTCTCAGAAAATAGCTTGGGGTGTCTACTTTCCAAAATGGGGTCATTTGGGGGGTTTTAAACTGTCCTGACATTTTATGCACAACATTTAGAAGCTTATGTCACACATCACCCACTCTTCTAACCACTTGAAGACAAAGCCCTTTCTGACACTTTTTGTTTACATGAAAAAATATTTTTTTTCTGCAAGAAAATTACTTTGAACCCCCAAACATTATATATTTTTTAAAGTAAAGGACCTACAGATTAAAATGGTGGATGTTTAATTTTTTTTCTTTCACACAGTATTTGCACAGCGATATTTCAAACGCATTTTTTTGGGAAAAAACACACTTTTTTAAAAATGAATGCACTATATTGCCAAAATGTTTGATGTAATAAAAAAGATGATCTTCGGCCGAGTACATGGATACCAAACACGACATGCTTTAAAATTGCGCACAAACGTGCAGCGGCGACATACTACATACATTTTTAAAAGCCTTTAAACGCCTTTACAGGTTACCACTTTAGATTTACGGAGGAGGTCTACTGCTAAAATTAATGCCCTCGATCTGACCTTCACGGTGATACCTCACATGCATGGTGCAATTGCTGTTTACATATGATGCCAGACCGACACTTGCGTTCGCCTTTGCGCGAGAGCAGGGGGGGACAGGGGTTTTTAAAAAAAAAATTTTATTATTATTTATTTTGCTTTTTTATTTTATTTTTAAACTGTTCCTTTCATTTATATATTTTTTTATCATTTTTATTGTTATCTCAGGGAATGTAAATATCCCCTATGACAGCACTAGGTAGTGACAGGTACTCTTTTTTGAAAAAATTGGGGTCTATTAGACCCTAGATCTCTCCTCTGCCCTCAAAGCATCTGACCACACCAAGATCGGTGTGATAAAATGCGTTCCCAATTTCCCAATGGCGATGTTTATATCCGGCGAAATCTAAGTAATGAAATGCTCGTAGCTTCCGGTTTCTTAGGCCATAGAGATGATTGGAGCCATTCTGGTCTCTGATCAGCTCTATGGTCAGCTGGTGGAACCACCGGCTGCATTCTCAGGTTCCCTGTTGGGACAGGAGAGCCAGAGAAAACCATGGAAGACGGTGGGGGGGGGGACATTCCCTCCCACTGCTTGTAAAAGCAGTCTAGAGGCTAATTAGCCACTAGGATTGCTTTTACATGAAAGCCAACTGCTGGCTGAAAAGAATGATACCAAGATGATACCTAAACCCGCAGGCATCATTCTGGTATAATCACTCAAAGTCCAGCAACATACCAGTACGTTGCTGGTCCTTGTTGGGCATATATTGTAATTTTTTTTTTATGCAGCTTGTGGGCTAAACGAAAAAAATAGATTGATCGGTGGGTATGCCCACCATTAGAATACCTCCCTTTATCCACCCACTTCTAATGATGGGCATACATGCACCGTTTATATATGCCAAAGCATGGGGGCATCCGCCCCAAAAGGTAGGAGCAAATCGCTCCTCTGCCCCTGCTGCACCCATGCTTCGGTATAAATGATCTTTTTTTAACTGTGGTGGTGAAATCACCTCCTACAGCGCTGGAGTCACAGCTTTATGTATCGTGGGAGCAAACGCTGTTGCTGTCAAGATAAATACACCCGCGTTGCAGCTGAATGGCGTACTTGCTAAGCAAATGATGGATAACAATAAAACAAAGTAACATTACAGTATAACAGTAAGACTTACCAAACCTGCAAAGCAAATACAAAAAAAATAGTAAAAAATAAAACATTTTTTAACGCAACCTGTGCCTAAAATATATATATGCCGAAGCATGGGGGCATCCACCTGCAAAAGTTAGAAGCAAATCGCTCCTCCACCCCTGCTGCCCCCATGCTTCGGCATATATGCTGAAGTATGTAACTGTGGTGGTGAAATCACCTCCAACAGCGCTAGAGTCAAGGCTTTATGTATCGTGGGAGCAAACACTGTTGCTGTCAAGATAAATAAATCTGCGCTGCAGCTGAAAACCTGAAAACAAAAAAACGGTCAACAAGAAAACACAGTAAACAGTAAAGTATAAAAAAATACCTGAAAAGCAAACAGGATAAAACATGATAACAATAAAACATTGCAGAATAGAATACAGTAAAAAAATAGCAGAACAATAGAGAGAATAGAGAGAGAGAGAACAATAAAACTATTTTTGTTTTTTTTATTTTATATATATATTTTTTTTTAACACTTTTTTTTGTAACTAACTTTTGTAACCGGTTCCAGGTTCGGGTCTCTCAAAATGCGATGGCATCTTGGGAGACCCTGTGAAAGTGTGCCTATTCTGTGCAATGCTGTACCCTACGCTAAAACTCCACTAGTGTATGGTAGCGCTCAAAACATTCACCAATGCAAAGACCAGGATTGTCAGGACAGGAGGGACAATAATAGCGAGTGTCACGCCTATATCCGCACTTACTGCAGACACAACATTTTCTTTGGGGGGCTCGTTGGGTAGGGGTACGTGGGAGGACATAAGGAAAATGCCTCTCATGCAGCCGGCTTACTGCATTTGGTTGGGGATGGTGAGGTGGAGCACCGTCTGGAAACAGAAAGGCTTTGACGATCTCTTCCTGGAATTTAAGGAAGGATCCAGTCCTGAAGCTCTGTATAGCACATGAGTGTTCAGCAAAGCCAATTGAAACAAATAGACACTTTTTTATACCAGCGTCTGGCCTTACGGGCAACTAGGTATGGCACCAACAACTGGTCGTTGAGATCCACCCCTCCCATATTTTTGGTTAAATTCGTGGACACAAAGGGGCTTCTCCACAACACCAGTTGCCGTAGTAATTTGGACCGTCGTGTCTGCATGAAGGGAGGTAAGAACAAAAACATTCTTATTATCCCTCCACTTCATAGCGAGCAAGTTATTATACTTCATGCAGGCTCTCTCGCCCAGCCTAAGACGGGAATCTACAAGCCGCTGGGGAAAGCCCCGGCGATTAGATCGCACGGTGCCACATGCTCCAATCTGATGATCAAAAAGGTGACTAAAAAGTGGCACGCTCGTGTAATTGTCCACATATAAGTGGTACCCCTTTCCGAATAAGGGTGACACCAAGTCCCACACAATCTTGCCAGCGCTTCCTATGTAGTCAGGGCAGTTTGTCGGCTCTACGTGGCTATCTCTTCCCTCGTAAACTATAAAACTACATGTATAGCCTGTGGCCCTGTCACAGTGCTTATACATCTTGACCCCGTATCTGGAACGCTTGCTGGGAAGGTACTGTTTGAATGACAAGCGGCCAGAAAACGTAATCAGGGACTCGTCAATGCAGACAACTTGATGGGGAGTAAACAAGTCTGCAAAACTTTGGTTGAAATGGTTTACGAGGGGCCGAATTTTGTAGAGCCGATCATATCCAGGGTCCGATCGGACCCCCCGCCCGTGGGCAGACAGGGACGTACAGGTAAGCCCTTATGCCTGCCCGTGCCATTCTGCGGACGTACACCGTCGTGCGGCGGTCGGCAAGTGGTTAAAATTAGAAGAAAAGAGGTTTAACCTTAAACTACGTAGAGGGTTCTTTACTGTAAGAGCAGCAAGGATGTGGAATTCCCTTCCACAGGTGGTGGTCTCAGCGGGGAGCATCGATAGTTTCAAGAAACTATTAGATAAGCACCTGAATGACCACAACATACAGGGATATACAATGTAATACTGACATATAACATAACATAACATATAGATTGGACTTGATGGACTTGTGTCTTTTTTTTCAACCTCACATACTATGTAACTATATAACAAATATGGGGTAGATAGTGAAAAAAAAATGTCACCTAGAAATTAAGACACCCATATGTTTGATTAGCCTTTTACTAAAAAATAAAAATACCCCAAAAAAGTTAATCAACAATGATGCCTCCAGCCTGCCAAAGGAGAAAAAAAAACAGCCAACCCAGCACACACGACCGTTACTGACAGTACTAATGGCTGAATGACAGCTCCCTAAGCTGTCATCAGCTACAGAATATAAGGTAATGGGGAATATAAGGTAATGGGGAGGGATAGTGGTGACATCATTGCTCAGGGGCCATATTTGGGCAGTGATGTCACGGCTACTCCTTCCCTTTTGCTTACATGATGGGGATTCACATTGACCTCGGCTGTTCCTTGGGACATGGCCAGTGCAAGCACTCACTGCTTCCTTATAATAGTGACAGTGGGAAGCTGTCATATACAGAAGCAGAAGGTATACCACTCCTATATATGATGCTCAGCTCCTACCGAACAGGGGGTCAGTTGGGCAAAAGTTCAGTCTGAATGGTAGGCTCATCCGTAGTTAAAATAAGCACTAGGGTTCGTGCTAAGGTTAGGATTAAAACAATTTTGGCACAAGAACAAGTACAAGACATTTTAAATTACCTTAACCCTCAGTATTGATTTAAAACTAGCAACAATAACCCAAATTTGAATAGCAAAATTGAATTAAAATAGTGGGTGTGCTAGACCTGGGCAACCCTAAGCAGACACTTAACCTTAAGGTGGCACTAACTTCAAGGAGGCACTGACCACTGACCACTTTAAATGGGCAACAACCAATGACTTAACCAATTACTTAAGTTGGGTGAGGATACAAATTTTAGGGGAAAACTGACCACTAACTTTGTGAAGTAACTTTGTGAATAATTAAAATAATTGGTGCCTACTGGAACACATTGTAAAAAAGATTACCCTGCACTAGAGTGTGTTAGACATGCTACTAAATTATAGCATGATAGAACAACTGCGTCTAAATAAAAGCATGTGGATGTGGGAAATACAATACCTCTACAAGGTAAGCGGACCTAATAATAGATGAATACTAATAAATATGAATACAAATGTGAAATATGACAAATACACATAAACGCATCAAAGTAATAAATACAAATTCAAATGTGAAATATGACAGATTAACGCATCAAAGTGCACAAGTAACAATAAGCATAACTGGATCACAGCATTACTAGCTGAGTGCAATAAATAAATGAATATAAACGCATCAAAGTGCAAATGTGCCAATATGCATAACTAAATGACAATATTACTCAAATGTGCAAAATATAAACGCATTGGGGTTGATTTACTAAGGGCAAAACGATTGTGCACTTTGCAAAGTGCAATTGCACTCTGCATGTGCAGTTTCTCCAGAGCTTAGTAAATGAGCAGAAGCTCTGCTGACTTTCTTCATCCAATCACGTGCAAGCAAACTTTTTTTTTTTTTTTTTTTACTTGCACCTGATTGGGTACTCTTTGCAAAGTGAAACCTTACCTCATTTACTAAGCTCTAAAGCAACTGCACTTGCAGAGGGAAACTACATTTTGCAAAGTGCACAGTCTATTTGCCTTTAATAAATCAACACCATAAAGTGCAAATGTGCAAATAAACATACTTATTACAATATAAATATATATGAGCATGTAAAAAGTGCTAAGTACAAAAAACAAAACAAAAACTAATTTGGTGTCACACAGTTCATGTGTAAAAAAGTCCCCAATAGAACCAAAAAATTTAGTTCACTATGAAGTCCCACAAAAGGTATGAAGGTGCCTAAACTTGATGTCCACTGGTGATACAATCAAACTTGCTAGTAACTCTCAAAGTGCCACAGACCATGCAAAGGTCCGATTTGGTGACCCCAAAGGTAATGCGCTCACCTCAGAGCGTGTGACCAAGTCCCTAGACAAAGTCAAACCACACTTGTGAACCACCCCGGGTTCTAAGTAGATCACAGGATCCCAGGCTCCAATGCAGTAAAGAGTATATAGATGGGAAGAAAAAACTACATAGTATAATACCGTTTTAAAATGTATTAAAAGATATAGATACTCTCCCCAAAAGGGGTACTTACAATATATAGGTGCGTCAGTGCACCGCTCTAAACATGGCAAGTATGATACTTTTCGTGAGGGTATGGTGTGTGTCTCCTCAATAGGCAGCTAAGCTGTTTCTCGCTCCATCCTGGCCCCTCCCCTACGCGTGTTCGACACAGGGATCACATGTCATCATCACCCCTGATGATGACACATTTGAGTAATATTGTCATTTAGTTATGCATATTGGCACATTTGCACTTTGATGCGTTTATATTCATTTATTTATTGCACTATTTATTGCATCTAGTAATGCTGTGATCCAGTTATGCTTATTGGTACCTGTGCACTTTGATGCGCTAATCTGTCATATTTCACATTTGAATTAGCATTTATTACTTTGATGCGTTTATATGTATTTGTCATATTTCACATTTGTATTCATATTTATTAGTATTCATCTATTATTAGGTCCGCTTACCTTGTAGAGGTATTGTGTTTCCCTCATCCACATGCGTATTTAGACGCGGTTGTTCTATCATGCTATAATTTAGTAGCATGTCTAACACACTCTAGCGCAGCGTAATCTTTTTTACATTTGTCATTTGCACGCGTATGAGACGTGTTTAACGCACGCAGCTGAGTAGTGTTTTACTAAGTTTTGTGTGGCTCGCAGGATCTTTCCCATCATTACTGGAACACATTCACAGACCTACACACCTTTTGTAGGCTGCAAGCACACTGATAGCTGAAGCTATCAGCGTGCTTACAGAAGAGTATGACAGCTGAACAAAACAGTGTTGGGGATCAGCACAGTTATGGGGAGAAGTACAGAGGATGGAGGGGACAACTGAGCCAGCAGCCAGGGACATCCCAACAATGAACTATTTCTATGGCAGTAGCTGCTGGCAGGGGCTGGGACTGGAATGTCCAAAAGGGTCGGAGCTTAAAGGAGAGAGGCAACCTGGTGGACTCTCTTCTTCGCAACCAGTACAAATTTTTCTCTGTTCTTTCCACCTTTTCCTGCCTGATGCAGTTTCTTAACTGTGTGGCTGCCAGAGTTTTCCCAACACAAAGCAAAATCCCAACCCAAAACTTTTTTTTAGTTTTCTATAGTGATGGGAAACCTTAGAACCTCTGTGTGTGTTTTTAAGGGCCAAGTGCAGGGGGACAACTAGTCCAGCGCAGTCCCATCACATGACAAGGCAAAATGCTAGGCACCAAGATCAGCACATCAGCACTGCAGTGGTTCAGCTGGACCTTATTGCAGCAGATGGTGTGAATTATCCCTAGGGCTGGATTCACACCTATGCATTTTTAGTGCTTTTTGCATTTTGCAGATTTGCCCTACAGTCCATCTACCATGGTTTCCTATGAAATACGTTCTGTAGTGCAAATCTGCAAAATGCAAAAAGCACTAAAAATGCATAGGTGTGAATCCAGCCTCCAGGTGTGTGGCCTTTAATGGAATATTTTCTCTGGACTTTTTGCCTGATATACAGTGTGTAATCTGGCAACAGTCATCAGGATTGAAGGAAAGAGTGACTCTTCTAAAAAGGGGACTAATGCCGTGTACACACGAGAGGACTTCTCGTCAGACTGAACTCCGAAGGACTTTTCGACGGAGTTACGACGAAACGGACTTGCCTACACATGATCCCACCAAAGTCCGATCGTTTCGAACGTGATGAAAACGACCGGACTAGAAAAGGTAGTTCAATAGCCAGTAGCCAATAACTGCCCTTGCGTCGTTTTTGGTCAGTCGGACTAGCATACAGACAAACGCTTTTTTCGATAGGGATCGAGTCCGTCAGAAAGATTTGAAACATGTTCTATTTCTAAGGTCCGTCAGATATTTCGACAGAGCAGGTCCGATGAAGCCCACTCACGATCGGATTCGTTCCATCTGACCTTTTCTGCCAGAAAGTCCGGTCGTGTGTACGCGGCATTAGCAATCAAATTTGACAAATCCTAATTCTTTCCTTCTCCACTCAAAACTAAAAAAAAATAAGGAAAAAAAAATTAAAATTCTGGCGTTGCGCTATAAAAGAGCACATATGCTTTGAAACAGTAGCCCTTTACGCAAGAAAACATCTACATGTTTCATTTATTATGAATGATCTGATTCACTTATTATTTGGACATAGAAAAGATGGATAAATAGTATAGAAACACCTGGAGCTAAATATAGGTAAGAGATCTGCACTTTTGCTACTCCTTGAATATGAGGAGGTGAATTTACGGTACTCATCAGATATTTTGGTTCTAATTTTGCCCTTTGTGTGCTTCATCCTGGAAAATGGTTGCTCACAAATATAGGTGCTATGTCATGAGTAAGGAGCAATTGTGAAAGTGGCATATTTTTCTTTGGGAAGAAAAACGTTAAAAAAAGTTCTTCGGCTGCATGTGTTCAAGTGTAAACACAATTTTTTAGATACGTAGTATATTAAGATTTTGTGTTGGGCTGCATTCATAGTCATTTTGGGCACCCCTGGTTTAAATGAAAAGTAAAATGAGAGCCTCTTGAGCCCCTCGGGAAAGAGAGCCCTGACTGATGGGGCATGGCCAGGGAGGAGTTACACGGAACTTGGTCTAACTTAGGATTGGTACAGGGGGGGACAAAGGGTTGGGCCTGAGCTCAGGAGTTTGGCACCCCAGGGGATTATGGTCCCTTTCGGACGGAAGCATGGAAGAGCTCGGACCTGACCCTGTGGCTCCAGCCATGGACATGGATCACCTCCTAGCTAAGATCCGTGACCTGGCCCTCAGGGGTCAGGCTGACTGGCTCTTTGCCCTCTTATCCCCTGGGGTGCCCTCTCCTGCCCCTTCCACTGCCCCTTCCCCTGTTCCTCCTCCTGATTTAGATGGACGCAGGGCCCGCAGACGTGCCCGTCCACCTTCTCGCCTCAGCCCCAGCCCCTCTGCGGCCTCTTACTGCCCCCCTCCTCCTCCCCCCCTCCATTCATCTCCGGTTCGGGTTCCCAGGGCTCCAGCAGCCAGGAAGCGGGGATCGGCCGCCCGCTCTCGGCGTGCCCCCCCCTCGTCGGTCCCCTTCTCCGGCCATCCGGATCAACGCGCGCCCCCCCCCCGGTGTCCCCGTTCTTGCAGCCCCCGCTCGGCAGCCCCCCCCTCGCCCCCCTCCCCTTCCCAGAGTATGGCGCGAGGCCTGGACAGAGCTAGAGCGCTCCAGCCCACGGCCTCGCGTTATGTTGTACCTGCTTCCGCCCCTGCAAACAGCGGGGGGGGCGGCGGGTGTGCGGCCGCTCCGCTCCTCGGCCAGGCTGTCCTCTCGCAGGGTGGCTGGAGGGGGCCGGAGCCGCTCGCCCGCTCTGGCGGCTTCTGATCCCTCGGATGGCGGCGTCGGCGGCGCCTCGGATCAGGACTGGCTCCCCCTAGCGGCCAGTTCACTCCCTGCGCCTAGCCAGGCGGGAGTATTTGAACTGGCCGTGCACCAAACACAGGATGCATGTGCCCAGCACCCCTCTGCGCTCGGATGGGCGGGTGTGATCTGGCCGGCACTCACAGGGGAACATATGGGTGCGGGCTGCCTCATCCTGCGCCCTCCTGGGCGGGGTCGCAGCTGGCCCCTGACTAGTATGGCCAGGGCGCTTTGCTGAACATGGCCCTTTCAGCACCTGGCTGGGTGGGGGGTAATTCATCCCGAGACAGGCATCATACCGTCGCTGCCAGGTCGCAAGGTCCCTCTGCGCCCTCATGGGCGGGGCCCACGGCGGCTCCTGGGCCATCGGGAGTGGGTGTATCACAGTGCAGGACCCCCTTTGCGCCCGGACGGGTGGGGGACAGGTCCCAGACCCAGGCCGCGCCACGCCATGTAACTTCCCGGATGGGATGTGCCCCCTCTGCACCCAGCAGGGCGGGTGCGGGTTTTTCGGCCTTCGCGGACACCATTCCCCCCGTACTCTCGGCCGCCCTCCTGCGCCCGGACGGGCGGAGGTCTCACGAACCCCCCCCTACAGTCACCGGGGTTTAACCCCCCCTACGCGGTCAACATGGCGGGTAACGCCAGTCTCCCTGCGCCCGGCTGGGCGTGAGATTCTGGATCTGGGCTGGCGCCAGCTTCCGCCCCGGATCAGCCGGCCAGAGTCCATAGACACTCCTGTACCTGCACAGTTGCTGCCCTCGGCCAAGGGGACCCTTCAGTGTTGGTGGCGGGACCCCCGCCTTTGGATCTCTCCGTCGGCCGAGACGGCCCTAAAGTACACGGCCCCGTTGCTCCTCATGGTGCTGGCCGCTCCAGTCTGCAGCCTTCCGGAGTCACATGGGACACCGCCTCGCCTGTTGATCGCCCGTCATCGGTGATGCCCCCAAGGATCAGTATGATTGTGAATTGATTTGGGGGAGGTCAGTTGATGATTCCGTATCGGGCCCCGAAGACCGCATAGTGTCGGTGGTTAGGTCGGTTCTCTCCAGTATGGGTGTTTCGGGCGCGGCGACAAATCCTTCCCCTCCTTCCGGAGGGGCCTTGTGGGCTGTAGCTCTCACGGGTGCTCACATACCGGAGGAGACGAAGGAAAAAATATGGCGATGGGAATTTGTTGATTTCCTCGCTCTAGTCCCGTCGGACAGGGAAACGGTTGACAAATCCCGGCAGGTAGACTTTACTACACAGGGCGAGAAAGTAAAACAGCTTCCTAGAACGTTCGGGAATTGGCTGCAGGGTTTCTGTGCCTACGCGGGAGTGCTCTACGAGCGTTGCCCAGAGTTGGCGACTTCCTTGTTCTGCTACCTGGATCTTATCTGGGGGGCGTACAAGGTTTATGGGGGTCAGTGCTGGTTCCAGTATGACACCCAGTTTCGGCAGAAGATGGCGGCGCGCAAAGAGCTTCGCTTCGACTGTCAGGATGGTAGCCTGTGGTTGTTGCTAATGTGCCCTCACAGGCCATCGTCCTCAATCCGGAGCGTCGGCCGCCTCCAAAAAAGGTGTCTGTTGGCTTTTCAACGAAAGCCACTGTAAATGGTACTCCGCCTGTCGCTTCAGGCACGAGTGCTCTAGCTGTGGGGGTGCACACCCCACCAGCCGGTGCTTTAGGAAGGGAAAACAGACACTTCCCAGAGCGGGAGCCAAGACCGACCTTCCTAAGCCGGAGGACGCCGGTGAACGTCCTAGAGATGCTTCCCTGGCTAGACCGGTACCCCCTTCATAGGGAGGCCCTGATCCTAAAGGATGGCCTGGATCGTGGTTTCTGGATACCGTTTTCCCCGTCGGACGCTCCTACAATGTCGGCAAATTTAAAATCAGCTGTGGAATTTGAATCCGTAGTGGCCGAAAAGCTCCAGAAGGAGCTGGAACTGGGGCGCATGGCGGGCCCCTTTGATCTCCCCCCATTCCACAACCTGCGGGTGTCCCCACTCAGCGTGGTCCCAAAAAAGGCGAGTGGTAAATTTCGTTTAATTCATCACTTATCCTACCCTTCTGGCTCCTCTGTCAATGACGGAATTGATCGCGAGGAATCGCGGGTGCATTATGCGTCATTTGATAAGGCTCTTCACCTCATCAGGGCAGCAGGGCGTTCCGCTCTTTTGGCAAAAGCGGACATTGAGTCCGCTTTTCGCCTTCTCCCGGTTCACCCGGACTGTTTCCATCTCCTGGGTTGCTACTTTCAAGTAAGCTATTTCTTCGATATGTGCCTGCCTATGGGTTGCGCCATTTCGTGTTATTTCTTTGAGTTATTCAGTGGCTTCTTTGAGTGGGTAGTCGCTCGGGAGGCTGGTTTTCAGCCCCTGCTGCACTACTTGGATGATTTCCTTTTTGTGGGCCCCGCGGAGAGTGGGCAGTGTCAATGCTTGCTCTCTGTTTTTCAAGATGTTTGTCGGCGTTTCGCCGTCCCACTGTCCGTGGACAAGACTGAGGGTCCGGTAACGGTATTATCTTTTTTGGGAATTGAGATTGACACAGTGGCCATGGTCTTTCGCCTGCAGAGGGAGAAGCTGACTAAGCTTCTATCCTTGGTTCGTTTGGCGAAAGGGTCCAAAAAACTGCAGCTGAAACAGCTACAATCTCTGCTGGGACACCTAGTATTCGCTTGCAGGGTCATACGCATGGGGAGGGCTTTCTGCAGGCGCCTGTCTTGGGCCACGAAGGGCGTTACGGCCCCTCACCACTACATTCGGATCACCAAGCCCATGCGGGCTGATTTGGATATTTGGCTAACCTTTTTGCAATCCTACAACGGACAGTCTTGTTGGTTGCAGGAGGAGGTACCGAACTCACAGCTGGAGTTGTACACTGATGCGGCAGGCTCCTGTGGTTTCGGCGCTTTCTTTCGAGGGGAGTGGTCTGCGGAATGTTGGCCGGCCTCATGGGCCCGCATGGACTTATTGCGCAATCTCACCCTTTTGGAGCTTTTTCCGATCATTGTAGCGGTGGAGCTTTGGGGTGAACAGTTGCGCAATCGTCAGGTGATTTTTTGGTCAGACAATATGAGTGTAGTGCAGGTAGTTAACAAGCAATCGGCCAGTTCCCCTCCGGTTGTTTCGCTGTTGCGTTTTTTAGTTTTAAGATGTTTGCATTTTAACATTTATGTTAAGGCAAAACACGTTCCGGGAGTTTCTAATGACATTGCTGATGCTCTTTCCCGCCAACAGTTCCCCGTTTTCGTTCCTTGGCTCCGTCGGCTTCGCTGGAGGGCCTCCCCTGTATTGTCGGGTCTGGCACGAGTGGGCACAAGCGTCGGGTGGTGAGTTTTCTATTTCCTCTCCGGATGACAGACGTTTGATTTTATTTGCTTACCTGGTCCAGTTACAGGAAAAGGGTGTGTCGGGTTCCACTGTCTCTTCGGCCATGTCCGCCTTATCTTTTTGGTTTCAACTCCTGGGGTGGGGGGATGTCACAAAAGCCTTTCCAGTGCGTCGGATATTGAGGGGCTGGAAACGCATCACACATCTTCCAGATTCCAGGCGCCCCATTTCCCTTCAGATCTTATCGGATGTTTTGGCTATGTTGCCGGAGGTGTGCTCATCCGAGTTCGAGACTTTGCTTTTTCAAGTAGCTTTTTCATGGGCGTGTTTTGGGGCTTTTCGCATCGGGGAACTAGTTGCTAAATCCAGGTCGTCCCCCGGGGGTATTTGGTCGGAGGATGTTTCTTTGTCGGAGCGCAGTGTCACCATTTTCTTGCGCTCCTCAAAGACTGACAGTTTTGGCAAGGGCCGCCGAGTGGTGCTGCACCACTGTGGCGGCCCATTTTGCCCAGTGTCTCTGGCCTTTCCTTTTCTTTCCGCGCGTCCCCCATCCCCCACGTTTTTTGTGCACACTGACTCCTCCTCGTTGAGTCGTTTTCAATTCTTGAAGGTTTTTCGTTTTTGCCTCGAGGCCTTAGGCCTACCCGCGGGCGATTTTTCGACTCATTCATTTCTCATAGGCGCTGCCACCGCCGCCTCTGGCTTAGGGTTTTCCGATACGGAACTTCAGCGGCTGGGTAGATGGGAGTCGTCTAGCTTTTCGCTGTATGTTCGCCCTCATCTTTTGTGTTAATTTCAGGTTTCCCCCCGGCTCAAGTATGGATACTGGGTGATTCCTTTATCTTATGGGCGGCTCGTCGTGCAGAGATCCGAAATTATGGGAGAAATTTGGGATTCCCATCAGATGTGGCAAGGATTCGCTGGCTGGGTCTGCGCGGGCTTCATTGGCATCAGGTACTGTCGGAATGTTGGCAGCTCCGTATCCGTGTTTCCGGTCACATTGTCCTCGTGGTTCACGCCGGCGGGAATGATGTAGGTTACACCCGGTCCGTGGATCTAATTGGTGCCATAAAGGGCGATATTGCTCAGTGCCTTGCAATGTTTACCAGTGTGACTTTCGTCTGGTCAGAAATTGTCCCTCGATCAATTTGGGCAAGAGAAGTCCCGGGACCCTGTTTGGAAAATTTTCGCAGGAAGGTCAACGCCCAAGTGTCCAAATTTGTTCGGAGGATCGGGGGGGGGCGTCGTCCGTCACAAAGATTTGGAGGGAAACAACACTGACTTGTTGAGGAGGGATGGTGTGCATCTCAACGAAATTGGCATGGACATTTTTAACCTGGGACTTCAGAGGGGGGTGGAACAGGCGCTGGCTGCGGTGGGGCGCCCGTCAGTAGAACACTGACTGGCTGGTGGCGGTTTTGGTGACCTTGCCAGCAAATATGGAACCCCTTTTTATGCCCGGATGGTAATTGGGAGATTGACGGCCGGTCCGGAACTTATGGTAAGGACAGGCCCCTCCTTCATCTCCCTTTTACATTTGTAGATGAGTGCTCACAGTGCAACTGTGACTGGCACGGTCTAAAAGAGTTAATGTTAATTTTGAGTTAAATAAAGCTGTGGCCTTGCCCTTTCCAACGTTAATGGTTGTATGTGGTTTTTATTGGATGGGAAGAAGGGGTAAGGTACGCTAAGCGGTATGGTTGGGACCTGGGCTTATTGCACCTCAGCAGTCATGAGAGCCTCTTGAGCCCCTCGGGAAAGAGAGCCCTGACTGATGGGGGCATGGCCAGGGAGGAGTTACACGGAACTTGGTCTAACTTAGGATTGGTACAGGGGGGGACAAAGGGTTGGGCCTGAGCTCAGGAGTTTGGCACCCCAGAGGATTATGGTCCCTTTCGGACGGAAGCATGGAAGAGCTGCCCACCCTCCCGCCCTAATTTTGATTGTATGTCACAGCGTGTTGCGGTTTTGGTGACCTTGCCAGCAAATATGGAACCCCTTTTTATGCCCGGATGGTAATTGGGAGATTGACGGCCGGTCCGGAACTTATGGTAAGGACAGGCCCTTCCTTCATCTCCCTTTTACATTTGTAGTTGAGTGCTCACAGTGCAACTGTGACTGGCACGGTCTAAAAGAGTTAATGTTAATTTTGAGTTAAATAAAGCTGTGGCCTTGCCCTTTCCAACGTTAATGGTTGTATGTGTTTTTTTTTGGATGGGAAGAAGGGGTAAGGTACGCTAAGCAGTATGGTTGGGACCTGGGCTTATTGCACCTCAGCAGTCATGTGTGCATGTGTTTGAAATACAATATGAATAATGTTTTTTTCCTTTTCTATAAGTGTTCACATAATCTGTTGTAAACTGCGTAAGGAGCTAAGACTAGGTTTCCACTATTGTGACCCCAAAGTCGTGCAATTTACAATGTGATTTTGCAATGCGATTTTTGATACGATGTCATACGACTGGTGAGAACCATGGGAGAACAAGTTGCACCAAAGTCGGAACAAAGTAGTACAAAAACCTTTTTTGGAGTCGCTGAGACTTGAGTCGCACCAATTAGAACGGGGACCATCACAGGCGTGTACACAGGGTGTGCCAGGTATGCCTGGGCACACCCTAATCACCCAGTGTGGTGCATATTTCCAATGTTTAGTCCCCTGATATTTAAACCAAATAAAAAAAAAAAAAAAAATCAATTTTTTTTCTCCTAAAAAATTGTAAAAAAATTATTAATATAATATTGTAACTGCCCTACCACCAATATCTGCCCTTATGACACCATTCACTGCTCTACTGACACCTTCCGTATATATACACATGCACACACATATATGTTTGAGCTTTGGGGTGCACACCCTAATGCAATAGGCTGCGCACACCTATGGGGACCATTGAAATACATGGATTTTGACTTGTCATGCGACTTCACGTATCTAGTCGTACAACAACTGGCAGTAGTGGAAACAGAGCTTTAGAGAACTTAAGGGGGGGAAACAGCAGCTGTACACTGATCTTTCCAGTGAATGGCTTTGTGGGAGGAAGGGGGCATGTCAGCAAATGTCTGATCATTGGAAGACAAACAGGCTGTTCTCCCAGCACAGCCAGAAAACTGACCACGCTGAGATGGATGTACTTTTATAACTAGTGTGGTCAGCTTGAAAGCAAGGGAACTGACAAGATCACCAGATATTTTACACAAAGGAAGTAATAAAAAGTATCCTGTTCTCTTTGTACCTTAAAGTGTTACTAAACCCAGGACCCTGCATTCACTGTATCTGGTCTCCCACAGTACACAGAACATGTAAATGCAATTATTTTAGTAAATATATACTGCTAAATACCTTTTATCATCAGCAGTATATAGCAGTCTTGTGACCTCTTTCAGTGTCTGGTGAAGCTTGTAGGAGGAGTTTTCATACTTCACTGACTGTCATATGAGGCTGCAGGGCTCCTGACCCTCTGTCTGGACATGTCTGGACAGTACAGATTGGCTCTGTGCTGATCACATGCACTCTCGCAAGAAAAAAAAAAAAACCTCTTTAGCACACTAAACTGAGCATATGCAGAACACACCCAGGGAATACACTTAACCCCTTGATTGCCCCCTAGTGTTAACCCCTTCCCTGCCAGTGTTATTTTTACATTGATCAGTGAATTTTTATAGCACTGATCAATGTAATAATGCCACTGGTGCCCAAAAAGAGTCATTTGGGGTCAGATTTGTTGCAGTCCTGCTAAAAATCGCAGATTGCCACCATTACCAATAAAAACAATAAAAGAAATAAGTCCCTAAATCTATCCCGTAGTTTGTAGATGCGATAACTTTTGCACAAACCAATCAATATACGCCTATTGCGATTTTTTTTTTTTTTTCCACAAAAAAAAAAAATTATTTCAAAAGGGTAAGACAAGACATACAGGACAAGAGTATTGTCACAACACATCATTTAACAGAATCATATAAAGAGTATGTATGTCACGATACAACATAAAGATCCTAACTGAGAATAAGTGAACATTACTGAGACATAAAATTGTCATTAAGCGTATGTGGGCGGAGGATCTTCATTTCTATTGTCCCCCCCCCGGTTAGACTGCGGGAAGGGCAGAGATCAGTCACTCGAGTAAGTTCACCGTCTAGATTACAATGTATCCTGACAGGATGAGGACTAGGTGTCGATCTGGGGGAAAAGAGAATAAAGAAAGGAAAGAAGGGAAAGAGAAAAAGAAAAGAGAAAGAGAAGAGAGAAAAGAAGGAAGACAAAAAAAAAAAAAGAGGGGGGGGGGGAGAGGGGGGTGGGGGAAGGGGAAGAAAAGGAGGGAAGGGGGGTGAAGAGGGAATAAATCTTAGGTGGGGAGTAGGGATAAAGGAAGTAAGAGGGGGGAAGGGTGAGTGGATCCGCACCTGCCCCCCCCACACAAAACGTCGATTAAGATGCTGTTACACGCTACAGGTATCCTTACGATACGTACTGAAGGTATCGTTCAGTAGTAACAAAATGAGACCAGCAGGCCCATGTGGTTGAAAATGTATGCATCCTGTCTTGTGAGGTGAAGATTAGTTCCTCCATTTCTTTTATGGAGGAAATCCGTGCAAACCATTCCCTGACTGTTGGAATGTTGGTGGAGCGCCAATGTCTGGGTATACAAAGTTTAGCGGCATTAACCATATGCATCGCCAATGATTTGTAGTAATCTTTTTTAGGTAGCGATGTGAGGTGTAGGAGAAATTGGGACGGGGTGTAGTCCAAGGTGTAGGTAGTGATATGTGAGATGAGACCGTGAACCTCCCTCCAAAAGGGTTGAATGTTCACGCAATCCCACCACACATGAAGCATAGTTCCCACCCCCAACCCGCATCTCCAGCAGGTATCAGGAATATTAGGGGAAAATTTGTGGATACGTGACGGAGTCCTGTAGCATTTTGTGATCACCTTGTAGCCATTTTCTTGGATGGCAACGTTCAAAGAGCCCTTGTGTGAGTACTCATAGATAATGTTCCAGTCCTCCGTGGAAAGAGACCTTTGAAGATCTCCACTCCAGGAGACCTGTGAGGGGACGGGGGTCTGCGTTGGGGCTTCTGAAAGAAAAGTATACAGAAGGGAGATTAAGTGTCTTTGCGGCTGTTAACGATGGCATAAGGATTCAAAGGGCGTCGTAAGTTGTCGTGTCCAGTCCGACTGACTGGCATGGGTTGTGAGGAAATGACGGATTTGTCTCTAAGTCCAAAATGAAAGAGAGAGCGTCTTGCTGTTAGAATTTAAGGTTTCAAAGGATAAGGGCTTCTCATTGGAATAGAATTGAAGAGCTAGGACGTCTTTGAATGGCCACTCCTGACTTAAAAAATCTGCAGAGGTCCCCGGTGGAAAGTCAGGGTTCCCCCGGAGGATAGTTAGGGGGCCTGGGGGAGGGGTGGATGGACCCCTTATCATGGTCTTTCTAAAAGTCAGAAGTGTAGAGTGTATAAGGGGGTGGGTTAAGAGGGTATGGGGCCAGTTCCGAGGGGGTAACCATGGGAGAAGGTGTAAGGGTCCTGATGAGAAGGACCTCTCTAGGAAGACCCATGCCTTTTTAGAGGCATGGATGTTCCAGTCAGCGATCCTTGTGAGATGACAAGCGGAGTGATATTTTTGAGGTCGGGTAGGCCTATTCCTCCTTTAGATTTAGCTAGTATGAGTCTGGAGTATTTAATGCGAGGTGAAGAATCCTTCCACAGGAAAGCAGAGCATGCTTTCTGGTAGGATTTAAAAAAACTTGCTGGTAAGGAGATAGGGATCGATTGCATAAGATAAAGTAAGCGAGGCAGGATTATCATTTTAATTAAGGCAGAGTGTCTGAACCAGGAGACATTTAGGCCCTTCCAATCCTTAAGGTGTTTTTGTGTCTGAAGGAGGAGTGGGTGAACATTTTTTGAGTATAGATCTGACAGGTGGGTGGGGATTCTAATGCCTAAGTATGTAAGTGTATCATGTTCCCATCGAAACGGGAATGAATCTTGGCAATGTGTCACTGTCTGAGAAGGGAGGGAGACGTTTAGGGCCTGTGATTTGGTATAATTAATTTTGAGGTTTGATAAGGTACCAAAGTATTCAATATCTTTGAGGAGATTGGGCAAAGAGATATGGGGCGATTGCAGGGAGAGCAAAATGTCGTCGGCGAAAGCAGCGACCTTAAGTTCTCTATTCTTCACAGTGATCCCCTGGATATTTGGGTTGCTTCTCAGCCTGTTGAGGAAGGGTTCCAGGGTTAGGACGTATATCAGTGGTGAAAGTGGACATCCCTGGCGTGTGCCATTACTAATGGGAAAGGCGTCCGACAGGTGGCCATTGACTTTTACCACTGCAGAGGGGCTCTTGTAAAGGGCCATAATAAATGACAACATGCGGGTCCCCAGACCTATGGCAGTGAGTACCTCCTGCATGTAGTCCCAGGCCACTCTGTCGAACGCCTTCTCAGCATCAAGTGAGAGAAAGAATCCTTGTGTATTGGAAGTCGTGAGCCAGTGATGTAGATTCAGTGTGTGGATGACGTTGTCCCTAGTTTCACGCCCAGGGACAAAGCCGACTTGATCTAAAGATATAAGGTCGGGCACCAGTGGAAGTAGTCTGTTTGCTAAGATTTTCGCGTAAATTTTAATATCGACATTTAATAGAGATATCGGTCGGTAATTTGCGACTAAGGAAGCGTCTTTGCCCTCCTTGGGAATCACCGCTATTTGCGCAGCTAGCATTCTATCAGGTTTAGTTTGGGGGTCTGAAAGGGCGTTAAACGTGTCCAGAAGTTTAGGAGCTAGGGAGTCAATGAAGGCTTTGTAATATTGGAAGGAAAAACCATCCGGGCCAGGGGCTTTGCCTGTTTTCATTTGTTTCATAGCTGTATCTAGTTCCAACGCTGATATAGGACCGTCCAGGTCCCGGGACTGTTGGGTAGATATTGGTTTAGGACTGTAGTTGGAGAGAAATTCTTTGATAATTGCGATGCGGTAGTCAGTATTGTTCCGTGGGGCACTGATGGGTTGTAAATTATATAATTTAAGGTAAAACCTTTCAAATTCTTTGGAAATGTCAGCATTCTTGGTTAGAAGCTCCCCCCCAGGGTCACGTAAATGATGGATTGTAGAGGACAATTTTGAATTTTGGACTGTGCGCGCCAATAGATGGCCGCACTTGTTGCCCTGTTCATAGAAAATCCTCTGGTCGAGGATGTAGCGCCTCCTAGAGCGTTTGCCCAGCTCCTCTAAGAGCAAGGCTCGAGTGTGTGTTAGTTTCTGTAGGGTGGCTTGTGCGTGTGTCAATTTATGGGAGGTTTCGAGGGAGCCAATCGTCCTGATGAGAGAGTTTATGTATTCTTGGCGCTGTTTCTTAGCTTTTGTAGCCAGGGCGATTAGCTCACCTCGAATCACGCATTTATGTGCTTCCCAAAGGGAGATTGGGGAAATCTCTGGATTCAAGTTTTCCGTGAAATATTGTTGAATTCTCGTGCGGACATGATCCATCACCAGGGGGTCTTTGAGAAGGGAGGGGTTCAGACGCCAAATCTTCGTTCTAAAATTGGGTTCGGGGAAAGATAAGGTCACCGTGATTGGGTGGTGGTCAGACAAAAACATTGGTTCTATAGTGGATTGTTGGAGTAAGGGAAGGTCAGTCTGGGAGAGAAAAAAATAGTCGATCCTGGAGTATTTTTGATGTGGGGCCGAAAAAAATGTGTAATCCTTATCAGAGGGGAATAAAGTGCGCCATGCGTCATGTAAGGTCAATGATTGTAGTTGTAGATTGATCTGACGTAACGCTTTATAAGTTAAAGTAGATGTTCCTGTGGAGGAATCCAGTAAGGGGTTTAGGGGCACGTTAAAATCCCCTCCCAGGAGTAATATTCCCGATTTAAAGGAGGTCAGGAGGTCACATGTTTTCCTAAAGAAGGCAACTTGATGGTCATTTGGGCAGTAAATATTGGCTAATGTGATTGGTGTGGAAGCATAAGAACCTTTAAGGAAAACATACCTGCCGTCAGGGTCGATAAGTGGATCAGATACTTGAAAGTTAGTGTTTTTTGATACGAGAATAGAAACGCCCTTAGTCTTAGATTCAGGATTGGTGGAGTGGAACGCAGTCCGATAAATGTGGTTAGACAGTTTAGGTATGGCGTCGGAGCGAAAGTGGGTCTCCTGCAGAAATATGAAGTGAGCTCTGTGTTTGGTGAGAGAAGATAATACTTGTGACCTTTTCTCTGGTAAGTTCAGGCCCTTCACGTTTAGAGATAGGCATTTCAACATCAGGGAGGACATGGCTTGGGTCCGGCAATATTGGGTAGATGAGTGAGCGGTAAGGGGGTAGCACTAGGAGAGGCAGGGGCGGATCCAGTCAAGGAAGGAAAGAGAGAGAGAAAGAGAAAAACGGAAGGGAAAAGAAAAAAAAAAAAGGGGGGGGGGAGGGTAGGGGGGGGGAGGGAAGGAAGAAACTAAGGAAGGAGATGGGGGAGGGGTCAGAAAGAGGTAAGTTGGGAGAGAGAAGAAATAAGAAGAATAGAGAAGGAACAGAGAAAAGATCAACCAGAGGTGGAATTAGGTTAACCAAGCCACCTTAGAAAAAGGGAAGTCTGGAGGGTCAGCAAAAAATCCCAAAGGGACCGCTGTGTGGGTACGTGAGAATGGACAACGACCTCAGAGAGGTTGCAATCCGGGGAATGAGTAGATATCTTTGTTTAGAGTAGGGTGAGTATAGTGGGGAACCTACCATTAGTGCAAAAACAATAACTCAATAACCAAAGTGCAATCTAAAGCCAGATTATTATGAACACTTTATGCAACAACTGAGGTGAGTGAAACATATCAAACATATGTGCCCAGCGCCGCCGCTGATTACCTTATCTTTTCTTCAGTAAGAAGCTGTAATCAGGGGGGGCAAAAGAGCGAAATCAGCCATATCGTGTGACTATTTGAGAGCCTGAGGTGTCAAGTGAAATTTTTTGTGGACCATTCAAGGAGAGTGGATCTCTCCGGAGGAGGTGGGGGGATTGCGTGAGAGGACAGCCCCGGCAGTCTCGCTGTGATTTGGGAGACATTCTCTTGCGGTATTAGAATGGCCCAGATTGACGTCTCAGGCTGGCAAAGAGAGGCATGCTGTTTACTTAGAGGGTAAAACAAAGGCTACATTAGCTGAACTAAGCATTGTCAGAAATTCTGATAGTAACATGTGTATACCTCTATGCATGAGAACAGAGGAATAAAAAAGAAAAGAACGCCCTCACAGTTATTGTATGTGTAAAATGATTAAGAAAAAAAAAAAAAAATCCCCCCCACCAGAGTTACTTCCCAAAGGTGGGGACGACTGCAAAAAGATGTAGTCCGCAATAGGTTGACAATGTCATCAAAGGCAATGCAGAAGATGGTGTGGATGTCGAGGAAGGATGAGTAGTAAGGCTTCAGTGCAGTTTAACTTACATGGTGATCATCCGGCAGGTGGATCGAGGCCTCCATAGAGTAGTGTTGCCAGGCAGTTTCACGAAGAGATTGAAGGCTAATGCGGAGACCAGTGAGAGTAAGAATCAGGCAGTGGCATCTGGTGAACAGGGAATAAGGTGAGTTAGGCATCCATACGATCCCTCCTCCTGGAGGGTGTAGACGGGGATCCCGGGCTGCGTTGGTGTTGATCACGGCGTGAAGTGTGGTTTCCCAGATTAGGTTGGTCAGCTCTGTATCTGCGGGATCTGTGGCGTTGGGCCTTTGGTGATGGATGTAGCAAGACCGGGAGCCAGGGTTCAGAGGGAAAAAAGACGGCGTACCATTCTGGAAGTTCAACGTACGGAAGATCGAGCTGATCGCAGAAACCCCGCAAGTCATCGGGTGTGCGAAGGAGCGCAGAGCGACCTCTGGCGGATGCTGACAGCCCGAAGGGGAATTTCCAGCGGTATTGAATGTTTCTGGCTCGTAGGACGTCCAGTAGGGGGTGCAGTGCTCGTCTATGCTGGAGTGTTATTTGGGAAAGATCCTGAAATAGCTTAATTTCTGCGCCATTATGGAGGATGCGGCCTCTTTCCCTGGCTTTGCGGAGGATTTCCTCTTTTAGTGGGAAGTTAACTACACAACATATTATATCCCTTGGTGGTTCATTTTCACGGGGTACAGGGCGCAGGGCTCGGTGGGCTCTTTCCATTTCTATGGGAGAGTCTGCTGGGCGGTCAATCAGTTCATTAAAGATTGTGCAGATGGTTTGTTGCAATGACCCCGGTTCTATGGCCTCAGGTACCCCCCTCACTTTAATATTGTGCCTCCGACCGCGGTTGTCGAGGTCTTCGACATGTCTGTGGATGTCCAGGAGTTGGGAGAGCTGGGAGTCAAAGGCAGTGTGTACTTGTCGAATGGCGGCTGCATGTGTCTGAGAGGTTTGTTCCACCTCGTCAATCCTGTGTACCACCGCGTGTATTTCAGCTTTAAGGTCAGCGATCGCCGCTGTGACAGTATTTTTAATGTCTGCAGCAACTGTCTCTAAGTCAAACAGGCTTGGGGGGTGAGTCCGTCCTGCAGTTGCGGCGGATCCCCCGGCCAGTGGAGTGTCGGGTTCCATGCTAGGCGAGATCGGGGTTGGGGCCTGTGAGGTCGCGTGTGCAGCCAAGCGCTGGGTCCGGAATATGTCCGGTATGTTCCTACTCAGCTGCGTACCTGAGTCGATGGCTGCGCGGGATGTCGAGGAGCTCCGGGTGGATCTGCTCATGATGTTGGCAAGGTGTAGGTTCCCCTAAAGGCTAGATTCAGTCCCCAGATCGCAGGAGCTCTTGTCTTATGCTGCCATCTTAGTCTCCGTCCAGGCCACGCCCCGCAATTTTTTTTTTAACAAAATATGTAAACGAATATATATCGGCTTAAACTGATAAATATATTATTTTTTTAATTTTTTTTTTTTTTGATACGTATTATAGCAGAAAGTAACTTTTTAAATTTTTTTTCAAAATTGTTGGTCTTTTTTTGCTTATAGCGCAAAAAATAACCACAGGGGTGATCAAATACCACCAAAAGAAAGCTCTGTTTGTGGGAAAAAAGACGTCAATTTTGTTGGGTACAACGTTGCACAACCGTTTAATTATCAGTTAAAACTACGCAGTGCCGTATCGCAAAAAATGCTCTGGTCATTAAGGGGGCAAATCCTTCCGGGGCTGAAGTGGTTAAGTACATGGTACAACAAGCACATATCAGAAATATGAAATGTTGGGGTAACATATTCTTTAAGATCTCATAAAACAATAAAGTTTGTTTTCTTCATAGCAGACAATATCCTGGAGCCCCTCACCATGTTTAGGTGAGAAACCTAGGTGACGTATATATGCAATCTTACCCGCCAGTGCCTCAATATTCACCTGTCACTTTATTAGGTACACCTGTTCAATGCTTGGTCACACAAATTGCTAATCAGCCAATCACATGTCAGCAATTTAATACATTTAGGCATCTAGGCGTGGTGAAGACGACTTGCTGAAGATCAAACATCAGAAGGTAAAGGGGATTTAAGTGACTTTAAACGTGGCATGGTTTTTGGTGCCAGACAGGCTGGTCTGAGTATTTCAAAAACTGCTGATCTACTGGGATTTTCACACACAACCATCTCTAGGGTTTACAGAGAATGGTCCGAAAAAGAGAGAAAAGAGAGAAAATATCCAGTGAGCAGAAGTTGTGTGGAGAAAAATGCCTTCTTGATGTCAGAGGAAAATGGGCAGACTGGTTCGAGATGATAGAAAGGCAACAGTAATTCAAATGACCACTTGTTACAATCAAGGTATCCATAATACCATCTCTGAACACACCGAACATTGAAGCAGCAGCAGAAGACCACGCCGGGTGCCGCTCCTGTCCTGTTAGACAATAGAAGATTGGAAAAACATTGCCTGGTCTGAGTCTCGATTTTAGCTGCAGCATTCAGATGGTAGGGTCAGAATTTGGCATAAACAACATGAAAGATCTATTCATGTTGGATGGATCTGTCCTGCCTTTTATCAACGGTTCAGGCTGGTGGTGGTGGTGTAATGGTGTGGGGGAAATTTTCTTGGCACACTTTGGGCCCCTTAGTACCAATTGAGCATTGTTTAAACGCCACAGCCTACCTGAGTATTGTTGCTGACCATGTCCATCTCTTTATGACTACAGTGTACCCATCTACTGATGGCTACTTCCAGCAGGATAATGCACCATGTCACAAAGCTCCAATCATCTCACCACTGGTTTCTTGAACATGACAATGAGGTCACTGTACTCCAATGGCCTCCACGGTCACCAGATCTCAATCCAATAGAGCAGTGGTTCTCAACCCTGTCCTCAAGTACCCCCAACAGGTCATGTGTGTGGGTTTTCCTTTATCATGCACAGGTGCTTTAAACCAGAGTCACTGGCTTGGTATTTTGGACAGCTATTTTATGTAAGAGAAATTACCAAAACATTACCTGTTGGGGGTACTTGAGGACAGGGTTGAGAACCAATGCAATAGAGCACCTTTGGGATGTGATGGAATGGGAGATTAGCATTATGGATGTGTAGCTGACAAATCTGTAGCAATTGGAGACAGGAGAAATCTAGCGCACAGAGGGTGTATGCCCAAGAATAGAGCAAGTCTCTTAAACAGTGGCTATAATTAAAAAGAGACAAGCTTAGTCCATAAGTCCATCAATCACGAGTAGAGTAAATATTAGCGGCAGCCATCAGTGGTGGGGCATCCATAAGGGCGCACGTTGCCACCCCCTCTCTCCAGCCACCCCCTCTATGACCAATGGATAGATTCATGCATAGTATGAATCTATCCATGGCCGCCGCTGCCACCCCCTATTCAGGCGCCCGGACCCTTTTTGGGCAACGAGCGCCTGAATTGCAGTGGCAGGGGGTGTTTTTGAAGCACCTGATTAGAGCCATAGGCTTTAATAGGTGTCAAGAAAGGTGACCTTCGAGCGTCATGCTTGGTGCTTGCAGTCCAACAAGGTGTGTTAGAAAAGCGAATGAACATTTGCTTTCCTAACACTGAACCGCCTCTCCGCCAATCAGGTGCTCAGGTCTGTTACCCATCACTTGATTGGCTGAAATGACAGGCGCTGTGATTGGATGCCTATCAAGAGGAGAGGACGGGAGGAGAGGACAGGAAGGGACTCATGGAGGACATCGCTGGCCGCCGTCACCCGCTGCCCCACCGAGACAGGGTAAGTGCCGGGCAGACGGGCCGGTGGGGGGGGGTCACAGTGGCGGCATTCGATGGCACACTAGCAGCATTTGATGGCACATTGGCGGCATTTAATGGGCACAGTGGCTGCGTTTGATGACATGGTGGCTGCGTTTGATGGGCACAGTGGCTGCAATTGGTGGGTACAGTGGCAGCATTTGATGGGCACAGTGGCTGCAATTGATGGACACAGCAAGGCTGCATTGATGGGTTTTTTTCAGAATTTTTCAGTTTGTTTGCGCCCCCAAAAACTTTTGAGCAACAGCCGCCACTGGCAGCCATCCTAAGAATGTGTCCAACTGTGAAATGACATGACAAGGGAGACGAAAAGGGGGTAAGGGGCCACCTGAGGGTAATATTATTATATAGACTTTGTCATAGGATTAAAAACACTCAAACATACTCATCATGAGGTACTCAGCTCTGAGAGGTCCCGCCACCCTGCAGGCTCCGCCAGTTGTATTTCACATTGCTCAAAGGTGTTGAATGGAGGCACAAGATGCCACTGTGGGCTTATGAAGTCCCAGGCTAACCAGTGTGGAACGCATGGGCGGAAATGACGTCACCCGCAAGTCAGGGCTGAAACTGAGAATTGCAAACTATGCTCTCAGAGCTCACAGCATCTTCTACTGGCCCCTCAGACTCACTCATCCATGTCTTTATGGACCTTGCTTTGTGCACTGATGTGCAGTCATTTTGGAACAGGAAGGGGCCTTTCCCAAACTGTTCCCATAAAGCTGGGAGCATGAAACTGTCCAAAATGTCTTGGCATGCTATCGCCTTAGGAGTTCCCTTTACTGGAACTGAGGGGCCAAGCCCAACCCCTGAAAAGCAACCCCACACCATAATCCCCTCTCCACCAAATGATTTGGACCAGTGCAAAACGCTAGGTCCATAAAGACATGGATGAGCGAGTTTGGGGTGGAGGAACTTGACTGGCCTGTACAGAGTCCTGACCTCAACACGAAAGAACACCTTTGGGATGAACTAGTGCGGAGACTGCGAGCCAGGCCTTCTAGTCCAACATCAGTGCCTGACCTCACAAATGTGCTTCTGGAATTCACATAGACACACTCCTAAACCTTGTAGAGTCTTCCTAAATCAGTTGAAGCAGTTATAGCTGCAAAGGGTGGGCCAACTCAATATTAAAGTTCATGTGCATGTAAAGGCAGGCGTCCCAAAATTTTTGATAATAGTATATATATATATATATATATATATATATATATATATATATATATATATACACACACACACACTATTACCATGGTTAATTAGATTTAACAAGAAAGTTCTTTACTATTTACTTTTGCATTGCCTGGCAGGAGAAATAATTCTGATGAAATAAGTACTCTTTTTTTTTTTTTAATGTTAATTTACTCCTAGCTCTCACTTGTAACATTAATTATCTTTTCCGTTCATATTTTTATCATTTGCATTTTAAGATAGGTTGTAGGTGCTCAATTTTCATTGTAACACAAGGGAGTGGTAACCTAGCAACTTTGTGTTCGGTCATGCCTACACTCTATTTAGAGGTGGTCATAGTGTATACTTGTGCGTGGTTTAAACTTATCTGCTGCCAGGAGCTTGTGAAATATTGGTTATTCCAAAGAGACAGCCACAAAATGAAGTACTAAATGTGCAGCAGGAACGTCTGTTTACCAGTATCAGCTTTAATTCCGGATGTAATGCTTAGAAGAAAAAGTAAGGCTTGGGCGACATGAGTGATTTTATTTGCTCAGTCTTGCTACTAAACTCTTTTGCGATCCATCGCTTTCTTTGTGTCACATTCATTTTCATGAGAGCTTCTACATAGGAGATTAGTGGTAGTGCACTAGAGTAATCATTCTACCACAATCTTACAATGCCACAGTTTATTCACATAGCAGGAACAAGTGATTAATCCCAGCTCGTATTCTCTATAAAATTTTATAGAAGTAGCAGATTATTTTATTCACAACTGCTTATTTATGGGATGTCAGGGTATTGTGTCCCCATTCAGACTTATTCTCTTGAGATTTCCCATTTATTATATGACCAACAATCTCCTTTCAATAACACTAAAAATTGATTTATCACGGGGGCGTGGCCTGGAGCCATTCTAAGATGGACGCTTAAGCCCTAAGCTCCTGTTCCTCGAGGTCCAGCTATCAGCTTACAGCATCCATCCAGCAATCGCACGATGGGAAGCATGCGCCGCAGAAGTGCTTCAGCCACCGATCCCACTCTCCCAGGGACCAAGACACGCCGTTAGGCCGCAATATACCGGAGATATTCTGGACACGGCCTCAGGGAGACACGCCGCCATCACAGGCCTCTTCCCTCGAATCCCGACAGCAGAGACTTGCACAGAGACCGGAGCCACAGCCCTCCTCCTTCATCTAGCATGCAAGCTGCCTCAGTGCTAAGCCTAGCCGACCTTCACACAGTAGAAGCAGACATCAAAAACACATTGTGCTGCTATTTCTGACCTAAGATCAGACATCCAGGCGATGACCCTGAGAATGGAGGAAGTTGAAGAAACTCAAGCCCGCCATGATGCCTCACTGTGTCAAGTACAGCAGGTGACTGAATCTCATGCCGTTCACCTCAGAGAAATAAACAGACACATGGAGGACCTGGATAATCGTGGGAGACGCCGCAACTTAAGGGTAAGAGGCCTCACAGAATCCATTGACTCTGCCCAGCAATCTCGTACAGTTTTTGCCCTGTTTAATGAGCTCCTGGAAAGAGTCCCAGACACCCCTATTGCTATGGAACGCATCCATAGAGCGCTACGCCTGAGAGGAAGGGACACAGATCCACCCAGAGACATAATCTGTTGCCTGACTGATTTCCTTTTGAAGGAGGAAATCCTCCGCAAAGCTAGAGGCCGCATACACTTTACCTTCCAGGGCTCTGACATTAAACTATTTCAAGACTTATCCAACATAACTCTGCAGAGGAGAAGAGAAATGAGACCCCTGCTTGATATACTAAGGGCTAGAAACATAATATATCGTTGAAAATTTCCTTTCTGTCTATCAGCTTCTCACAATGGTCACACTGCAAACCTCAGAGTGCCAGAAGACCTGGAACATTTCTGTACCTCTCTCAACCTCCCATTGGTGGACCTGCCTGACTGGTACAGTGACTTCCGCCTTCCTCCACTACGCAGAGCCACCTCCATGGATGGCATCACTGAAACGTGAAACTTCAGCATCCGACGCCACCACACACATCCTCCACTCTCGCCATCCCAAGCAGCGGGTATCCCGAAAAACAGCAGCCCTACGGCATCCCCAGACTATCGCAGAGCTCGCCACTCGTAAATAGGATCAATCCCCTACCTCTCTAATCTCTGTCTAAATTCAGAAGACTGCACAAAAGAGAAGGAAGAAAGATAAAGATTGCATACCAGCTTCTTCAGGTAAAGTTAGCAAGAAGAACTTAACTCAGGATTTACTGCCCACTGGTAGCCCTGCTGTCTGCTAAAGAAGAAATGCATATGTAGCACACTGAATATGGACATCTACGCTTCCTGTCATCCCGTCGTTAGAAGACCAATTAAACCTAACACCAACCCCATTACATCACCTGGATATGCGCACCCCCACGAAACACAGACAGTTTTCGTGAATACTTTTCTCCAGCTAGATCCCGGAAATAGAACTACCGGAAATCCCTCAGAAGCTGACCGAGCTTATAATGTACTCAGCCACCTTTATTTCATCCCACAGACAGAAAAGAGTAAATCGATTTATACCAATACTCCTCCGTTCTGTATTGCCACTATCTCCCCTATCTGATAAATGTCAGAATAACAGGGAATGGGTCAGAAAGGTAATGTCATGATTATAGATGTCTAAAATGTATGTGCTACTGGGACACAGATGATGGCGACACAGTTCATGTAAGCCCATACCATTACAGAACCCTCTGTAGGTATGTTGCGATGGATCTGGATCTAACACACATTAGGCCAAACTCTCTACAGAATGACTAACTGGGATAAAACGTCTACTATACCCCCTTCCTAATAACACTTAACTATTACCTGGTACCACCATCATCTGACCCTATATTTCTCCCACACCCTGAACCCGAATGGGCTCCAACAAGTGTTTCCCTGAATACCACTGACATTAACGCCATTTTTGAACTCAAATTGACCTAATGACACAAATCCCTAACCTGCTATCTGCAAACGAAATACAACAATACTCCCCCATCCAAGCTAATAGAACTCCAAGTAGCCTTGCTTTGTTCCTTGCAGACATGAAAGCCCCAAACTACGAACTTAGTCCTGGAGACGTTCACTCACATCCCGCCACTCCCCCCCCCCTTCCAGGACTACTACCATAGAATAGAATAACTACAGCAGGAATACCAGTGTTAATGCATTTAATAAGTTTTGTTTTTGAGTTAAATAAGTTTTTTAAGTTCAACAAATCTTCTATACTGTAACAATTCTACTTTGTTGTATACTTTATGTCTTTCTTGTGCAAAATGTTAAGCACATTTATTCCTCATTAGAATCCCAAATGACAACACATCACATAACACATGAAATCCCTCAAACTACTCAGCCTGAGGCCTCAAAACTATCATCCAATGTCTACTCCCCACACCCACCTATACACACTCATAACTTAGCTCAAATTCACTTATACGCTGGCTCATTTGCCCTCTACTACTAAACAATAAACACACTAAACACCCAGACCTCACTGGAACAAGAGTATCACTCCATCTAGGAACCTCACCCAACCACACCCACACACAGCAGACTCTGAGAGTACCGACTGACCACTACTGGATTCACTATAAGTGATTAGACAAAAAGTTCTTAATCACCACCAGTAAACCTAAGACCACAACACTCTACCTTCTCCCCACTCACACCCCTTATCAACAGCTCTCAAACAATCTCCCCCCTCCCCCCACCTTCTTTACCCTATACTTTCCCTGCCCCCCGGAATACATCGGAATACTCCCTCCTTTTCTCCCCGAATCATTAAAGCGGAGCGGCACCGAAAAAAATTTTTTTAAAAGTCAGCAGCTACAAATACTGCAGCTGCTGACTTTTAAAACATGGACACTTACCTGTCCAGGGCGCCCGCGATGTCGGCACCCGAGGCCGAAGCGTCTCTCCGTCCTCGGGTGCTGCCGCCTCCATCTTCGGTAAGGGAATCAGGAAGTGAAGCCGTGCGGCTTCACTTCCCGGTTCCCTACTGCGCATGCGCGAGTCGCGCAGCGCAATACAAATGGTCCCTGCTGCCTCTGGGACCCGTGTGTTTCCCAGCAGGCAGCGGGGGGGGGAACAGGATGTGGCGTAAATACCCCCAGATTCTGCGGCTATCTACGCCGGAAGTGGGTACAGATACCTGTAATATACAGGTATCTGTACCCCCCTCCCCCCTGAAAGGTGCCAACTGTGTCACCGGAGGGGGGGAGGAATCTAATGAGTGGAAGTTCCACTTTTGGGTGGAACTCCACTTTAAAGATCTGAACACAGATATCCTGACACTTACAATTGCAAAATAAACATGTAGCTTCAATATCTTTTAACACAACTTTCGAAACTATGACACAAATAGAAACATCCGATACCCATAACACTGGACAGCAAACGTGGGTCTCGTGGAGATCCCCTCAAGAGGGGGGAAGCAAGAGAGGACCACAACCACTACCACATCACAAAATACTCCCCATATATCAATGTCCCTGACACCACCCTTCCTTTTTTTTTTTTTGCCACTTCAGCGAAGTATTTTCCGGGGCTGTTGTTTCAACTTTACAGTTCAATCACGTCCCTTTACATTATCACATCATTGTGGCATTATCATCAGTCATTATTAGCCAATTAATCATAATAATATAAAATACAAATCAACCCCATTAGATTATCTATCCCCTACTACCCTCCTAAACCCCCCCACTTTACCCTATTATTCCCCACTCCCCCCCCCAAGCCCTGACCCTCGTATCTCTTATTACCTTCCCGACTCCTGCCCCTTTTACCATTACTCCTATCTAGTCTGGTTCTCGCCCGTCTCACTTACTCTGATATTGATCGTCTAGTTTCTGTGTTAACTATGAGGCGTCAAACTATATTCCCCACGCCTCGGCCGCTTGGAGTGAGTACTTATATTTTACCCAATCCCTTTATTTCATCTCGAAAACTTCCATTTCCGCCCCTTCACTGTACCTCAAATATTCGAGACAATAAATTTCATTAATTTTGTTGAACCACTCCCGCATTGTAGGTCTTCTTTTATCTTGCCAATATCTAGGAATAAGACTTTTGGCTGCATTAAGGAGCTGTGGTAATAGCGATTTCAGGTATGTCTTTGTGGGCTCCCATGATGTAAACACACCCAAGGGTCGTCTGGGATAGCGATATTAGTAATCTCACTGATGGTTCTCCTTATCTCACCCCAGTATTTTTTAATTTCCGGGCACTGCCACCAAATGTGCGCCATTGTCCCTATTTCTTTACATCCCCTCCAACATAATTGCGATGTTTCCCTCTGGATTCTTTGTGCTCTATCGGGGGTAATATACATTCTCGCCAGACACTTAGCCTCGGTTCACACCAGAGGTGGCACGACTTGCAGGTCACCTCACCGAGGCGACCTGCACACGACTGCCGGGGCGACTTGCAAAACGACTTCTGTATAGAAGTCTATGCAAGTCGCCCCAAGTCGCCCCCAAAGTCGTACAGGAACCTTTTTCTAAGTCGGAGCGACTTGCGTCGCTCCGATTAGACCGGTTCCATTGTACTGAACGGGACGCTACTTGTCAGGCGACCTAGGTCGCCTGACAAGTCGTCCCAGGATAACCGAGGCTTATAGTTCATGTCAGATAACTTACAGTTAACCGAGGTGGCATTCGCCCTTTTCAAAATCTGCCACGCCTCCCTTTCGTTAAGCTTGATATCCAATTCCTTCTCCCACTTCTCAATGTATGGCGGAATCACCGCACCCCCTGATTCGATCAGTATTCTATACATCTTGGAACCCCCCCTTCCCTTTTTTCTCCATACATATTTTCTCCAGAGGGAGCATATTTTCCATCGACCTAATTGGCTGCAGGAGTCAACAAAATGATTCAGTTGCTTGTACCGCCAAGAGTCTATGACAAACCATTCGTCTTTATCTTTTAGTACTTTAAATGTACACATTGTCCCTGACACCACCCTTCCATCCTCCATCTCTTCCCCCTTTTACTACACTCCTCATTTATATAAGCCCATACCATCAGCCCCCCCCCCCCCCCATTCTTAGGAACACCCATCCCAAACTTATTCCCCATGGCTTACCCCACTTCTTCCTCATCTACCCCCCCCCCCCCCCGATGAATCTATAATTAATGACCTGAACAGGATGCCACCGACAAAACAACCCACATACACCATACCCTAAGCCCCTAATAAAATACAATCACTGACCAAATACCACATAACCTTCCCAATAGAGAGGACCACTGAAGATCCCCAAGGGGTTATACATAAATACATGCCTTGATTCATATCAATTACACCCCTAAATATGGACTTTTTCAATAGACAAGTTGAGCATAACATAGGAACCTCTACAGACCTACAGTCTCAGTAAGCCTTAAACTGGAACCTACAAACTGTCAGTGAAATTACACACTACCAGCACAGATATATTAGAAAGCCGTGTAAAATTGTACGCTTGATTGCTTGTTCTCCCTGTTCTTGTTCATACTGTTCCTGTTCAATGTATGATGTAACCTTACTTATGTAAATAAAATAATAACTTTTTGGGGAAAAAAAAATTTATACAAAAGGAGGTTGTCTTATTTAGTCTCTGAGATTAATCACTTAAAGACCGCCCCATACCAGCTTTACTGCTACAGGGCAGCTCTCCTGTGCAGAATCTTGTATATATATATATATATATATATATATATATGTAATTCTTCACTTCTGCCTGCAAGGGGCATGCCACTGGTGGGCCGCTTCTGCTGTTTAATAAATTCACAGCAGAAGCCAATCTGCAGGTGTAGGGCACTCAATGTCCACCAACACCCGCCGATCGTTGGTAAAATCCACAGAATGAGGATCTGCCTATGTAAACAACGCAGATCTCCATTCTGACAGGGGTTAGTGATTGGTTTTGTGTTCTTGTAAAGCAGGGAACAAAATGTATCTCTTGCCTTAGTAAAAGTACCTAACACAGTACACATATAAATAAACACTGGCTAGGCACACAGTTAACCCCTTGATCGCCCTAGATGTTTAACCTCTTTCCAGCCAGTGTCATTAGTACAGTTAGAGTGCATATTTTTAGCACTGATCACCGTATTAGTATCACTGGTTCCCGCAAAGTGTCAAAAATGGCAGTTAGTGTCCGATTGTTGGTGGCAATATTGCAGTCCTACTATAAGTCGCTGACCACCATCATTACTAGTATAAAAAAAAATTAAAAATAAAAATTCCATAAATATATATCATAGTTTGTAGATGCTATAACGTTCGCGTAAACCAATCAATATACACGTATTGGGATTTTTTTACCAAAAACGTGTAACAGAAAACACATTGGCCTAAATTGATGAAGAAATTACATTTTTCAAATTATTTTATTAGATATGTTTTATAGCATAAAGTAAAAAATATTGTTTTTTTTTTCTTTTCAAAATCGTCGGTCTTTTTTTTGTTAACAGCACAAAAAAAAATAAAAAATGCAGTGGTGATCAAATACCACTTAAAGAAACCTCTATTTGTGGGAAAAGAATTACATACATTTTATTTGGGTGCAGTGTTGCACGACTGCGCAATTGTCAGTTAAAATAACACAGTGCCATAACTCAAAAATGGCCTGGTCATGAATGTGCTGATAAAGACATGCTAAAAGGAGGAAAGAGCAGAGTATGTTGCCTGATGAGCCCATTAGTCTATTGCTGTTCTTTCATGCTCCAACCATTCCTTCTTCACTTTATAATTGCAACTGTGTTGTCACTCTGTTTGTGCTGCATGGGTGTGCACCCCAAAGCTCAACACACACATGCACAGTAGAGTGGTGGATGGTTTCAGTAGGGATGAGATTGGTGTCAGTCGTTTTTTGTTTTTATTTTTACATTTTGTTATTATTTTTTTAATAATTTATTTGTTTTTTTGTTTTTTTTTACAATTTGCTAGGGGCCCCATTAGGGGGCTTTGGTGAAATAGTAGAGAAAGGGACTGAGGACAGAGATTCCCCAGTTCCTTTCTCTGTAGCCTCAGCTGCTACGGGGGGTAGGGGCATTCAGCAGGGGGAAAACAAAGCAACAGGTGACTCTTAGTAAGACTGTTTAAATGTAATAACAAATTGCATTAAAACACTGCGCTTGACAAACAGTTTTTTACATGTGAGTGTTTTAATGCAATTTGTTATTAATTTTAAACAGTCTTACTAAGAGGCGCCTGTTGCTTTGTTTTCTCTCTTACATATCTGGAGTGGCTTCAACTCCCCCCACAAGGCTGCCCTACCATACAGACTGCACATCTTCACACAGAGCTGTATTTGCTCAAAGGACTTTTTTATGAACTTGCATTGCTTATCTCCATACTTTGACCTGCGCCGCTATCTATTGTTGTTTTCTCTTGCATTCAGCAGGGGGAATCTGCGTCACACAGAGTGATTAGGATGTGCCCAGGCACATCCAGCGCACACTGTGCGCATGCTTATGTTGTGCTGTATTGCAAGACTGTGTAGATCTTGGAACTGGATGGACAGAAGCAGACATGATCTGGCAAAATAGTCTCCTTATATGTACAGCGCATTCGGAAAGTATTCATAGCACTTCACTTTTTCCACATTTTGTTATGTTACAGCCTTATTCCAAAATTGATTACATTCATTATTTTTCTCAAAGTTCTACAAACAATACCCCATAATGACAAGTTTGTTTGAAATCTTTGCAAATTAAAAAAAAAAAAAAATCACATGTACATAAGTACTCACAGCCTTTGCCATAACACTCAAAATTGAGCTCAGGTATATCCTGTTTCCACTGATCATCCTGGAGATGTTTCTACAACTTGACTGGAGTCCCACCTGTGGTAAATTCAGTTGATTGGACATGGTTTGGAAAGGCACACACCTGTCTATATAAGGTCCCACAGTTAACAGTGCATGTCAGAGCACAAACCAAACCACGAAGTCCACGGAATTGTCTGTAGACCTCTGAGACAGGATTGTAATGAGGCACAGATCTGGGGAAGGGTACAGAAAATTTTCAGTGGCCTCCATCATCCGTAAACGGAAGAAGTTTGGAACTACCAGGTCTCTTCCTAGAGCAAGCAGCCGGGCATAACTGAGCGATCGGGGGAGAAGGGTCTTAGGGAGGTGACCAAGAACCCAATGGTCACTCTGACAGAGCTCCAGCGTTTCTCTGTGGAGAAAGGAGAACCTTCCAGAAGAACAACCATCTCTGCAGCACTCCACCAATCAGCCCTGTATGGTAGAGTGGCCAGACGGAAGCTACTCCTCAGTAAAAGGCACATGACAGCCCGTCTGGAATTTGCCAAAAGGAACCTGAAAGACTCTCAGACCAGGAGAAAGAAAATTCTCTGGTCTGATGAAGCAAAGATTGAACTTTTTGGCCTGAATGGCAAGCATCATGTCTGGAGGAAACCAGGCACCGGTCATCATCTGGCCAATACCATCCCTACAGAGAAGCATGGTGGTGGCAGCATCATGCTGTGGGGATGTTTTTCAGCAGCAGAAACTGGGAGACTAGTCAGGATCAAGAGAAAGATGAATGCAGCAATGTACAGAGACATCCTTGATGAAAACCTGCTCCAGAGCGCTCTGGACTTCAGACTGGGGTGAAGGTTCATCTTCCAATGGGACAACAACCCTAAGTACACAGCCAAGATAACAAAGGAGTGGCTATGGGACAACTCTGTGAATATCCTTGAATGGCCCAGCCAGAGCCCAGACTGTAACCTGATTGAACATCCCTGGAGAGATCTGAAAATGACTGTTCCCCGACGCTCCCCATCCAACCTAATAGAGCTTTAAAGGTCCTGCAATGAAGAATGGGAGACACTGCCCAAAAATAGGTGTGCCAAGCTTGTAGCATCATACTCAAAAAGACTTGAGGCTGTAATTGGTGCCAAAGGCGCTTCAACAAAGTATTGAGCAAAGGCTGTGAATGTACATGTGATTTTTTTCGCTTTTTTATTTTTTAATAAATTTGCCTAGATTTCAAACAAACTTCTTTCATGTTGTCATTATGGGGTATTGTTTGTAGAATTTTGAGGAAAATAATGAATTTAATCCATTTTGGAATAAGGCTGTAACATAACAAAATACGGAAAAAGTGAAGCGCTTTGAATACTTTCCAGGAGCACTGTATTTTACAATCACCCCTGTAGCCAGAGCCTAACATTTGGGACTGTAGCAGAGGGTGAATTTGTGGGTTTGGGACAGACTAGACACTGCACACAATGCAGTTCCATCCAAGTGTAAACCTCTCCTCCATCCAAATAACTTTCTATTTGAAAATATGCACTTGCCTGCTGGGGATTAATGTATAACCTTGAATATAAGCATACCTATAACTGATGTTATGTAAGTGTTCTGTTTTTTTTTTTTTTCTTCTCCTTGAAGCCTTTGGAACTGTGACCTTTAAAAAATATTGAAATTGATGGCAAATGGCTTTAAATTACACTTGTGACTATATGAAAAAAAAAATTAGGTACCTGAGTTTTGGGTACATCAAATTAGTATTTTTATCAGCTATGTCAAATAAATATGTTTTAAAAAAAAGTATTTCCATTATTTTTATAAAACTGTCCCTGCATTTTCGTCCTCTTTGAGGCTGGAAGAAACATTATGACAAAATTGATCTTTCTCTATAACCTGTCATTCGGTTTTCTAAAAAGAACATTATCATTTACTGTAATAGCGGAGTTATGACGCGGTGGGCGGATAGACACTGCCCCCTATAATCCAAAGCCAATAGATCATTTAGCATCTGAAGAGACCTAAATTGACTGCAGATGTAGTGGTGCCTCTTTAAATCAATGTACAGTCACTTCCTGAATGTTGTGCTAATGTTTTCTCTTTATGCCTGACCGGGCATACATAGCAATCAAATTATTAACACGACACCAATCATTTCCAAACAGACTCAACACACTCCAGGGCATGTGTACTTCTGTACTGCAATGAGTCGGAGGTGGAAAAGGTCTTCATTTTTCTACCTTCTCTTACACTTGTCTGATTATAGCAACCAATTCACAAGCTACAAGATGATAGTTCAATTGTATAACAAGACACCTGCCCAAATGATCCTCTACTTGTCTTTATTGCCTGTTCACATAACGAGCCATTACGATGCTTTATTTATTATATTACATTTTTAAGCACTCATAGCATTTATTGTTTTTGCATTTTTTAGGCACACCCTTTATAATAAAAATATGTTGGCTATCATAGCTGACCTTCTACTGAAAATGGTATTTTCTTGGTTGTTTCTGGCTATAACGTTTGCCTGTATATTGAAGAATGACTACAGGGCACCTTTAAAATTGACAGGTTCACTTTAAAGAGGAACTTCTCGCTTATCCTACACATTTCAATAATGGCTGGATTATATCACATGCAGTCTAGTACAAAAATACATGGACAGTAGGTTACATGGATTCCAATGTCATAGTTCACACGATTGCAGTAAAACTGCTATAGGGTGGTCGGCAACTGGTTAAAATGTAGTCAGTATGTAGTAAAGCAATGGCAATCTTCAAACAGATGCTTAAAGGGGAACTACACTGAATCTAAGCACCACAAAATGAAAACACTATTTAATTAATTTGTAATATTCAAGCAAACAAATCCATCCATCCATGTCTACATGCTTTATTTTGCTAACAAATCACTTTGAAAAACACCCTTCAGCATTTCTGGCCGTTGCCATCTTGTGTAAGGGCTTACGATTAATGTAGCATTTACTTCCTGGAATCCATCTTCCCTTAGCTCATTGATGCAGGCAGTGCTTAGCTGAGAAAACCCCTCCTCCTCTCCGCCCCTTCGGAAGACTCCTGGGATGAATGACATCATTTGCCTAGGCACGGAAACCAGGACGTAACTGAAGAAATGCAAAAAAAAAAAAAAGTAAACAAACAAACAAGTAAATATGATATACAGTGGGGACGGAAAGTATTCAGACCCCCTTAAATTTTTCACTCTTTGTTATATTGCAGCCATTTGCTGTTAATTTTTTTCCTCATGAATGTACACACAGCACCCCATATTGACAAAAAAACACAGAATTGTTGACATTTTTGCAGATTTATTAAAAAAGAAAAACTGAAATATCACATGGTCCTAAGTATTCAGACCCTTTGCTGTGACACTCATGTATTTAAAAGGTGCTGTTCATTTCTTATATTTAAAAGGTGCTGTTCAAAGGTGCTGTTCATTTCTCCTTGAGATGGTTCTACACCTTCATTTGATTCCAGCTGTGTTTGATTATACTGATTGGACTTGATTAGGAAAGCCACACACCTGTCTATACAAGACTTTACAGCTCACAGTGCATGTCAGAGCAAATGAGAATCATGAGGTCAAAGGAACTGCCTGAAGAGCTCAGAGACAGAATTGTGGCAAGGCACAGATCTGGCCAAGGTTACAAAAAAATTCTGCTGCACTTAAGGTTCCTAAGAGCACAGTGGCCTCCATAATCCTTAAATGGAAGACGTTTGGGACGACCAGAACCCTTCCTAGAGCTGGCCCTCCGGCCAAACTGAGCTATCGGGGGAGAAGAGCCTTGGTGAGAGGTAAAGAAGAACCCAAAGATCACTGTGGCTGAGCTCCAGAGATGCAGGTGGGAGATGGGAGAAAGTTGTAGAAAGTCAACCATCACTGCAGCCCTCCACCAGTCTGGGCTTTATGGCAGAGTAGCCCGACGGAAGCCTCTCCTCAGTGCAAGACACATGAAAGCCCACATGGAGTTTGCTAAAAAACACCTGAAGGACTCCAAGATGGTGAGAAAAAATATTCTCTGGTCTGATGAGACCAAGATAGAACTTTTTGGCCTTAATTCTAAGCGGTATGTGTGGAGAAAACCAGTCACTGCTCATCACCTGTCCAATATAGTCCCAACAGTGAAGCATTGTGGTGGCAGCTGTGGGGGTGTTTTTCAGCTGCAGGGACAGAATGACTGGTTGCAATCGAGGGAAAGATGAATGCGGCCAAGTACAGGGATATCCTGGACGAAAACCTTCTCCAGAGTACTCAGGACCTCAGACTGGGCCGAAGGTTTACCTTCCAACAAGACAATGACCCTAAGCACACAGCTAAAATAACGAAGGAGTGGCTTCACAACAACTCCGTGACTGTTCTTCAATGGTCCAGCCAGAGCCCTGACTTAAACCCAATTGAGCATCTCTGGAGAGACCTAAAAATGGCTGTCCACCAACATTTACCATCCAACCTGACAGAACTGGAGAGGATCTGCAAGGAGGAATGGCAGAGGATCCCCAAATCCAGGTGTGAAAAACTTCCCCAAAAAGACCCATGGCTGTATTAGATCAAAAGGGTGCTTCTACTAAATACTGAGCAAAGGGTCTGAATACTTAGGACCATGTGATATTTTAGTCTTTCTTTTTTAATAAATCTGCAAAAATGTCAACAATTCTGTGTTTTTCTGTCAATATGGGGTGCTGTCTGTACATTAATGAGAAAAAAATTAACTTAAATGATTTTAGCAAATGGCTGCAATATAACAAAGAGTGAAAAATTTAAGGGGATCTGAATACTTTCCGTCCCCACTGTACTTTCCTATCTATTTACTAATGCTAGCAGCATAAGGATTAAAAATAATCAATGTTGAATGATAGAGTGAAGGCTCTTTATTCTTTGCGTACCTTTTTCTGTTTTCCTCCTTATTCTTCTTACAGTGGCCATTTTCACTAAGGGCAGATGAATACATTTCCCTTTACTTCCTGGAATTCTTGATTTGCCTCCTTCAATATGTGACACTGCACATCATCTAAGGGGGAGGGCACTCGTGATGAAAGTTTTCCAGGTTACGTAATCAGTGCCTCATTCAACCAGGAAGTGGATAAATAGTAACTGTAAGTAAAAGCAATAAAATTAATGACTGTAGGATGATTTTAAAACAGCATGCAGTGGTTCATGCTGATGTGATTTTTGGTAAAAGGGGGGGGGGGGTTGCCAGCTGTAAGGAAAGGCCTTATGTGCACAGACTAAAACATGTTCCCTTTTGTGGCCACAAAAATTGAGCGCTGGCTAATGCATGTGTGCATGCGCATACTCGCACACACACGAGCCGCCCGCCACACATTCTCGTGTGTGCTGCTTTGTCTTCAGCATCCTGTGTAACCTGTGACATTGTCAATCTGTTTCCTGCTTCCAGTTGCTGACCCAGCTTGTCTTGACCACTCTCCGAACTCCACCTGTACTGACCTTGGCTTGTCCCCTGATCTCCAATTCTGTCTGCTCCATTGGCTCCTGCTTTACTGATGGGTTCCAGACCTGGCTTGTTTCCTGACCACGCTCCTGCCTGTGGCCGGTACCCGATCCATCCTGTCTGTGTATGACCTGACTTGCCTGACTCTGCTGCTCTGCCTGCTTTCACCAGTACCAGCTGTTCACCTGCTTGCTGGGGCCATATGACCACTTTTCCTGCCCAGTGTGGACACCTGCCCTGCTACTAGTAAGCCATGCAGGCACTCGTGCCACTCTGCACTCCAGGGCCTCCTGTCTACACTATTAGGTGCCCTGAGTCAGAGGTGTAAGAGAGGATTTCCTTGTCATATCAGGCTCTGCTACCAGGTACGTGATACCAGCTTATTGCCCTTTCTGGAATGTAGCAAATGAAGAAAGAGCCCTAGCTGCAAAATTATCCTAGTCAGTGAATTATACAGTATTTGCCATCATTGTGACAGCCAGACACCTAACAATTTCAGACCTAGGTTAGCAATGATAGCTTTATATTTCTGTTCTGGCAGATTTTCTTTCAATTAAAGTGGAACACAAGTCCGCCTACCAGGTGGCTCCCTCTTTTGGGCACCACCATTATGGCACATGAGCAGATATGCCAATGCATTCGGGTCCTGGCAGAGCCTGTCGGCATATCTGCACATGCGATTTTCCGTGCTCGCTGACAGGGAAGGTTTTGGACTTCCTTGGTAGCAATCTTAGCGTATACGTGGGAAAACAGATAGCCAGATAAACTGGCACAGATGTGTCGCAGGGCTCTCTCGGTGCCCAATCCCTGTGGTACATCTTGAGTGCATAGGGGGCAAGGAGAAACTCTCACCTAGACAAGAACTGCGGAAGGTCTGTTTTGCTGCACAAATAAATCACTTTGTGACAATCTATTTGTAAGAGAGGCAGCACAACATGCCCTTTCAGGTGAAGATCTGCTTTAATGTGGTGTTGTATAATACAAGGGGAGATAGTGAAAAGCGAAGTAGAATATGATGTGAGGTTGGAATCTTGTGGAGGTTGTTGCTTCAACTGACCTTCCTTTTTTATACTTTGTTGTGTATGTACTTATTTACGTTGTATGCTCCTTGAATAGGATACTGTATTTACAATTATGTGACTATGAATTGTGCTGTGTGTTCCAAAGAAGCCATGACATCCTGCAGTATTTCTTTAAGATCTGGAAGGAAGGAATCCTGTATTGTACATCTGGAAGTACTTATATGCCTTTAATGTATTGCAACAGTAACTTAAAGCGGAACGTTTCCCATACCAACTTGATAAAAAATAATGTTCTTTGGCAAGAAACAAACTGTAAATTCTGCATTAACAATTATGCTACCAAAATTAGTGTGCTGTAAATTGCCTCAAGCATTGCTCCTTTTTCTTCTTGTTGGAGGCTGCCATTTTGCGGAAGCCTAGTGCTCCATGAGCAGCAGTAAATCAAAAATCAGAACAAAACCGATCAATTTAACGGTTTAAAAAAAACGTTACATTCCCGGAATGCCCGGATTGCTAACTGTCACATTTTCTCAGCCAAACTGTCAAACCATTAAATGGCTGGTGTCAAAACTGTCTACAGTATCTCACAAAAGTGAGTACACCCCTCACATTTTTGTTAATATTTTATTATATCTTATTATGTGACAACACTGAAGAAATTACACTTTGCTACAATGTAAAGTAGTGAGTGTACAGCTTATATAACAGTGTAAATTTGCTGTCCCCTCAAAATAACTCAACACACAGCCATTCATGTCTAAACCGCTTATAGTGCAAGTATGAGGGTAAATGGCGCTACCTATATAATGAAAGGCGACAGACCTGTTCACTTGTTAGGTGCTATGTGCCTCTGTAGTGACTATTGAGTGTGCATATACCAATAGTGCAATCCTAATAAATTACCAATGTGCATGTGCTAGTGTTGCAAAACTCACTAGGTTGCCAAATAAACTAGATATAAATAAATGTTTAGAAGTGATACAAAAAACGTGATACTACAATAACAAAAATACAGGTATATGAAAATAAATAAATAAATCAAATAAAAATCAAATAAAAATAATAAATAGTCCCAAAAGTGTAAGACAAATATAAAATATTAAAAAATAGTTGAAATTATATGAACTGACCCCAAAAAATTAGCGTGCCAAGTCCAAAAAATACTTAAAAAAATTCTATCCAACCAAAATCTTATGTGATAGTTAAGTGCTTGGTGACGATACACAGGAACAAAATCCAGGTGACTTTTAAGTGCTGCCCCTCTTGGGTCCCCACTCACCAGCTCACTCTCCCTCTCTCATACTGGTCACTGGAAATTCAACATGGCACCTCATGGCAAAGAACTCTCTGCGGATCTGAAAAAAAGAATTGTTGCTCTACATAAAGCTGACATAGGCTATAAGAAGATTGGCAAGACCCTGAAACTGAGCTGCAGCATGGTAACCAAGACCATACAGTGGTTTAACAGGACAGGTTCCACTCAGAACAAGCCTCGCCATGGTCTACCAAAGAAGTTGAGTGCATGTGCTCAGCGTCATATCCAGAGGTTGTCTTTGGGAAATAGACAGGTCAGCCTGTCAGTGCTGAGACCATCACTGCATCAAATTGGTCTGCATGGCTGTCATCCCAGAAGGAAGCCTTTTCTAAAGATGATGCACAGGAAAGCCCGCAAACAGTTTGCTGAAGACAAGCAGACTAAGGACATGGATTAATGGAACCATGTCCTGTGGTCTGGTGAGACTTAGATAAACTTATTTGGTTCAGATGGTGCCAAGCGTGTGTGGTGGCAACCAGGTGAGGAGTACAAAGACAAGTGTGCCTACAGTCAAGCATGGTGGTGGGTGTGTCATGGTCTGGGGCTGCATGAGTGCTGCCGGAACTGGGGAGCTACAGTTCATTGTGGAAACCATGAATGCCAACATGTACTGTGACATACTGAAGCAGAGCCTGATCCCCTCCCTTTGGAGACTGGGCCGCAGGGCAGTATTTCAACATGATAACTACCCCCAAACACACCTCCAAGACAACCACTGCCTTGCTAAAGAAGCTGAGGATAAAGGTGATGGACTGGCCAAGCATGTCTCCAGACCTAAACCTTATTGAGTATCTGTGGGGCATCCCAATTTGGACATTTTCACTTAGGGGTGTACTCACTTTTGTTGCCAGCAGTTTAGACATTAATGGCTGTGTGTTGAGTTATTTTGAGGGGACAACAAATTTACACTGTTATACAAGTTTTACACTCACTACTTTGTAGCAAAGTGTCCTTTCTTCAGTGTTGTCACATGAAAAGATATTTTTACAAAAAATGTGAGGGGTGTACTGTATATAAAATATATGAGTTTCACTTTTTGAATTGAGTTACTTTAAAAAAAACTTTTTGAACTTTTTGATGATATTCTAATTTTATAAGCTGCACCTCAGTGGTGTTCCATTTTTTTTTTAGGGGGGGGGGGGGCGGCAAACAAATCCCATTTCACATCCCAAGTTCACAGAGAGAACTGACCAGGGCAGATAGGCGACCTTGGGATTTCAGTTTTACATTTTGACATTACAACAAAAGAGAGCAAAAAAAAGAAAAGCTATAAGAAGGGTTCATCTTACATGGTCCCAAGGAAAACAATAAGAGAAACAATAAGATATAACAACATATTGTATTAGCAGAGATACCTCCCTTGTCTCGGACATTAGGTCCATGTGGGCAGACCTCCCTCCCCTACAGGGATAGAATAGGAGGATCCCAATCTTAACTAGGATCGATAAGTAGTGCATACATGACTCAAAGTTTGTTTAAAACATATGACATCTAGAGATAGCATGAACTATTATGAATTAGGTTACCGCTCATATCTCCATAACAAGAATAAAAATGTACCAAATGTAAAAAAATTTTCACTCCTGGTTGGTTCCTGATTGCATGCAACCTTAATAGGGTTGTTGACCATAGAACGTTGGTTCGTTTGGACATTCGCTTAAATGCTGGGTCTTCCAGGGCCAATAATGCAATGTCTAAGCTAGTCGAGTGTCAGGGCTGGGCTCAGCCCTTCCTTCTCTGAGCTGGCCGCTCAGCTGTTGGCTAATTGCCAGCTCCTATCTCTCCACAGTGACTTACCTGTTGATGATATCCTGCTTGGCAGTTCTGCCTACTTAAGCTGTCCAGCCCAGATGATCATTGCGTTCGCCTTGGTCAACATCACAGAGATCTCCTGTGTTCCTGTTAAAGTATTGCTTGGCTGACATTCCTTCTGGCTCCAGATCCTGCTTGCTGTTCCACTAAGCTGATCCCTGGCTCCCCGACTTTCTGGCTTGTCTGACTATACGTTCCGGTTACCGAACTCTGGCTATGTTTTGACTACATTTGTTCTATTTACTTTAATTATTAAACAAGTGTGATTTAACTGTACTTCTGTCTCGGTCTGATTCATGGCTTCTCACAGTAGGCGAAGGCCATGAATTCAGAAGATGCAGTTAATCCACTTGTTGGTAATATTTTTTCCAGATTGGATGAGCAGGATCACCGCATGGATCAGTTTGCCATGGCGTTACAAACACTCCTGAGTCGCACGGCTCACCTGGAATCTCCCATTGTGGCTGCTCCGGTACAACCTGTGTTGCAGGCCGTCCCTGCTGCTGCTCCAGTCTCGAGTATTACCTCTATAAGAGCTGTGTCTGGTTCCTCTCCGCTTCTCCAGCGATTTGGGGGCAATTCAGTCCAATGCAGAGGGTTTCTCAACCAGGTTGAGATATACTTTGAGATGCCGCCCCAGGCACTTCGCACGGACAGAATCAAAGTAGGTTTTGTGATATCTTTGCTTTCTGAGAGAGCCTTGCCCTGGGCAAACCCTCTATGGGAGACGCAAAAACCTGTTGTCTTGAGTTACCCTGACTTTGTGACTTTTAAAAGGGTATTTGATGTTCCCGCGTGCTCTGCTTTTGCTGCCAAGTGCCTCATGTTCAGAGTACGAGAACTGTTGTCGATTACACCATTGAATTCCGTACTCTGGCAGCAGAGATTGCCAGGAACAATGAGGCCCTCGTGGCTGCTTTTTCTCGTGGTCTCTCGGATACCATCAAGGATGAGATAGCAGCCCGAGTTATAACCAATGAGCTGGAGAAGTTGATCATGTTTGCCATCTTCATTGACTCCAGATTCAGAGAAAGACTCTCTCTTAAGGAGCGCTTGCGGAAGCCTCCTGTACATTTGTCTCTGAGCTTTGCAGTCCCACCCTTGCCTCTCTCACCTCCCAAGCCTCCTGGTAACGAGTCGGTCAGTGAAGGTGAACCCATGCACTTGGGCTTCACACGTCTCTCTGCGGATGAGAGAACCCTTCGGAGGAGGGAGAGATTGTGCCTTTATTGTGGCCAGGCAGGTCACTTTTTGAAGTCTTGTCCTACCCATCCAGGGAACGCCAAAACCTTGAGGTCCTGTCACGGACAGACCTTAAATGGCGTTGTTTCGTCCCCAGTTATCCAAAAGGATATGCCCCTGGTTTTAGTTACCCTTTCTTGGACTGAGTCGTCTGTCGAGATACAGGCTCTAATCGACTCTGGGGCTGCAGGCCTGTTCATTGATGCTGTCTTTGTATCAAAGCACTCGATTCTGCTGCAGCTGCGTGACATTCCACTTGCCATTGAGGCTCTTGACGGGAGACCTCTACAGCTTGCCCATGTGACTCATGAGACTGCTCCATTATCCATGGCCGTAGGGGCTCTTCACCACAAGATAATCCAATTCCAAGTTATTTCCTCACCTAAGTTTCCTCTGGTTATTGGTTATCCTTGGTTACAAAGGCACTATCCCTCTTTTGATTGGCTCCGTGCTGAGGTTCTCTCCTGGTCACCACAATGCAGTAAGACATGCTTCCAGAAGGTAGCCAAGGTCCTGTGCACCTCTTTACTCTCCTCCCTGCTGGAGGAGTACCGCAATTTTAGCAATGTCTTTGACAAAGGTCAAGCCAGTAGTTTGCCTCCACACCGGTCATATGATTGCGCAATTGACCTTCAACCTGGTGCCATACCCCCTCGTGGCCGGGTTTACCCTTTGTCGGTCTTGAGGATAAGGCCATGGAGGAGTATGTTGCAGACGCACTCTCTCAAGGTTTCATCCGCAAATCCTTGTCTCCTGCTGGTGCTGGTTTCTACTTTGTGAAGAAGAAGAGTGGTGAACTGAGACCTTGTAATGATTATAGGGGTCTCAATTGTTTCACGATTAAGAATGCCTATCCGATTCCATTGATTACGAAGTTATTTGACCGACTCAAAGAAGAACGGTTTTCACGAAGCTTGATTTGAGAGGGGCATACAATCTCGTGAGGATTAAGGATGGCGACGAGTGGAAAACTGCATTTAATACCAGAACAGGCCATTATGAGTACCTCGTAATGCCTTTTGGTCTTTGTAACGTCCCGGCAGTTTTCCAGAAATTTATTAACAATGTCCTCTGAGATTTGTTGCAGTTATGTGTGGTGGTTTATCTCGACGATATCCTCATATTTTCCAAGTCCCTGGAGAGCCACCACACAGATGTCTGTCGTGTGCTTCAGAAATTAAGAGAGAACAATCTCTATTGTAAATTGGAGAAGTGTGAATTCCATCGTGAACAGGTTAAATTCCTGGTTTATGTCATTTCCACTGCTGGTTTTTCGATGGACTCAGAGAAACTTTCAGCAGTCCTACAGTGGCCCCGACCTGTGGGTTTACGTCCTCTGCAGCCTTTCCTGGGCTTTGCCAGCTATTATCAGAAGTTTATTTGTAACTTCTCGTCTCTGGTCAATTCCCCCAAACTGATATGACCAGAAAGGACAGTAACCCACAGAGTCTCTGGAGTCCATTAAGGCCTTTGAGAGTCTCAAGGCTGCCTTTGTTTCTGCTCCTGTGTTGGCACATCCCGATCCAACGTTACCTTTTATCTTTGAGATTGATGCTTCTGAGACTGGAGTTGGCGCCCTTCTGTCTCAGTGTCCTACCTCTGAGAGTGCTTTGCATCCTTTTGGCTACTTTTCCAAGAAATTGTCACCTGCGGAGTGCAATTACGAGATTGGTGACAGAGAGCTTTTAGTGATCATTTTAGCCCTGAAAGAATAGAGACATCTCCTCGAAGGTACCACTGTGCCGGTTCTCATTCTTACTGACCATAAGAATCTCACTCTCTTGTCTTAGGCTAAATGCCTGCCTGCCAGAAGGGCGCGATGGGCTCTTTTCTTGTCAAGTTTCAATTACATTGTCTCATTTTTACCCGGTACTAAGAATGCAAGGGCTGACGCTTTGTGACCACAATTTTCCTCCACTTCCAAGATGGAGTCGGTTCCGGTTCTTGTGATTCCTCCTGATCATATTCTGGCTATGGTTCGCACCAGTCTCACTTCTCCTTTGGGTGGCAAAATTCTTTCTGCTCAGGTCCATGCTCCTCCTGAGAAACCTTGTGACCACTGCTTTGTCCCAGGGAGTCTCTGTACTGCCGTGCTCTAGATTTACCATTCTCCCAAGGCTGCTGGCCACCCTGGGAAGAATCAACTCTTTTGGGCCATTTTCCAACAATTCTGGTTGCCTAGCCTACGTGCTGATGTAACCACCTTCGTAGCTGCCTGTTCCATGTGTGCTCAGAGTAAGACTCCACGACACCTTCCAGTGGGTCTCCTACAACCCATACACAATGGAGAGAGCTCCTGGACCCACATGTCTATGCATTTCATTGTGGAGTTACCCAATTCCCAGGGCAACACAGTTATCTTTATGGTGATTGACCATTTCTTATTGTATTCCACTTAAGAAGTTGCCCACTTCTAAGCAACTGGCTTACATTTTTGCTCGGGAGATCTTTTACTTACATGGGCTACCCAAGGTGATTGTCTCGGAGAGGGGTAGTCAGTTTGTGTCCCGGTTCTGGTGAGCCTTTTGTGCACAGTTCGGAATTCAGCTTGGTTTCTCCTCTGCATATCACCCGCAGTCTAATGGGGCCGCAGAACAAGCCAATCAGTCCTTGGAGCAATTCCTACGTTGCAATATTTCTGACCATCATAACAACTGGTCAGACCTCTTACCATGGGCAGAGTTTGCTCACAATAGTGCCTTGAATTCCGCTTCCCGATTGTCCCCGTTTATGGCGAACTATGGTTTCCAACCTTCCATGTTGCCTGACTCATTTGTTACACAGAGTATTCCTGCTTTAGGAGGAGCATCTCCGTGGTCTTCGTTGCACTTAGGCACAAGTCCAGGAGGCTTTGCCACATGCTAATGATAGGTACAGACTCCATGCTGACCGGAGACGCCTACCAGGTTGAGGACAGGGTCTGGCTGTCATCTCGCAACCTTTGACTTTGTGTTCTCACCTCGGGAAAAGGCTACGGGGCTCTGGAGAGAAACCCAGAGGTAAAGGTACAGGTACCATCTGCAGGAGAAAGAATATGCAGCCAATATTGTCATCTTAATAATATTTGTGCCACTGACCTATGTGAAGGTTGCTCTGTCCAAAGACTGCAAATCTTGGCGAATCTTCCTAAGTAGGTGGACATAGTTATGTGTGTAAAGGGAATCTAAGCAATCAGTGAGTTGGACGCCCAAGTATAGCATGGAGGGGGGTGTCCATGTGAAAGGGAAGGATCCCTTCAAGGAGGAAGCCAGAGTAGAGGAAACAGTGATCGGCAGAATCTCAGATTTGGTGTAATTAATCAGAAAATTGGACACTTCACTATAAGCTGACAGTTCTCTCATCAGGTTCGGCAACAAGCCAAGAGGGTCCACGACGTGAAAAAAGGACATCGTCTGCATATACAGAACGCTTATGTTCCAGAGAATAGACATGTACAATTCAGTTAGTTACAAATGAGTTTTTTTTTTTAACGAATTTAGATAAATTTGTTAATTCGAAAATATCCGAATTTCCGAATTTTTGAATTTCAGAATTTATTTAAAGATTCGGAAATTGGAAAATTCGAAATTCGAAAATTTGAAAATTCAGAAATTCGTAAATTCAAAATTCGGAAATTCAAAAATCCAGAAATTTGAAATTTCGGAAATACGGAAACACGGAAATTCGAAAAAATTCGGAAATCCAAAAATAGGAATGAATACCCGGAAATTAAAAAAAAATTCAGAAATCCAAAAATAAGGATGATAATCCGAAAATTCAAAAGAACGAAAATCAGAAAATAAGAACAAAATCTGAAAATTCAAAAGCCCAAAAACTTGAAAATCTGAAATAATAACTAACTAATAATAACTTAACTATTACTATTTTTTTTTTTTTTTTTTTAATACATTTTTAAGTTTTGTCAGTTTACAAAGATATACATCATGTTTACATATAGCAGTAGATATTGTAAACCGTAATATAAACAATAAAGACTAACAGATTCATATAACTTTGCAGTCGTAATACAATTCCCTGAAATAAGAGGAGTAGAGCAAGGCAGGAGAGACTATATTCCTCCACTAGTCACCCCGTATAGGATTAACTATTATGCCGCGTACACACTACAAAAGTCCGACGGACGCCGACGGACTAAAGCTGGCTGACAATCCGATCGTGTGTGGGCTTCCCCGGACTTTCAGCGGACTTTCAGCGGACTTTCAGCAGACTTTTCCAGCCTCAAATCTGACGGACTTTAAATTTGAAACATGCTTCAAATCTTTACGTCGTAACTACGCCGGACCCAGAAATCCGCTCGTCTGTGTGCTAGTCCGACGGACAAAAACCCACGCTAGGGCAGCTATTGGCTACTGGCTATCAACTTCCTTATTTTAGTCCGGTCGTACGTCATCACGTACGAATCAGTCGGACTTTTGTGTGATCGTATGTAGGCAAGTCCGTTCGTAAGAAAGTCTGCCGCAAGTCCGCCAAAAGTCCGCCAAAAGTCCGTCGAAAGTCTGTCGGACAGGCTGTCGGACTTTTGTAGACGAAAAGTCCGAGTGTGTGTACGCGGCATTACTATTAAAGTATAGGTATTGGATTTTCCTTTCAAATTTGGCTGTTAGTGAACGTAACGAATAAGAATTTAACCGAAGTTACAAATTATCTGTAATAACGAATGCCATATCTAAATGAATGGAACGTAACAAATTAATAATAATAAATAACAATAATAATAATAACTTATTATTATTATTATTATTTATTATTATTTAGTTTTGTTCCATTTGTTTAGATGCAGCATTCTTTATTTTGGATAATTCGTAACTATAGATAAATTTGTATTCGTTACGTTCACTAACAGCAAAATTTGAAAGGAAATTCCAATACCTATAATTTAATAGTTAGCTAGTTATTATTAGGGATGAGCCCGATGTTCCCACCGAACAGCGAACATTATGCGGTGTTCGTGGGAAATTCAAAAGCGGCGGAACCCCGTTAAAGTCTATGGGACTAAGTCTAAGTTTTAAAAACTAAAGTTTTTTCGGGAGCAGTAATTTTAATAATATTTAAAGTGAAACAATAAAAATTAAATATTCCTTTAATTATCGTGCCTGGGGGGTGTCTATCGGAGACGTATCTAGGGTATGGCAGCCATGGCAAGTGCCATGGGCGCCATACGGGGGGGGGGGGGGGCGGCAAAAAAGCCGCCCCCCCCGCACAAAAAATAAAGTCCCACCCATCCTCTCGCAGCCGCCTCCCCCTCTAATCTTGTCCCCGGCTCCACGACCGCCCTACTGGAGCGCGGCGCTGGCACAGCAAATGAGCAAGTGAGGAGGTCAGGAGGGAAGCCAGCGACAGGCGCCCCCCATGACGGCCGATGGGTTGGTCTGGCCGGGACGTCTATGTTGGGATACAGTAACTGGGGGAGGCGGAGCCTAATGCCCTGCCTACCCTCCTCTGCGCAGCTGCTTCAGCTTCTCTTCTGGTGGGTCTCTCGGGCCGGGTCTGTGTGATGTGCTGACACCCAAACATGGAGGCTGGAGACCAGGAGAAGAGAGAGACATCGGAGAGAAGAAAAACAATTGGAACCCCCCCCAGGCAGCAGCAGCAGGTACTAGTACTGTACAGCACCTGTCACCATGATATTGATCATCTTGTGCATGTGTACAGTGTACCAGTAACCAGCACCAACTTCAAAGCAAGCAATCTAGTGCTCAAACAATTTGGATTAAATAAATATGCTTAGCCATAGATATCATAAAGTGTAAAAAAGTGATTTGTGTTAGTAGTACCTGCTGTTGCACAAATCACTTTATTACACTTTATTTATGATAGCTATGGCTAGGCATATTTATTTAATCCATATTGAGCACTATATTTGATTGGCTACTTGCTTCTGCTTGGGCCTGGCATACACACAAAATCACACATGATGATGACTTAGACCCCTTTCACACTGAGCTGCCCCGGGTGTCAGCGGGAAAGCGACGCTATTGTAGTGCCGCTTTACCGTCGTTTTAGCAGCGCTATTCGGCCACAAGCGGGGCGGTTTTAACCCCCCACTAGCGGCTGAAAAGGGGGTAAATCCACCCGCAAAATGCCGCTGCAGCAGCGCTTTGCCGACGGTATGGCGGCGCTGCCCCATTGTTTTCAATGGGCAGGAGCAGTGGAGGAGCGGTGATGTTACTGTATTTTTGGGTGCTGGTTAGGCCGCATTTATGGGTGGTGATGTTACTGTATTTTTGGGTGCTGGTTAGGCCGCATTTATGGGTGCTGGTGAGGCCGCATTTATGGGTGCTGATGTTACTGTATTTTTGGGTGCTGGTTAGGCCGCATTTATGGGTGCTGATGTTACTGTATTTTTGGGTGCTGGTGAGGCCGCATTTATGGGTGCTGATGTTACTGTATTTTTGGGTGCTGGTGAGGCCGCATTTATGGGGGCTGATGTTACTGTATTTTTGGGTGCTGGTGAGGCCGCATTTATGGGTGCTGATGTTACTGTATTTTTGGGTGCTGGTGAGGCCGCATTTATGGGTGCTGATGTTACTCTATTTTTGGGTGCTGGTGAGGCCGCATTTATGGGTGCTGATGTTACTCTATTTTTGGGTGCTGGTGAGGCCGCATTTATGGGTGCTGATGTTACTGTATTTTTGGGTGCTGGTGAGGCCGCATTTATGGGTGCTGATGTTACTGTATTTTTGGGTGCTGGTGAGGCCGCATTTATGGGTGCTGATGTTACTGTATTTTTGGGTGCTGGTGAGGCCGCATTTATGGGTGCTGATGTTACTGTATTTTTGGGTGCTGGTGAGGCCGCATTTATGGGTGATGATATTACTGTATTTTTGGGTGCTGGTTAGGCCGCATTTACGGGTGCTGATGTTACTGTATTTTTGGGTGCTGGTTAGGCCGCATTTATGGGTGCTGATGTTACTGTATTTTTGGGTGCTGGTGAGGCCGCATTTATGGGTGCTGATGTTACTGCATTTATGGGTGCTGGTGAGGCCACATTAATGGGTGCTGATGTTACTGCTTTTTTTTTAGGTGCTGGTAAGGCCGCATTTATGGGTGCTGATGTTTCTGCATTTATGGGTGCTGGTGAGGCCGCATTTATGGGTGCTGATGTTACTGCTTTTTTTTAGGTGTTGGTAAGGCCACATTTATGGGTGCTGATGTTACTGTATTTATGGGTGCTGATGTTACAGCATTTATGGGTGCTGGTGAGGCCGCATTTATGGGTGCATTTTTGGGTGCTGGTGAGGCCGCATTTATGGGTTCTGATGTTACTGCATTTATGGGTGCTGATGTTACTGCATATATGGGTACTGATGTTACTGTATTTATGGGTGCTGATGTTACTGCATTTATTGGTGCTGATGTTACTGCATTTGTGGGTGCTGATGTTACTGCATTTATGGGTGCTGATGTTACTGCATTTATGGGTACTGATGTTACTGTATTTATGGGTGCTGATGTTACTGCATTTATGGGTACTGATGTTACTGTATTTATGGGTGCTGATGTTACTGTATTTATGGGTGCTGATGTAAGTGCATTTTTGGGTGCTGGTGTGGCCGCATTTATGGGCGGAGTCAGGGGTGGAGCCGGGGGGGGATGAGACAAAATGAGGTTTCACCTGGGGTGTCAAAAATCCTCTGTCCTTGTCGCACTGCATCCCTCTCTGTCTGTCTCCAGTGTTCCCCGATTGTGTGTTAGTGTGTGTCATTGTTTTTGTATGAGTTACTGTGTGCACCAATGTATTTTAATGAGTGTGAGTGTGCCAGTGGGTTGACATCATCAGTGATTTTTGTATCAGTGTGTGCCCGCGGGCCATTGTGTGTGTGCCAGTCAGCATGTGTATTTGAGTGTATGGGTCATTGTCACTGAAAGTGTATGTCTTTGAGTATATTAATTATATGTTATGTATGTTATATATGTGTGTATGTGTGTGTGTGTGTATATATATAACTTCTATCAATCTTCAGGTGTATGGCAAAACCATGAAACCTTTCTTGATGAAGAAGAAGGAAAGTGGAGCTGAAGGACGGAAGAGATGAAAGTTGGAGGCAGAGGAAGCCAAGAAGTCAAGCAAGTTCTTCATGACCTTCTTTGAAAAGCCTGGAACAAGTTGTTTGACACCTTCCATGGAGTCCCCTGCACCTGCTACAAGTTTATTAGAATCTGAAGGTGGATCAAGTACAAATGCATCACAAGCCGAGGAGGAAGTCAGATAAATCTGAGTATGAAGAGATTAGAAGGGCAGAGAGAACTTGAACATGACAGGAGGGGAAGACGATGGTGGCGGCGACGTTGTGTTTATTGATGAGATTGAACCTGACGATGCTGAACCTGGTGAATTGGATGGTGTTGAAGAGCCTCAAACTGTCTTACCAGAAGTTATTGAACAGCATGACATTGGACTTCTAAAGTTTGACAAGAAATCTGGAAAAGCAATTCTGCCTGACGCATTGAGAACGAAAATAATAAAGCTGGGTTCAAAGTATTTCCAGAACAGTGAGGGGCCTTTCCTACCAACAAATAACCGCTCAATGAACAAAACTTGGTTCAAGAGGAAATTGGGAAATGGTCGTGGTGAGGAAGTGTCTCGCTCTTGGCTGGTCTATTCCCCTTTTAAAAAGTCTGCATTTTGTATCTGTTGTCTTCTCTATTCCCGGTCAGACCATCAATCCTCATTGGAGCAGGAAAGTGGATTCCTCCAATGGAAAGCACCAGAAAGGATTAGTGTTCATGAAAATACTAAGAACCATCGGGAGTGCTTTACACAGTGGAAAGAAATGGAAAGAAATTTAGCTGAAAACAGAGGAGTAATTGATGTGGAACTTCAGTCACAGATTGAGAAGGAAAAGCAGAAGTGGCGTGATAACTTGAGGAGAATCCTTCATTGCATAAAATTCCTTGCGACTCAGAACCTGGCTTTGTGAGGACATAGGGAGTCACTTTAGCTGGATGATGACACCAATGTGGGAAATTTCCTTGGCCTACTGAAACTACTGGCCATCTTTGACCCTGTCATGAAAGAACACCTCAGTCATGTGGAAAGTCATCCTGGATCCACGTCTTAACTTTCACCAGGTGTTCAGAATGAATTAATTCACATGATGGCATCTACTGTTCGCCAGAATTTACTGAGAAGCATTCGTAAGGCCAAGTACTATGGTCTCATGTTTGACTCAACTCCTGATCAGGCACACCGTGAGCAGATGTCAGAAGTAGTGAGGTACATGGAAGTTGATTTTGAGAGGAAAACGGTCCATGTTAGAGAGTCCTTCCTTATAAAGATAAGCCAGAAGGATGCTAAGAGCTTGGTTGAAGACAACTTGAAACAGCTAGAGAAGGACGGAATGGAGCTACAAGATTGTCGGTCACAGTGCTATGACAACGCTGCTGTGATGGCTGGACACAAAAGTGGTGTTCATCAAAGAATACGTGAAAAAAACAACCTGGCAGTGTTTGTAAATTGCAACAATCACTCTCTCAACTTGGTGGGTGTACATGCAGCCAAGCAGGATACAGTGATGGTCATGTTTTTTGGCACCATCGAAGCTCTCTATGTGTTCTTCTCTCGTTCAACACAGCGCTGGGAAAAACTCAAAAACGCTGTGCCTATGGTTCTTAAGTCAGAGTCTGAAACAAAGTGGAGTGCAAGGACAGAAGCAGTGAAGCTCATCAACAACTGCTTTGAGCAGATAGTTCAAGTTCTCCAGGACATGACAGACAATGAAAACGAGACCAGTGAGAAAAGAAGTGATGCAAGACAGCTGTATAACCGCATGTTGAGTTACGATTTTCTGACTTTGCTAGGATTTTGGAACAAAGTGCTCATTCGCATTGACCGTATTCAAAAGAGGCTGCAGGATCCTAGCATGAACTTCCACGATGCTGCCCTGGATTTGAAAGCCCTTCGAGATCATTTTGATGATGACAGAGAAGTGTTAGTCAGTGAGTCACTCAAAGAAGGATTCAGTCTCTGTCAAGACTGGAATATTGAAGTTGAAAGACGTCAGAGATGAAGGAAACAAATGCCTGGTGAGAACTCAAGAGATGCTGGGTTATCAGCCAAGGAGGAGATAGAAAGAGTCATGAAGGGAACACTCGACCGTCTTCACAGAGAAATGGATGAAAGGTTCAGCCGTTTGCATGACACTGACGCCAAGTTTGGGTTCCTTCTCGATGTCGAGGGACTGTGTTACGGCGCCCACAATAATGACCTAAAAAAGAAGTGTGAACATTTGGGCAAATTCTACAGCTCTGATGTTGATGCACAGCAGCTATATGAAGAAATTTTGGATTGCAGAATGTTGCTATTAAGTCAGGCCAACATGAAAATATCAAGACCTAAAGAGCTTCTCGAATTTATTGTTCAATATGGAGATGAGAGTGTCTTCCCTAATCTTCGCATTGCTATTCAGATAATGCTAACTATTGCAGTTTCCATCCCCAGCTGTGAGAGATCATTTAGCAAGTTAAAACTAATACTTTCGTATTTGAGAGCCTCCATGGGTCAAGACAGACTCTGTGATCTTGCTCTGCTGAGTGTAGAAAGAGAAGAAACAGAAAAAACTGACTTTGAGCACATCATCGACCAGTTTGCATCAGTGAAAGCAAGGAAGGTGCAGTTGTAATTTTTATGTAGTGCCAATCCATGTTTTGTTAATTGGAAGATTAAAAAGTTTGACTTGTAGTTTTATTAGCTGTTTTTTTTGTTAAGGTTATCTGAAAGAAGGGTTTCAAATGTTTTGACAGGGGCGCAGTTTCAGTTCCTGCTATAGGCGCTATTTTCACTAGATACGCCTCTGGTGTCTATAGTATGCTTGTAAAGTGCCACATTTTTCCCATGTTTAGAACAGTACCACAGCTAAATTACATTTCTAAAGGTAAAAAGTCATTCAAAACTGATTGCGGCTGTAATGTATTGTTGGGTCTCGGCAATATGGATAAATCTCATTGAAAAAAACGGCATTAGGTCCCTCCCCCCAGTCCATTACCAGGCACTTTGGGTCTGGTATGAATATTAAGGGGAACCCCAAACCAAAATTGAAAAAAAAATTGCGTGGGGGTCCCCCCAAAAATCCATACCAGGCCCTTCAGGTCTGGTATGGATATTGAAGAGAACCATGTGCCAAATTTTTAAAAAATGGCATAGGGGTCCCCCAAAATCCATACCAGACCCTTTAGGTCTGGTATGGATTTTAAGGGGAAACCTGCACCAAAATTTCAAAAAAATGGCGTAGGTGTCCCTCCAAAATCCTTATCCGAGCACGCAACCTGGCAGGCTGCAGGAAAAGAGGGGGGATGAGAGAGCGCCCCCCCCCGACTGGTACCTGGCCACATGCCCTCAACATGGGGAGGTGCTTTGGAGTCATGGGGACAAGGCCTCATCCCCACAACCCTTGCCCGGTGGTTGTGGGGGTCTGCGGGCGGGGGGCTTATCAGAATCTGGAGGCCCCCTTTAACAAGGGGACTCCCAGATCCCGGCCCCCCTATGTGAATTGGTGAGGGGTATATTGTACCCCCACCAATTCACAAAAAAATGTCAAAAATAGTAAAAAAGAAAGGAGACACTTTGGCACAAGTCCTTTATTAAAAAATAAAAATGTCCAGTGATGTCCATTCATCTTCTATCATGCCACCCGATGAACCGAGAAAAGAAAAAAAAAAACGCAACACCTCCGCCTCCATGGGAGGCTCCCACTGAGTGACGCTTCTTCTCGGTGACAGCTGTTATATAGCTGAGGGCAGGGCCACTCGGTGACATAAACGGGTGACCCCGCCTTACGCCATTTTTTTTTTAAATTTGGCGCAGGGTTCCCCTTAATATCCATACCAGACTTGAAGGGCCTGGTATGGATTTTGGGGGACACCCATGCAATTTTTTTTATTTTGGTTCGGGGTTCCCCTTAATATTCATACCAGACCTAAAGGGCCTGGTAATAGACTGGGGGGGCCCATGCCATTTTTTTTAATGATTTTTATCTATATTGCTGAGACCCATGAATTCATTACAGCCGCGATCAGTTTTGAATTACTTTTTTTTCCTTTAGAAATGTAATTTTGCTGTGGTACTGTTCTAAACATGGGAAAAATGCTCCACTTTACAAGCATACTATAGACACCTCCTAGGCACAATATTTAAAGGAATATTTCATTTTTATTGTTTCACTTTAAGCATTTTTAAAATCACTGCTCCCGAAAAAACAGCTGTTTTTAAAACTTTTTTTGCATTGATACATGTCCCCTGGGGCAGGACCCAGGTCACCAAACACTTTTAATGGCAATAACTTGCATATAAGCCTTTAAAATGAGCACTTTTGCTTTTTCAGGTTCGTGTCCCATAGACTTTAATGGTGTTCGTGTGTTCATAGGAATTTTTTGCCTGAAACTGGGGAGGGGTTTTCAGCTCATCTTTAGTTATTATTTAGAATTTTTTGATTTTTTGATTTTCGTTCTTTCTAATTTTCGGGTTTTTCCTTTTTTATTTTAGGATTTTTGAATTTTCTGATTTTTGAATTTCCAAACTTCAGAATTTCAAAATTTCTGAATTTTGGAATTTACGAATTTCTGAATTCCGAATTTTCAAATTTCTGAATTTCTGAATTTTCAAATATCCGAATTCCGAATTTTCGAATTTACGAATTGCGAAATTTCGAATGTCCGAATGTACGAATTTTCGATTTTCGGATTTACGAATTCCGAATTTTCAAGTTTACAAATATACTAATTTTTGGAATTTTCGAATTTATGAATTTTCGAATTTACGAAAAACAACAAAAAACGAATGAAATGAAAACGAACAAATTTTTTGGCAGTGCAAATGTCTACCAGAGAACCCACAGAAGCCCCCTTAATGTTCGGGTTAGATCAGATTTTCCGTAGCAGCGGTTCCAAGACCAATGCGAATAGGAGGGGTGAAAGTGGACACTCATGTCTCGTGCCATTCTGGATGGAGAACAAAGAAGAAAGGCTGCTGTTCACCCTAACCTGAGCAGTGGGTGATGTGTGTAACGCCGAGATCCAGCGCAACATGTCTGGACCTAAACCTAACCACACCAACCTGCGTTAAGGAGATCCCAGTCGACGTGATCAAACGCCTTCTCTGCGTCGGTAGATAGGATCAAATGGGAGGCAAATGATCACACGTACGAGCCCAGTGGATGAGCTGGAGAGCCCTTATAGAGTTATCCCTAGCCTTACGACCCATAATAAAGCCTGTCTGATCGGCAATGGATTATGTCAGGAAGGAGATGTTTAAGGCGATTGGCAAGTATTTTAGCGAATAACTTGAGGTCTGTATTCAGTAAGGAAATAGGGCGGTAACTTAGGGGGAAAGTGTGGTCTTTCCCCTCCTTCAGGAGAACAGTGATGTGAGCCAGTAAAGCCCCCTGCGGGAGACGCCTATTAGTGGCAAGAGAATTAAAAAATGTACACAAAGGGGCCTGGAGCTGATCAAAGAACTTTCGATAGTGAGCCTTTGTAAAGCCATCAGGCCCTGGGCTTTTCCTGTCAGGGAGAGACTTCACAGTAACCAACAACTTGATTGTGAATTTGGGAAGCTCAAGTCCTGCTTGCTGTTCAGGGGATACATTGGGGAGCCCTACAGAGGAAAGGTAAGCTTTAGCTTTAATACGGGATTGCTTAAGTGCTACTTCCGTCGGTGAGGAGGCAGAATCTAGATTGTACAGGGCTGCATAATAATTGCAAAACATTGAAGCAATGCTGTACCTTCACTCCTAACGGAAATTGTAGCTTATGGACATGGTTAGTAACATGTTGCTTATGTAACGCCTTCCCCAGAAGCCTACCGCATTTGTTGACATTCTCATAATACTTATGAACAATGTATTGTAACTGTCGGTAAATTCTGCGATCCAAAAGTTTTGAGAAAAGTGCTCACAATTCTGTCAGATGGCGAAACGCCTCAAGGTCTAACGTTTATGGCACAACTCTGCCCGTTGCAAAGCCCAAAAAACTCTCTGGAAGTCCACCTGTCTCTCCTTCTTCAGTTTGGTGCCAAAAGCAATAAGGGTGCCACACACTACAGCCTTATGACCTTCCCATAAAATACCATCACTGACCTCTCCATTAGCATTCTCTGCAAAATAATGAGATAGAGTCTCCTATGCTCCCGAAACCACCCCCAAATCATCCAAAAAGTGCTCGTTTAACCTCCAGGACCATGTTCTGGCTGCCGGCAAGAGAGAAAAGATCAGAGATAGTAATCTGGTCAATAGTGGAGTCTATCAACAGATCAAGGGTGCTCTGATTAACCAGCAGGAGATTGATTCTAGTATATACCCTATGAACACTAGAGTAGTAGCTGTAATCCTTCTCGGAAGCGTGTAATGCCCTCCAGCAATCGACTAGAGTGTGGCTCTGAAGGGCCTTATGAAAATGCTTCAAGAAGGCACAGGAGTGAGTCGATCTGCTCGCAGAGGTATCTAAATAAGGATCAGGACTAACATTGAAGTCCTCCCTAGAATTAGTCTACCCTCCCGGAAGTCCACCAAGTTGTCAAGAACTGAATCAATAAACAAGAGTTTGGAGCGTACAGTGTGGAGAATGTGTACATCTAGCCATGATAGTGCCTTTCAGGAAAATAAAACTCCCCTGGGAATCAACATAATGGTCAGAGGGTTGAAACAGGCAATTCTTATGGATGGCAATAGCCGTACCTCAGAATTTCGGTTTTGGGGGGTTACTTAAATACCAGTGCGGAAAGATGTGGGTGGGTAGCTTAGGAATTGAGAAATTTGTGAAGTGGGTCTCCTGCAGAAACAGCACCTAAGCTCAGGCCCAGCTGAGAAAAGAAGTGTGGAAAATCCTCTTGGGTGCCTAAAGTGGCAGATTTTCCATCTCGTCCTGCCTGAAGACTAAAGGGGAACCCTCACCGATATGTAATGCCAGCTTGTCATAAGGCTTTCAGGAGAGAATGGAGTGCCCTGCGTTGCAATAGTTTGCGGCAATAGTTGCGGCGGAATAAGCGAGCACCGTCAAAGTCAAAGAAGGGGCGTTTTTGCATGTGCTGCATGATTTGCTCCTTGACCGTATACTTGTGTAGTTTACAAATAATGTCACAGGGATTCTCAGCATCCAATGAGGGGGGTCTGAGGGCCCTATGTGCCCTATCGATCTCAACTGCTTGCAGAAACCATGAATCAGACTGAGACAGAAGTACAGTTACTGTAAATCACACTTGTTTAATAATAATAAAAAAAGGTAAACAGAGTAAATGTAGCCAAAACATAGCCAGAGTTCAGGAACCGGAAAGAATAGACAAGCCAAAATGTCAGGGTGCCAGAGATGAGCATAGTAGAACAGCAAGCATGATCTGGAGCCAGAAGGAATGTCAGCCAAGCAAGTCTTTGACAGGAACACAGGAGAGCATCTCTAGAGATGTGACCAAGGCGAAGGCAGAGATCATCTGGACTGGACGGCTTAAGTAGGCAGGACTGATGAGCAGGATATCATCAACAGGTGAGTCACTGTGGAGAGATAGGAGCTGGCAATTAGCCAACAGCTGAGTGACCAGCTTTCAGAAGGAAAGGCTGAGCCCAGCCCTGTCAGTACCCCCTCTTCAATGACCCCTCCCCCTTCGAGGACCACCAGGCCTGAGGGGAAAATGTCTATGGTAATCAAGGAGGAGGACAGGGGCATGTATGTCCGAGGATGAGACCCAAGAGCGTTCCTCTGGACCGTACCCTTTCCAATGCACCAGGTACTGTATGCGCCCACGGAACCTACGGGAGTCAACAATGGAATGGGCCCAATAAACCGAGGTGCGAACTTTAGAGAGGGAACACTAGGTTGGAGGTTGCGAGATGACAGCCAGACCCTGTCCCCAACCTGGTAGGAAGGCACAGGCAGGAATCTGCGGTCAGTATGGAGTCTCTACTTAACATTAGCATGTTGCAAAGCCCCCTGGACTTGTGCCCAAGTGGAACGAAGACCACGGAGATGCTCCTCTTACGCAGAAATACTCTGTGGAACAAATGAGTCAGGCAACATGGAAGGTTGGAAACCATAGTTCACCATAAACAGGGACAATAGGGAAGCAGAATTCAAGGCACTATTGTGAGCAAACTCCGCCCACGGTAAGATAACAGTGTTGCCCTGTGAGTTGGGTAACTCCATAATGAAATCCATAGTCAGGTGGGTCCAGGGCCTCTCTCCATTGGGTATGGGTTGTAGGAGGCCCACTGAAAGGAGTCGTGGAGTCTTACTCTGAGCACACACGGAACAGGCAGCTATGAAGGCGGTTACATCAGCACGCAGACTAGGCCACAAGAATTGTTTGGAAATGGTCCAAGAGAATTGATTCTTCCCAGGGTGGCCAGCAGCCTTGGGAGAATGGTAAGTCTAGAGCACGGCAGTACAGAGATTCTCTGGGACAAAGCAGCAGTCACAAGGTTTCTCAGGAGGAGCATGGACCTGAGCAGCAAGAATTTTGTCAACCAAAGGAGAAGTGAGACTGGTGTAAACCATAGCCAGAATAGGATCAGGAGGAATCACAGGAACCGGAACCAACTTTATCTTGGAAGTGGAGGAAAAATGTCATGACAAAGCGTCAGCCCTTACATTCTTAGTATCAGGTAAGAATGAGACAATGTAATTGAAACTAGACAAGAAAAGAGCCCATTGTGCCCTTCTGGGTGAGAGGCGTTTAGCCTCAGACAAGAATGTGAGATTCTTATGGTCAGTAAGAATGAGAACCGGCACAGTGGTACCTTCGAGGAGATGTCTCTATTCTTTCAGGGCTAAAATGATCGCTAACAGCTCTCTGTCACCAATCTCGTAATTGCACTCCGCAGGTGACAACTTCTTGGAAAAGTAGCCACAAGGATGCATATCGCTCTCAGAGGTAGGACGTTGAGACAGAAGAGCGCCAACTCCAGTCTCAGAAGCATCAACCGCAAGGATAAAAGGTAACGTAGGATCAGGATATGCCAACAAAGGAGCAGAAACAAAGGCAGCCTTGAGACTCTCAAAGGCCTTAATGGACTCTGGAGACTAACTCTGTGGGTTACCGTCCTTTCTGGTCATATCAGTCAGGGGCTTGACCAGAGACGAGAAGTTATGAATAAACTTCCGATAATAGTTGGCTAAGCCAAGAAAACGCTGCAGAGGATGTAAACAAACTGGTCGGGGCCACTGTAGGACTGCTGAAAGTTTCTCTGGGTCCATCGAAAAACCAGCAGTGGAAATGACATAACCCAGGAATTTAACCTGTTTACGATGGAATTCATACTTCTCCAGTTTACAATAGAGATTATTCTCTCTTAGTTTCTGAAGCACACGACAGACATCTGTGTGGTGGCTCTCCAGGGACTTGGAAAATATGAGGATATCGTCGAGATAAACCACCACACATAACTGCAACAAATCTCGGAGGACATCGTTAAAAAATTCCTGGAAAACTGCCGGGATGTTACAAAGACCAAAAGGCATTACGAGATACTCATAATGGCCTGTTATGGTATTAAATGCGGTTTTCCACTCATCACCCTCCTTAATCCACCCAAGATTGTATGCCCCTCTCAAATAAAGCTTTGTGTAAAGCGTTGCAAATAACTCTGTAATCAATGGAATCGGATAGGCATTCTTAATCGTGAAACAATTGAGATCCCTATAATCAATACAAGGTCTCAGTTCATCACTCTTCTTCACAAAGTAGAAAACAGCACCAACAGGAGATGAGGATTTGTGGATGAAACCTTGAGAAAGTGCGTCTACAACAAACTCCTCCATGGCCTTATCCTCCAAGATGGACAAAGGGTAAACCCGGCCACGAGGGGGTATGATGCCAGGTTGAAGGTCAATTGCGCAATCATACGACCGGTGTGGAGGCAAACTACCGGCTTGACCTTTGTCAAAGACATCGCTAAAATCGCGGTACTCCTCTGGCAGGGAGGAGAGTGAAGAGGTGCACAGGACCTTGGCTACCTTCTGGAAGCATGTCTTACTGCATTGTGGTGACCAGGAGAGAACCTCAGCATGGAGCCAATCAAAAGAGGGGTTGTGCCTCTGTAACCAATGATAACCAATAACCAGCGGAAAGGTTAGGTGAGGAAACAACTTGGAATTGGATTATCTCATGGTGAAGAGCCCCTACGGCCATGGACAACGGAACAGTCTCATGAGTCACATGGGCAGGCTGCAGAGGTCTCCCGTCAAGAGCCTCAATGGCAAGTGGAGTGTTACGCAGCTGCAGTGGAATCGAGTGCTTAGATACAAAGGCAGCATCAATGAACAGGCCTGCAGTCCCAGAGTCGATTAGAGCCTGTATCTCGATGGACAACTCAGCCCAAGAAAGGGTAACCGAAAGCAGGGGCTTATCCTACTGGATAACTGGGGACGAAACAACGCCATCTAAGGTTCGGGCGTTCCCTGGACGGGTAGGACAAGACTTCAAAAAGTGACCTGCCTGGCCACAATAAAGGCACAATCTCTCTAAGGGTTCTCTCATCCACAGAGAGATGCGTGAAGTGAACCCAAGTGCATGGGTTCATCTTCACAGACTGACTCTGTACCAGGAGGCATGGGAGGTGAGGGAGGCAAGGGTGGGAATGCAAAGTTCGGAGGCAAATGTACAGGAGGCTTCCACAAGTGCTCCTTAAAAGAGAGTTTTTCTCTGAGTCTGGAGTCAATGAGGATGGCAAACGTGATCAACCTTTCCAGCTCAGTGGGTATATCTTGGGCTGCTATCTCATCCTTGATGGTATCCGAGAGACCATGAGAAAAAGCAGCCACGAGGGCCTCATTATTCCAAGCAACCTCTGCTGCCAGAGTACAGAATTCAATGGCGTAATCGGCAACAGTTCTCGTACTCTGTTTGATGGACATGAGGCACTTGGCAGCAAAAGCAGAGCAGGAATGTCAAATACCCTTTTAAAAGAAGTCACAAACTCAGAGTAACTCAAGACAACAGGTTTTTGCGTCTCCCATAGAGGGTATGCCCAGGCCAAGGCTCTTTGCTTCTGTCCGTGGGAAACGACAACTTCTCAACCTGGTGGAGAAACCCTCTGCATTGGAATGGATCGCCCCCAAATCGCTAGGGAAGCGGAGTGGAACCAGACTTACCTCTTATAGAGGTAATACTCGAGGCGGGTGCCTGCACAGAGACTGGAGCAGCAGCAGGCATGGCCTGCAACACAGGTTGTACTGGAGCAGCCAAGGTGGGAGATTCCAGGTGAGCCGTGCAACTCAGGAGCGTTTGTAACGCCATGGCAAACTGATCCATGTGATGATCGTGCTCATCCTATCTGGAAGAAATATTACCAACAAGTGGATTGACTGCATCTCCTGAATTCATGGCCTTCGCCTACTGTCAGAAACCAAGAATCAGACTGAGACAGAAGTACAGTTAAATCACACTTGTTTAATAATAATAAAAAAAAGTTAAACAGAGTAAACGTTGTCAAAACATAGCCAGAGTTCAGGAACCAGAACGGATAGTCAGACAAGCCAAAACATCAGGGAGCCAGAGATGAGCGTAGTAGAACAGCAAGCAGGATCTGGAGCCAAAAGGAATGCCAAGTCTTTAACAGGAACACAGGAGAGCATCTCTAGAGATGTGACTAAGGCGAAGGCAGAGATCATCTGGACTGGACGGCTTAAGTAGGCAGGACTTACGAGCAGGATATCATCAACAGGTGAGTCACTGTGGAGAGATAGGAGCTGGCAATTAGCCAACAGCTGAGAGGCCCGCTTTGAAAAGGAAGGGCTGAGCCCAGCCCTGACACTGCTTCAGCTGGGGAGAGGCCCAGTATCTCCCTAAATATTCCTTGCAATGTGGGGACAATAAGGGGGATTTACTGAGACTGCAGAGTGCAAAATCTGGTGCAGCTCTGCATAAAAACCAAACAGCTTCCAGGTTTTATTGCCAAGGCTTAATCAAACAAACTGAACCTAGAAGCTGATTAGCCACCATGCTCAGCTGCACCAGATTCTGAATGCTCTAGTTGTAGTAAATCTCCCCCAATGTCCTTAGCTGCTGTTGCTTCGGGTAACCCCTGGATGCGGATATTAGAGCGGTGACTATGATTTTCGTAATCATCTAGCTGAGATATGAGAGTCTCAAGTCTCTGGTCCTGAGACTTACGGCATACTTGGTCCTGCGGACCAGAGTCCGTCAGACAATTCGATCGTGTGTGGACTCCAGCGGACTTTTTTTCCCCAAAAGTTCAACAGACCTAGAAATGAAACATGTTTCAAATCTTTTCGACGGACTCGAGTCCGGTCAAAAAGTCCGCTCGTCTGTATGCTAGTCCTACAGACAAAAAAAACGACGCTAGGGCAGCTATTGGCTACTGGCTATGAACTTCCTTGTTTTAGTCCGGTCGTACGTCATCATGTACGTATCCGTCGGACTTTGGTTGATCATGTGTCCGCCGGACAAATTCTGCCGTAAAATCCGGTCGTGTGTATGCGGCAATACACTTATCCCTGAGCTGAGTGATAGCTGGGATTGTATCTTCCACCTTCTGCTCTAAAGTTTCCAGCCTAGAGCCTAAATGAGTGGAGTCCACCTTCAGCTGCTCAATGTCCTGCCTGAAGGCCTTCTCCACCCTACAGGCAAAACGTTCCAGATCGTCCTTGTGGGGAGGGACCATATATGCTGTTTCAGATCCCGGTCACCCACCAGCTCTGAAATATCCAAACCCCACTCTTGTGAGGCTGAAGAGCCAGGGGAGGCAGTGGGAGCCATGTCTCTTACCAGCTGTGGAGACGTGATTTGGAGAAACAGCAGGGTGCTGAGATGTTCTGGTCGCTGCTGCAGCGTCCCTTCCACAATTTTTTCTGAGCGCCATCTTGGATGTCCCACCATGTGGCTGCTCCCAGTCGCCGCCAAAGAAGGAGTTTATGGAGCCCTTGCCCCGCTTGTCGGACCCACGTGACTACGAGGAGGCTCTCTGGTGCTGAGACATCGTGGTGGGCATCGTGATTGTGCAGTAATTCCGCCAGTACGTGCTAATGTAGCTGCGGTCTGTGAGGAGCTCTGGAGACCTGCTTCCTCGCTCGGTCATATCCAAGCCACGACCCCTGAATTGTATCTTTGACAGGAAGAAATAAGAGAAGCTTATTGTTAAGGTTTACATACATTTTAAAGAATGCAATTGCTTATCCTTAAATAAGGACTGCATTGTAAATTATTTGGAACCTTCTGTATTTAAATTAAGTTGGCATCATCCTATACGGCTTTGCAAACAGCTACAGTAATATATGTTAGGAAAGTCACAGCTGTCAGCTTTCCGATATGTATTGTCAGCCGAGAACAAGGAGGCTTGTATTTATTTTTGTATTACTATTGCATTTACCAGAGTGTCAGCAACAGTGTGAAAAATACCATGGACGAGATGGCAAGTGTGAATGGAATAAAATAATCTAACATAATAAAAAGTAAGTATCTACACATTGTTATTCCTAATAACTTATAATAAAATAATGCAGTACTCCATGAGGATAACGCAAGGCAATTTCTCATAACAAAGATTGACAGAATCAACTGACATTACCATAAAAAGATTATCACAAATATATCTATGCATAAAGCCCTAGAAATTTGCATTATGTAAAGGAATGGTTGGTTCTCATTGCAATACCAAAGAATAATTTAAGTATATATTATATATTCTAAGTAAATCCATGTAGCACCCTCTTCTGGTTAGGTTGTAGGTAAATTTAGTTTCTTGGTTCCATTGTAGTGAATGGTGCAATGATTGATTGTGTAGGTATGCTCAGGGTTTCTTGACCTGGGAGTTTTATTACTTCCCCTGCCTCTGAAATAGATTTCCAAAGCATAGGGACAGGAGATTCAAATGATCAGTTGAATATTTATTCTGATCCAGCCAGGGAGGGAGGTGTCCAGAAGGTGGCTGGTCTAAATGTGGATAAATGTGCAGGAGGCCTAAGCAGATTGTTCTTTTCCCTTAAGATAGGGTTCCAGTTATAGCCAGAGAGATAATAGACTGCATTCTTGGGCTCAGCAGCTGCTCGGCTGAGGGCCTAAAGAAGATTGCCCGAGGATTGCATATGTTGGAGGGCACTGCACTAAGGTCCTGGAGAAGTAAATTGTTCTCTTCCTCACTAAGGATCTACCTGTGGGGGGTAGGTGGCAAACAACTCCCAGGACACTGAGAGTAAAAACCTAGTTGGGGACTATTAGTTGTGCAATATATATTGTTTTGGAGTATTGTTCGTCCTTAAACCCCTTGTCTGGTAAAGTTCTTAAGCAACAAATACTAAAAAGACATCCCCTAAGCCTAGCCTGAAATGTCTGTGTGTGTGGGACTGTGCTTGTGTGGCTGGCAGCCTCTGTACTATTTGGGAAGATCTGGGCATATTCTTAGTGGCCCCTTGGGGGTGAGTGTACACTGTAGTCATAAAGGGATGGACATGGTCAGCAACAATACTTAGGTAGGCCGTGTCATTTTAAATGATGCTCAGTTGGTACTAAGGGGCCCAAAGTGTGTCAATAAAATATCCTCCACATCATTGCACCATGTTGCACCAGCCTGAACTGTTGACACAAGGTAGAGTGGATCCTTGCTTTCATGTTTACACCAAATTCTGACCCTACCATCTGAATGTTGCAGCTGAAATCAGACCAGGCAATCTTCTAATGTCCAATTTTGGTGAGCCTGTGCAAATTTTAGCCTCAGTTTGCTGTTCTTAGCTGACAGGAGTGGCACCCGGAGTGGTATTCTGCTGCTGTAGCCCATCTGCTTCAAGTTTTGAAGTGTTGTGTGTTCAGAGATGGTATTCTGCATACCTTGGTTGTAAGGAGTGGTTATTTAAGTTACTGTTGCACTTCCATCATCTCAAACCAGTCTGCCCATTCTCCTCTGACCTCTGACATCAACAAGGCATTTTTGTCCACACAACTGCTGCTCACTGGATATTTTCTCTTTTTCAGACCATTCTCTGTAAACCCTAAAGATGGTTGTGTGTGAAAATCCCGGGGTGAAAATAAAGCAGTGGTTTATAATCCGGCAATGTATTGTACCAATGACATGGAAAGCACCCAAAAACTGAGGGTATGAAGAAATTTAAATTATAAACAACATGGGTTTCCCCATACTTTTCCAACCAGACCCTTATCCAGGCATGCAGCCTGGGTGGGCAGAAAAGGGAGGGAAGCCTCCCTCTTATTTCTATACTATACCAGTCTATGCCTTTCGACATTGGGGAGGTACCTTGCAAAAGAGAGTCAGTTAAGCGTTTCCCCACCTTCAAAGGGAATCTTGTCTCAATTTTGAGAGACAAGAGCCTCTTGTGTCCTAAAACTCAGTGTGCCCTAAAAGTGTTAATATTAAAAATGGGGTTAAAACAGATATCTATCGCCTCCCAGGAGAATAAGTACATTAGTGCCCCTTACCCATTCCCGCAAAGAGATTGAAAAAAAAAAAAACAGCACCCAATTAAAAATACTAAAAAATAAATAAAACACACACTTACTGGCTTTAAAATAAATGTTATTATTGTTCCCAGAAGTATGTTCAGCGTCAATCATAGCATCTATGTATCCTTCAATCAATTGATCCAGCCAAGTAATCCAAGTCAATCTAAATGACAAGTTGCCCACTGATCTGTACATGCCTCTCTCCCATTGGTAAATTACACATTCCCAGCTGTGGTCATTTAAATCTCTTGTCAGGAATCCAGGATGATGTAATTGACTAAATTTTATAAATGACATTACCTGATGTAAATCCAGCATCAATAATTAATATTTAATCCTAGCCATCTTTTACCTTACTTTTGGGCCTTCAGAAGTAAACAAAACCTCTGGTTGGCCACCTTGTTTACAGCAAAGCCGCTAATTGGTCAGGGCTGTCAATGAGGTGGCCATTCAGGCTTTGTTTCCCTCTGAAGGCTCATCACTAGGATTCAAAACATTATATAGGATCCCAACGTTAGAAGGCACCAACATTGCTGACCTCAACCTGGAAGCTGGGTGGGGGAGAGGTGCTACAATTCTTCAGATTGTCGCAGACAGATTAAAAGCCCTCCTACAGTGCTGTGGCAGCCTACCAGACTGCCAAACAGCCCACCTGTATTCTGTCACCATTGTCTTCAATAGTATTAGGATTACAGTTATTTTGACGATTTTCAGTCTATTCAGCTAAACTGCCACTGTATCAAGTGCTAAATGTTTTTGAGCAACACTGTTAGTAAATAGTGAGATCCACAGCAGGTAGTGCAATGTCTACATACACAGTAGTCATTTCTTTTGAATGGCTAGGTAAAAAGCTTCTATGTATACAAATTTTTAAAAAGCAGTAGCAATACCAAGTAGGATAGAGAGGAAATCCACAGCAGGTCTCTTACTAGCTAGGAACTCTTATTAATGAATACATCTTGCAAGACTTGCAGTGAAGCTCTAGAAACTGACATGTTTCATGCTTGCAAAGGTCTTAGGCTAAACCCTGTTTAGTCCTGGGAAGACGGTATTATATTCCATTCAGTTCTGACCCAGCACTGATTTTGCAATGTACTTGAGTTTATCTATCCTAAAGGTCTTTCATTAATGGATAAAATATAGAAAGAGAAAAGCAAATGTATTTTCTATTTTTCATTTGTTTGTACCTAGCTGCAGATGTTGGTTTAAAACAGATTGCAAATAATTGCAAAGGATTGTAATTAAAGTAGATTTGAACTTAGAAAGTAAAGATTTGCTATGTTATAGGGTATGTCTAGGAATGTTAATTGCACAAATGTAATTGTAAAACCTTGAAAAATCTACCTTTTGCAATACTGGTGACTGGAAATGAGCCAAACACCTTGGGTTCGGATTTGGGAGGAAAATCGCAGAACATAGTTGAAGTTCAAATACAATGTCAATTATTCTTATTTAAATGGATTTTTTTCTTTCTTATTGTCACTTTTGCTGCAGAACATAAAAAAAATGCATGCTCCCCCCAAAAAAATCCATTACCAGACCCTTTAGGTCTAGTATGAATTTTAAGGGAAAGTCGACGCCAAAAAAAACAAAAAACAAAACACAGCATGGAGTCTCCCCCAAAATCCTTAACCAGACCAGGAAAAGTGAAGGAGGGGAAGGGGCACAGCTGATTAACCATACCAGGCAATTTTCCCTTACAATTGCGAGAATGCCTTGCCAGGAGGACTTATCGGAATCTGAAAGCCTCCTTTAAAATCAGGGGGCTCCTCAGATACTGCCCCCCATGAAAAGTTCCCCTGAGTATGCACTCACAAAAAAAGACACTGAAAAGTAAATAAACACACACACACAATTTTAAAAAAGTACTTAAAAAAAAACACACACGCACACTATGTCTTTGATTTGAAATAATAATAATAATAAAAAAACTATATTTATATATATATATATATATTTTAGAGGATCAGCCTGGGGCAGGGTTAGGAAGGGGTTAATTTAAGAGGGCAGGTACTTCCTCTTCAGACCTGCTTATTGCCAGCTGGGCAGAAAGCGTCAGAGAGGAGAAGTGTTTGGAGATAGATGGCTGTTGAGCTATCAAAGCTGAGAGGAGCTTGAAGCTGGAAGGACCCCTGCTTGCCTGAACTGGGACTTTGCTATGTTATATGCTGTGGCTGGGATGCTGAGCAATATTTAAAAGGACTTTCTTATACTGGTAAGAAGAGTTTTTGTGTTGTTTGAACTGCCTATATATATATATATATATATATATATATATATATATATATATACAGTATTATTATTATTATTATTATACAGGATTTATGTAGCGCCAACATTTTGCGCAGACATTACAGTTACATTACAATTTTGTACAAAAGGAATCAGAGGGCCCTGCTCACTAGAGCTTACAATCTAGGAGGGAAGGTTAATTGATACAAAAGGTAATAGCTGTAGGGGATGAGCTGATGGAGAAAGTAAAACAGTGTATATTAGTTAGAAGCAGGATAAGCTTCTGTAAAGAGTAGGGTTTTCAGAGATCGTCTAAAGATGGATAGATTAGGGGACAGTCAGACAGATTGGGGTAGGGAGTTCCAAAGGATGGAAGAAGCTCTGAAGAAATCCTGTAGGTAGGTGAACATGGGAGGAGGTGACAAGGGAGCTAGAGAACAGGAGGTCTTGGGAGGACCGAAGAGAGCGGCTTGGATGGTATTTTGAGACTAGGTTAGTGATGTAGCTGGGGCAGAGTTGTGGACGGCTTTGTAAATTATTGTTAGTACTTTGAATTTTATTCGTTGGGTGTGTGGAAGCCAGTGCAGGGATTGGCAGAGAGGGGTGGTGGACACTGAACGGTTGGCAGGTGGATGACTCTTGCAGCAGCATTCATTATGGACTGAAGGGGGGATAGTGTATGTAAAGGTAGTCCAATGAGGAGTGAGTTGCAGTAGTCAAGGTGAGAGATGACTAGGGAGTGAATTAGAAGCTTGGTGGTGTCATTGGTTAAAAAGGGGCATAGTCTAGAGATGTTGCGGAGGCTAAGGCAGCATGGTTTGGACAGGGATTGGATGTGGGCCTGAAAGGACAGTTCAGAGTCTAGGTTACCCCTAGCACCCTGACATGTGGGGACGGACTGATAGTTGTGCCATTTATCTTGACAGAGAAGTCAGGGAAATGGGCACGTGGGGGAAGAAATATTATGAGCTTGGTTTTAGATTCAGTTTGAGGAAGTGGTGTGACATTCAGGCTGATATGTCTGTTAGTAAATCATTGATGTGTGAGGAGACTGATGGGGTGAGCTGAGGGGTAGAGAGATAGATTTGGGTGTCAGCGGCATATAAATGGTAGTGGAAGCTATGGGAGGCTATCAGCTGACCCAGGGAAGATGTGTAGATCGAGAATAGTAGAGGTACAAGGACAGAACCTTGGGGACCCCAACAGTAAGAGGTGTTGATGAGGAGGAAGTAGAGTTGTAAGTGACCCTGAAGGTGCGGTGAGATAGGTAAGATTCGAACCACTGGAGAGCACAGTCATGGATACCAAGCAAATTGAGTTTTTTGAGGAGGATGGGGTGATCAACTGTATCAAAGGCAGCGGAGAGGTCCAAGAGTCATGCCGCATACACGCGAGCAGAATTTCCATCATGAAAAATCTTGGATGGTTTTTCTGACGGAATTCTGCTCAAGCTTGGCTTGCATACACACAGTCACACAAAAGTTTGCTGAACTTTCGACCGTCAAGAACGTGGTGACGTACAACACTACGACGAGCCAAGAAAATGAAGTTCAATGCTTCCAAGCATGCGTCGAATTGTTTCTGAGCATGCGTAGGAATTTTGCGCGTCGGAATTGGTACAGACAATCAGAATTTCCGATCGGAACTTTTTCTGACCAAAAAATTGAGAACATGCTCACAATCTTTTGCTGGCTGGAATTCCACCAGCAAAAGTCCAATGGAGCATACACATGGTCGCATTTTCCGAACAAAAGCTCTCATCGGTCTTTTGCTGAATTTCCGATCGTGTGTACGGGGCATTAGAGTACGGAATAATGACCGTTGGTTTTAGCTGTTAGTAAGTCATTTGTGAGTCTTAGGAGAGCAGTTTCTGTGGAGTGCTGTGGATGAAATCCAGACTTAAGGGGATCAAGAAGGTTATTCTCAATGAGACGGTCACTCAGTCGGTTGTAGACTAAGCGTTCAAGGAGTTTGGAGTCAAAAGGGAGTAAGGAGATGGGTCTTATGTTGTTAAGATTGGTGGGGTCCAGTGAGGCCTTTTTTGGTATGGGAGTGACTAGTGCATGTTTCAGAAGGTTGGGGAAGATGCCAGTAGAGAGGGAGAGGTTAAAGATATGAGTTAAAGCGTCAGAGGGAGACCGTAGTATTTGAGAAGGAATGGGGTCCAGCAGGCAGGAGGTTATGTGGGCGTTAGAAAAAAAGTTTATTGACTTCCTCTGTAGTAGTTGGGTTAAACAAGAGTTTTGATTGTACAGGAGGACAAAGAGTATAAAGTGAGGGAGATATCTGTAGAGTGCAGGAGATCTTGAGACGAATTGTCTCAATCTTATTTTTGAAGTGATTAGCAATCTCCTGGGCATAGAGTAAGTTAGTGGGTGGAGGTAATGGCGGATGAAGTAGAGCATTAAAGGTAGAAAAGAGTTGACAGGGACTGCGTGAGAGGGTGTTAATGAGAGTGATAAAGTAAGTCTGTTTGGCAGCATGGAGACAGGAATGGTATTTTTGGAGGGCAGATTTATATTAGCTGATTTTTTTCTGTGACTTTTTCTTATGCCACAGATGCTCAAGAGCATGGCTCTGTTTTTTGAGGCCTTTGGTAATGTCTGTCTGCCAGGGTTGTAGCGGTCGGGCCTGATTTTGTGTATAGTGAGGGGGGCCAAGGTATCCAGCGTGAACGACAGTGAACTGTTGTAGATAGAAGCGGCCAGGTTGGGTCAGGACAAGGATGAGATTTTGGCATAGAGACAATCTGTAGCAGAAAAAAGAAGAGAAGGGTTAAGATGGCGAATGTTTATACGGGTAATTATTTGGTAGTTGGAAGGCAAAGAGGAAGAAGACAAGGAGAGAGTGGAAATAATAAGGTGGCGATCAGTGAGAGAAAAAGGAATGTTGGAGAGGTTGCTTGGAGTGCATAGGTAGGAGAATATGAGTTCAAGGCAGTTGTCAACAGAGTGAGTAGAAGTGTTTTCCCATTGTTTCAGGTCAAAAGAGGAGGTTAGGTTCAGATATTTAGAAGTAGTGGGAGTGTTAAGATTAACAGGGATGTTGAAGTCATCAAGAATGATTTTTGGGAGAAAGTAAGGTAGCCAGGCAGAGAAGTCGTCAAGGAAGCTTGATACCTGTCCAGGAAGCCGATAAATCACAGCAATTCTCAACAAAACTGGAGAAAATAGACAAATACAGTGAGCTTCAAATGAGGAGAGGGACAGAGAGGAGGGTAGATGAAGAACCTAAAAAGTGCTTTGAGGGGATAGGAGGATTCCGACACGACCTCCTTTACGTCCACTAGGCTTGGGAGAGTGAGTCCACAGGAAGTCACCATGGGAGAGGGCAGCAGGAGAAGGAAAGTTGCATTCTTGATGCCATGTTTCCGTAATTGCAAGTAGGTTGAGGCATTTGTTATAAATAGGTCATGGACAGTGGTAAGTTTATAGCAAACCGAGCGGGCATTCCAAAGGGCTCAGGAAAAGGGAAGGCTGGTTCTAGGCAGAAGAGGAATATAAATTAGATTGTGTAGATTGCGGCTTCTGGCAGAGGATAGGGGGTGCTGGGTATGTTGGCCAAAGGTAAATGATGGCAGTCCAGGATTTGGAGAAATATCTCCAGACATTAGGAGAAGCAGAAGGGTGAGAGAGGTAATATGGGAGTGTGACTTATGTGGGGGGACACTTCTCAGTGGCCTGCAGGTTTTATTGGTATGTGGGTTCAAAATTAACAGGAGCTGATGAGTGCAGTAATACAGTGAAGACAGGAGTGAGGGTGATATATATAAGCTGTGGGGTGGAGAAGAGGGGTGAAGGAGAGAAAGTTTAAGGAGAGAGGATGCAACTGTGAGAAGGAAAAGTAAGGAGTGCATGATGCAGAGTGGTGAGATTGAGAAGCAGACTGGATGAGAGATGTTCTCATGGAGGTGGGGAATCAGGACACCTGTAGTCTGTTTAGTGTGTTGCAGTAGTCTGTTGTAGATTTTTGCTTTGTGCATTCGCTGAAGCGCTGAGCCGAAGTGTAATACTTAATCCTATATGAATACAGTGGGGACGAAAAGTATTCAGACCCCCTTAAATTTTTCACTCTTTGTTATATTGCAGCCATTTGCTAAAATCATTTAAGTTCATTTTTTTTTTCCTGAATAATGTACACATAGCACCCCATATTGACAGAAAAACACAGAATTGTTGACATTTTTGCAGATTTATTAAAAAAGAAAAACTGAAATATCACATGGTCCTAAGTATTCAGACCCTTTGCTTTGACACTCATATTTAACTCAGGTGCTGTCCATTTCTTCTGATCATCCTTGAGATGGTTCTACACCTTCATTTGAGTCCAGTGGTGTTTGATTATACTGATTGGACTTGATTAGGAAAGCCACACATCTGTCTATATAAGACCTTACAGCTCACAGTGCATGTCAGAGCAAAATGAGAATCATGAGGTCAAAGGAACTACCTGAAGAGCTCAGAGACAGAATTGTGGCAAGGCACAGATCTGGCCAAGGTTACCAAAAAATTTCTGCTGCACTTAAGGTTCCTAAGAGCACAGTGGCCTCCATAATCCTCAAATGGAAGACGTTTGGGATGACCAGACCCCTTCCTAGAGCTGGCCATCTGGCCAAACGGAGCTATCGGGGGAGAAGAGCCTTGGTGAGAGAGGTAAAGAAGAACCCAAAGATTACTGTGGCTAAGCTCCAGAGATGCAGTCGGGAGATGGGAGAAAGTTGTAGAAAGTCAACCATCACTGCAGCCCTCCAGTAGTCGGGGCCCTATGGCAGAGTGGCCCGACGGAAGCCTCTCCTCAGAGCAAGACACATGAAAGCCCACATGGAGTATGCTAAAAAACACCTGAAGGTCTCCAAGATGGTGAGAAATAAGAGTCTTTGGTCTGATGAAACCAAGATAGAACTTTTTGGCCTTAATTCTAAGCGGTATGTGTGGAGAAAACCAGGCACTGCTCATCACCTGTCCAATACAGTCCCAACAGTGAATCATGGTGGTAGCAGCATCATGCTGTGGGGTGTTTTTCAGCTGCAGGGACAGGACGACTGGTTGCAATCGAGGGAAAGAGGAATGTGACCAAGTATAGGGATAAAAAAGGTGGTTACCCCCTCTCCATGCTGCCTTAATTTGTTTTTTCAAGTGATCACTATTTTATACATTTGTATGTCTTTTTTAGCAATAAAAATCCCTGTTTTTACCTGCACCATGCGGAAGCTTTGATTTTTCTCTTTGATATCACCTCGATGAGAGAGATTGCATATTTTTGGCCATCTGTGTTACACGGTCTTGGAATTCCTGCCTTGATGATCCATCCTGACGACTGTTAGAGTTTCGTTTGTTTAAGTGCATCCTGCGAGTTCCAGCTTTCCGGACACCTCTTCATAGCCCGGGTGGGGCTTACTGCTTTACTGACTCCATGTCATGGACAGGGGAGTTCACCTCATCCGGTAAGAGTACCCATCCTTTTCTACTCATTGATGTTAAATACCACTGATGTTGCTTTCCATCTGCGGACCATCCCTGCCAGTCCTCCTAGGACCTCTATCATCCACTTCGGAAGTGTTTTTTTTGTGTGTTGACACAAGTGGACTTTTTTTATTTCACCTTTTTTTTTATTTCACCTTTTTGTTTATAAGAATTCATGATTTATTTATCATATGATTTACAACCAGGGTTAATACTCATGGACTGGATACACCGTTATATATTCACTTCACTTTTATAGCACTGCATTTTTCTCTTTTTTATTTTCATTGTCACAACGTATGCGGCTGCTGTTATATATATATATTTTTTGTTTTACACTATAGAGAGCAGTGTTTTGTACATCTCCAAGTACAGGGGTATCCTAGAATAAAAACCTTCTCCACAGTGTTCAGGACCTCAGACTGGGCCAAAGGTTTACCATCCAACAAGACAATGACCCTAAGCACACAGCTAAAATAACGAAGGAGTGGCTTCACAACAATTCCATGACTGTTCTTGAATGGCCCAGCCAGAGCCCTGACTTAAACCCAATTGAGCATCTCTGGAGAGACCTAAAAATGGCTGTCCACCAATGTTTACCATCCAACTTGGCAGAACTGGAGAGGATCTGCAAGGAGGAATGGCGGAGGATCCCCAAATCCAGGTGTGAAAAACTTGTTGCATCTTTCCCAAAAAGACTCATGGCTGTATTAGATCAAAGGGGTGCTTCTACTAAATACTGAGCAAAGGGTCTGAATACTTAGGATCATGTGATATTTCAGTTTTTCTTTTTTAATAAATCTGCAAAAATGTCAACAATTCTGTGTTTTTCTGTCAATATGGGGTGCTGTGTGTACAAAAAAATGAACTTAAATGATTTTAGCAAATGGCTGCAATATAACAAAGAGTGAAAAATTTAAGGGGGTCTGAATACTTTCTGTCCCCACTGTACTTTATCCAAAATGATAGTTGCCAATGCAACCCCTGCCTGGGCATCCCCTAGAGAAGGCCTAAATTTATACTGAATTGGGTGGGGGTATTATTGCCAATTAATCAGCCAGGATTGCATAGGAGGAACACATGGCTGACCGAACGAACTTCTCACACCAAAGGCAGACTACAGGATACAGCAAGAGAGCAGGGAATCATGGCTATAAAGATAAAAACAGCTCATAATTTAGGTATGGACAATAAGAAAACAAAAACAAACATCACAGTGATATGTACAGAGGTAAAGAATTTTAAGGCAGCATAAATTACCATTTAAGCATGTTTAAAACTATGAAGCAGTTGCAGTTAAAGGTGGAATTTGAAGGCAGCATAGAATACCTGTGAAGGGATAGAGAAGAGTTTTTTAGAGCTGAGCCGAAGTGTAATACTTAATGCAATATGAATACTTTATTAAAAATGATAGTTGCCAGTGCAATCCCTGCCTGTGCAACCAATGCCAGTATCTCACAAAAGTGAGTACACCCCTCACATTTTTGTAAATATTTTATTATATCTTTTCATGTGACAACACCAAAGAAATGACACTTAGCTACAATGTAAAGTAGCGAGTGTACTGCTTGTATAGCAGGGTAAATTTGCTGTCCGCTCAAAATAACTCAACACATAGCCATTAATGTCTAAACCACTGGCAACAAAAGTAAGTACATCTCTAAGTGAAAATGTCCAAATTGGGTCCAATTGGACATTTTCCCTCCCCAGTATAATGTGACTTGTTAGTGTTACAAGGTCTCAGGTGTGAATGGGGAGCAGGTGTGTTAAATTTGGTGGTATCGCTCTTACTCTCTCATACTGGTCATTGGAAGTTCAACATGGCACCTCATGGCAAAGAATGCTCTCAGGGTTTGAAAAAAAGAATTGTTGCTCTACATAAAGATGGCCTAGGCTATAAGAAGATTGCCAAGACCCTGAAACTGAGCTGCAGCACGGTGGCCAAGACCATACAGCGATTTAACAGGACAGGTTCCACTCAGAACAGGCCTTGCCATGGTAGACCACAGAAGTTGAGTGCATATGCTCAGTGTACTATCCAGAGATTGTCTCTGGGAAATAGATGTATGAGTGCTGCCAGCATTGCTGCAAAGGTTGAAGGGTTGGGGGGTCAGCCTGTCAGTGCTCAGACCATATGCCACACAATGCATTAAATTGGTCTGCATGGCTGTCCTCCCAGAGGGAAGCCTCTTCTAAAGATGATGCACAAGAAAGCCCAGAAACAGTCTGTTGAAAACAAGCAGACTAAGGACACAGACTAGTGGAACCATGTCCTGCGGTCTGATGGGACCAAGATAAACTTATTTGGTTCACATGGTGTCAAGCATGTGTGGCGGCAAACAGGTGAGGAATAAAAATACAAGTGTGTCTTGCCTACAGTCAAGCATGGTGGTGGGAGTGTCATGGTCTGGGGCAGCATGAGTGCTGCCGGCAGTGGGGAGCTACAGTTCATTGAGGGAACCATGAATGCCAACATGTACTGTGACATATTGAAGCAGAGTATGATCCCCTCCCTTCAGAGACTGGGCCGCAGGGCAGTATTCCAACATGATAACGACCCCAAACACTTCAAAAACGACTACTTCCTTTCTAAAGAAGCTGAGAGTAAAGGTGATGGACTGGCCAAGCATGTCTCCAGACCTAAACCCGATTGAGCATCTGTGGGGCATCCTCAAACAGAAGGTGGAGGAGCGCAAAGTCCAGCTCCGTGATGTCGTCATGGTGGAGAAGAAGAGGAAACCAGTGGCAACCTGTGAAACTCTGGTGAACTCTATGCCCAAGAGGGTTAAGGCAGTGCTGGAAAATAATGGTGGAAACAAAAAATATTGACACTTTGGGCCCCATTTGGACCTTTTCAGTTAGGGGTGTACTCACTTTTGTTGCCAGCGGTTTAGACATTAATGGCTGTGTGTTAAGTTATTTTGAGGGGACAGCAAATTTACACTGTTATACAAGCTGTACACTCCCTACTTTACATTGTAGCAAAGTGTAATTTCTTCAGTGTTGTCACACGAAAAGATATAACAAAATATTTACAAAAATGTGAGGGGTGTAGTCACTTTTGTGAGATACTGTATATATATATCTATATAGATAGATATAGATATCTATCTATATATCTATATCTATCTATATAGAAATATATACACATTACTGTGCAAATTTTGTTAGGTAGTTGTGAAGAAATGCTGTAAAAAGTCAGAATGCTTTCAAAAAATATTTTTTAATTGTTGATTTTTATCAATTTACAAAATGCAAAGTAAGTGGACCCTTTGGCTTCAAACCAGCATCAATTCTTCTGGGTACACACAGTGCTTGTGCACACAGTTTTTGAAGGTACACGGCAGGTAGGTTGTTCCAAACAACTTGGAAAACTAACCACAGATCTGTGGATGTGGGCTGCCTCAGATCCTTCTGTCTCTTCATGTAATCCCAGGCAGATTCGATAATGTTGAGATCAGGACTCTCTGGGGGCTAAACCATTGCTTCCAGGATTCCTTGTTCTTCTTTAAGCTGAAGATAGTTTGTAATGACATTGGCTGTATGTTTGGGGTCATTGTCTTGCTGCAGAATAAATTTGGGGCCAATCACAACCCTTCCTGGTGGTATGGAATGATGGATAAGTATCTGTCTGTATTTCTCAGAGTTGAGGGCACCATTGATCGGGCAACACTGAGGACCATAGTCTTAATGACTGGTCAAGGAAACATAATGCAGCAGATGAAAGACACATCATGCTTATTTCCTTTCAACCTTGGAAGATCTTCAGGAGTGCCATCAGCACAGAACTGGTGGAAACTAGTGGGACTGAGGTACACCCATCTACTGTTTGGAGAAGTCTGGCCAGAAGTAGTCTTCATGGAAGAATTGCAGCCAAAAAGCCATACTTACAATGTGGAAACAAGGCTAAGTGACTCAACTATGCACAAAAAACATAGGAACTGGAGTTCAGAAAAATGGCAGCAAGCGATCTGGACCAATGAGTCCAAATTTGAAATATTTGGCTGCGGCAGGATGCAGTTTGTTTGCTGAAGGACTGGAGAGCGGTACAATAATGAGTGTCTTCAGGCAACAGTAAATCGTGGTCGAGGTTCTTTGCAAGTTTAGGGCTGTATCTCTGTAAATGTAGTTGAAAATTTGGTCAGGATCAATGGTGTCCTCAATGCTGAGAAATACAGGCAGATACTTATCCTTCATGCCATACCGTTAGGGAGGTGTGTGATTGGCCCACCCATATGTGGCTAAAAAGTGATCAGAGATCTTACAAACCTATTCAACAAAAAACACATTTATATATATTGTATGGCAGGATTCAAAATTTCAAGTCCTGAGCTACTAGCCAGGCCTTAAGGGTTACTCGCCAACAGTTGCCCCACCCAATCCTTACCATGCACCGCCCCTAATTCCGCCCCTAAACACGCCCTCATAAATTATCTCATGAAATGACACTTAAATGCTCTATGCAGAATTAAGTTACAAAAATAAATATTAACAACAACTTTATCAGTGCAGCCTAATCAGTGCCCACCATTGCAGCCTCAGCTAACCTGTGCCCACCATTGCAGCCTCAGCTCACCTGTGCCCACCATTGCAGCCTCACCTGTGCCCACCATTGCAGCCTCAGCTCACCTGTGCCCACCATTGCAGCCTCAGCTCACCTGTGCCCACCATTGCAGCCTCGCCTGTGCCCACCATTGCTGCCTCAGCTCACCTGTGCCCACCATTGCAGCCTCAGCTCACCTGTGCCCACCATTGCAGCCTCGCGTGTGCCCACCATTGCAGCCTCAGCTCACCTGTGCCCACTATTGCAGCCTCAGTTCACCTGTGCCCACCATTGCAGCCTTGCCTCATCTCACCTGTGCCCACCTTTGCAGCCTCATCTCACCTGTGTCCACCATTGCAGCCTCAGCTCACTGTGCCTGCCATTGCAACCTCAGCTCACTGTGCCCGCCATTGCAGCCTCAGCTCACTGTGCCCACCATTGCAGCCTCAGCTCACCTGTGCCATCATTGCAGCCTCAGCTCACCTGTGCCATCATTGCAGCCTCAGCTCACTGTGCCAATATTGCAGCCTCAGTTCACTGTGCCAATATTGCATCCTCAGCTCACTGTGCCCCCATTGCAGCCTCTGCTCACTGTGCCCACCATTGCAGCCTCAGCTCACCTGTGCCCACCATTGCGGCCTCACCTCATCTCACCTGTGCCCACCATTGCAGCCTCAGCTCACTGTGCCCACCATTGCAGCCTCAGCTCACTGTGCCCGCCATTGCAACCTCAGCTCACTGTGCCCGCCATTGCAGCCTCAGCTCACTGTGCCCGCCATTGCAGCCTCAGCTCACCTGTGCCATCATTGCACCCTCAGCTCACTGTGCCCATCATTGCAGCCTCAGCTCATCTGTGCCACCATTGCAGCCTCAGCTCACTGTGCCCCCATTGCAGCCTCTACTCACTGTGGCCACCATTGCAGCCTCAGCTCAGCTGTGCCCACCATTGCAGCCTCAGCTCACTGTGCCCACCATTGCAGCTTCAGCTCACTGTGCCCACCATTGCAGCCTCAGCTCACTGTGCCAATATTGCAGCCTCAGTTTACAATTGCCTCCGCTCGTGTTACACACAGCCGCCTGACCCCACGCATGTGATAGACAGAACATATCCCAGAATTGTACTGGCGTTCTGTCTATCACAGGCGGCTGCATGTAACACGAGCAGAGGCAATTGTAATGTAAACTGTAACAGCGGGCTATCGCTCTGTGATTCTGCGGCTCTCCTCTTCCTCTATGCCCTCTTCCCCCAGGTCGATCGATGGAAAAAACAGCGCCTGTTCAACCCCGCATGCTGAGGGCACTCGCTACTCCCCCCCCCCCCACACTCCCAGGCAGCCCAGCTCCTCACCAGAAACAATTTTCCACTAACAAAATGCGAGTAGGCAAGTGGAAAATTTGAGGGCTGTTGTATGGTATAGAAAGGCCACATGTATATTAAAAGTGCTAAAATAATTCAGCCTGTGACCTACCCACAAGTGCATCTCAACAGGAAACTTCACTTTTCTAAAAAGAGCAAGTATGGGTTCCAATTGTATTGGTATGCTATATGTTTATGATAAATACACTTGTAGGATAAAAACCCCTATCTGAGATTTTTTTTTTTTAACAGAAACTGAGAGACTCTTATGTTTAATGGATGTATTTATATTCTGTAGATTCGCTCACTTGTGCGCTTGAAGAAGGATTTGCAAAACACATCAAGTCTACATTAGAATAACGTTCGAAACCTATACATGTTGTGAACCTCTAAATTGAGAGGCGGTGGTTCCATCCTGTTTTTTTCAGAGGCCTTCCCAACGAGAAGCATCTTCATGTTGTAAATTCAAGTTAATTATATAATTTGGTACTTTTCCACAAGGATCAAGTGTAGGTTCCAATTGTATTGGTATGTCATTATTATGTTTTTGATATATCCACTTAAGTGATAAAAACACGTACAGGCGGTCCTCAGGTTACAAACAAGATAGGGACTGTAGGTTTGTTCTTAAGTTGAATCTGTTAATAAGTTGGAACAGGTACATTTTTTAAGTGTAGCTCCAGCCCAAAAAAATATTTTTAAGCTTTTTGGATAGCATAGGGAAGGGTTAACACCCTTATAACGTTTGTTTTGCTGTCTGTGCCCCTGTTCAGAAGATTTCACCTCACATTCTGTCCCAATGACAATTGGATTTTGAAAATTTTGGGTTCTTGTGGAAACAAGCCTTGGTGACAAAGCATCAGTGGAGTTACCGTTTGCCCATAATAGCTCTTAAAGGAGAGAATTTCCCTTCCTAGGGGTAGATTTCATCTCACTTCCTGTTGTCTCCCTCCGTTTGTAAGTAGGAGTCGTTTGTAAGTCGGATGTTTATAACTAGGGGACCGCCTGTATTTGAAAGACCCATGTTTAATTTGCTGTATTTATATTCTGTAGCTTCTCTCAAATGTTCTCCTGAAGAAGGAGTTCCGAAAACCGCCAAGTCTACATGTGAAATATGTTTGGAATCTATACATGTCGTGAACCTCAAAGTGAAGAGTATTTTAATAGGTCGTTGTCAATATTTTTAATGGAATAAAAAAATAATTGTTTGTATGATGCTCAGTTGATATATATATATATATATATATATATATATATATATATATATATATATATATATATATATATATCCATAGAAAGTCAATGACTACATATTTTATTTCTTGAGTATAGAAAGGCTGATGTACCTCGGGCTAATCTTTAAGACAGACATTAGAATATGGCATTTGTTTAAAGTTAATATTGATAAATAGGAAACAATTTAACATAAAATATGTCACCAGGCAGTCAAACTCTTTATATTGGACCTATTAAACATTCTCATAGACAGTGCAAACAATAAAAGCATACACTTCATGGGCCAGGAATTTCAATGATTGATTCATGGCTGTAAGGCACGAGTAAAAACATGGTTAATCTGTTGGCAAACAGCTTTTCACACATACGCAAGAAAACATTCCTTCTTCTAACATTAACGTGTTAAATAGACCTTACAGACAATATACTATTTTTTCCCATCTTGCTTACTGCAGGTAGGCCTCTTACGTTTTCAATCTCTGAGGTGTTTACTGCTCTGTTTATATGGAACATGTTTTCTTTCTAAGCCTGTATTGTGCCTATTTCTTTTGTACTATTGTATTTATTAATTTACTAGCTCTTCGTACAGATCAATAGCATTGTGGTTTGGGCATTCTGTTCAAAGATATATTAAAAATGTTTTACTTATATCTACACAGCAATAAACTGCTTTATTTAGCTATTACATAGAATTCCACCAAAAACAATATAATGCTGTTTTTGGTTGGATAGTGACTTGTACAATTTGAAACAGAATTGATATTTATAGCCCTAAAAATCCATTGCTGCCTCACCATCGTCATGCTTATTTCACATTCACCTGTAACAGCTACAGTGGGAGCACTAAAAAGAGGCAATCACCAGGGAGGCAATCAGTGGGGTTTTGAAACTAAATATAAATGTGCACATTCATAGGCTTGTTCAGAAGAACAATACAAAAAGCAATATGCATGAGTGAAATGCAGTACTTATAGCAACCAATCAGCAATCAAATTGTAATATATATATATATATATATATATATATATATATATATATATATATGTAAAATAACAGTAAACCAGTACATATACTCAGTGAAGTGACTATCCTCAGGTGATGCACAGAGATTAATAAAATCCTAATACATATTGTCATGCCTTCAGCAAGCTTTTCTTATGCTC